>NC_044383.1:100442382-101067382 GCF_006542625.1 Nomascus leucogenys | reverse complement strand
TTCACACTACTGACAAAGACATACCCAACACTGGGAAGAAAAAGAGCTTTAATTGGACTTACAGTTCCACATGGCTGGGGAGGCTTCAGAATCATGGCAGGGGGTGAAAGGAACTTTTTATATCGTGGCAGCAAGAGAAAATGAGGAAGAAGCAAAGGCAGAAACCCCTGATAAACCCATCAGATCTCATGAGACTTATTCACTATCACGAGAATAGCACAGGAAAGACCTGACCCCATGATTCAGTTACCTCCTCCTGGGTCCCTCCCACAACATGTGAGAATTCTGGGAGACAGAATTCAAGTTGAGATTTGAATGGGGACACAGCCAAACCATATAATTCCACCCCGGCCCCTCCAAATCTCATGTCCTCACATTTCAAAACCAATATGCCTTTCCAACAGTCCCCCAAAGTTTTAACACATTTCAGCATTAACCCAAAAGTCCACAGTGCAAAGTCTCATCTGAGACAAGGCAAGTCCCTTCTGCCTATAAAACTAAAGTCCCTTCTGCCTGTAAAACTAAAAGCAAGTTAGTTACTTTCCAGATACAATGGGGATACAGGCATTGGGTAAATACAGCCATTACAAATGGGAAAAGATGGCCAAAATAAAGGGGTTGCAGGGTGCATGGAAGTCTGAAATCCAGAGGGCAGTCAAATTTTAAACTCTAAAATGATCTCCTTTGACTCCAGGTCTCACATCCAGGTAACACTGATGCAAGAAGTGGGTTCCCGTGGTCTTGGGCAGCTCCACCTCTGTGGCTTAACAGGGTACAGCCTCCCTCTCAGCTGCTTTCAACAGCTGGCATTGAGTGTCTGTGGCTGTTCCAGGTGCAGGGTGAAAGCCGTCAGTGGAACTACCATTCTAGGGTTTGGAGGACGGTGGTCCTCTTCTCACAGCTCCACTAGGTAGTGCCCCAATAGGGACTCTGTGTGGGGGCTCCCATCCCACATTTCCCTTCCACACTGCCCTAGCAGAGGTTCTCCATGAGGGCCCTGCCCTTGCAGCAAATTTTGCCTGGGCATCCAGGCATTTCTATACATCTTCTGAAATCTAGGTGGAGGTTCCCAAACCTCAGTTCTTGACTTCTGTGTACCTACAGGCTCAACACCACGTGGAAGCTGCCAAGGCTTGAGGCTTGCACCCTCTGAAGCCATGGCCTGAGCTCTACATTGGCTCCTTTCAGCCACTGCTGGAGCAGCTGACATGCAGGGCACAAAGTCCCTAGGTTGCACACAGCATGGGGACCCTGGGCCTGGCCTCTGAAACCACTTTTTCCTTCTGGGCCTTCGGGCCTGTGATGGGAGGCACTGCCATGAAGGTCTCTGACATGGCCTGCAGACATTTTCCCCATGGTTTTGGGGAATAACGTTAGGCTCATTCTCTGAAATTTTATGCTCTGTTTCCCTTTTAAAACAGCATGTTTTTAACAGTATCCATGTCACCTCTAGAATGCTTTTCTGCTTAGAAATTTCTTCCACTAGATACACTAGAACTCTCTCATGTTCAAGGTTCCACAAATCTCTAGGGCAGGTGCAAAATGCCACTAGTCTCTTTGCTAAAACATAACAAGAGCGAGACTCCATCTAAAAAAAAAAAAAAAATAGTAACCTTTTCTCTAGTTCCCAATAAGTTCCTCATCTCCATCTGAGACCACCTCAGCCTGGATCTTATTGTTCATATCATTATCAGCATTTTTGTTAAAGCCATTCAACAAATCTCTAAGAAGTTCCAAACTTTCCCACATTTTCCTGTCTTCCTCTGAGCCCTCTAACTGTTCCAACCTCTGCCTGTTACCCTGTTCCAAAGTCACTTCCACATTTTCAGGTATCTTTTCAGTAACACCTCACTCCTGGTACCAATTTACTGTATGAGTCTGTTTTCATGCTGCTGATAAAGATGTACATGAGACTGGGAAGAAAAAGAGGTTTAATTGGACTTACAGTTCCACATGGCTGGGGAGGCCTCAGGACCATGGCAGAAGGCAAAAGTCACTTCTTATATTGGAGCAGCAAGAGAAAATGAGGAAGAAGCAAAAGTGGAAACTCCTAATGAACCCATCAGATCTCATGAGATTTATTCACTATTATGAGAATAGCATGGGAAAGACCAGCCTCCCTGATTCAATTACCTCCCCCTGGCTCCCTCCCACAACATGTGAGAATTCTGGGAGATAAAATTCAAGCTGAGGTTTGAATGGGGATACAGCCAAACCATATCAGATAATATTTATTTTATTTTATTTTATTATTTTTATTTTTATTTTATTTTCAGTTCCAGGATACCTGAGCAGAACATGCAGGTTTGTTACATAGATATACATGTGCCATGGTGGTTTGCTGCACCTACCAACCTGTCATCTAAGTTTTAGGCCATGCATACATTAGGTATTTGTCCTAATGCTCTCCCTCCCCTTGTCTCCCAACCCCTGACAGGCCCTGGTATGTGTTTTCCCCACACTGTGTCCATGTCTTCTCATTGTTCAGCTCCCACTTATGAGTGAGAATATGTGGTGTTTGGTTTTCTGTTTCTGTGTTAGTTTGCTGGAGATTATGACTTCCAGCTTCATCCATGTCCCTGCAAAGGACATTATCTCATTCCTTTTAATGGCTGTATAGTATTCCATGGTTATATGTACCACATTTTCTTTATCCAGTCTATTATTGATGGGCATTTGGGTTGATACCATGTCTTGGCTATTGTAAAGAGTGCTGCAGTAAATATACATGTGCATGTGTCTTTACAGTAGAATGATTTATAGTTCTTTGGGTATATGTCCAGTAATGGGATTACTGGGTCAAATGTTATCTCTGATTGTAGATTTTTTACATTCCCACCAACAGTGTAAAAGTATTCCTATTTCTCCACAGTCTTGCCAGTATATATTGTCTTGACTTTTTAATAATCGCCATTCCTACTGGAATGAGATGCTATCTCACTGTGGTTTTGATTTGCATTTCTCTAATGGTCAGTGATGTTAAGTTTTTTTCATATGTTTGTTGGCCACATAAATGTCTTCTTTTGAGAAGTGTCTGTTCATATCCTTTGCCCACATTTTGATGGGGTTGTCTTTTTCTTGTAAATCTGTTTAAGTTCCTTGTAGATTCTGGATATTGGACCTTTTGTCAGATGGGTAGATTGCAAAACTTTTCTCCCATTTAAATGACTGAATGTTTCCAGATGGGAATAATAAGATGTCAATAATCCTTTAGTTAACCTACAGGTGTAAAAAAACTAAATATTTTAAATCCCCAAAGAATAATTTTAGGATATCTTAGACATTCTAAAGCAGATCTGAAAGAATAATTGTAGAATAATAATAAAAGGTATTTTCCTACCAAATTGTAACTTTTTTGGCTTACTATTGCTGCCAAGCTAATCTTTTACAAATGCTATCTTATTTAATTCTTCCATCAATTCTGTAAGGTGGAAATGTTTATTTCTCCTTTTACAGCTAAGGAAGCTTCAAGTCTTAAAGGGGTCGTGTATATTACCCAAGATTACACAGTTAGTAAGTGACAGTATAGACGTTTGGACCCAAGTCTGTCAGCCCTCGATTACCCCTAGCAGTAATCCATGCTACATACACTCCCCAAGCATTCAAATGCTGCAGGAATTAAAACATTAGCCCCAAATACACATGTAGAAAACTGATTCAAAATCTGAGAAATGGATTGTAGAAGTAGTCCATGAGGCAATCTTCAGGGAAATTACCTCTGACCTTACTGGGGTTCCTTTTTTTCCCCCCTTAAACCGCAGTGCTTCTGGCCCTTCCTTTTTCTGTTCTTCAAATATGTCAATCTGGTTCTACCTCAGCGCCTTTATATTTACTCCTCCCTCTGCTTGGAACTACTTTACCCAAATTTTCCATAGCTGATGCCTCTTCCTCTACATCTTAAGTTAAATGTCGCCTCCTCAGAAAGATATTTTTAATCACCTATATAAAATAAGAAGTAAAATGCAAGAGATGAGAAATGAAATTTTCCCTCAGTGCCCCTCCACATTGCTCTTTATCCCATTAATATGTTTTCCCCCTCTTCATAACATTGATCACTCTCTGAAATTACTGTGCTTCTTCATGTATTTAACTCTTAATCTTCTCTGCTCCACTCTGTTACAAGGAGGCTTATGTGAAGGCAGTTCACCATTATCTCTGGTATTTGCAATAGTGGCTGATACATAGTAGGATCTCTAAAATCTTTGCCAAATGGATGAGTAATCTAAAATGAATACATTAAAGAGTAAATGAATAAATACTTGAATAAATACTTATTAAAGTTACTTCTTTGCCTGGAAACTGGAGGCAGGAAGTACTGAAAAGGGAGATTAAACTTTTCATTTCTTAAATTTTTTAAAAATTGTATTTTTAAACTAAAAGTTTCTTTCTCATCCAAACACTGAAATAAACTCCAGAAAGTTGAAGTAAGTTTAGAGAGAGAAATTATAAAGGAAAAGCAGGAAAAATTAGAGGACAATAGGTTAGTAAAATAATTATCTCATCTCTGAACTAGAAAACATTTCCTAATTATTAAAAATAAACCTTCTTAAAAAGAAAGAAAAGCACACAAATACGTAAAAACTACAATACACACACATAAAATGTTTAAAAGCTAATTAAAAGACTAAGAAAAATATTTTGAATTAATACAACAGATAGTTAATATTTTTAATTTACAAAGAAAAACAATACAATATACAAAAAATGGGGAAAGAACATTAGTGCAAAACTCACTGAAAAAGAAATGATTTAATGAATACATTTATTTTAAACTTAAGCTAATTAGTAATGAAATAAATGTAACTTAAAACAAGAAGTTACAATTTTTCACCTATAGAATTTTTTATGGATACTCAAAAGACCAAATGCAATGATCTCAAGTCTAAATCGATTGTTGCTTTTTATTATTATTTGGAATGTAAATTGGCCATCATTCCTAGAAAACAGTTTACCAATGTGTGTTAAATCTGGAAAATATTTAATGCTTTTTACTCAGCAATTCAACTTCTAGAAAAGTATATGAATAAATTAATAATGAATAGATGAAAAGTTTCAAATTGATGATGTTCATTTCAATGTTTATATTAATAACAAAAATGTGAAGCAAGACAATAGAAATGCTGTAAGCACAGGAATAAGGGGAAAATACTATTTTGTATTTTGTTTATGCTTCACAATAACATGCAATTAATAAAAACATTTCGGAAGAATTCTTAATGATATTGGAAAATGTTAGTGGCATATAATGTTAAGTAATGAACAGCTGATTAGTAACTATATCTGGAGTACTGAGAAAAATAGAAATACATCCTGAAGAAAATACACCAAAATGTTTGCAGTTTTTATATATGGAAATATATATAAGTAAATTTATTAGGTATTATTTATTCTCTATACTTTTCTATATATATATATATATATATTTTTTTTTTTTTTTTTTTTTTTTTTTTTTTTTTGAGACAGAGTCTCACTCTGTCACCCAGGATGGAGTGCAGTGGCATGATCTTGGCTCACTGCAAGCTCCACTGCCCGGGTTCACGCCATTCTCCTGCCTCAGCATCCCGAATAGCTGGGACTACAGGCACCTGCCACCACGCCCAGCTAATTTTTCTGTATTTTTAGTAGAGATGGGGTTTCACCTTGTTAGCCAGGATGGTCTCGATCTCCTGCCCTCGTGATCTGCCCTTCTCAGCCTCCCAAAGTGCTGGGATTTCAGGCGTGAGCCACCGCGCCTGGCCTATACTTTTCTATATTATGTAATTTGTTTTAATATTACTTTTAATGCCACGAAAAATATTCCATATCACAACATGGAGTGTTTTTATTAATAATTAGAAATTTATGTTCCCTTTCTATGATCTTTAAATACCATTACATGCATGGTCTCTCACTTTACAAGTCATTACCATTTTAAAGCTGACATTTCTCTTTGACAGTGAGAGTTCATTATATTTCAAACTTCAGGTGGCTCATTGTCATAAATATTATTTATTGTTATTTTATTGTATTTTTTAGGCAAATTAATGGAAGAACTCAGTGAATACTTTTTAAAACAGTTTGAAAAAAATGTTCTTGAACATTTTTAAACGTTATTATGGAAATGTTCATTTAAACTCTTTTCCAACTTTGTTTGTAAAACAATTACACTGCATGAAGACCAGAAAATAAATAGCCTTAAAACAAAAAAGAAAAACCAGCCTTCATTCAGTTCCCAACCTGAGAAGAATACAAAAAAAGAAAATGACCTTAAAGAATGAAAATAAATTGGATTTCTAAAAGTATTTTAGTTTTAATAATCTATAATGTTAATGGTATCAGGGAAAATTAAAATACAAACTTTAATTCGTCAGTGCAACATTATTTTAATGGGTTTTCTTTGTTTTCGTGTAATGAACATGGAAATCACATTTTCGGGATTTTGTAAAGACTGAAAATCTGACTTGAAGCAGAATTTTGCTCAGTCAATTACTTGCATCCTTTTAAATTATTTGATTCATGTAAGAATCAGTTTTAATTTATTAATAAGATAGATACCATAAATAAAACACTTACATTATGAGCCCAGAATATATTTATTTTGAGTATTTTGTTTTCTATTGCTCTGAACCTTCTAAACCTTAATCAGATTAGTATTTGAATAAAAAAAGACTTGCTGCCTTTATTATTCTGGATAATAATAACCTAACATTGTCTTTTCCCTGAGGAAAAATGTCTGTATACTAAAACAACAATATGACTAAAGCATTTTATTTAAATTTTTTTAATTTTGAATATAACAAAATTGATACATGCTTTAAAAAGTCATGCACTTTGAAAGTAGGAAGAATTCATGTAGTCCAATGTTCTTCTAAAATAAAAATTGTGTCTAAAATATTCTCAAAAACTGTTTCTCCAACCCCAACGAGGTGATAAGTAATGAACCTTTAGGTGGCATGTTACGTCTTTCCAATCACGGAATTCATTTCACAAATTACTCCCCTTCCCAGCCTCTAAATATCATCCTAATGACCTTCCAACATGGCAACAGTGCCGTGCCAAGACATGCTAGAGTTAAACGCTAAACAACAAAGCATGAGCAGTGATCTTTTAAAAAATATTTGATATTTCATTTATCATGGATGTTTTGCATTATTTTTAATTTTCAACTTATTTTTGACACATTTTATATTTATTATGTATAACATGATACTTTGAAATATGTATACATTGTGGAATAATATATACATATTTCAAATATAGTAAAATATGTATACATTGTGGAATAGCTAAATTTACCTAATTAACATATGCATACTTATTTTCTGTTGTGAAGACACTTTGAATCTACTCTTAGTGAAATTGCAGTAAATATTACCCACCTTGACTACTGAGTTTTCTGACATTCTCTTGAATCTTACACCTGAGGGAAGTGCCTCACTCACCTCACCCTAGTTTCAGCTCTCAAGGATAATTTCTGTTATGTTTCTAGCTAATTGCATTTGCTAAGTGAATCCCTAACATTATTCTGTTATTTCCTTCTATTAAAACAATCATGCCTATGGAAACACAATTCATTTCAGAAGATGAATGTAGCCCAAATAAGCTCAAGAGATGTAATTTACCAGGTGTTGGTGGCTGGCAGAGTTCCACCAAACTTGAGGATGAGGCAAAGCAGTGCTAATGATACAGCTTTTTGTTGCATTTTTCCCCTTTTTCATTATAGGAGAAGTAACTATGGTCAAAGCAGCTTCCTTTGGCCAAATCAAGTTCCTAAGGAAGACCTCAGCTCCCAGCCCTCAGCAGTCAAAACTCTTAGAAGCTGGGCTAGGGGAATATATGTTTCTAACACACTACAATATCCAGTACAGTTCACCATTTGACCTGCTTGGAACGATGTGTTATTAAGTTAAACAATTTGATATTAAATTTGCTTCATCTAGAATACAGCTGTTCTGGGATTCTGATTGATCTCTTTTCATAGGGAAAATTAGAAGTGGAAGGTTAATAAAAAGAAACACTCCTGTAGCTAGTTTCAAGGTCACAACTAATGCTCATCATCTCCTCAATTTACTACCCATTCCAGATTACAGTCACCCTCAGCCAGCATCTCTACTGGTCTAGGCATTGTGATTACGATGCACTGGGGTAAGATGATATAGACCTTTATCCCTGGTCATCTTGCCGTTCTCATGCACTGGCTGCTGCACTTGTTCCTTGATTATCAATATTGGACAAAGAAGTACCCAGAAAAGCTCCAAGAGATCACCTGGGTGCCAAGCATATTCCTCCCTGCCCAAATTGTGTAATAGCATCACTAGCATATCCTGATGATCAGAATCAATTACCCCTGCCAAGATAACTCTTTTCTTTGCCTGATTGCCTATTGGAAGAAGAAATCTAAAGGAGCAAGAGTCGTCACTTAAAGTTTGATGGGAGTCTAACTGTATCCCAAATTAGAAGCATTTCCCCTCTGTGAACAAGAATTTATACACTAGAGAGTCTAGAATTATGGGAAGAAGCAGCACAAATTACCTAAGTGGGTCACTAAAGTGATGATAAGCAAGATTATGCCAACTTCTATCCCGTTTTTGGAGACCCATTTATTCTATTGTTAGAGACACAGAACGATATACTGGTATTTCTGCATCCCAAAAAGTGTGACCCCGTTTTTGCAGAATCTAATGTCCAAGCTGGTTCTTCATCTGCATCTCCAACAGACTAATCAATTTCTCTCTTATTCCAGCAGCTTCTGAATGATGCACTATCATTTGGCCCAGTGACCCTCATGATTATGTACATACTGACCTAGCAACTTTGCTGTAATGTGGGTCCCTTGATTCAGGGAGATGCTATGTGGGATCACATATTGGTGAATCAAGCACTATGAAAACCCTTGAATATTGGCACTGGCTAAGTCCTTGCAGGCAGGAAAGTCAAATCCATATTGAAAATGTGAATCAATTCCAGTCAAGATGAATCACTGCATCTTCGAAGACAGAAGATGGCTAATATAATCAACTTGAGACCAAATGGCTGTTTGGTCTCCACAAGGGATAGAATTATATCCAGTGTTGAGTATTGATTTCTGTAGCTGTCAGATTGAATGCTCAACTGTGGTAACAACTGGGGTAGGGAGTTTGTGTCACTTGGGTGTTCTGGGAAGCAGAGGCTGAGGCAATGATAAGAGTACAAGAAGATTATTGGGTGGAAGGATGGGGATAATGACTATGAAATATAAATCGAGGAAGGGATAATGACTATGAAATATAAACTATGGGAGAAGCAGAATTGGGCAGGGAAAGGCCACAGAAAATAATGCAAATTTGATACCTATGGAAGGAAAAGGAAGAGGAAGCAGGACTTTTCAAGGAGAGCTTTAGACCACAGTAGAAATTTGACAAAGTCTGGCCAATCTAACGGAGCTCCAGAGTAAAGATCACCCAGAGAGGAGTCTATTCTTTTGATATTTATCCATACCCTAGTATCTTTTCACAATCAATAACTGGCTGGGGTCATTGTGAAGGAGAAGCCCAACTTCAGCTTAAAAACTGAAGTAGGTCTTTAAAGCACTCACAGCTAAAAGTTGTCAGCTAACTGCAGTCCTTGAAGCTAAATGGTAAATTCTTTCTGAATAGAAGATCCAAGCAGAGCATCTTTCTGGCACCCACAGTCCACTCTTTGCATCATGCAGACCCACTTTTCCGTATTCATGAGCTCTTCGTTCAGACTTTGGGGGCCTTTCCTCCTGAGGGGATATTCGGAAAAGGGACGTTAGGGCAAACTACAGTTGTTTTCAAAATCACAACTGGTATTCATCATTTTTTTCCTCTAATAACAATTCCAAATTCCCTTCTTCCTCATGTATTATCTCTATTTCTTGGTGGTTTAGTTAGTGTTATGACCCAGATATTCATTCAGGAAGTGTCAGAGATTTTTTTTGGAAACAGGCACATAAATATTCATATCCTTTCTGTGACACCTATTAGGTGTGAGATCATGAACAAGTGACATAAGTGCTGTGTAACTGCTTTGCCATCAATAAAATGTGGGAAAACTTAAAGGTAATTATGAAGATTACCTAAAATACCATTAAAAATGGATTAATACTGTTTCTGCCACAAAACAAGCACACAATAAAATGTTTTGATTATGATTATTATGTCAGCTTTCTCAAAATATCTAGAAATTTAGGAGTTTTGCTCACTCAACAAAACAAAAAAAAAATTAAAAACAAAAGAAATAAAGTACTCTTCCCTAAAATCAGCATTAACAGAACACAAAAGTATTCCAAAAATTCCTCCCCCTAAAATGTAATACCCTTTTTGGTAAATAGTTACTTTAAAAAATTATAGGAAGGAGGGAGGTGAAGCCATCTAGAAAGGAAAAAATTTCGCTTCATCATCCTGTTGGAATTCCTTTCGTGCATTATCTGATCAGATTATGATTGCAAATCAGCTGTAAGAATTCACAGTTCTTTCTCCTCTGGCCTTGAGAGCAGAGCTCTACTTAGAACTCTATTTCTGAGCATTGAGAGGCTTCATTAATTTTCCATCCTCACACTCTTTGCCCTAAGACCCTGTAAGGGTGCCCACCTGTCTGTCTACTTAAACAGTTTTTATTCAGTAGAATTGGCAATTGCTGATTCCCTAATGGCCTCACTAAGTCACTGATCAGGTAAGTTTTCTTTTACATTTTTCAGAATAGCAAATAAAAGCCTCTTGTAGAGCAATCTCTTAAAATCTATCTACTTACTGACTCCCATAGATTACTCTGTCTTTCCTTGTACACCTACTGCTGAGGCACACCTGACTCTTAACTACTTGTTTCTTCTGCCTGAAAAAAGGTAAAATTCCCCTTAATACAACTTGGTTCTCTATTCCAATACTGAAGTACAAATATCTGTAATATAGAAAAGTCTTTACGCCATGAAAAATTCAGAAACTAATGGAATGTAGTACATCCTATAGTTTTTTTCTGGATTTTCCAGAGTCCACAGGCTTTTTTAATCTCTTGAAGTATGCTGGTTTCTTTAACAGCCTCAAGAAGGAAGGTGTTAAGAAAGGTAATGAAGGTGTTAAGAGTCCAGAAGATCATGAAGACCTTAAGGGCGTCCTGAATGCTATTATATTCTAAAACAGGATCATCCCCATTTCCTATACTATTACCCTTCCAACCCCAAGATCCTTATACAAGTAATTTTGAACAGCATTCACAGGAAACAACAGCCAGAATTGTAAGGTGGCCCACTGCTACTGTTTGAATGTGTCCCTCACAATTTGTGTGTTGGAAACTAATCTTCAGAGGGCTCTGCCCTCACTAATAGATTAATGACTTTATTGTGGAAGTAGATTAGTTACCACAAAAGCAGATTCCTGATAAATGGATAAGTTTGGCTCTCTTCCACACACTCTCTCTTGTGTGCCCTCTTGCCCTTCTGCCTTCTGCCATGGGATGATGCAGCAAGAATGCCCTTGCTAGATGTGCACTCCTCAACCTTAGACTTCCCAGTCTCCAGGACTGTAAGAAATAAATCTCTGTTCTTTATACAATTTCAGATATTCTGTTATAGCAATGCAAAATGGACTAAGACACCCAGCATGGTGGTTTGCCTAAATCTGTTCCAGTTTTAGCACTAAAAGTCTCACAACCTGGGAAAACCTTTGGTCCCAAGCAAACTAGAGCAGTCAGTCTCTCTGCATGAAGTCATTAGAAATATGGATCCTGGAGTCAAGAAGACCAGGAAGAAATTCTTAGCTCTATTTCTTACAAATTGTATCACCCTGGCTGTCTTAGTCCATTTTTTGTTGCTATAACAGAATACTAGAGGGTGGGTAATTTATAAAGAAGAAAAACTTATTTCTCACAGTATTGGAGGCTGGAACATCCAAAGGCATGATGCTGGTATCTGCAAAGGATCATCTCAAGGCAGAAGATGTAAGGTAGAAGCAGGTGCACCAGTCAGAGAGGCACCAGAGGCCAAGTTTGCTTTATATCAACCCAGTCTCTCAATAACTAACCTGCTCCCAAGATATGAACATCAATTCATTCATGAGGACTCCACCATCACGATTTAATCACCTCTTATTAGGCCCCACCTTCCTGTTGCTTTGGGGATTAAGTTTCCAACACATGCAAACCATAACACTGGACAAGTAATTAAACCTCAATTAAGCCTCAGTGTCCTCAACTGTAGTTTAGGGCACAAATACCTTTTTTACAACAGAATTTTTCCAAATAGTGAATGAGACAATAAATTTAAATTATTTAGCATAGTTTTTTTAGGCACATTATAAGTTATCAATAAATATCAGCTATTGTGATTGTTAGGGTTGAGTTACTTGGCATTGAGCATATCTCTGGTATGTTCCCATAGCCTTTGATGGTGTTGATTAAAAGAGAACATTGTAAGCTTACTGATAACCATAGTGATATGTGGTCTTAGATTCAGGAACTTCTGCATTCCTATGCAATTATTCTACTGAGAAATTAAATCCTTAGAACACTTTATGCAAGTGAATGCTGGAAAACTTTTCATGGGAAATGCCACTGGAAATGAAAGTTATCAAGGTAGCGGTTAAGAGCATGGCTCTGGAATCAAACAGAACTGTGTTTGTCTCTGGTTTTACCTTATAAATCATGCCACCTGAGTCTGAGCTTCCTCATCAGCATAGTGGCTGTGTTCATACTGGTCTCCCAGGATTTTAGGGATTCTTAAGTGAGATGGTGCTTGCAAATTGCTTTGCACACCACCTGGCCATTGAAATTGTTCTTTAAACACTATGAAATAATATAAGCTAACATTTATTAAGTACTCATTATGTGCTGTACACTATTTTAAAGGTTTTTATGTATCAACCAATTTAATATTAAAAATTACTATGTGAGATAGATAGTGCTACTTTCTGCATGTGATAAATTTGAAAACTGAAGACTAGAGAGATTAAGTATCATGACCTAGTTGCCCAACAGATGGAGTGTGATTAAGATGCCAATCAAAACCATCAAAAATATAGTTAGAGAGAATGAATATGATCTAGTACTTGATAGCACAGCAGGGGGACTACAGTCAACAATAATTTATTGTATTTTTAAATAACTAAAATAGTATAATTGGATTGCTTGTATCACAAAGAAAAGATAAATGCTTGCGTTGATGGATACCCATTTACCCTAAATGTGACTATTACGCGTTACATGCCTGTATCAAAATAGCTCGCATACCCTATAAATATATACACCTACTATATTCCCACAAAAAGTAAAAATAAAAAATAAAAACCATCAGGCTCCTGAGCCCAAGCTATTAACCACCACACTGTTGTTAGAGTGTCCTGATAGTAGAGCACAGAAAGGTAAGAAGGTAAGGGAAAGACTCTTAAATATCTACCCTTGAAAAGTAGGAAGTAGGGACCTCAAAGGATGGAAATGTACTCATAATCACACCAGCCTTCCTAATCAAAAGACAAGTTTCCATCACACAAAAATGTGAACCCATAGAAATTATTATTATATAAAGACGCTAAGTTATGGCTTAATGTACATCTCTGAAAGACATAGCTTACTGGGTATATTAGTCTGTTTTCCTGCTGCTGATAAAGACATACACAAAACTGTGTAACTTATAAGAAAAAGACGCTTAATGGACTCAGTTCTATGTGGGTGGGGAGGCCTCACAATCATGGCAGAAGGTAAAAGGTGTGTCCTACATGGTGGCAGACAAGAGAGAAAAGGAGAGCCAAGTGAAAAAGGAAACCCCTTATAAAACCATCAGATCTCCTGAGACTTATTCACTACCCTGAGAACAGTATGGGAGAAACCACCTCCATGATTCAATTATCTCCCACAGAATCACTCCCACAACACATGAGAATAATGGGAGCTATAATTCAACATGAGATTTGGGTGGGGACACAGCCAAACCATATCGTTGGACTAGAAAAGGCAGAGCCATCTGATTAAAAAAAACTTGACATTTCTTTTATTCAGGCATATGAAATAGCAACCATTTTTTCTTGACTTAAAAGTTTATGTTGGGTTCCCAAAGAATTCGTCTTTTCAAAATTAGGTGACTTTATCATCACCATAGATCAATGACAGATAAATCAAAAACAGAAGAAAAATATAAAATTAAAGAAGTTGCTTTCAGATGTAAGAACAATTCCATACCATTGGCTCTTGGCAACACCATCGACTTAAAAGGAACACATTGATTTTGGACTTCTGATTCTCATACAAAACAATAATGAGAACAAGCCAGAAAAACTTCATTATACTATTTTTTAAACCCACCAGATAGCCAAGGTCAAAGAGAACCTGAATGAATTAAACTCCAGAAAATGATGAACTCTTCCAGAAGAGAAGAAACTTGCACTGCTATCATCAAAATCACCTGCACTGAGGCAAGGAGCAACCAGCTAAATTTTAATGAACTTTCAATGGCCATATGTGGCCTATATAGACTAATGGAAATCCTAAGGAGCCCAAGCCATTTGGAGTTTACACTAACTTATAAACTTTTTTTGAGTCTTTAGTGAATGCATGAATAGTTTTAATGCAACAAAATCTGAGAGAGCTGAGGGAGTGCCCCCATCCCCTAAGGCAAATTGGCCTTCTTCCACAAGTAAGGCTACATCTTGCTGAAGACTGATGGTAGTAATGCAGGATTGTTAGACGTCATGAAGCACTCCAAGCTTTCATGTAACACACTTGTAAAGGCCTTCAGAAAGCCAAGGAAATGTCAGTAGGACAGAAGATCTTCTAATGTTTGGAAAGTCAGAGATGGAGATAGAGGACAAGAATGCCCTAGCCACTATAAAGTGGGCTGACAGACTTTAAAGAAGAAAGAGAGAGGGAGAGAGAGAAAGAGAGAGAGGGAGACAGAGAGAGAGAGAGAGAGAATTTCACATCATTCAGAAAATTGGCACCTAAGTTGTAAAGCATAAAGAGTATTGACATGCTAGAATCTCAATCCCTGATTAAGGAAACCTGATTCTCCAAAGTCTGAAACCAGTTGTAAACTAAAACTAACTGGAGCTGCATCAAAGTCTACCCAAATCAAATACCTTTTAGATGAACTCAGCTCCCCACACTAACGGGCTGACAAAAGAAGAAACTGTCGACCTAAGGAAAGAAACTGAGAGAAAATTAGTATAAGGAGAGAGTTTCTTTAGGCCAAGTTTGAAGACCATAAACCAGAAGCCATGGGTTCAACTTGCCCTGAATATATGCTTTGATTAGCAGCAGTTACAAGTCAGTTTTTAAAGGATAAAAGAAAGGGCAGTTCTTAAGTTGACATAAGTTATTGGTTGGCTATACATAATTCTTTGTATCACAAATTCCAGGAACGTGACGATAATGTGTGAAGGTCACATTGTGCAACTTGCGGTAACATTTTAGGTAATTTATCAGCTAGTCTGGAAACTACTTTAAAGGAAAGAAAAAACAAAATGACTTTCTACAATTAAACCAGAACATGATGGTGTGTTGGGATAGGGGTGGTTTAGCAGAGCGACTGAAGTCTCTGCTCTTGTCTTTTTGGGTCTGATAAATTTTACATGCCTAATATTCTTAAAACTACACTGAGCTGCCTTTTTTTCTCAGAACATAAGCTTTCCTAGGTATAAATATTTATTTCAGCCTCTATTTTGTACATAATATCCAGCATATAATAAAAAGTATGTAACTGACAATAAGTATAAAAATCTGACTCATAGTAAAGAGAGGAGATACTCAAGAAGAGCAGACATAGAAATGGTCCCAGACGCAGCAGTTATCAAACAGAGTTTTCTTAAAAATATATATATTTCTTTTTATTATAAATTATCTATAATACCTCATTTATATTAAGAGAAGAACAAAATTAAGAAATAATAACATTAGAAAATACCAAATACCTAGAAGCAAATCTAACAGAAGATGTGAAAAATGTTTATATTAAAAACTTAAAATATTGTGAGGAGTAATTAATGAAAACTTAAATAGATATTACATGCAAATGAAGTATAAGATTCAATAATGCTAATATGTTTATTTCACATCTTCAGTTTCAATGCAATACCCAAAATGTTCCAGACATTTTTTTGGAGGGTATTGACACATTCATTTTGGAATTTATATGGAAATACAAATATCAAAACAATCTTGAACAAATTTGGAGGACCTTCTATATCTAATTACAAGCCTTACTGTAAAGTTACAATATTTAACACACTATGGTAATAGCACCAGGAAAAATAAACATTAGGAAAATATAGAGTACAGAAATATTTGCACATCTATATGGACAATTGATTTTTGATCAATTTACAAAGTCATTTCAATGGGGAAAGAAAAGCTTTTAAAGAAATTGTGCTGGAACAATGGAAAATATTCAGGGAGGAATAAAAAATCATCTCATCTCCTACTTTACTCCATACTCAAAAATTCATTTAAGACAATGGCCCAGCATGGTAGCTCACACCGATAATCCCAGCACTTCGGGAGGCTGAGGCAAGAGGATCACTTAATCCCCAGAGTTTGAGACCAGCCAGGGCAACATGGCAATACCCTATCTCTACAGAAAATTAAGAAATTAACGGCCGGGCACGGTGGCTCACACCTGTAATCCCAGCACTTTGGGAGGCCGAGGTGGGCGGATCACGAGGTCAGGAGATGGAGACCATCCTGGCTAACACAATGAAACCCTGTCTCTACTAAAAATACAAAAAATTAGCCGGGCGTGGTGGTGGGTGCCTGTAGTCCCAGCTACTCGGGAGGCTGAGGCAGGAGGATAGTGTGAACCCCGGAGGCGGAGCTTGCAGTGAGCCGAGATCTCACCACTGCACTCCAGCCTGGGCAACAGAGTGAGACTCCGTCTTAAAAAAAATAAAAATAAATAAATAAATAAATAAATAAATAAATAAATTAGCTATGCGTGCTGGCATGCTCCTATAGTCTCAGCTACTCAGGAAGCTGATGCAGGAGGATCACTGGAGCCTAGGGAGTCCAGGCTGCAGTAAGCTGTGTTCATGCCACTGCACTCCAGCCTGAGTAACAGAGTAAGACCCTTTTTCCAAAAAAAAAAAAAAAAAAAAAAAAAAAGCTAGAATCCTAAAGTTTATACAAGGAAACAGGAGAAGACTTTCATGACCTTAGACTAGGTATGTTACAGTTCTCCAGAAAGAACCAATTGTGTGTGTGTGTGTGTGGTGTGTGTGTGTGTGTGTGTGTGTGTGAGAAAAGATTTATTATGAGAAATTGGCTTACATGATTATGGAGGCTCTCAGGTTCCAAGATCTTCAGGGTGATTCAGCAAGCTGGAGATCCTGGAAGGCCAGTGGTTTAGTTCCAGTGTGGAGGCAGGAAGCATTCTCTCTCACTTAGGAGAAAGTCAGCCTTTTTGTTTTATTGGAACTTTTGACTAATGGGATGAGGCCCACCCACATTAGGAAGGGTAATCTGTTCTACTCAGTTAGCCAATTTCAGCATCCAGAATAGTGTTACCCTTTGGGCCTGTCAAGTTGACACATAAAATTAACCTACTGTATTGTAGGCAATGTTTTATTAGACATGACCTAAAAAGCCCTGACCACAAAAGAAACAAAATAATAATTTAGACTTCATCAAAATAAAAATCTCCATTCATCAACAGACATTCTTAATGAGATAAATAAGTGGACCACAGAAAGGAAAAAAATTTGTCGCATATATGTCTAACAAAGGAATTATATTCAGCATGTATTTAAAAAATTCCTAAAATTGCAACAAAAAACCCATATAAAATATGGCTCCCAAAAGTACATCACAAATAAAGATACACAAACATTTAATAAGCACATAAAAAGTTGGCTAACATCATTTGTCATGTAAAAATACAAGTCAAAACCACAATAATATGCTATTTAACATAAATTGTATAAAATAAAAACAATTGACAATGCAAATGGGGCCCAAAATTATGAAACAACTAGAACCTTGTATTACATTATACTCAAACCAACAATGCAGGATCACTTGGGATAACTGTTTGGCAGTTTCTTCCCCCATGTAACCCAGTAGTTCTACTCCCAGGTTTGAGGGCATATGTTAACAAAAATATTACATAAGAAGGTTCATAGTAGCCTTATCTATCATAGCCAAAGCCTAAAAGCAGCAGAAATGTCCATCAACAGGGCAATGGGCAAATGAATTGTGATATAGTCATGTAAGTAATATGGTTCAGTTCATACATGTTGTAGTTAATGTGATGGTTAATTTTATGTGTTAATTTGAATGGACCAAGGGATACTCAGGTAGCTGGTAAAACATTCTTTCTGGGTGTGTCTGTGAGGGTGTTTCCCACAGTGATTAGCACTTAAATCAATAAATCTAGTGAAGAAGATCTACCCTCACCAACATGAGCAAGCATCATCTAATTCTTTGAAGGCCCAAATAGAACAAAAAAGTGGAGGAAAGACAAATTTGTTCTCTCTCTCCTTGAGCTGAAACATCCACCTTCTGCCCTTGGACACTGGAGCTTCTGGTTCTGGAGTCTTCAGACTCGAGGGCTTAGAACTTTGGCTCCCCTGATTCTTTACACATGAATTATGTCACTGGCTTTTCTGGGTCTCCAGATCATAGACAGCAGATGGTAGAATTTCTCAGCCTCCATAAAATTGCATGAGTCAATTCCCATAATAAATTTACCTCTCTCTCTCTCTCTCGTCATATCTATCTATGTATCTATCTATCTATCTATCTATCATCTATCTATAATTTTCCTCCAGTATCCTCCCACATACACCAAAATTTATAGATGGTCAGTCCCTGATATAAAATGGTATATATTTGTCTATAACCCATACACATTCTCCTGTATACTTTAAGTCATCTTACTTATAATACCTAATATAATAGAAATGTTATATAAGTAGTTGTCTTACTACATTGTTTGGAAACAAGGACAAGGAAAAAATTCTGTACATGTTCAGGCACATTATTTTTTGAATATTTCTACCCAAGATTGAGTGAATCCATGGATGTGATTGTATTCCTCATAGTTCTCCAGAGACACAGAATCATGAGAGATATACACACACATGCACACACACATACACACAGGTTAAGTGATGACACAATTATGTTAAATGACATAGAGACACAAAAGAGAGCATACTGTACAATTTGTAGTTTAAAATCAGACATAAGAAATCTATGGTGATAGAAATCAGAAAGCCCTTGCCTCTAGGGCATGGGAAGTGACTGGAAAGGGAACTGATATGGTTTGGTTGTGTCCCTACCCATATCTCATCTTGAATTGTAACTCATACAGTTCTCATGTGTCATGGGAAGAGCCCAGTAGGAGGTAATTGAATCATGGGGGCAGGTCTTTCCTGTGCTGTTCTCATGATGGTGAATAAGTCTCAAGAGATTTTTTTTTTTGAGATGGAGTCTCTCTCTGTCACCCAGGCAGGAGTGCAGTGGCACGATCTTGGCTCACTGCCAGCTCCGCCTCCCAGGTTCACACCATTCTTCTGCCTCAGCCTCCCAAGTAGCCAGAACTACAGGTGCCCGCCATCATGCCCGGCTAATTTATTGTATTTTTAGTAGAGACAGCATTTCACTGTGTTCACAGGATGGTCTTGATCTCCTGACCTCGTGATCCTCCCACCTCGGCCTCCCAAAGTTCTGGGATTACAGGTGTGAGCCACCATGCCCAGCTGAGATTTGATATTTTTATAAAGAGGAGGTCCCCTGCACAACTTCTCTTTCTTTGCCCGGCCATCCATGTGAGATGTGACTTGCTCCACCTTGCCTTCTGCCATGATCGTGAGGCCTTCCTAGCCATGTGGAACTGTAAGTCTATTAAACCTCTTTTTCTTCCCAGTCTCAGGTATGTCTTTAACTGCAGCATGAAAATTGACTGATACAAGAACGAAGACACTTCCTGGGTTGATGAGAGGATTCTATGGTTGGTGGAAACATTAGGGACATAGTTGACAAAACTCATAGCCATAAACCTTTAAGATATGTGAATTTCATCATATATGAGTTATACTCCAACTAAATAAAAAGAAGAAAAAAATATTCTCTGACTCTAGAGATACTGGTCTTAAATCAAGTTGATAGCGAATTATTTTGAGGATCTACATTTGTATTTTTGACATTATTTAAAGAAGAAAACCATAATTCTCATGTTTTTGTAAGGGTATTTTTTTCTTAAGAAAATTACTGAGGTTTTGTTGTTGTTGTTGTTGTTGTTGTTGTTGTTGTTTGAAAAAAAATCTCTGAAGACGCATCATCTATTTTACTAATGATGTTTATTTGAGAGAAGGTTGTTTCAGTGGACAAGACCAGGACAATTTTAGGAGGCTATCTATATGAGAATATAATGGTTTCTTTGAAAGTTCCTAGTTTTCATTTCACCATTAGGATTATTGCCAAATGATGTTTGCTGCATAAATTAGAGAAGAAGGAGAGCAGAGATAATTGTGTAATATCTACTAGCAATGGAAATTTTTCCATTATTTGTTCTTCTGGTTGCTGATGCAGGAAAAGCTAAAAGGGATATAGGAAGGGGAAAATAAAACCTGAAATGAACAAAAGTTACTGAGTTCCAAATGAAATAAATGCATTTTTTAATGTTGGGTCAAATGCAGTTAAATTACTTTAAAATTAAAAGCATATATGGAGGCTTATTAAAGTTTTAGAAGTACACAGTTCATATGATATGGTTGAGGCTATTTGGCATAAGTTATGTTCTTGTTGAAATCTGAAAAATTGAGTACTAATAAGAACTATCACATATGAAACCAGAGGAAGCAGTAAAAGATGAGATACTGTAAGATGTTAGACTGAATACATTCTGAGGTCAAATAGATAACTGGATAATTAAGAAAACAACCATGGGTTGTTTTGCTTCTCTAACAAGTTGACCCAAATTTAGAGGCTCAAAACATCACGAATTTATTATTTTATACTTCTATAAGTCAAGAGTTCAATACTGGGATAAAAATCAAGGTGTCAGTAGGGCTGCATTTCTTTTAGTAGGCTAAAGGGAAACATCTGTTTTCTTTCTTTCTCTATCTTCAAAAGGCTGCCCACATTCTTTGATTTGCGGTCCCTCCTCCATCTTCAAAACTACGAATGTTACATCTGTCTAACTATCCTTCCATGGTTACATGCCCCTCTGACAATAGCCTAGAGGGGGTTTGAAGGTTCTAAAGTTTTTAAGAACCCATGTGATTACATTAGTCCTACTTGGCCAATCCAGGAAAACCAATTCATCTCAAAGTCTTAAATTAATTGCACCTGCAAAGTACATTTTGCCATGTAAACTAACATATTCACAAGTTGCTGCAGTTAGACTGTGGACATCTCTTTCCCTACTGCACATTATAGCAGTAGGGAAAAAATTAAGGAAAACAACAATCTAGGAGACAAAATGATTATTTTTTCAACATTATTTTCTAATATGTTTACAGAGATTCTTCTATTGCTTAACACAAAATATTTAGAGTACTCATGTCCATTTTACCTTTATAGTGATGAAGAAAAGAAAATGCCTCATAACCTCAAAATTACTTTACTGTATCTTCAAGAAAAAATCGTACTCTCAATAACATACTATAGAGGTCCTTAATAGCATGACCTTACAGTTATTGTATCTGTTAGTGAACACAGTCACTGGTAATAAACAAGCAGTTCTAAAAGATCAGCAGATACGTTTCTTTCTTAGCTGAATTAATTAATTTACAATGTGTGCGAAAAATAATGGTATCAGAATGAGATATTTATTTTTAGTTACCCATTTGATTTTGCTGTAACTTGGGATTGCTATGAATGAATAGGAAGAAAGTAATTTTAATGGAAATTTTGGTAACATGAGGTTAGCTGCCTATTGGGATTGATATTGTGTGGTTTAAATCAAGATGGAGAAGTTATGAAGGTAGAGACTGTAGGAAGTGATCTGCTCCGAACTTTTAACATAATGAAAAGTCATGTAGCTTTTCTCTTTAGGGAAAAAAATATTGGTTAAAAGAACTTGGATCATGAAGGCTTATATGAAAATCCTTGTGAATATATAACTTCAAATTGGCTTTATTAAACATGATAACATATAGAACTTAGAAAAATAAAAATCACCAAGTGCATATTTCAATTTTATAAAATGATAACTTAAGGTGTAAAAAATACTCAATAATACAGTCCTGAATTTCCGATACTTGGAAATTTTATTTCCTTTTATCAGCATACATAAAATTTTGAAGGCTATTGTCATTAATGTGCACTAAAATTGAGGATACATGATCTTGTTCTGTTTTTATCTTCATGGTTTATGAAATAATATTAAAAGCTTAGAATCTCTGCCACTACCAATTATAAACTCTTCATTGAGCATATATTGAGTTTTCTTAATGTGCTTGATGACCTTTAATATCCTGACTATATTTTCATAGGTTCTCTGGTCCTTCAGTGAAAAATCGCAAGGGCTGTAAGAGGGCACATAACAAACAAAATTATTATATCCTTTTAGTTTGATTATTTTAAACATCTGAAAGCATTATTGTTATTAATTCAATTCTAAAAGAAGGACTTGAACATCTTTAAGAGGCTTTCTATCTCAAAAATGCAGTTCAATCACTTTAAATTATTTTCTTTTGGAGGAAAGCAGAAACAGGAATCTCACAACACAGCCCTTCATCTTACTAATCTTTTTTTTTTCTACACAACAAAATAAGGAAGAGAGTCAATTATCTAGGAACAAGTAGTCCCCTTCTTAGCAATAAGTTGTATTCCCAAAGTTCATTCACTGGTCAGTTGAATGCACTGGACTCAAGGAAGCTCAAAAGCAAAATTCATGACCCAGACAGTGACTCTTAGTCAGGAGGAGGAACGTTTAGTCTTTTGGGGAAAAAGTCAAGTTCCCATGCCAAGGGAATGTGGCATTTTAACAGGCAGGACTTTAGCAAAGTGGGAAAAAGACAAGGCCAAAGTCAATCACTGCTGCCCCTGCCTGTTTCTGCAGGAATCACCGAGGTCTGACTCCTCCAGGCTCAGTCTCCTCCCACAATGTGCCACCTTGAGCATGACAGGAATGCCCTAGCAGCCTTTTCCTCATAACAGTGGTAGCTGGGGTCTAGCCAACTCGTGGGAATTTCTCCAATAACGTATACATCAACTTGATACCTCCTCTCCTTCACTCCCAACTGGCTCAGTCAAATTTGGGACTTTTGCCTTGAACTGTCCTACAGTCTTTTGCATTCTGCTAAGCACATGGGAACAGCAGTGTAAATACTTGTGGATCATTTTATTAATTGCGTAATCTGGCTAATTACATGGATGATGGTGATGATTGTTAATAATTCCAGATGAAATATACCAAATAGATTATCATACATATATAATGTAAAGCCTTTAGGGGGATGTGAAAATATTTTCCATATAGTTCCATCAGAACTAAAATATTCTGATGGAGCTACATAGAAAAAGGACTGGGATGGGCACGCTGACTCACACCTGTAATCCCAGCACTTTGGGAGGCCAAGGCAGGTGGATCACCTGAGGTCAAGAGTTCAAGACCAGCCTGACCAACATGGTGAAACCCCGTCTCTAATGAAAAATTACAAAAATAATTAGCCGGGCATGGTGGCACACACCTGTAATCCCAGATACACAGGAGGCTGAGGCAGGAGAATCGCTTCAACCTGGGAGCCAGAGGTTGCAGTGAGCCAAGATCGTGCCACTACATTCCAGCCTGGGCAAAAGAGTGAGACTCTGTCTCAAAAAGGATTGTGGTATATTACATACACTAGAAAGGGAGTGCATTTTAAAAATTCTAAATAATATCACTGTGTCAGGGTTTGCTTTCCACTCTCTGTGGTATCTCTCGGGAGGTCCTCAGAGATTAAGTGTGTCATTAAACCTGCTGTAGCCTCCCTAGACTGACCACTGTATTGCACCTCCACTGGCCAACTCCTGCAGTTCTGTTGGCCTTAGAGAGGGGATAATGCATTGGACTCAGAGTCAAGTGTTTTTTATTACTTTGTCTGAAGCACAGAACAAGCTTTTATGTTAAACCAGGGAATGACAAACTATAGCCTTCTAGCCCAACCACCTATTTTTATAGTTTTATTGGAATATAGACACACACGTTCATTTGCAAATTGTTTCTGGTTGCATTCATGCTACAATGGCAAAATTGAAGACTTGAGCCAGAGACCATGTTACCCAGAATGGTGAAAATATGTACTATCTTGCCTTGTATAGAAAATATTTGCCAACTTTTACCCTGAACCCACACAGCCACAGCATAGCCTACATAGTACCATAGTACCATACAAAGGTATGGAGAATGCAGTATGAGAAAGAAAGTTACTTATTACTGCTATTTGATGAGACCACTCTCAGAGTACCCAGGCCAAATTTGGTCATGATTTCCCTATCCAAGAAGCTCTGCTTATTTCCTGATTAATCTATTTGGAGAAGAGGGAAGCTTATGTACATTAATGTCGTATGCCTCAGAGTCCAGATCCAAATATTAAGTTGCCCATATTAAAGAAAAGTTTTCTGTCTTTCTCCTCTGTAGGTCCTGAACCCTCAGTCCCTTGTTTCTGCTCAGGATCTATCCTTTTTCAGGATGATAAATTGGTAGTGGGAATACCCACATCCTAAAGGGAAATCTCCTGCCCAGAGGGATAAAGCCTTGACCTATAACCCTAAAGGTTATTGTACTCATTGTAGACTGTATCATTGTTCTCAATTATTTGCTGTCTTAGCTTCAGTGTCTTCCCATGTGAATAAGTTTTCCCAGGCAGTTGACTTCAGGCTTGACCATATGACTTGCACTGGCATAGTAGATCTGAAGTATTCTATATCCTAGCAGAAACTTTATGAGCCATCACATGGTTAAGTATTTCCGCATTTCCTTTTGCTTTGAGAAGATTGTATTCCAAATGATGACTACTAATAAAGTCTTCATCTTGGCATGAAGAAGACACACGACAAACAGCCAACTCACAGCTGCCTCAGCTAACACATAACATGAGTGATAAATAAACTTAGGTGTTACAAGCAACTGTGACTTTTCATTTCTGTGCTATTTGTTACTCAGCATAATAGTGATAGATGACTAATACTGAAAGAGTTGCTATCAGGAGTGTGGTGCTGACATATTTAAAAACTAAAACATGTAACATTAGAGATTCAATGCCAGAGATAGCAAGACTACGATCCCTCATGATAATTTAGAAAGCATTAAAGGAATGAAAGGAATGAAATGGTGGCTTTAGACCAGTATGGTTCTCTGCCAGAAAGAATTTTGACTCTCAAGAAAAATTTGATAATGTCTGGAGACATATTTGGTTGTCACAACTTGGAGAGGGAGTATTACCAACATCTAATAGGTAGAGGCTAAGGTACTGCTAAACATCTTACAATGCATAAGATAGATTCCCACAAGAAAGAATTACTGATCCTAAAATGTAAATGGTGTAAAAATTGAAAAACCTTGCCTTAGAGAAACAGATTAAAAATAAAATTATTAGTATATCATAGTCCCCCCTTATCCTCAGAGGATTTATTCAAAGACCTCCAGAGGATGCTCAAAACTGTGGATAGTGCTGGACTCTGTATATACTGTTGTCTCCTTTACACACATACTGATGATAAGTTTTATAATTTAGGCACAGTAAGAGATTAACAACAATGATAATAACATCAAACAATTATAACAATATGCCAGCTTCACTACTCTTGAACTTCAGGGCCATTTTTAAGTGAAATAAGGATTACTTGAACACAAACACTGTGAGGCCATGACAGTGGATCTGATCATGGAGATGGCTAGGAAATGACTAAGGGCAGGTGGCTTCTACAGCGTGGATGTGCTGGAGAAAAGGATGATTCACATCCCAGGAAGGATGGAGCAGGAAGTGAGATTTCATCTTGCTACTCACAACAACACAAACGTCAAAACTTATTAATTGTTTATTTCTGAAATTTTCCCATTTCATATTTTTGGGCCATGGTTGACCATGGGTAACTGAAGCTGCAGAAAGAAAAACCACAGATAAGGGTGGGTAGGGGAACTATTGTATTTGATTTCGTTTGACATACAAAAAAAAAAAATGAATAAACCCCAAAGTGTTGGGCAATTTGCAAGCAGGTATGATGCTGAATATGTTAAATCTCAAATCAAGATTTCATGAGTTTTACCATTAATATCACAGTATGATATCAGGAAAATCATCTAAACTGAGGTACACAAAGAACAGCTCACCATCTTTTTTAAATCCCTCTTACTGTCAAGGCCAAAATTCTTTTTGCAGTTCCCTTCATCTTAAGTCACCATCTCCTGTAAGCTACTGCTCTGCCAAAATACAATTTTACAAGTACAAACTATGTTTTACTATACAAAGAACAATCCAAATCCACCCAGAGGAGGAAGACACAAGAAGCAACATAGCTTGAACTCAACACATGTAACAAGTTGCAGCACTATTCACAGTAACAAAGATACGGAGTCAACCTAAATATCCATTGATACATGACTGGATAAAGAAAATATGGTATATGCATGCAACAGAATACTATTTAGCCATAGAAATGAAATTGTTTCTTTTACAGTAACATGAATAGAATTGGAGGCAATTATCTTAAGTGAACTAACTCCAAAATAGAAAGACGAATACCACATGTCACTTACAACTGGGAGCTAAATAATATGTACCCATGGGCATAGAGTGTGGACAGATAGAAACTTAAGACTCAAAAGGGTGATGAGAGTGGGAGAGGGGTGGGTGTTGAGAAATTACTTCATGGGTACAGCATACATTACTTGGGTGATGAGTATATTAAAAGCCTAGACTTTACCACTCCATGGTATATCTAACAAAATTCACTTCTACCTCTTAAATTTATACAAATAAAAACTGAATTATTCAAGAGAACTCTTAGCTGCTCTGTCTAAAAATGACCATTCATATTTCTACAGTTTTCCTTAAGACCATATTTGTGAAATTAAAGAAACAATCCAGATGGTCTTTCCAAAAGAAGCAAATAAACAAAAACAGTCTGCGCCAACAATGAATTGAAATATCTACCTTTATATAGGCATACAAATAAAGAGAACTACTTTCATTTTTTCCAGTTTCTATCTATCAAATTTTCAAAAAACAATTGGCTGGTCTTTGAAGCCTTATGCCCACGCTCCAGCCAAAATAGCAGGGTTGAGAGTAGTAGTGGGGCAGTGGAGAGGGTGAGGATCAAAAAGTATTCTATATCATGACTGATATTAAAGGATTATTAGCATAATCACTGGTGAAAGGAGCTGCTCCCAAGAGTGCGTTCTTTTCTGGAGAGGTGAGGGAACCCCACTGCAACAGCTTCAGTACTGAGACACTTTATTAATAATCATCTGAACTTCTGCATCATAAACTTCTGAATCATAAACTTCCTTTCCAGTGAATTAGTTTTAAAAAAGTACAGCCACAGGATCTGTTCCAAGATGGCTGAATAGGAGCAGCTCCAGTTGGCAGCTCCCAGAGTGATCAACACAGAAGATGGGTGATTTCTGCATTTCCAACTCTGGTACCTGGTTCATCTCATTGGGACTGGTTGGGCAGTGGGTGCAGCCAATGGAGGGTGAGCTGAAGCAAGGCAGGGTGTTGCCTCACCCGGGAAGCGCAAGGGGTTGGGGGATTTCCCTTTCCTAGCCAAGGGAAGCTGGGACAAACTGTACCTGGAAAAAATGGGACACTCCTGCCTGAATACTGCACTTTTACCAAGGTCTTAGCAACTGGCAGACAAGGAGATTCTCTCCCATGCCTGGCCCCACAGTCCCATGACCATGGAGCCTTGCTCACTGCTAGCGCAGCAGTCTGAGATCAAGCAGTGAGGTGGCAGCCTGGCTGGGGGAGGGATGTTGGCATTGCTGAGGCTTGAGTAGGTTCAGGAAGCTCGAACTGGGCAGATCCCACCGCAGCTCAGCATGGCCTACTGCCTCTATAGACTCCATCTCAGTGGGCAGGGCATTGATGAACAAAAGGTAGCAGACAGCTTCTGCAGACTTAAACATCCCTGTCTGATAGCTCTGAAGAGAGCAGTGATTCTCCCAGCATGGCGGTTGAGTTCTGAGAAAGGGGTCCCTGACCCCCGTGTAGCCTAATCAGAAGACACCTCCCAGAAGGGGCTGACTGACATGTTATATATGTGGATGCCCCTCTGGGACAAAGTTTCCAGAGGAAGGATCAGGCAGCAATGTTTGCTGTTCTGCAGCCTCTACTGGTGATACCCAAGCAAACATGGTCTGGAGTGGACCTCCAGCAAACTCCAACAGACCTGCAGCTAAGTGAACTGACTGTTAGAAGGAAAACTAACAAACAGAAAGGAATAGCAACAACATCAACAAAAAGGACATCTACACCAAAACCCCATCTATAGGTCACCAACATCAAAGACCAAAGGTAGATAAAACCACAAACATGGGGAGAAACCAGAGCAGAAAAGCTGAAAATTCTAAAAACCAAAGCACATCTTCTCCTCCAAAAGATTGCAGATCCTCGCCAGCAATAGAACAAAGCTGAATGGATAATGACTTTGACTTAAGAATCCAACTTACAAGTGATGTGAAGGACCTCTTCAAAGAGAACTACAAACCACTGCTCAATAAAATAAAAGATGACACAAACAGATGGAAGAACATTCCATGCTCATGCATAGGAAGAATAAATATTGTGAAAATGGCCATACTGCCCAAGGTAATTTATAGATTCAATGCCATCCCCATCAAGCTACCAATGACTTTCTTCACAGAATTGGAAAAAACTACTTTAAAGTTCATATGGAACCAAAAAAGAGCCCGTATTGCCAAGTCAATCCTAAGCCAAAAGAACAAAGCTGGAGGCATCACGCTACCTGACTTCAAACTATACTACCAGGCCACAGTAACCAAAACAGCAGGGTACTGGTACCAAAACAGAGATATAGACCATTGGAACAGAACAGACGCCTCAGAAATAACACCACACATCTACAACCATCTGATCTTCAACAAACCCAACAAAAACAAGAAATGGGAAGGATTCCCTATTTAATAAATGGTTCTGGGAAACTGGCTAGCCATATGTAGAAAGCTGAAATTGGATCCCTTCCTTACACATTATACAAAAACTAATTCAAGATGGATTAAAGACTTAAATGTTAGACCTAAAACCATAAAAACCCTAGAGAAAACCTAGGCGGTACCATTCAGGACATAAGCATAAGCAAGGACTTCATGACTAAAACACAAAAAGGAATGGCAACAAAAACCAAAATAGACAAATGGGATCTAATTAAACTAAAGAGCTTCTGCACAGCAAAAGAAACTACCATCAGAGAGAACAGGCAACCTACGGAATGGGAGAAAATTTTCGCAACCTACCCATCTGACAAGGGGCTAATATCCAGATCTACAAAGAATTCAAACAAAATTACAATAAAAACCAAACAACCCCATCAAAAAGTGGGCAAAGGATACGAACAGACACTTCTCAAAAGAAGACATTTATGCAGCCAAGAGACACATGAAAAAATGCTCATCATCACTGGTCATCAGAGAAATGCAAATCAAAACCACAATGTGATACCATCTCACATCAATTTGAATGGCAAACATTAAAAAGTGAGGAAACAACAGATGCTGGAGAGGATGTGGAGAAAAAGGAACGCTTTTACACTGTTGGTGGGAGTGTAATTAGTTCAACCATTGTGGAAGACAGTGTGGCAATTCCTCAAGGATCTTGAACAAGAAATACCATTTGACCCAGCAATCCCATTACTGGTTATATACCCAAAGGATTATAAATCATGCTACTATAAAGACATATGCACACATATGTTTATTGCGGCACTATTCACAACAGCAAAGACCTGGAACCAACCCAAATGTCTGTCAGTGATAGACTGGATTAAGAAAATGTGGCACATATACACCATGGAATACTATGCAGCCATAAAAAAGGATGAGCTCATGTCCCTTGCAGGGACATGGATGAAGCTGGAAACCATCATTCTCAGCAAACTATCACAAAGACAAAAGCAAGCATTGCATGTTCTCACTCCTAGGTGGGAAGTGAACAATGAGAACACTTGCACGGGGCAGGGAACATCACACACCAGGGCCTGTTGGGGGGTGGGGGGCTGCGGGAGGGATAGCATTAGGAGAAATACCTAATGTAAATGACTAGTTGATGGGTGCAGCAAACCAACATGGCACATGTATACCTATGTATCAAACCTGTACATTGTGCACTTGTACCCTAGAACTTAAAGATAAAAAAAATACAGCAACATTTCATTGTGTGAAATTATTCAGAACTTCGAAACAAATATTTGTTTCCACAATTCTACTGGTGCTTTGCAAGAGGCACCAGGAGCCTGTCTGTTTGGCCAGTTTTTCTTTTTTCTTTTTTTTTTTTTTAAACTAGCCTGCAAAAATTGTAAGAACCATGACAGTGAGTCCAAGACACATGAGGCTAATGTGCTTAAGTGCTACTATAATAAAAATTCTGTTCTCAAATAGCACCCCCTTTTATTCTAATGAAGGACACATTCAAAATCAAGCACAACAAAACTTTTATTCTTATTATTGTTGTGAGCATTAAAAGTCTTCATTGAAGTCAAGTGGCCCCAATGAAGTAGAAAGTTCACAAGCATATGAATGTGAATGGAAAAGCAGAAGATAGACTTGGATATTTTGGGCAAGTTTTTACCCTCTTAGCTTTATGCAAATGTTAGAAACAACAAGAGCATATAGCACTAATTCCAGTCAAAATATTTGAGCCAACAAGTTTTAGCAATTTAACTTTACAAATATAAATAACCTATTACTTTTTTTTCTATACAATGGCAGCAATTAAAATTTTTAAATACAGTATAGTTTCCCATTGAAGGCAAACATAACTAGTAATAGTTGCACTGGGTTTTACTCAAGTATAGCACAATGTAGACTGGGAAATATATAATCAGAACTCTCTGAGTGGGGGGCATCCCTTAGAAAGACACGGGCCAATATGCAGAAAATTGAAACTGGACCCCTTCCTTACATCTTATACAAAAATTAAGATGGATTAAAGACTTAAATGTAAAACCCAAAACTATTAAACCTGAGAAAATCTAGGCAATACCACTCAGGACATAGGAACAGCCAAAAATTTCAAAAACATCAAAAGCAATTGCAACAAAAGAAAAAATTGACAAATGGGATCTAATTAAACTAAAGAGCTTCTGCACAGCAAAAGAAACTATCATCAGAGTGAACAGACAACCTACAGAATGGGAGAATATTTTGCAATCTTTCCATCTGACAAAGATCTAACATCCAGAATCTACAAGGAACTTAAACAAATTTACAAGTAAAACAATTTTACAAGTACAAACAACCCCATTAAAAAGTGGGCAAAGGACCTAAACAGACACTTTTCAACAGAAGACATTTATGCAGCCAACAAACATGAAAAAGAGCTTAGCATCACTGATTATTACAGAAATGCAATGAGATACCATCTCAGGCCAATCAGAATGGTGATTATTAAAAAGTCAAGATACAACAGATGCTGGTAAGGCTGTGGAGAAATAGGCATGCTTTTACACTGTTGGTGGGAAAGTAAATTAGCTCAATCATTGTGAAAGACAGTGTTGTCATTCATTCCTCAAAGATTTAGAATGAGAAACACCATTTGACCCAGCAATCCCATTATTGGATATATACCCAAAGCAATATATATCATTCTATTATAAAGATTCTTGCATACGTATGTTCATTGCAGCACTATTCACAATAGCAAAGACATGGAATCAACCCAAATGCCCATCAATGATAGACTAGATAAAGAAAATGTATAACATAGACACCATGGAATACTATGCAGCCATGAAAAGGAATAAGAACATGTCCTTTGCAGAGACATGGATGGAGTTGGAAGCCATTATCCTCAGCAAACTAACACAGGAAGAGAAAACCAAACACCACATGTTCTCACTTATAAGTGGGAGCTGAACAAGGAGAAGACATGGACAGAGGGAGGGGAACAACACAAAATGGGGCCTGTCAGTGGGGTGGAACAGAGAGAAGAGCATCTGGATAAATAGCTAAGTCATGTGGGGCTTACTACCTAGTTGATGTGTTGATGGGTGCAACAAACCACCATCGCACACATTTACCTGTGTAACAAACCTGCACATCCTACATATATATCCCAGAACTTACTATTAAATTAAATTTAATTTTATTTAAAGAAATTCAAGGGCAAGGTAAAAACAGAGGGTCCCCACTAGGAGACTCCATGACCACATGAAAGGCAAAAGCGTGGTAGATCTAGGTCAGAGGCACTGGACACAGAACACTGATTGACCCAGAGTTCTTGGGCTGTGTGCATGCACCAGGGTAAAGGCTGAGGTTTAAAATGGCAAGAACACATTTTACCATTGAACCAATAGTGGCTATAGGTACTAGGATAGCAGTATCCCTGAAAGTGATGAGACTTCAGGGCAGAGGGGCTCTTAGTCAACTGGCAAGGTTTGCAGCGTTGGAGATCAAGCTGCAGAAGCCCAGTGCTGCATGGCTCTGTGGCTCAACTTGTGTGAGGCAGCTCAGAAATGCTGGACATCTGAGTCTACCCAGTAGTAGAAGGAGACCAGATGGCTGGAGGACTCAGGGCAGTGAACATTCTCCAAAGGAAAATACAGGCTTTAGGCAGTCATGGGTGTTTCAGCCTGGAATACTGAAGTATGAGCCAGATGCTCTGCTTGGTGGCTTCCAAACTGCTTGATCGCAGTATTCCATAGAAATCCTTCAGAAGATGGAGAGTCCTTGGTATCCACAGTATCCTGGAGGGCTCACAGACTCCCGAGTCTCAATGTGGTACAAGGTCAAAAAACATTCTTGTTTATAACCTCAGCCCCCATCCTGGTGCATGCACAGCCCACGAACTCTGAGTCAAGACATATTCTGTGCCCACTGCCTGTAACTCAGATCCACCACCCTTTTGCCTTTTTTGGGGGGGTTATGGAGTCTCCTAGTGGGGGCCGTCTATTCTCACCAGGCACCTGCCTTCCTAAGAGATGCCACCCTCAGAGAGTTCTGATGATTCATCTCTAAACCTACATTATGCTATACTTGAGCAAAACTCAGTGTTGATATTAATAGTCATTTTTACCTTCAATGAGAAATTGATTTTTACTGTATTCGAAAATTTTAATTACTGCCATCATATATAAAAATGTAATGGATTGTTTATACTGGAGAAGTTGAATTGCTAAAACTTGTTGATTAAATTGGGGGATTTACCTAGTTTTCATATTTCAAACATGGCTTGTCTGAGGCCAGCTTCTCCTGTTTCTGTCAGTGTATCAGTATAGCATGAGCCACCCTCTAGATCCTCATGTCTTTAGAATACCTGAACACACAAGTGATACAGCCTTGAAGAGAGAAACAATGTTGCATTTATATTTGCTGTGTGGAAATGGGCCAGTTCACAGTAGTTGAGCCATAGCTACATAGTTCCATCCTGAGATAATGCTTTGAGAATATTAACAATTTTTCCTGCTACTCTCTGACTTTATTCTTTTGCCCCACTGTGCCTGCATCTCTCTCTCTGTCTCTCTCTCTCTCTCTCTCTCACACACACACACACACACACACACACCAAACAGCCCAACCTATAACTCAGAAGAGTAGTGTGACAGAGTGGAAAACAGGAAAAATGAATATGTTTCTGGCCTTGTTTTCCAAAGCATAAAACTCTTAGAAAAAAAAATCAACTCAGAAGAATCTTAGTATAGACAGAGTATTTGACAGAAGATGATTAAGAAAATCATGTATGCCTAGCCCCAGCCTCCTTTCCCAAATCAGGCTGATGGCAGAGAAGAGGAAAGCCACAAAAAAGATTGACACAGGGAGGTGCTGCCTGGTCAAGAATGCTAGTGCTTACAAAAATCCAGGTTTTCCCTCCTAAGCCTTGATCCCTGCTAGCTGACATTGCTCAGCTCTCTTTCAGTTTAAGTGGGTAGAAGTGATGTACATCACTTTTAAGATTAGTTTCTATAAACCCCATGCTCTGTCTGTTTTCTAGAAGAGCCCTTAGAAGATGGAGGAGCCACAAGATGGAAAGAGCCTGGACCGTGAATCATACTGTGACTGAAAAGGTGCCCACCAAACACTCAAGTGGAGCAAGAGGTAACCAAGACAAAAGCCAGTGGGGTTTGAGTTTATTTGTTGCATCTTTTCACCTCCCTTACTACTATGTTGATGAGCCCACAATAGATTGGTGGACTCTGAGAATGGAAGAGACCTTCCCCATAGACAGCCTGGGAAAGATGGCAAGAAACCAGCAAATGAAGACATTCCTGTGGGCTGAAACAGACAGAGACATGGATAGTCTCACAGAGACTCCCAGAGCTTGATGTAGTCGCAATTCAGGCAGTACAGGACGCAAAGGCTGAATAAGGACAAATAGCACACAGAGTCAAGGCACTGGGTTTCTGTCCTTATAGCACACAGCTGCAGCCATGTTATGCTTTGCCTTGCCTCTGTAGACTGACTCTTGGCAACATGTGCTCCCTTTACACATACTTCCTTGTGGATCTGGGCTTGGTACAAAATTATTGAAGAGGGTTGCCAGACCAGAAGAGACCCAGCAGAAAGAAACATGCATAGGGACCACACATCTGGTTTGCCTAAGGTAGTCATGCCTTGTATTCATTGTCTTGGCATAGTTATTTCCAGTGTCTCCTTTTATTCTGGAAAGTGCCTGCTTGAGATAACAAATCAGATGATCTCCATAAAAACAAGAGTTGTTTACATGAGTACATTTAGGGATATGCAGTATTAAGGATGAAGTGTCCCTCTCTGGCTATATTCCAAGGCAAGCTTCCTGGAACTTAGATGCAGGCTAAGAAAAGGGGTACAAACCAACTAAAAGTATATTTCTGCCACTGAGTGAAATGTAGGCTGAAAATAGAAATTGAATTTATTTATACAAAATTGTTGTATTTCTTACATTTCTGAGTCTTAGCGAGATTTTTATCTGCCACCCGCAAGTCTCTCTCACACACATGTGTGCACACACACATACACACACACACAAATAGTGTAGAATAGATCAGGCTTCAAATCCAAGTTCTTTTATTTACTATCAGGTTTCGGGTTTGTTTCTCAATCTCTCTGAGCCTAGGTTTCCCCATCCTCATCTGTAAAATTAGGATCATAATCCCTGGTTTACATATATTATAAGAATTCTGTAAATTAACATGTTTAATATGTTTGAAAATATAATTTTCTGCTGAAATTTATACTTATCTGCATGTGCTTATATATGACAGAATACTTCAATATTAAGAGAAATTTGCCCAGGTTTATCCAACTTCCTATGCTGGTAATACTGAGTATGTAGATTACATGACAGATGTTCCTTTGCTCCCTTCCCACTCATATGTACACCCTTTTGTTGACAACTATATTCAAACTTTAAAATATATCTGAAACACAGCCAGCAGCCACACCCATGCCAAAGCTGAGATTTCCAAATATTCATAGAGAAACAAAGACAAAGTCACCTGGAGACCACTGGTGTCAGCCAGGCTGGCTGCAGGACCACCCCCACATGAATACTGCTTGCACTAATCTCAGGACTCTCAATTATCACTGTTTCTTCTGCCCAGCATGCATGTCCCTATGCAGCACAGCAAGCCCCATTCACAGACCTGCTCCAGAAAGTGGGGCTGTTTCTTCGGGCTCCAGCCTTTTCCAAATCTCACCCAAATGGCCTAACTCAGCCCTCCCCATCTCTCTGTATCATTTCTAATCCCCTTTTCTTAACAAAATAACACAATCACATAACAGTAGACATGCTGTTGTGAATCTGCAGCTGTGAATAGACACCAGGGCAATCATGTCCAGGAGTGCAAAGTAGAAATACAGGAGGGTGACACTGGATTTATGCCAAGCTCTATACAAAACACTTTCCATTCACCATATCTTAGAAGCCTCGCAACAACTCTACAAGGCAGCAGTTATTACCATGATCATGTCATGGGTGATGAGGCTGAGGCTTTAAAAGGTAAGCACCTTGCTCAAGCGCCCATAGTACTAGAATAGATAATATTCATCAAGGATATACCAAAAGCCAGACACCATTTAAAATTTTGTCCATATATTATCTCATTTAATTCTCATAACAAGTTGTGAGATAATTCTAATATGCTACACATTTTACAAATGAGAAAAGTGAGTTACACACAGTGAATTGAATTTTTCCAAGGTCACCAGTAACTAGTAGTGAGGCTGGAGTTTGAACTCAAGCAATCTGGCTCCAGAATGTGCACACTTAACCACTTTATTATGACTAACAACCAGTTAAATCTTCTGGATTCCAAAAGCCAAGCTCTTAATCTTATGATCACATCAGATATTAAAGGGTCATTAACTCTCGTGGATAACAAATGGGTCATTTTATGTAAGACACCCGAGATCAGAAGGGATCATTGGTTCAGGATTCTTGAGCAAGGTCTTAGCAGAACTTCTTACAGTACTGTTCATTGTGAGGGAAACTTCCAGTGAAGTGATAGCAATGTGGGCATCTTTAAGGACTTACGTGAGCCTTCTGAAATAACTTGACACTTTGGGCTCAACTGAAATTTCCAATCCAGAGTATGCTAGGTTTCCTTCAGCGTGGATACACAGGAATGCATTCAAATTCAACCTATTACTCTCCTGGTCTTCTAGCATAGATACAAAGTAGGGTAAAGATTAAATAACTGAAAAAATTCCCCAATTATCCAAGCACACAGCATATTTTATTGGGAAAAAAGGATATAGAAAGGTAATATAGCATTATTACATAATGTTAAAGACCACAAACCTAAATACAACTTCCAAGGTTTAAAGCTCAGCTCTGCCATTTCCTAGTTTGGTGGTTTTGGGCAAAAAATTTAACATCTATATTGCCTTCTTTTTTTCATCTTTATAATGGGATGGTAATAAAATTTACTACCCAAGATTGTTTTGAACATTAAATGAGTTAATATATGTATAGCACATGGTAAATTATATTTTAAGTGTGTGTTATTATAATTACCAGAGCTTTTATGTGTTAGGGAGCTGAGAAGCTGTCACTCAGTTTGCTAATTCTTTACTCCTTTCATCCGATTGGTTTCCCAGTCTTGTAGAATACACCTTCAAAATATCTACTGTCTCTTCCATTCAATTCCCCCTGTCAATCTTCTGTATTTCGTTACTTCTGTATCCTTAAACTCACCTAAAACTATACTTTTAAAATCAAAGGTGTGGGCTCTGATCTCAGTGGTATTATCAGCCTCATTAAAATGTTATCTTCTCACTTCCAGGTCAATTAATTTTGGTAATCTAAGGAAATGAGTAACTTGTGGGAAATCTTAGAGTGAACAATAAAATAATTTGAAAATTAGACAGCTAATATGTTGGTATATTTTTTCAGACTAGTGAAGGGCAAAAACTAGAAAGATATAAAATTAGCAAATTAGAATTAACATTGTCCATATTTGACATAGTTTAGAGTCTTCATTCATCACCACATTTTTAGTTTTATGCTAGAAGATGTTCATACTGTACAGTTTTCTAAATTTCGTTCCTAGGCAGTTTGTAGTAACATAGTTAATATAGCTTAATAATTTGGTAAACCTAACCAATAATATTATTATTGTGAAAACATAAAATTCAGACTCAAATCTTTTATATTTACTGCTTTTTAATTAACAATGTCTAAACTTTTATAAAAGAAAATTAATATTTGTATTCAAACATGTAGTTATATATTTTATTTTAAAATATTTGCATATATAAAACATTCAAAGGACAATATATTTCTATCTAGGAAAATCAAGTTTTTACTTATTTTATACTATTAATTATATAAGTAGCTAATTATTTTTCAAATGGCTAAGATAACTCTCTCCAATAAAAGCTTATAATAGAATAAGTAATCTTCTAGTTATAACATTTTTTATCAAAATCATTGTTACTAATAGTGATAGCATACAAGTGCAAGTTGTTTTATAATTAACAATGATTTTTAATTTTAACTTTCTACTAGAAAATGTCCCATTAATTCAGCATTTCATTTATCTCTTAGTATGCCAACTGTCATGAAATTTTCAGTAATTCACAATCCAATGACTCAATAGCTCTTCAATAACAGTCTTGTATAACAAGCTGGTAAAATTATGATTATTATAGAAATAATAGAGTTGTATCTAAAACCTTCCATATTGCTTCAGCTTTTCAGTTCTTAAGGGAATTAGAAATGATTGGACTCTATTTCTAGCAAAATTCCATTTGGGAATAAGGATGATTTAAAGAAGGGAGTAAACCTGGTTATTAAAAGAAACTCAAATAGATTTGAATACAGTAATATGCTCTCATGTCCCTTTCCAACTCTAGTAAAATTTTATCATAAAATGTATGACTCATTAGCCAGTTGGAAAGCCAGTAGAAATATAAACATAAGATATGAGTATGCTTAAGGTAAATTCAACATTGCAGAAATATGTGGAGAATAAAATCAAACTTGAATCGAATCCAGATAGTGTAGACTTTTTGTTGTAAGTTCAGGAAATAACAATATTCTTATGGCTTGATTCACTTCTCTCTTTTTTTTTTTTTTTTTTAAGACAGAGTCTCATTCTGTTGCCCAAGCTGGAGTGCAGTGGCCTGATCTTGGCTCACTGCAACCTCCGCCTCCCAGGTTCAAGCGATTCTGGTGTCTCAGCCTCCTGAGGCAGCTGGGATTACGGGCATGTGTCACTACGCCTGGCTAATTTTTTTTTTTTTCTTGAGATGGAGTCTCACTCTGTCATGCAGGCTGAGTGCAGTGGTGCAATCTCGGCTCACTGCACCCTCTGCCTCCTGGGTTCAAACAATTCTCTGCCTCAGCCTTCCGAGTAGCTGGGATTACAGGTGCCCACCACCACGCCTGGCTAATTTTTGAATTTTTAGTAGAGACAGGGTTTCACCATGTTGGCAAAGCTGGCCTTGAACCCCTGACCTCAACTGATCCGCCCACCTTGGCCTCCCAAAGTGCTGGGATTACAGGGGTGAGCCACCGCGACTGGCCTGATTCCTTTCTTTATTTCAAGTTGTCGCATTACCATGCCTTTTTGTGTCAACTTTTGAGAAAAAAAAAAAATGTTCAAATCTACTTGAAAATTTGTGAAGAACTTGATACTGGTAATCTTCCAGTTTCTGATTTTTCTATCTACAGCCAAAGGAGCAGACAGTGGATAAGACAGACATTATCTGAAAACCTGTTCTCTGTCGTACTGTTTCAGGCAATGCCGTTAGGAGATCCTTTCCTGTACACACAAGTATATAAGGGAAGCAAAAGGGGCAGATTCTGGTGAACGTGATCTGATTTGGATCACCAACATCAAACCACTGGGCCAAGTATCAGCGGCTGGCCAGTCAGCCACTGTTGACCACTTCAGAGCTTTGCAGGGACCACAGGGTAAGCCACAAGCAACAGAGCAAAACAATGGTTCACCAGACTGCAGAGGGCATGGAGTTTTGCCCAGCCCCATATTCAACAATACCCCATTTAGAGTTCAGCATCTTAGAATATGCTCAGTTATACATGAAATATGAGCAACAATTTTTTAAAGTGTGATTTTAAAATAATCAGTATAAATAAAACTGTATTTATATTCTCAAAGTGTCAGGTTCAGTTGAGTTATTATTGTCTACCATAAATTAATATTAAGATCAGTTAAAAATCCCTTGTATAATGAGGTAGAGCAAAGATAAAAGTGGGACCAAAGATGGAGGACAGGAAGATGGAGGGAAGAAAGAGGAAATTATAAATTAAATTACATTTATTGGATTATTTGCTTCTTTATGTTTTGTTTTGTCTTTAAAAATACAACTAAATAGTAGCAAGGCAACTCATTAATTCAGCTGATCAATATGTTGAATATAGGCCAGGAGCGGTGGCTCATGCCTGAATATCAGCACTTTGGGAGGCTGAGGCAGGCAGATTATTTGAGGTCAGGAGTTAACCAGCCTGGCCAACATGGTGGAATCCCATCTCTACTAAAAATACAAAAATTAGCTGGGTGTAGTGGCGGGTACCTGTAATCCCAACTACTTGGGAGGCTGAGGCAGGAGAATCGCTTGAACCTGGGAGGCGGAGGTTGCAGTGAGCTGAGATAGTGCCACTGCACTCCAGCCTGGGTGACAGATCGAGACTCCATCTCAGAATATGTGTGTGTGTGTGTGCGTGTGTGTGTGTGTGTGTGTGTGTGTGTGTGTGTGATATAGAGAACAATATCTCTATATCAAGCAAAAGGGTGTTGTCAGAATATTATATTTTTAGTGTCTGTCAGTACCAGGCATATCAGTCGTATAGAACCAAAATGCCTTTGTTTGTATGTCTCTCAAACTGCTTTAATTGCAGCATTTGTTGTTGTTGTTGGGCTTTTGTATTTGTTTATCTCCTCTATTTAAGGTTTTAAGAATATATGTTTTTAGTGTAAGAGTAAAACTCTTCAGTAATATATCATCTCAAATTTAAGTGAAAAATGCTCTCCTGTTCTCCATTATTTATACAAGCCTATCTTATAATTTAATCCTAATACAAATGTCTGCTAATACGTAGATGCAGCATGAATCCATTTATTAATGTGTGTTTTATGGACATTGATGGAATCTTACTAATATTATTTTACCTCTTGGTATAAACATTGCACCCAAAGAAGTACATTTTCCAATTATCTGTACAATTATCCTGTTAGCTGGTATGTATATCCTTATTATTTTTGTTACTGTGAAGACTTTGCTAAGCCCTTTAAAATTACCTTTCAGTTTTCAGTTACTCCTGACAAAACTCTTGTGGCAGAATTTTGCTATGTCTAATGCAGATGAAGAAAGTGATTGGTAAATTGTTTTCCTGAGATTTAATCATTTATATCGTACCAAATCTTATCCACTATAGTATCAGCTAATTTCTGATTAATAACAGTTTGAGGGTGACCACATGTCATTTCTGTTTATGACAACTTTGAGTTGGTTATCTCAGTGCTTTTCTTAGCAGACTTGTATCTAGCAGCCAGTACAGCATAACACTTGATCCTAATTGAAACCCAAGTGAATAGCCTCAACAAAGAGGCCTATAATTAAGAAGCCACATGACTGAAAATGATGAATTCCTTCCTTACCTCCTACTATGCTTCATCTAGAACAGGATTGAAATATATATTGTGACAGGAAGCCTGAAATCCTATGACAGTAACACAGAAGCCATCTATTTCTGTTCCAGCCAACCAAGACTTTTAGCCAGTATTGCATCCACTTACAGTGGACAAATTAATAATTATTGAAAATGTCTTAAAGTGTGGAGAACATAGTAGGTACTTATTAATGGATACTTATTAATGGTACTTATTAATTAAGTTCTATTTAAGTATCATATGTGGACACTTCGTACATATCAAATGAGTTTCCAACAAGCTTGTACAAAAGATTACATAGTCTTATGTACAAAAAGCAGCAAAAACAAAATCTTCACGTATATAATCTTCTAAGTAACATAATAAGAATACCACAAGGCAAGAACTGGTCAGAACTTCTCACAAATAACTGAACAATTGATGCCTTTAAATCTCTCAAGGACAAAAATTAAACTTTCCTGAATGGGATGATAAAAGCAGCATGATTTATCTAGGGTGCATGTGTGGTCTATCAAATCTTCTCAATGGAGAATATTGTTTTAATTTCTTATAAAGTCACTGTCATCCAGAACCATACTACTTAAAGTTTAACATGGTTTTTCTTTTTTGTTTTCAAATTCCAAATTGGATAAATATGTTATTATCTGCCCCTCATAGAATCCTTGGTAAGGGATGTATGGTCAAAGTTAGAAAACTTACAGGAAATGAAGACAAAGTGTTTGAAATAAACATCTAACAGATGCAGCCCTTAAGAAGGAAGTGTGAGAAAGATAAAACTCAATCTTTCTGGATTGAGCTGTCAGGATGAGGTCACCGAAAAATAGAGAATTCTAATTGAAAGAGACATCCAGGTGATATTTCTTTTCAAATGCATAGATTCCTCAGCCTATGTGGTAATTAGAATACTTGAAAGTCTTTACTATAAAAGTATCTCATATGGCCTGGCCATGATTTCTCTCTCTAAGATAATTCATTATATTTCTTTGTATTTTACTTTTCATTTTTTTATCTGCTACTCTTCAAGGTGATTATAGGTATATTTTTCCCCTAAATGTTCACCTAAAGTGAAGGATTGGTGAAACCCCATCTCTATTAAAAAATACAAAAAATTGGCCGGGTGTGGTGGCAGGCACCTGTAGTCCCAGCTACTCGGGAGGCTGAGGCAGGAGAATGGCATAAACCCGGGAGGCGGAGCTTGCAATGAGCTGAAATCATGCCACTGCACTCCAGCTTGGGCAACAGACTGAGACTCCGTCTCAAAAAAAATAAATAAATAAAATAAATAAATAAATAAATAAAATAAAATGATGTGTTCTGATCATAGTCTTATTAAAATCGACTGACCATGAACTATAAATTGTGTAGTCTTATAAATGTTATTTATATCTGTACAATTCCTACCATCACTCTTTAAAAATAACATTTGTCAAAAACCATTTTATTAAATGAACAATGGGGCCATATGGATACCATATAGGAAAACACAATTAAGAATAATTAATTTTAAGCAGTTTTCATAATAGATGTCTGAAAACATACTACACATGTTCCCTGGTATTTGGCATTGTTTTAGAAAAATGCTTTGCATCTTCCCACTAATGCTTTTGTTTTAGAGCATCTTGTAGTCTCCCCATTAATCTGAATGACCTCAACAAAAACAGAGCAAGGCTGTTTTGGCAGAAGGACAAAGGACACTTTCCCCTCAGCTCATAACAAATTGCTTTCATTAAGAACAAATGGTCTTGGAGTATTATTCTACTTGAGTCTCCGCCTAGTGACAAGCCTAAAGGGGAGACCCAATGTTGATTGTAAACAATAAGAATGCATCTCAGAAAGTAGAATGTCCTCCTATAGTTTAAAAACATCCTATTCTAGGAGCAGGAGGTGGGCCACGTCCAACCGTAAAACACCAATTTGTCATGACTTTCAATAGTTATGTCATTTCAGACTTTATTTATGATTAACAAAATCTAATTAAGATGGACTATATAGTAGCAGAAATGTATTGGATATACTATGTTTATTATTAGAAATATTGACTTTCTGATGTTGCAGTTAGGAATTAATTCTTTATAGATATCTTAAAAGAAGCCTCTAGTTCACTTATTTCAAGGTCTTTCTACACCATCTAGAACCGGATCTTTAGGGAAATAGTCATTGCGAATATATTTTCTTAAATTCTTGCAAATATTAAAGTATGTAACAGAAAACAAAAATTAAACAAATTTTCAGTTAAGTACAAAATAATGTAGAGGGGAGTCATAACATAATAGAAAAATAATATTCTGTGTTTATGGTTTCAGCTGATTTTTTGGAATCACTATTTTTTTCCTTATAAACTTCTGGTCACTGAGGCTTTTAAAAAGACTATAATTTATAGACATTTCATAATATGACCTTTAGTTCTTTTCTATTTTTAAAGCATGTTTGATTTTGACATAATTTAGAGTTAGTATTTAATACTTGAAAAATAGGTTCTAAGCATGCATGTCAACTACTCTTCATAATGCTATTTTATTACTTCGATTACTGCATTTCATCTTCACTATGCATTTATAAATCTCGGTTTTCAGTTTGCTAAAACTCAGCATTTTAAACTGAATCGGATTTCTAGCTGCAAATGATGTCTTTAAAAGGAAGATTAAAAACCAGCTAAGCTGGAGCACTTCAAAAGCTCATCGGTCTTGCCCTAAGCAAGAAGTTGAGGAGAGAAGAGGGAGCCATAAGATGTACATTTCATGTTTAAATAAGGGATTGATTTAGAGAAGAACTCCAGGCTAACTGAGACAGAAGATTGTAATTTTCTATTCTTCCAATGCTCTGTCAATAAAAGAACATTAGAAATTCTCTCCTCTAAAGAAGCAGTTTATATTTGGGGTTCATCATTGCCATCCAAAAACATTTTTTGCTATTCACACAGCAGTTTCTCCACAGGAAGCAGTAGGGATTGCATGGAGTATGAGAAGGAATCATGGAAGAGTCACCATTATTTAATAAATTCTTACAGCATTAGGTGGTAGGTGATAAATAGTATCTTTTCCTTCACCTCTGCAGCTTCATCCACACATGTCAAGAGGAAACAAATAGATACATACATAAACCCTTTTTAAAAATCAAGTAAAACCAAAGCAAAAAAAAAAAAAAACCCATAGGCGACTCTATTAAAATACTATAGATAAATTAATACTTTTCATTTATATTGCCTATGCATATGATCACTTTTTTATTCCTTAAGTTATTTCCTTTAGTCTTACAAATATTTTAGGAGGGCCTATTATGTGCAATCATTGAGATGCAAAAATCAAAGTTTTAATTGAAAAAAAGAATCACGATGTATCTTCAATGGCCAATACATTTTAGGTTTGAGCAAAGCATAGACCTCGGTGTCCTAAAAGCAAGAAAGCTGTTCCTCCTGGGGCTGTAATTCTTGGTTCACATTTGACAGCCCATGATCCAAGTTGGCTGTGTCCTTGGAAGCAGGGCCCCCCATTTGGAAAGGAAGTCCTTTTCTCTGAAACTTGTTTAATGACATTTTCCTATTTCTCTCTCTGATTTGCGGTGATTGATTCTGACTATATGGTAAGCTCTGAAAATCTACATATATTCTGTTTCTGCTTGATTCTATATTGAACCTTGACATAGTACTCCATTCTCTTTCTCTGCCTTGGTTCTTTGGATGGGGTCAAAAGCTGTTCGAGCTGAAGCAGACATTTTATCTTGCTTCTCTTTCCACCTGTCAGAGTATTTACAATGGTTAGTAAAATGGACTATTATGTCACATATTATCAGAAGTTACCAAACAATGTCACTCAATGTATTAACCAACGTTATTATGCATTTTAAAATATTAATCACAAAGGATACTTCTAGATGTAACATACAAAAAGTTTTATAAGTCAAAAGAATTTGTTAAAAAAAGTGAAATAAGCATTTTTCATTGATGGTTATCTCATAGCTTTATAATATGCTAATAAGCACATAAATTTCCAAAAGGAGATGGGGCTAGAGGCTATTCACTAGACCTGTTTGATCAAGATGTTTCCACTTTCTATTTATAAAAATATTAAAAATATTTAAGGCCTTCTGCAGAACCCACTTTGGAGAATGCTGTTGCTCAGATAAATAATACAAGCTGAAAAGTCTTCAAGTATAAATTTTCATGATATTTGGATAAAGAAATTGTCAATATTTAATTTTTACATGAATAACTTTTAAAAACTTAAATTCTTGAGATGCCTAAGATGTACCAAACGTATCTACTCTCATTTAAAGTTTTTCATAATCAGCAAACTATTTCTCCTTGCTCCTGGTCAAATAAAAAATAATTACAACACTGTCATGTCCAATTACTATCAGATCTAGAATGACAAGAACCTAAAATAATTATGTGACACAACCTCTTATAAATCTATGTAAGTAGGCCATAGCTAAAAAAAACTGGAGATTTTAGAAGATATGTATATATATAGAGAGAGATACATATATTATAAAAAGATATATTATACATATATTGTTTCTAATATGTATTGTACATTATATAATATTATAATGTATATTTCAGCCAGGGCCCAACTTACAATGGCCAATGTTAGTTAATACCAGGCTAAAAATTCATGGAGCTCAAAAACTATGTCTTAATCATTTTTGTTTCCTCCATAGCAGGAAACATAGTGGTCAGTACAAAGTTGTCATGAATATATAATGTAAAAAAATACATGGTGGTAGGAGGAAGAAAGAGAAAGAAGAAGGAAGAAAAATGAAGGTTGTACTACATGTGCATTTACTTAGTCATTCTGTAAGTATTTATTGGATATTTTTAGTATTTTTAGATCCTATGCTAACCACAAACACAAATATAAGATAGCCTAGACTCAGGAACACCTGACCTAGTAGAAGAGACAAATATATTAATAAATAATACATTAACAAGGTGATAGGTCTGTAACAGAGGCATGCAAAATTATAATGACTAAGGAGACAAAAATTACCCCTGAGCAGGAAATGAGGCTTTCAGGAGCAAGTAATGTCTAGATTGAGGTTTTAAGAATTGCATCAAATAGACAGTAGAGAGTGCATTACAGACAGAGAAAATATCATCAGCAAGTGCACAGAGAACTCAAAAGGTATATTGTATTCAGGAAACAGCATGCCCAGAAAGTACTATCAGAAAGATAATGGGGCTCAGAGATCAGTGGGGAAGTGCTTAGATGCTATGCTGAGAATTTGGACATTAGTCCTATAGATTCCTATTTCTCGTATTTATTTGAGTAAGAGATTTTTTAAAGTATTGATGAAAAATCAATAATGATTTATGACATGGATAAAATAGAGAATATAAAACATCTATCAGAAACTAATTAATTGTAGCAAAATGTATGAATAAAGACCAAAATAATATCACAAATACATAATGAATTTGCAGAACAAATGCATAATGCGTAATTAATTCATACTAATTTAATACAATAGACATTGTACAACTTAAAGAGAAAGGTGATAAGTGATGCCTATTCATTAATGGCAATTTATTAAAGACAATGCATAATGTGATCACATTTGTGGCTTCCTGGAATGCTTAGCTGTTGCATATCATTCAAAACAACTATTTAAAGGCCTTTACATATATATAATTCAAAGTTAGTTACTGAAGAAAAACTCTTACCATCATGTATTTCCATTTTTCTCCATAGAACATAATTTGGGAACCACTGCAGTAGACAATGGCGAAAGAAATAAAAACAAGCAAAGAGGCTCACCTTGGCAGGAAGATACATTCTGTATATAAAACCTAACTGTATTAATCTATTCTCATGCTGCTATCTGCCCAAGACTGGGTAATTTATAAAGGAAAGAGTTTTAATTGACTCACAGTTCTGCAGGGCTTGGGAGGCATCAGGAAACTTACAATCATGGTGGAAGGGGAAGCAAACATGTCCCTCTTCACATGGAGGCAGGAAGGAAAAGTGCTGAGCAAAGGGGGAAAAGCCCCTTATAAAGCCATCAGATCTCAAGAGAACTCACCCACTATCACAAGAACAGCATGGGGGTAACCACTCTCATTATTCAATTACCTCCCACCGATTCCCTCCCATGACACATGGGGATTATGGGAACTATAATTCAAGATGAGATTTGGGTGGGGACACAGCCAAACCATATCACCAACTAAAAAGCAACAATATCCAGAAAACCTCTTTAAAAGTGTTGTTACTGATAAAAATTTCAAGCACCATGGCAGAAAAATGTGGTCATCTTTATTAGAAAAGCCCTGTGATGTCCAAAATGTAACTATGCCAAAAAAATGACTGCCTTCCTGTTTATGGAGGCTTACAAACTTCGGAAGGAAACCAACTAAACTTTGAATCAGTGTCAACAAAAGATATTTTTTTAAACATGAAAACATAGGCAAAACTAAATTATCTTTGAAAGCAGATGAAAATGACCAATTTAATTGAATGACTATAGATTTTAATTTATATTTCTAATTCTTCAGATTTTCTATTGTTATCATTGCTACTTAGTAAGTTTACAATGAAGATAACAAAAAAATCAAAAACAAAACAAAACCAAAAGAATATTTTAAAACCAGTAAGCTTTGGAGCCAGATATACCTAGAATAAAACAGCAGATGTGCCATGATCTATTATATTGCCCTTGAGTTACTTTCTTTACCACGGTGAGACAGTATTTTGCTTTTGCTCTGTTTTAATCTTCAAAATTAAGAAAGTCATTTCATTGTGCTGTGTCAAAGATTAAATAAATTAATATTGACTTACTAGAATTATATCTGATACATACTACCTTAGTTTGAGTTCCCACAAAAAGATACCCATAGACAAGATCAGAATTTAAATACTTTATTTGGAAAGCCATCTAGGAAATGGTTGTAGATAAGTGGAGAAGTGAGAAGGGAAAGGGAATAAAACCGATAACCTGTGCATTGTCAGGTCTGCTACCCCTAGGGACCACTGTTCTAGTTGAAAACTGAGGCTTAAAGACTTAAATTACTTTTCCAAGCTCATGCAGCCAAGGAATGGCAGAGCTAGATTTTGAAGTGTGCTACCTCTTACCATGGCCTAAATAGTTAACCAGTGCCCAGGACTGATGCTTACAGCCTGACATGGAGCAATTACTCAATACACTGTTGTGTATTCTGTGAGATAATGTAAAATGCACTTTATAGTTCTCCCAACCAAGGGTGAGGAAAATGGAGGCTTTATTCACTGAATCTCCATCTATGATTGGCCAACAGCTGGATTCCTACAGCCTAGGGTCAGGGGTGGGTGAGAGGTAACATGTACCCTCAGAGTATCGCAAGTATTAAATGTTAAAATCCACAGCCATTGATTTGAATTGGCCATTTTCCATTAACTACCCTTCTGTTAGTGGAGAATATGGTGGGACAATGAAGCCATCTTCTACACAGAGTAAACTCCTAATCCTATGAGTAGGCGTTAGATGTTGCCCGGATTTGTATCATCAGTACACGGCTGTCATGATAGGTACTGAACAAATGGATGGATGAATGAATGAATGAACAGTAGTTCGGAAACAAATATCTTTCCTCAGAACTACAAGTTTCTCAGAAGTCAGCAAGAATTTATTCGAATAATAATATCGAATATATAATAATATTATTAGGCTCTTTATATTTGTCATCACTAACTACTCTCATTTATAAGTAGTATTTTATGTGCTCTTCACAAGAACTTTATGGGGTAGGTTTATTATTGCCTTTTTGCCTAGTTCAAAACTGAGGCTTAAAGACTTAAATTACTTTTCCAAGCTCAGGCAGCCTAGGAATGGCAGAGCTAGATTTTGAAGTGTGCTACCTCTTACCATGGCCTAAGTAGTTAACCAGTGCCCAGGACTGATGCTTACAGCCTGACATGGAGCAAAAATCAGCTGTGTTGCTGAGCAAGTGGAGGTTGATAATTCTGGGTTTTTGTTTAAGGCACTAAAGACCTAGTGGAAGATGTGAGTGTCTAGACTGTTCAGAGCAGCAAGAGGGCTCTGGCCTGGGAGCTTGGGGATAGGAATACCCAGTAAGGGAGGGGAGCCAGGCCAAAGATTACCATAGCCTGTTTTACCATAGCATGTTTAAGTTTCAATTCATGATCAGCTCTAAGATGTAGGCCAATATAAAATGCATCTTTTTTCTTTTGTCATCGTCCTCTTGCCTCCTTCTACCTCCTATTTCATGCTCCCAGGTGAACACCATGCCATCTATGTGTACTAAGTGGCTACAATCAAGGAAAAGAATTTCAAAAACTCTAATGACTTACTTTTTACATGAGATACATTAGAAGTAAATTTTAGCCTGTGTCATCTAATTCGTCCCTCAGTGCAAACAGAGAAACCACTGTAGACATCAAAAGGAAACTCTCCAAAATGTATATAAAATGGCATCCCAAATTCTGGCATCGCAAAACAATGTGCGGCAGTGAGTTCAATATGGTAGTAGCTAGAGACTAATTACTGCTTAGGACAACTTTGGTCTCAAACCAAATTCTGCCAGGAATTGCCTTCTTGGGCATTTATCCCAGAGAAATGAAAACCTATGTTCGTCCCAAAGCCTGTACATGAATGCTCATGGTAGATTTCTTTCGTGAACATTGGAATCACACCTAGAATCAAAGAAGGTCAGGCAATTTTTATTAAAATGTGATTTGGGAACTGCATTTAATTTGTTTTATTAAAAGTGCTTTGAACACAGAATCATCAGGTAAAACAACCAGCAATGCTGTAGAGTGGACGAATGGTAAAATAAACTTTGGTGCACCCATACCATGGAATACTACTCAACAATAAAAAGAAACAAACCACTGATACATACAACAACTTAGACACAGCTAAAGGGAATTACGCTGAGGGAGATAAGTCAATCCCCCAAGATTATATACTGTACAACTGCATGCATATAACATTGAAATGACAAAAAATATAGCACTAGAAAACAGATTAGTTTTGCCAGAGCTCAGTACCAGGAGAGGGGGAGATTTAGGTGTGGTTACAAAAGGGCAGCATCAGGATCACTGTGGTGATAGAAATGTTCTGTATGCTGACTACGTAAATGTCAATTCCTCTTTGTAATATTGTACTATATTTTTGCAAGGTGTTGCCATCAGAGAAAACTGAGTAAAAGGTCCATTGAATCTCTCTGAATTATTTTTTGCAATGGAAATTACAACTCTAATTAGCTCCAAATAAAAAGTTTAATCTAAAAATATCTGAAAAAGTGCTTAAAATAAATGTTCAATATGGTAGTAGCTAGAGATTGATAAATGCTTGATGTATTGTAAACATAATACATCCATTATCAGTCCTGATTGAAGGAAGTGACCAGATGGATATGGATTAGTAAGGTATTTTCATCAGTGTGGGATTTTTGAAAAGGTCAGTCAATGACAGAAAAAAAAAGTCAAAGATAAAAGAAAATTTGGAGAAGATTCCATTGGAGAAATACTTCTTTTGTAATGTAAGAGTTGAGTGCACAATTTTTGATCAATATTTGTATTTATGGGGCTGGCATCTCAACATTTACTGGCAGAAGATATGACATCTCTCTGATCTTTGATTTCTTTATTTGTAAAATGCTAATAGCATATACACCTTAGTACTACGAAGCAGTTTAAATTAATAAGAGCACAAAACAAATGTATGAATGAGTAAGAATCATTTCAGGTCGCCTCCCTGATTAAGAGATTTATTAGCTTCATATTGATAATGAAGGAATTGAAACAATGACAATCACTTGAAACAATGTCAAGCACTGCAAATATTATTTGTAGTTTCAAACTAGCAAACATACAGAAAAAACAGCATGTATGTACGTTGATTGCTTTCTAAGTAGCTTATTTGGAAAAAGAATTCTCAACTAATTATTTGACTTTATAAAAATTCTCAAGAATCAAAGCAGCTGAGTTTTGAACACAGTTCTGCCACTCACTAGTTGTGTTACCTTTGGGAAGTTATTTGATTTCTGTTAAGGCCCCAATTTATTGTCTGTTAAGTTGTAACAATATTACTGCATCATAGGGCTGGTATGAGGAGTAAATGAGATAGCACATAGTAGATAGTAACACAATCCTAGGCACAGAGTAAGAGTTCATTAAATGTTAGCCACCACGATTATTTTTTATTTTAATGATAATAATGATGATGGGTACGACATTCAAAGTTGAAATAATATTTCCTGATATTCCAAAGGTAAATGAGTACCTGCAGTCGGTATACTCCAAAGCCCAAGGAAAATTCTGCTAGTATTAATAAGATACTGTCAGCAGTACCCATTAGTGCTTCCTGAAAAGGAACAAGTTCTACTTTATTTTGTCACAGGTTACACCTATGTTTGTTTGTTATTAACCAGATGTTTTGGGGTGTGTGTGTGTGTGTGTGTGTGTGTGTATGTGTGTAGCAATAGCCCATAGCTTTCATCATATTTTCTAATGGACCCCTGCCCCTCAAAATGTTAAGAAACCAGCAATTTTCATCATTGTTCTTGTTTGGTATCACGGTGGTTAAATAGTTTCTGAAATTTGCCCAAATTTGGTCCATTTGTGCTACTATGACATAGAACCTGAGACTGATTAATTTATAATGAACAGGAATTTATTGAATCATGGTTTTGGAGGCTGGGGAGTCCATGATCAAAGGGCCAGCATATTACAAGGGTCTTCTGGCCACATCATCCAGTGGTGGAAGGCAGAAAGGCAAGAGAAGGCAAGACAGAGAGCAAGAGCTTGAATTGGCAGCCTCAAGCCCTTCTGTGACATAAATCCATTCACAAAGGTGGAGCCCTTGTGACCTAAACACCTTCTGTTAGGCACCACTTCCCAAAATTGTGGCATTGGGGTTTACGTCTCCAACACATGCTTTTTGGGAACACATTCAAACCATAGCAACTATTTACTATTTAAAGAATTGTTTCTATGAGAAAATGTGTTCCATCTGTCGGGCAACTGGCTTCCCAAGAGAAATGGTGGAAAACTTCCCATTTGTAAGAAACCAGGGATTGCTATTCTGTCAGGGATGCCTATGAATGTGAACAGAGTATGAGAGTTTCATGCTACCCAATCTTATACTCCCCATGCCTGCGCTCCATGTTCCACATCTGATTTCAACTTTCAAGGATTCAGCTTCCATAGTCACCATCCTGGCATATAAGGATTCTCAAATGCAAGCAGTATAACTTCTTTTAAAGGAAACTTATTTTCATGAACTGCCAAGAGTATGCTTTCAGCTTGAAAAGCTATGTCTCATTCAATAAAAATGCCTACTATTATCACAACAAAGGAGGAGTTTTGCCTCTAAAACTAGTTTTTTCTAAAAGTTTATTATAGTGGAATTTTAGTGCTAATTAGTTTTTAAACTTTTTATTACATTCTCCTTGTCGCATACAAAAGGATATCTGTAAAATATGTAACTTATGAGACCCAATAATCAATCCAGTTTATTTTTAAGACAGAACATTCTAATTTCCTTTCTCTAACAATAACCCACTCAGTTCATGGGGAAGGAACACATTATCTGACATTAATGCTTTCCAAAAATTAGCCCCAAAATGACTCTTCTAGGAACACTGTAAATTTTTATTTTATTTTATTTTTTAAGATAGGGTCCTGCTGTGTCACCCAGGCTACAGTGCAGTGGCATGATCATGGATCATGACTCACTACAGCCTCCACCTCCCTGGCTGAAGCCATCCTCCCACCTCCACCTCCCAAGTAGCTGGGACTACAGGTGCACACACCCACACTCGGCTAATTTTTGTATATTTTGTAGAGATGGGGTTTTGCCATGTTGCCCAGGCTTGCCTCAAATTCCTGAGATAAGCCACCCACTTCAGCCTCCCAGGGTGCTAGGATTACAGGCACAAGCCACCATGCCCAGCCAATTTTTAATCTGTATGTACATATTTTCTTATCAGGCATCCAAAATGAATTGATTAGCTTTTTCCTCAAATGAGGTATCTGTATGCTCACATTGGGGTTACCTGCTACACATGCCTACTGAGAGGCTGCAGCAGACTTTCTGTCATTCCAGCCTGGGGTCTCTGTTGTTTGCAAATTACCATTTTATTGTACCTACTTGTTGGAAAACACATTTAGTTGTCTCTGATCACCATGCCAAACTAACCTCCACCCCAAACAGGAACACATGCCTAGAAACAAAGAAAGACTTTTAGTATACCCATCACCCAAATAGTGCAAGTTGTATTCGATGTATTCGATAGGTGATTTTTCATCCCTCACCCCTCTTTCCATCCTCCCCACTTTTGAGACTCAATGTCCATTATACCGCTCAGTATGCCCCTGCATACCATTGATTAGCTCCCACTTATAGGTGAGAACATGTGTTATTTGGTTTCCCTTTCCTGAATAACTTTGGATAATAGCCTCCAGTTACAACCAAGTTGCTGCAAAAGAGATTATTTCATTATTTTTCATGGCTGAGTACTATCACATGGTGTGTGTGTATATATATATATATATATATATATATATATATATATATACACACACTACATTTTCTTTATCCAGTCATTGGTTGGCAGGCACTTAGGTTGATTCCATCCTCTTTGCAATTCTGAATTGTGTATTGTTTCCCATTATTCCACTGAAATAAGTATGCAGAAAAAATATTTGGAATATTGCATATGTGATTAGGCTAGGCAACTCTTTTTCATTTTTTTTTTAAAAAAGGAATAGAGTTTAGTATACATGGAAACTAGGGTAGAAAAACTGGTTATTAATGAGAACGTAGATATAATATTTAACCCTGTCCTTAGGTCTTTAATTTATCATTTAAAGTTGCATACCAGGCTAAAGTTATGAAAAACTTTGAAAACATAAAAATGCATGGTTATATTATATAGTCATGCACTGCACAAACATTTCAATCAACAGATGGCATATACAACTGTGGTCCCATAAGATTATAATGGAGCTGAAAAAATCCTATTGCCTAGTGACATTGTAGCTGTCATAACGTCAGCTTACGTAGCACAACACATTATTCAGGTGTTTGTGATGATGCTGGTATAAACAAACCTACTGCACTGCCAGTCATATAAAATATAGCACATACAATTTTGTGCAGTAAATAATACATGGTAATAACAATAAATGACTATATAACTAGTTTATGTTTTTACTATACAATACTTTTTATTGTTCCATTAGTGTATACTTTTTTACTTATTCAAAAAGTTAACTATAAAATAGCCTCTGTCAGGTCCTTCAAGAGAGATTCCAGAAGAAGGCATTGTTATCATAGCAGACGACAGCTCTGGGCTTATTACTGCCCCCAAAGACCTTCTGGTCGGACAAGACATAAAGGTGGAAGACAGTGATATTGATGATTCTGATGTAGGACTCAGCTAATGTGTGTGCTTGTGGTGGTTTTTAACAAAAATTTAAACTTTTAAAAGTAAAAAAATAAAACAATAAAAAATTTTAAAAACAGAAAATAGCTGAGAGGATAAGAATATAAAAAAGAAAATATTTTTTGCACAACAGCTGTATGATGTGTTTGTGTTATAAGCTCAGTGTTATTACAAGAGTCAAAACATTTAAAAAAAAAAGGTTGTAAAGTAAAAAAGTTAGAGTAAGCTAAAACTAATTTATTATTGAAGAAAAAATTTTTATAAATGTAATGTAGCCTAAGTGTACAGTGTTTATAAGGCCTATAGCCGTGTACAGTAATGTCCTAGGCCTTTGTATTCACTCTCCACTCACTCATTCACTCACCCAGGGCAACTACCAGTCCTGTAAACTTCATCCATGGCAAATGCCCTATGCAGGTCTACCATTTTTTAAATCTTTTATACCATATTTGTATTGTACTTTTTATATGTTTAGATACATAAACATTTAGCATTGTGTTACAGTTGGCTATAGTATTCCATACATTAACATGTTTTACAGGTTCGTAGCGTAGGAGCAATAGGCTATACCATATAGCCTAGGGGTATAGTGGGCTATATCCTCTAGGTTTGTGTAAGTACACCGTACAATGTTCACACAATGAAGAAATCACCTAACGACGCATTTCTCAGAATGTATCCCCATCATTAAAGTGACGCGTGACTATACTATTATGGCATTCTTCCTGAAGTGTGTCAGAAAGTTAATTGCATCCTCTGCTATGCTTGTTAAAAACGGACAGTCCACAGCATCCTTCAGATGCTCAAGGTGAATAAGAAACTAAGCGTACTGCCAGGAATCTGCATTTTAACAAGCACTGAAGGTGACTCTTACGCACAGTATATTTGACTACCACTTCTTCCACACTGATGTTCAGATTACATTCTCTTATTCATGTCTACCAGAGAATAGACTACAAGTTTGCTTTGCTACCTGCCATTGCACCCAGTCTCACCCTAAGGTGTTTCAATGTCCTTGTCTTTCTGAACAGCATCCCTCCACCCCTCCGTTTACCACGGATTTGCCTCTTAACTAAGAGCCCCTCTTAAAGGGCAAGCACTGAATAGCTTGACTTCTCCTTCCTTGACTAAGTAACTTCAACTTATTCAAAAGTTGGCATGAGGCCATGGGTAAGGGTTCAGACTGCAGCACCATACTTCCTGGCTTCAAAATTCTACCCTGCCATTGACTGGGGGTCTTGCTTTGCACAAGTTTTGCTACCTCTGTTTTTCTTTTCCATAAAATGTAAATGATAGTAGGCTCTAACTATCGAATAATTTTGAGGGTTTAGTGAATTAATACATGCAAAATGCTCAGTACCGGGCCCAGTACACAGGCAACCCTTGAGGAATATGAGAATCACTATGACCTTACCCTGGTTCTTGTAAAGAGCATGAATTAAGCCAAAGGAATGGGTCTTTCTAGAGACAAGTTGGAGAGAACTACTCCCCAGCATGCAGGACTGGGGCCTCTCAAGTTATGTGCCATAAGCAAAGACTCCTCTACTTATAAAGTGAGGTAATTGCTACAGCTTCTTCTTTCAATCAAAGAATTTGCAGCAGTATGATAATGTAACTTGACACTGAACCAGAATTTTAGTATCTGGAAAGTAATATAATTGTGTAGATGAAACATAATGTCTCAGTGTAGTGGACTACAATCTAGGAATGGTTAAGGGAAGAAAAGGAAGGCAGTAAGGGAGAATAATAAGATGAAAGTATCACCCCCAGGAAAAGCTATGTGTGTGTCATGCACGTGTGTGTTTATTCTTTTCTTTTTTTTTCTATCTGACTGCAATGAGGCCATTGTTATCCAGAACATGGAATTCCTGCCTCCCTCAATTTACCTTGTCCTTAGTAGTCACATCCGTATTCCCTAGCATAGCAGCTAGCATAGGGTGTAAATCTTTTGTCAAACTTTAGAAGAATTTGCAGTTACCCATATCACATTCTAGTTCTGCAATGTAGGTGTAGTTTAGATTTATGAAATAATTGATTCTGTTGGCAATTTGCACTTGGACTTGATTGGATACATTCGCATCCAAAGCCATGGGCTCTGCAGTGAATTTAGTACTACTTTACATCAGGCTTAATATGCTACATTTCTGCCAATCAGATTAAAACAGCACAGGAACTTGAATAACTGATTTGTTCATTATTAACCCTGTTTCTATCTTTTAGAAAATCCTTAATATTATTTCTGTAATGATTGATGAATGAGTGTAATGAGTGACAAACATCTCAAATAGAGAGGACAATTTTTAATAAAAAGAAAGACAACCAAAGTTACATATAAAAGTGATTAGCATATTATTTTGAGATTAAGTGTATGGGAAGCATTTGTTACCCCTATGCTACATGTATATGCTAATCTGCTTAAGAATGCATACTGTACAGTAGGTCTGGTTCCTTGAGAGTATTTTTTGAAACACAGAAGCATAGAATCAGAATTATAATGTGTGATGATGATTGCAAAAATTTAAAAAAATCATAGAATATGATGAAGAAAAAATAAAGATAGTAACTTCATGCAATGCAGAAAATTAGCGGAGCCCTGCTGGATAATTTGATGCTAATACGAATCCCAAAAGAGGAGGAGAGGTGCTTCTACTTCTGGGTAGAATTATTAGGCCATCACAGCTCAATGCTCTTGCCGTAACAGCTAGATAAAATCTGGAAAATTAGAAAATCATGTTTTAAAAAATTAGAGAGCTTTAGAAACAATGTGGACTGCATAAATTGGAATTTTGCTTTGAAGGGCAGAACCACATTTTCTGTATTTTTTAGAGCACCAGAGACAGAAATCTGACATGTTCTCAGTGGTCTCAGCCTTTGCACATTGAACAGATGGATTGAGTCTTTCTAAAACTGAAACTTAGCCCTGACTCAACTCATTTTCTGATTTAATTGAGGTTCTCATCCTTCCATCTGTCTGCCTCACTGAAAGAAAGGAAAAATGAAAAAGAGTTTGGAGAGCACTTTGCTGCTATAAGAAATCATCTTTTATACTATGCTGGGTATGCAAATAAAAAAATGATACAAACATGAAGCAATGGGGAAATGTGACTACAAAAAAAAATAGAGAGTGAAGCAGACCTACAAATGATCCAAATATTGGGCTTAGTATATAGGGATTTTTAAACGACTACAAATATATGTTTTAGAAAACATAGTAAAGCTGAGCAAGAAGAATAAAAAGGTGGAGGATTTCAATAAAGAATTGGACTCTATATAACGAATCAAGTGTATATTCTAGAACTGAAATATATATCCAAAGTTAGCTCATTATGGGAAATTAATAGCATACTGGACATGGGAGAAGACAGGATTAGCAAACAGAGAGGCAGGTTAATAGAAAATATATACATATATATTTACATATAAAATATTTACATATATATGTAAAGAGAAGAAAAAGAAAAAATAAAACAAAAGAATAAAATGTATAAATGGGACATAGTCAAAAGGGCAAATGTATGTATATATTACATTCTCTCTCTATATATTAAAGTCTCTATATATAGATATAAATAACTATATATTATATATTATATGTATAACTACATATACTTTTATATAATATATATAAGTATATGTATAACTACATATGTATACATATATAACTTATATGTATACATACATACATATGTATACATATGTATAACTTATATGTATATAAGTATATATAGTTACATATATATATATATATAAAAAACACAGAGAAAGAGAAGTACAATAAAGATAACAAACGGGGGCTCTCGCTGTAAACAGAACCAAAGACAAAAACCACATGATTATCTCAATAGATGCAGAAAAGGCCTTTGACAAAATTCAACAACCCTTCATGCTAAAAACTCTCAATAAATTAGGTATTGATGGGACGTATCTCGAAATAATAAGACCTATCTATAACAAACCCACAGCCAATATCATACTGAATGGGCAAAAACTGGAAGCATTCCCTTTGAAAACTGGCACAAGACAGGGATGCCCTCTCTCACCACTCCTATTCAACATAGTGTTGGAAGTTCTGGCCAGGGCAATCAGGCAGGAGAAGGAAATAAAGGGTATTCAATTTCGAAAAAAGGAAGTCAAATTGTCCCTGTTTGCAGATGACATGATTGTATATCTAGAAAACCCCATCATCTCAGCCCAAAATCTCCTTAAGCTGATTAGCAACTTCAGCAAAGTCTCAGGATACAAAATCAATGTACAAAAATCACAAGCATTCTTGTACACCAATCACAGACAAACAGAGAGCCAAATCATGAGTGAACTCCCATTCACAATTGCTTCAAAGAGAATAAAATACCTAGGAATCCAACTTACAAAGGACTTATGAAGGACCTCTTCAAGGAGAACTACAAACCACTGCTCAATGAAATAAAAGAGGATACAAACAAATGGAAGAACATTCCATGCTCATGGGTTGGAAGAATCAGTATTGTGAAAATGGCCATACTGCCAAAGGTAATTTATAGATTCAATGCCATCCCCATCAAACTACCAATGACTTTCCTCACAGAATTGGAAAAAACTACTTTAAAGTTCATATGGAACCAAAAAAGAGCCCGTATTGCCAAGTCAATCCTAAGCCAAAAGAACAAAGCTGGAGGCATCATGCTACCTGACTTCAAACTATACTACAAGGCTACAGTAACCAAAACAGCATGGTACTGGTACCACAACAGAGACATAGATCAATGGAACAGAACAGAGCCCTCAGAAATAATGCCACATATCTACAACTATCTGATCTTTGACAAACCTGACAAAAACAAGCAATGGGGAAAGGATTCCCTATTTAATAAATGGTGCTGGGAAAACTGGATAGCCATATGGAGAAAGCTGAAACTGGATCCCTTCCTTACACCTTATACAAAAATTAATTCAAGATGGAATAAAGACTTACATGTTAGACCTAAAACCATAAAAACCCTAGAAGAAAGCCTAGGCAATACCATTCAGGACATAGGCATGGGCAAGGACTTCATGTCTAAAACACCAAAAGCAATGGCAACAAAAGCCAAAATTGACAAATGGGATCTAATTAAACTAAAGAGCTTCTGCACAGCAAAAGAAACTACCATCAGAGTGAACAGGCAACCTACAGAATGGGAGAAAATTTTTGCAACCTACTCATCTGACAAAGGGCTAATATCCAGAATCTACAATGAACTCAAACAAATGTACAAGAAAAAAAACAAACAACCCCATCAAAAAGTGGGTGAAGGACATGAACAGACACTTCTCAAAAGAAGACATTTATGCAGCCAAAAAGCACATGAAAAAATGCTCATCATCACTGGCTATCAGAGAAATGCAAATCAAAACTACAATGAGATACCATCTCACATCAGTTAGAATGGCCATGATTAAAAAGTCAGGAAATAATAGGTGCTGGAGAGGATGTGGAGAAATAGGAACAGTTTTACACTGTTGGTGGGACTGTAAACTAGCTCAACCATTGTGGAAGTCAGTGTGGCGACTCCTCAGGGATCTAGAACTAGAAATACCATTTGACCCAGCCATCCCATTACTGGGTATATACCCAAAGGACTATAAATCATGCTGCTATAAAGACACATGCACACGTATGTTTATTGTGGCACTATTCACAATAGCAAAGACTTGGAACCAACCCAAATGTCCAACAACGATAGACTGGATTAAGAAAATGTGGCACATATACACCATGGAATACTATGCAGCCATAAAAAATGATGAGTTCATGTCCTTTGTAGGGACATGGATGAAACTGGAAAACATCATTCTCAGGAAACTATCGCAAGGACAAAAAATCAAACACCGCATGTTCTCACTCATAGGTGGGAATTGAACAATGAGAACTCATGGACACAGGAAGGGGAACATCACACTCTGGGGACTGTTGTGGGTTGGGGTGAGGGGGGATGGACAGCATTAAGAGATATACCTAATGCTAAATGACGAGTTAATGGGTGCAGCAAACCAACATGGCACATGGATACATATGTAACAAACCTGCACATTGTGCACATGTACCCTAAAACCTAAAGTATAATAATAAAATAAAATAAAAAATAAAAGATAACAAACAAGGCAGAAGGAATATTTGAAAAGAGAACTGGTGAAAATTTTTCAAAACTGGAAAAGACTTTAATCCACACTTACAAAAAGCTCTGCAAACCCCTTGAAAGAAAAGTATAAAGAACACACACACACACAGGTATAGCATAATTAAAATGCTAGCAAAAAAGACAATCAGAGGGAAAATAAATCATATTGCTTCTAAAGGAGCAAGAGTACACAAAGACAGCTGACTTCTCAGCAGACATGGTCAAACCAGAAGGCAGTGAAATGACATCGTTAAAGTATGAAAAGAAAAAACCTGCTAATGTAGCATTCTATGCTCATTCTTAACATATCCCTTAGAAATAAAGGCAAAATAGGAGATTTTTTGACAAACAAAAGCTACCTTAGTAGGAATAGTAAATGGATATTTTTTTCCAAACTTCTATTTTAGGTTTAGCGGTACATGTGCAGGTTTTTTATGTAAGTAAACTTGTGTCATCGGGGGTTGTTGTACAGATCATTTCATCACCGAGGTACTAAGCCTACTATCCAATAGTTACTAAATGGAGATTTTAAGTAGAGGGAAAAACTTTCCTAGTGGTAACCACAAAATATCAGAGAAAAAAAATGGAAGGCAAAACAAAGAGTAAATTAGCATGTAAATATTTGAAAAATAAAATGTATAAATAAATGTTTAAAATAAATTTCAAAATTACTACAGAAAAATAGGATATTTAAAATGCATGATTAATCCAAAAAAGATAAGAAGAATAAAAGAACAAAAAACAGATAGAAATAAAGTAAAATAAAAGATAACAATCAAACAAGAAAATGATAGGTATAGGCCAAAGCATATTAAATATAAACCAGCCAAAGACTTCAATTAAAAGACAAATAATTTCAGACTGGATTAATAAACAACCAACAGACGGCCTAGAAGTTATATTTGACTACAAAGGCCTAAACTGTGTCTTTTATGTTCACTAAAATCCTGATTAAAAGTGTGATTAAGTTTTTACTTGTGTCTGTATCATATAAGCATAAATACTAATTTTTGCCCTATGTATCCATAAATGTCATTTTTATATTAACTTATTTAATATCGAAAATTTTCTTTAACCATGAATTCCTCGAACTCAGTCATTTCCACGAGGTCAAATAACTCTAAATCTTATTATACAAACATTCACATTATAACCAGAACACAATGGCTAAATATCTGTTCCATGCACTTTAAAGTTCATTATAAAATATAAATAAGTCCATAAAGATGTTGACTCATCTATGGTTTTTGCATGCCCAGACTCAGTGTCAGGTGCAGAATGGACTCTCATGGCTGTCTTGCCTCTACTGAATATTTTAGCAAGTTACGTAACATGGAGAGTGTTTAACAAAGGTATATATAAAGTTTGTTTGTTTGTTTGTTTTTGTAACATAATTATATTGTAGCATACAGAAAACAGAACTGCTACCTTCTCATCCAAATGGTCTGTAGAATTCATGTCCCTTACAGTGGTCAACTGAAGTCAATATTTATTTATGCATTTAATAAAAGTTTGATTTTTGTGAATGCCTGTCATGTTAGAGAGAATTAATCTGGTAAAAAAGTTTTATAAAATACAAAAAAGTATTGTAAGTAGTCTGGTATTCTGTAGCTTATTTTCATGTTAGAGTTTGTACATATTGGTTCAGTAATAAAGTATCTTTAAACCTAAAACAAATAAAGTCCCAAGTATATGCTGTTTACATGAGATTACATCTGAATATTAAGAACACAGAAAGTTTGAAAGTGGCTGGGCGTGGTGGCTCACGCCTGTAATCCCAGCACTTTGGGAGGCTGAGGTGGGTGGATCGCCTGAGGTCAGGTGTTCAAGACCAGCCTGGCCAACATAGTGAAACCCCGTCTTTAATAAAAATACAAAAAATTAGCTGGGCGTGGTAGCAGGCACCTGCAACCCCAGCTACATGGGAGGCTGAGGCAGGAGAATCACTTGAACCCAGGAGGCAGAGGTTGCAGTGAGCGGAGATCACGCTATTGCACTCCAGCCTGGGAACAAGAGTGAAGAGAAACTCCGTCTCAAAAGAAAAAAAAAAGAAAGCTATTATATTAACATCAGACACATTAAACTTTAAAGGCAAAAAATATTAAGATAGAGAATAGCATTTTATAATAAAAGAGCTAATTTAATAGAAATATTAAAATCCCAGAAAAAAAAATCCCTAAATGCATTTTATTTAATAACTAGGAGGTACATGTTGATTTTATGAGATATGATGGCTACAGGAACCAGGTTGCTAAGAATTTGGAAATGAATGAAGTTGAATAGGAACAGGGAGTGTGGGCTCTGTGTTGAATTTAGATAAGAAAGAAAAAAGATAAATCAAGAGTCGGGCAGAGCGCAGTGGCTCATGCCTGTAATCCCAGCAATTTGGGAGGCTGGGCGGATCACCTGAGGTCAGGAGTTAGAAACCAGCCTGGCCAACATGGTGAAACCCTGTCTCTATTAACAATACAAAAATTAGCCAGGCGCGGTGGCGTGTGCCTGTAATCTCAGCTACTCAGGGAGGCTGAGGCATGAGAATCACTTGAACGTGAGATGCGGAGGTTGCAGTGAGCCGAGATCGCACCACTGCACTCCAGCTTGGGAGACAGAACAAGACTCTGTCTCAAAAAAGGAAAAAAAAAAAAGGTAAGTCAAGAGTCACTGAATGTGAAGGTTTTAAGAGAGAGACTTGAGTGTGAGTTAAATTCACATGAAAGTCTTCAATATTTTTTTAAAAAGAATATTACCAGTGAATAGCATATTGTTCATCTGTGTTGTGCTATGTGTAGGAGTAGGTTCATAATATTGCAAAGCACATTTGAGGGACCCACCTTGTCCACTCACACTGTGTGATTTTGGACAACTCATTGATCCTTTGAGCCTCTATTTCTCCTATTTGAAAATGAAAATATTAATATTGACCTTATAGGGTTGTTATAAAAAGTAAATATAATTTTTACAGGAAAGTGCTTTGTAAATAAAACACTTTATAAAATTACAAGATAAATGCAGCTTACCAAATTAAGAGACATGGTGAAGTACAGTGAAGAAAGTATTTGAAATTCTACTCTCTTTAGAACTTTAGAAAACTTTAAGTTTTTCATACACACTTAAGACAATGTCTATATTTTCTTGCTGTCCTGGCACTTTGTCTATGAAACATAAATTCGACTTGATGCTGAAATATTCCCAAGAATTCTTCTTGCACTACTATTTGCATTTTGCATTTTTGGGTGTGCTTAGGACGTCAGAGTGTGCTCCACCATGCAAACACCATCTCGCATCACTGTGATTTGACTGCCAGTTAGAGACATTTTAGTCTGGAAATCCCATGAGTTCTAATAAGGTAGTTATTTGGCTTGTGCAGGAAGATTGCAGAACAAAACAATATAGAAATAGATTCCTGTTTAGTATTACCTTGTCACAGAAAATAACAGTAAATACCACAACAATACTTCAGCTGATGACAGGAGATAAGCAAGCACTGCAGTAGGGAAGTTACTTGGCAGACACAGGACCCAAGACATGAAACACTAACATTTCTGCTCTATAAAATATAAAACCCTGGATCACGTCTTCCTGACATTTTCAGCAAACGCAGAGACATTTGATGAGAAGAGGACAGAGCATGAAGTTATAAATTAAAAAGCAAGGGACAATCCTGGCTGATGGAAAAGTCCTTTCTCCTCTATGTTCTTGCCTTACAGAGCTCAGGAAATGCTTTCTGTGTTTAATGATGCCAGTGGCATCACCATCACTTCCTCAGTGAATGGTTATCCTCAATTTAAGTTGGCTGCTCCAATTCTTCAACATCCCATGCTGTGTAATTTCTATGAAAGCTCAGACATTTCCACTGGACCAATATCCTTCTTTGTCCAAATATGGTCCTAAACTCAAAGGAAAAACCCAGAGTAGAGTAGGAAATAAGCACATCAGCCAGCAAGACGCTGAGCACACTGATCTAAGAAGCAGATGACAAAAGTTCTTAAAAACCACAGAGCTTTTGCATGATGTACTTGATAAAAATCACATAATCTCTTTTGCTGTGCAGAAGCTCTTTAGTTTAATTAGATCCCATTTGTCAATTTTGGCTTTTGTTGCCATTGCTTTTGGTGTTTTAGACATGAAGTTCTTGCCCACGCATATGTCCTGAATGGTATTGCCTAGGTTTTCTTGTAGGGTTTTAATGGTTTTAGGTCTAACATTTAAGTCTTTAATCCATCTTGAATTAATTTTTGTATAAGGTGTAAGGAAGGGATCCAGTTTCAGCTTTCTCCATATGGCTAGCCAGTTTTCCCAGCACCATTTATTAAATAGGGAATCCTTTCCCCATTTCTTGTTTTTGTCAGGTTTATGAAAGATCAGATAGTTGTAGATATGCGGTATTATTTCTGAGGGCTCTTTTCTGTTCCATTGATCTATGTCTCTGTTGTGGTACCAGTACCATGCTGCTTTGGTTACTGTAGCCTTGTAGTATAGTTTGAGTTAGGTAGTGTGATGCCTCCAGCTTTGTTCTTTTGGCTTAGGATTGACTTGGTGATGCGGGCTCTTTTTTGGTTCCATATGAACTTTAAAGTAGTTTTTTCCAATTCTGTGAAGAAAGTCATTGGAAGCTTGATGGGGATGGCACTGAATCTATAAATTACCTTGGGCAGTATGGCCATTTTCACGATATTGATTCTTCCAACCCATGAGCATGGAATGTTCTTCCATTTGTTTGTATCCTCTTTTATTTCATTTAGCAGTGGTTTGTAGTTCTCCTTGAAGAGGTCCTTCACATCCCTTGTAAGTTGGATTCCTAGGTATTTTATTCTCTTTGAAGCAACTGTGAATGGGAGTTCACTCATGATTTGGCTCTCTGTCTGTGATTGGTGTAAAAGAATGCTTGTGATTTTTGTACATTGATTTTGTATCTACCATCAGAGTGAACAGGCAACCTACACAATGGGAGAAAATTTTTGCAACCTACTCATCTGACAAAGGGCTAATATCCAGAATCAACAATGAACTCAAACAAATTTACAGGAAAAAAACAACCACATCAAAAAGTGGGCGAAGGACATGAACAGACACTTCTCAAAAGACATTTATGCAGCCAAAAAACACATGAAAAAATGCTCATCATCACTGGCCATAAGAGAAACGCAAATCAAAACCACAATGAGGTATCATCTCACACCAGTTAGAATGGCCATGATTAAAAAGTCAGGAAACAACAGGTGCTGGAGAGGATGTGGAGAAATAGGAACACTTTTACACTGTTGGTGGGACTGTAAACTAGTTCAACCATTGTGGAAGTCAGTGTGGCGATTCCTCAGGGATCTGGAACTAGAAATACCATTTGACCCAGCCATCCCATTACTGGGTATATACCCAAAGGACTGTAAATCATGCTGCTCTAAAGACACATGCACACGTATGTTTATTGTGGCACTATTCACAATATCAAAGAGTTGGAACCAACCCAAATGTCCAACAACAATAGACTGGATTAAGAAAATGTGGCACATATACACCATGGAATACTATGCAGCCATAAAAAATGATGAGTTCATGTCCTTTGTAGGGACATGGATGAAACTGGAAAACATCATTCTCAGTAAACTATCGCAAGGACAAAAAACCAAACACCACATGTTCTCACTCATAGGTGGGAATTGAACAATGAGAACACATGGACACAGGAAAGGGCCCATCACACTCCAGGGACTGTTGTGGGGTGGGGGGAGGGGGGAGGGACAGCATTAGGAGATATACCTAATGCTAAATGACAAGTTAATGGGTGCAGCAAACCAACACGGCACATGGATACATATGTAACAAACCTGCACATTGTGCACATGTACCCAAAAACCTAAAGTATAATAATAAAAAATAAATTAATTAATTAATTAAAAAAAGAAAATGTGGCACATATACACCATGGAATACTATGCAGTCATAAAAAAATGATGAGTTCATGTCCTTTGTAGGGACATAGATGAAACTGGAAAGCATCATTCTCAGTAAACTATCGCAAGGACAAAAAATCAAACACCGCATGTTCTCACTCATAGGTGGGAATTGAACAATGAGAACTCATGGACACAGGAAGGGGAACATCACACTCTGGGGACTGTTGTGGGGTGGGGGGAGGGGAGAGGGACAGCATTAGGAGATATACCTAATGCTAAATGACGAGTTAATGGGTGCAGCAAAACAACATGGCACATGGATACATATGTAACAAACCTGCACATTGTGCACATGTACCCTAAAACCTGAAGTATAATAATAAAAAAAAGAAAAAAAAATCACATAATCTTTCTGCATCTCAGTGTTCCCAATTCTAATTTTTTAACCCATCCTATAGGGTGATAGACTAGAATGTGGTTTTTGTGTTACCCAAACTAAACAAACTAAATAGCCTAGAGTTTCTTTACCTGAAAAATTTGGGTTAAGATCAGCCACACACAAAAATTTACATGGGATATGGGAAGCAGATGTAAAAAAGCAGCCACTGCACTGTAAGAGATGACATGGTTTCAGATTGCTTGGCAGATGACAGCATGTCTTCACTTCATTGCTCCATGCGCATCTCTCCTTCCTGACCGTCGATCCTACTGAATATATATAAGCACACTCAGGCCAACAGAAGTTGCTTTACTGAGTTGTGCAGAGCCAGGAACTTTCATGGACTTCTGCACCAGTTCTACTCCAGCACCCAGACAGCCTAGCTTCCTAGCTTCCTGCAAGCTGCAAGTCATTCATCAACAATAGGATTAGAGATTTTCCTTCTGATTCTTTTCAGACCTTTATTTTTTAGATCCTTCAACAATGGTATAAGGCTTATTTTGTATAATAATTTTTTAATTCCATAATATTCATAGTGAACTTGCTCCTATGATTGAACCCTAACTGACACAGAGGATAAAATGAAGTAACAGTAAATTTTGACAGAAAAGATAAAATAACATTTTAAAATAGCGGGCCTGACTCCATTATTTTCATGACCTGGAGCAGGAATAAAAATGAAAGTCTGCATACATACCATATTACTAAATATACATAAATTAGAAATTGAACTAATGCCTCCAGGTAAATTATACTGTATTTTCCTACTTAGTCAGCTCAGGCTGCTGTAACAAAATACCAAAGACTAGGTGACTTAAATTATAGACATTTACTTCTCACAGTTCTGGAGGTGCCTACAGATACCATTCTTGGTGAGAGCCCTCTTCCCAACTTTTGCTGTCTTCCTGATATATTGTCACATGGCAAAGAGAAAAAGCTCTGGTGTCTCTTCCTCTTTTTTTTTTTTTTTTTTTTTTGAGGCAGACTCTTGCTCTGTCACCCAGGCTGGGGTGCAGTGGCACAATCTCAGCTCACTGCAACTTCTGCCTCCGAGGTTCAAACAATTATCCTGCCTCAGCCTCTTGAGTACTTGGGATTACAGGCATGCACTATCATGCCTGGCTAATTTTTGTATTTTTAGTAGAGAAGGGATTTCACCATGTTGGCCAGGATGGTCTTGAACTCCTGACATCATGATCTGCCTGCTTCAGCCTCCCAAAGTGCTGGTATTACAGGCATGAGCCACCGCTCCCAGCCTCTTCCTCTTCTTATAAGAGCACTAGTCTCATTGATGGACTTCACCCTCATGACCTCCTCTGAACCCAATTGCTTCTCAAAGGCTCCATATCTTAATACCAACACATTAGGGGTTAGGGCTTCAACATGTAAACTAAACTCTGAGGGGTACACCAATACTCACCCCCATAACACCTGCCTTGAAAAAACTGTATCTTCAAATTTACAAAACTGAAAAATACACATAAGGTTATGATTTTAATGTGGCTTAAATGACAAACAACTTTTTTGAGTCACTCTAGTTATTGGACAGATTTTTATTAATTTCAATTTTAAGAAATTCTGTGGAGGCAATAGTAACTGAAATTGCAATTAAACTCTTAAAGTTATAGTTAGATTAAAAAATAAATCATGAATTTTGCATATCACTTTCAAACATCATAATGGGGACACACAATATATTGTCCTTATGCAGAAAACATTGCAAAAAATTTTAATTTCTTCACATAATTTACTGTTACTAATATCATAATTTTCAGTCTCTAAAAGCATGAATTAGTTTCTACTATAATGTGAAGAGTAATATAAATTTTAGCAATCTAGTTATTGCTTTGAGAGTTGCACATATGCAAATTTAATTGCAATATGAATTTTTTGATTATGCAAAATATTCCTTAGTTTTCGTGTGCAACTATTACAAATATCACACTAAATCACTTAAGTTTCTGAGAAGGATGGTATAGTTTGTGTCAGACAGATCAAAACTCTAATTAAGAAAACTAGACAAGCCAGATAAACACAAAGGGCTTTTTTTAAAGGTATCAGACAGCTATGGAAGCAACGAGGACTAGAGAGGCTAAAATTCCGGAAGGGAAGGAATCCTGGAGAGGCAGCTAAAATACCTTTAGCCACTTTTTCCCTAGAGCACTCACTGGTTTGATACAGGGAAAGCTGGCAATGGAAGTTTGGTTTAGACAGAGGGTCCCACTGGGGTATAGCAAAATTGGGAGACTTTTTGATGGTCTTCTGGTTTTGCAGTGCTGAGAGAGAGAGAATGAAAGAAGATCTACAACTATCTGATCTTTGATAAACCTGACAAAAACAAGAAATGGGGAAAGGATTCCCTATTTAATAAATGGTGCTGGGAAAACTGGATAGCCATATGGAGAAAGCTGAAACTGGATCCCTTCCTTACACCTTACACAAAAATTAATTCAAGATAGATTAAAGACTTAAATGTTAGACCTAAAACAATAAAAACTCTAGAAGAAAACCTGGGCATTACCATTCAGGACATAGGCATGGGCAAGGACTTCATGTCTAAAACACCAAAAGCAATGGCAACAAAAGCCAAAATTGAAAAATGGGATCTAATTAAACTAAAGAGCTTCTGCACAGCAAAAGAAACTACCATCAGAGTGAACAGGCAACCTACACAATGGGAGAAAATTTTCACAACTTACTTATCTGACAAAGGGCTAATATCCAGAATCTACAATGAACTCAAACAAATTTACAAGAAAAAAACAAACAACCCCATCAAAAAGTGGGCAAAGGACATGAACAGACACTTCTCAAAAGAAGACATTTATGCAGCCAAAAAACACATGAAAAAATGCTCATCATCACTGGCCATCAGAGAAATTCAAATCAAAACCACAATGAGATACCATCTCACACCAGTTAGAATGGTGATCATTAAAAAGTCAGGAAACAACAGGTGCTGGAGAGGATGTGGAGAAATAGGAACACTTTTACACTATTGGTGGGACTGTAAACTAGTTCAACCATTGTGGAAGTCAGTGTGGCGATTCCTCAGGGATCTCGAACTAGAAATACCATTTGACCCAGCCATCCCATTACTGGGTATATACCCAAAGGACTATAAATCATGCTGCTACAAAGACACATGCACACGTATGTTTATTGCGGCACTATTCACAATAGCAAAGACTTGGAACCAACCCAAATGTCCAACAGCGATAGACTGGATTAAGAAAATGTGGCACATATACACCATGGAATACTATGCAGCCATACAAAATGATGAGTTCATGTCCTTTGTAGGAACATGGATGAAACTGGGAATCATCATTCTCAGTAAACTATCGCAAGGACAAAAAACCAAACACCGCATGTTCTCACTCGTAGGTGGGAACTGAACAATGAGAACACATGGACACAGGAAGGGGAACATCACATTCCAGGGACTGTTGTGGGGTTGGGGGAGGGGGGAGGGATAGCATTAGGAGATATACCTAATGCTAAACAACGAGTTAATGGGTGCAGCACACCAACATGGCACATGTATACATATGTAACAAACCTGCACATTGTGCACATGTACCCTAAAACTTAAAGTATAATAATAATAAAATAAAAAAAAAGAAGAGACTTGAAGCACTTCAAACACACAGACTGTATCTCCCTCAAGAGATTTGTTGAATGCTAAAGGTGCTTTGAGGCCTCATACCTAAAGGAGATTTATTGTAAACTCTCCCTTCTGAGATTAAGAATGAGACCAACATCGCCATATTTCTTCAGTGTTGTACCAGAGATTCAAGCAACTATAATAAAATAAGAAAAAGAAAAAAAAGATTCAAGTATTGAAAATAAGTAAAGCTGTCATCATTCATATGTAAAATTTTGGTGATTATAGTAAATCAAAAGAACCTACAGACAAACTACGATAATAATTATTAATCATTATATTGTATATAAGGTCAATAAACAAAAAGCAATCATATTTCTCTATACCAATGTATATTAACTGATGTTAATGTTTGCTGTACAAAAACCTTCCTAAAACTTAGTGATCAAAAAACAATAACATCTGTTTAATTCACACTTCTTAACATTTACAATTTGGTCTGGGATCATCTCAGTAGTTCTTGCCTTGGCTTAGCTCTCCAGAAGTGGGCAGCTTCCAGGCAACTGAGGGTTGGCTGGCTTGGGATGACCCTAACAGAGATGATTCACTTCTGTTCAAGCTAGCTGCTCATCCCCCAGCAGGCCACCCTGGACTTGTTCACACAGAAGCCAGGAAGTTTTAGGAGAAGATCTTTTTTGTGTGTGCATTTTATCATTGTCATGGAGTCATCTTTCACTTCAGTGTCATGGGGCAAAAGATATAAGAGAGGCATCTATTTTCTTGGGCCTAAATGATGTTCGTCACAAGAGTAGACATTTAGGGTCACAGGTCACAAGTGCCAGATCCCAAGTGACAGACAGTTAATGTGTTTTATATTCTATGAATTTCTGTGTTTGTGAAATGCTGGGCTCTCTGAAACGCAGGGGCCAGGGTGGGGACTGCCTTTTCCCAGGTTTGGGTTCTGTTAGAGCTTAACTGAAACATTTCACCATGGACTAAGATATTTGTTTGTTTAATTGTCACTACTACTTTTATCTATTGCTTCTAAATATTTCTTCTCATTTCTAGGGGGTTTTTCTCATAAAATTCTATTACTTTGACATATTAGCATCGGATTTTAACTTAGCAAGTTTAAATTCTATTAAAAGAAAGAGAAAAAAATGATTCTAAGTAACTATTAATCTGGTTTAAATTCATTGATTCGCAAAAATCTATTTTGATTAATTGTACCCCATTTCCGTACCCCCTAAATACATTTTTTTTTTTTTGAGAAGGAGTCTCACTCTGTCACCCAGGCTGGAGTGCAGTGGCGCGATCTCGGCTCAATGCAAGCTCTGCCTCCCAGGTTCACGCCATTCTCCTGCCTCAGCCTCCTGAGTAGCTGGGACTACAGGTGCCTGCCACCATGCCTGGCTAATTTTTTGTATTTTTAGTAGAGACGGGGTTTCACCATATTAGCCAGGATGGTCTCCATCTCCTGACCTCGTGATCTGCCCGCCTCAGCCTCCCAAAGTGCTGGGATTACAGGCATGAGCCAACACACCCGGCTACAATACAGTTTTTAAAAAGCTCTAACCTGAGGTCTTTTAGTAACCTATGCTGATTCTTAAGTATCACATTTAGGACCCCAACAGAGAACAAACACTATCCATGGCAAATTCACTCTTAACTAGATGTGTTTGCAAATTGGAAATCTGTATAACAAGGGAGTAAATTCACTGGGGACTTCAGTATAAAAAAGCAACCTCGAGAAGAGAGCTAGATTCAGAGTGGAGTGTCACAAATTACCGCTCCCACAGGCTGGTGCTCACCCAGATCACCACAGAAAAGCATCTGGGGCTTTACTTTATATTTATCTGTCAGCCAGCTTATACAACCCTGCTCCAGCTCCCCCGGCCCAAAGGAGGAGGCAGGCCTCTTAAAATAACCTAGCAGCAGTTCTGTGTGCTTGGTTGCAGCATGCTCTGAGGAGTCTCCTGGGTACCCCAGGGAGACCTGGCAAAACAACTGCCAACTCAAAAACACATGCCTTAGCGTGGGGTGGATGAAGAAACAGAGAGAAAGCAAATAGGTGAAGATGGAAATTTCAGTTATCCCTATATTAGAGTAAGATGCTGTCTGGGAAACTATACAGTTATTTCTAAGTAAAAGAGGAAAAGAACAACTCTATGAACCACGTAATTTTGTACCGGCTATATTAAACATCTTTTAAAAATCAATTTGCAAGTGCCTCAAAGATCTCTGGGAATTGAGAAAAATCCAAAAATAAACCTGTCCACCTAATCGAATTTCCTTCCATAACATAATAGCAGGGATGAGGAATCCATAATTATAATTAGCCTGATTGTCCAAAGGGGACTGAACATAGAATACATTCAAAATATATCATCTTTGTTAAATTTCTAGCCCTGTGCCACTTAGCAAATGGAGAGGACAGGAACAAGACAAGGTTAAGCTTGTCTTAAATGTACAAGAGGATTTTTGTGGGAAATGTCTGTGTCATCCTAGAGGGAAAACGCACCAGTAGGCATTGATGTATCCAACTGAATTTCTCAAGCATGGCGTGTCTTCCTCTTTAGCATCTTTATTAATTACTTAGATATGGGTCAACTGGCAAGCTCTTGTGCATGAAAGGGAGAGTATTTCCATCAAACTTATTACTTGTGATGTTAGAAAGTATGTCTTCTCTCTTCCTCATAACTTTGACTCCCTCAAGCACCACATATTTATTTGGTTAACTTTCAGTGAAGTATTATGCTTTAGTAAAACTCCTTGATTGAAATAGGGCAAGGAAAAATATGAACAGATGGAATGAAATAATCAAAACTAAATTTTGAATCAATCTCTTCCTTCCTATCTTCTCTACCACTGAGTCTATGACTGCCTCTTTTTGTTATTTCTTGCTAGAATCATTGTAAAAGCCTCACATTACCTAGATGATCTGTTAATATTCTTCTAGACTCGCTTCCAGAGATGTTTCATAAATGTAAACTTGACTGCTACTCTGCTGCTCAAAACCATTCATTGCTTCCAGTCTTCTCCCCAAACCACACAGGCCCTTCAAAATCAAGATTCAATCTTTCTTGTCAGTCTGACCTCTCATCACCCTTTCTTCTACCCAGCACCACGTAACACCTTTGATTTCAGAGCTACGTCAACCTTCTGGTTTCTGTGGCTTTTCTCCAATATTAGACCGCCTATTTCTTTGTGATCCTGTACCAAGGGAATTATAGACGGCAGATGATTAAAAGTATTTGTTTCACTGAATATTAGCTATGTTTTAGAAAAGCTTTAGAAAAGGCTCAACATAGTAGCTCCTAAAGGATATAATCTATTTATTATGAGTTTATCTCCATTATGACTGCTAAGTGAATATAAAAAGTAGCAACAGAATATTTTCTAGAATACTATCATCATACTAATAATTAGTAAATTTTTTGTTTACATGACCAAGCAAAGGTAATATGGTGAGGAAAGTTATGAAAGAAATTGTTACCATGATAATCTTTTCATAGATATTTGCATAGGCAAAATATACCCCTTACAAAGTTTTATTGTAAATTTATAGACAAAAATTCCAATATAACTAGCTTTATTTTCATCCCTTTAGTAGCAAACTTATAGAGAGGTAAAAAAATTAAACCTGCTTTTGAGAAATTGGACCATAATTCTCTCTTAACATTAGGTTAGCAGTTAATCTGTTTACCATATGCGACCAACAGTTTACATGTGTTGTACACGTACTTACTGTCTCATAAAAAAAATATTTTATAGCTTCTGTATTGGGGGAAATGTCTTTTCTTAGAATTCTTTTGCATCACAAAAAAAAAAATAGTTGAAAAAATACAGAAAACTTAAGTAACTGCTCTTCCTCTTACCTCCAAACAAATTGACCCTATTCCAGCTTTCATATTTTACTGGATAAAAAGCAGTTCGGTAATGATAAAATAGTCATTAATTTGACTCAACATTAGATAAATTTGCACGTTACTTTAAAAACAACAAACCAATCCCAATATGTGTGATAAATGGAAGTGAACCTGAATTTACATTCTTTAATAATAATTGAACCTGCTTATGGAAACGACTGTAAATTTAGGGGTGAAGATCGTATTTTCAATCCCTGTGGATAGCAGGATTTTAACAAGGGAAATGATTGTGTATTTTTATATTTCTGATCCATAGAGAGATGATTTAAAAAAAGACAAGCTTCTTTTAGAACTCTCAAGCAGCTGTGCTCAATGAGAGTTCATTGTTGGGATAATAATAGAAACGGTGAAAAAATTGACAAGAATAGCAGAAGTAGATCAAGAGATACATTTGACCTTTGGCTTTTCTCCAATTTAAAATTTGTAGTTTTGATTTTTCTCTAGAGGCCAGAATGTCCATGACACATCAGAATTGAGCCTGCTGCAAGAGGTGGGCCTGTAGAGAGTCACTGAGAGATCCTCGCCCCAGCCAAGCCCAGGGCTTCTGCAAAGCTGTGGAGTTCACTTTTAAAGGAGAAAGAGAAACATTTTTGTCTACTTGCAAATTGGAAGTTGGTGCTGTGAATATTGAATCTACTGAGCAAAACAAACACTAATTTAGGCTGTAATATAAATTCTTATTAAGCTATAATTTTTCTGGTAGACATTCATTTTCTATATGGGGATTGTTTTAAACCTATTTGAAATGCCAATTCAATCATATACGTATCTAGTCATGTACCCTATTTTTATTGCCTAACATTATATACTATGTAATTTATTAATGTTTTGTATAACATTTAAAATTTTAATTTCAAAAAGTAAAGGCTTATACTTTCATCATATGTCAGTTACCATTTGAAACATTTTACATATATTAACAGTTAATGTTCACAGCCATGCTATGACTATGATGTATATACTATTATCTCAATTTTCCAGATTAAAAACACAAACAGGCACATAGAAGTTAGTTAATTGACCTGCCCATTTTTACACAGGGAGTAAGGGACAGAGCAGGCACACAAACCCAAGCAGTCTGGTTCCAGAGTCTGTATTTTTAACTCTAAGCTGTTCTGTCCCTTATAGCTATGTCCCTGCGTGCCATCAAATATACCTACCAGAGTTTTTCTAAATAGTACTCTGTGATTAGACATTTAGGTTCAAAACTGTTGTTTTCTTTGTTTGCTATCTATGCTGAAATCACCTCACCACAAAACTCTTTTTTATTTGGTAAGATATAATGTAATCTGAACTTCTTGAATATAAGAAAAACCATTTTGTATTAATTACTGAAGAATGATCTGTTATTGTTAATGACAAAAGATTTGTAGAACATAGTAAAATTTTTGAACTTCAGAATGTCGCTTTTTTTTCCCCAAGTTTGTTGTGGCTTTATACATGCTATACCAAAAGCAAATAACAAAAAATCACATATCCCTGTGGTCAACCCAGGCACAAAATTTCTTTCATGATTATTTTGAATTCTTATTCTGGCTTAAATAAAATCTATTTTTTAAAAGTTCTATATGACTTAACCCCTAATCTAAGCTAATTCTGTGATTATAGGTATATTCCATAAAAATATTTAGTAGATCTTTTTGCTAGAAGTCTACATAGACATCTAAACAGCCAAGGGAAAAAAATTACTCAGAAGAACTTTTTGAAATACTATAGGAGATTGCCCCTTCATAGGATCTGCCTATGACATTTTGCCCTTCTAAGTATTAGATCCATCACCAATATGACAGTAAACACATGGTCAAAAAGGAAATATCGGGTTTCCATGTAAAGAAAACAGATGATTTTTAAAGTTAGTTAACGAAGAATAATTTTTCTACTACTCACCTAGAGGGCTTATATGAAATATAACAACAAATTATATTGAGGCCACGTAAATTTTTGATATATTTTTACCAGACCACAGTGAAATGAAAAACTAAACAAAATTTGGCTCATGTTTTTAGATACATTGATTACATTATATACATTATATATATGGCTTTAATGTAATTTGTAAAATATTGTATTGTAATCAATGTATCTGAAAACATTGAGTCCAATTTTTCTAGCATAAATGGGCATAAATGGATTTTTATCAGTGTCTGAATGGAACAGAACTACTCCTCTCTTTGCTTGTTCTATGTATTTCTAAGCCCCTTCATATACTCTGCTCTTCATGAGATCATATGTGGACTAAATATTTGGTTCACAGTCTTTTGTATTTGATGGACCAGCTGCATTTTTAAAATAAATTAAAGGACTAGAGTTTTCTAATTCTTTTGAAAATTAAACATGGCATAAAATGTAAAGGAAGTATTATGCATGGTTGCTATAAAAATTGGAAAGAACTTAACTCTTAGAATTATTTCTTAAGAGCTTCCCAAGAAAGGACAGTAGGCAACTTTACAATGCCCTTGTTTTTCTGTTTATTTTGTTTTGGTTTTCATTTTGGTAAAAATATCATCACAGACAGCCAATTGCATTCATCAACTTGCATTTAAAGGCCATTGGACTACTCTATATTAGGCAGAAAGTTATTGAAGGTGTAATACTATAACAGTGTCTTTAAGTTTTAGTTGTTGAAGAAATATTTAATGATTATACAAAAATTGTCAGCACTACCAGAAAAAGATAAATTTTTAGTCCAAAAAGACAGTTAATTTTTTTTTTCAAGAAAATAAATTTGAAACAACCCTTTCTTCACTACTTTTCTCAGAAAAGACTGTTCTTGGAGAAGGCTCATTATACCATAGAAAATGTAGCTTAGAGGGATTATGGCCACAAAGCAAAATATTTTACTCAGTAGTAGAAGCAGGGAGCTACAGCATCACACAGTCTCTTTCATACCTACAAAGGCAGGCTCTCTGCACTTTTCAGAGCTTGAGCTTGTTTGAGGAAAGAAAACTACTACTCAGTAGAAATTAATAGATTAGAACTCTATACTTAAAGACCACTTCACTAAGTGCAAAACATGCTTGGAATAAAACTAAAGTATATTTGTGCAATTTCCATTCAGATGCCAGTAAGAAATTCAGAATTCATCTCACAATGCCACTTAAGGACACAAAAGAGGGAGTATACTTCATTAGACAGTGATTTCTTAACACTGGTTAAAAATTGCTACTACAGTTGACCCTTGAACAACATAGGTTTAAACTGCACAGGAACACTTATAAGTGGATTTTTTTAAAATAAAAATTACATTGAGTGTGCCTGCTTTCTTGCTTTCCATTCCACTTCCTTCACTTCTACCTCTGCCATCCCTGAGACAGCAAGACCAACCCATCCTCTTCTTCCTCTTCCTCAGCCTACTTAACGTGAAGACAATGACAGTGAAGACTTTTATGATGATCCACTTCCACACAATGAATAGTAAATATTTTCTCTTCCTTATGATTGTCTTTTCTCTAGTTTACTTTATTATAAAAATACAGTATATAATACATATAACATATAAAATATGTGTTCTTTAAATTTTTCTTTATTTTAATAGCTTTTTGGGGAACAGATGGTGTTTGGTTACGTGAATTAAGTTCTTTAGTGGTGATTTCTGAGATTTTGGTGCACCCATCACTCAAGCAGTGTACACTGTGCCCAGTGTGTAGTCTTTTATTTCTCACATCCTCCCACCCTTTCCCTCAAGTCCCCAAAGTCCACTGTATTATTCTTATGCCTTTACATTCTCATAGCTTAGCTCCCACTTATGAGTGAGAACATACGATGTTTGATTTTCCATTCCTAAGCATTTTATTTTTTTACAGCTACTGTAAAAGGGATTGAGTTTTTTTATTTATTTTCAGCTTGGCTGCTGTTGTTGTATAGTAGAGCTACTGACTTGTGTACATTAATTTTGTATCCTGAAACTTTACTGAATTCATTTGTCAGTTCTAGGGGCTTTCTGAAGGAGTCTTAGGGTTTTCTACATATGCAATCACATCATCAGCAAACAGAGACAGTTTGACTTCCTCCTTACTGATTTGGATGCCCTTTATTTCTTCCTCTTGTCTGAACAGGCTAGCTAGGACTTCCATTACTGTATTGAATAGAAGTGGTGACAGTGGGCATCCTTGTCTTGTTCCAGTTCTCAGGGGGAATGCTTTAAACTTTTCCCTTTCAGTATAATACTGGCTGTGGCTTTGTCATAGATGGCTTTTATTACCTTAAGTTATGTCCCTTCTGTGCCAATTTTGTGGAGGGTTTTAATCACAAGGGATGCTGAATTTTGTCAAATGCTTTTTCTCCATCTATTGAAATGATAGTATAATTTTTGTCTATAATCCTGTTTGTGTGGTGTATCACATTTATTAAATTGTATATGTTAAATCATCCCTGCATACTTGGTATGAAACCCACTTGATCATGATAAATTATCTTTTTGCTATGCCATTGGGTTCAGTTAGCTAGTATTTTGTTAAGGAATTTTCCATCTACATTCATCAGGGATATTGGTCTGTAATTTTCTTTTATTGTTATGTCCCTAGCTGATTTTGGTATTAGGGTGATACTGGCTGCATAGGATGATTTAGGCAGGATTCTTTCTTTCTCTACCTTGTGGAATAATGTCAATAGAATTGGTACCAATTCTTTCTTTGAATGTCTGATAGGATTCAGCTGTGAATCCGTCTGGTCCTGGACTTTTTTTGTTGGAAATTTTTTTATTACCATTTCAAACTTGCTGCTTGTTATTTGTCTGTTCAGAGTTTCTATTTCTTCCTGGTTTAATCTAGGAGGGTTGTATATTTCCAGAAATTTATCCATCTCCTCTAGGTTTTCTACTTTATGCATATAAAGATGTTCATAGTAGTCTTGAATGATCTTTTTTATTTCTGTAGTATTGGTTGTAATAACTCCAGTTTCATTTCTAATTGAGCTTATTTGGATCTTCTCTCTTCTCTTCTTGATTAATCATGCTAGTGATCTAGCAATTTTATCTATCTTTTCAAAGAACCAGCTTTTTGTTTTATTCATCTTTTGTATTTTTTTGTTTCAATTTCATTTAGTTCTGCTCTATTTTTTTTCTTTTCTTCTGCTGGGTTTAGGTTTGGTTTCTTCTTGTTTCTCTAGTTCTCTGAGGTGTGACCTTAGATTGTCTGTGCTCTTTCAGACTTTTTGATGAAGGCATTCAAGGCTATGAACTTTCCTCTTAGCACTGCCTTTACTGTATCCCAGACGTTTTAATGGGTTGTGTCACTATTATCCTTCAGTTCAAATTATTTTTAATTTCCTTCTTGATTTTGTTGTTGATCCAATGATCATTCAGGCACAGGTTATTTAATTTCTATATATTTTCATGGTTTTGAGGGTTCGTTTTGGAGATATTTTGAGTTTTATTCCACTGTGGTCTGAGAGAGTACTTAATATAATTTCAGTTTTCCTAAATCTATCAAGACTTGTCTTGTGGCCCATCATTTGGTCTGTCTTGGAGAATGTTCTATGTACTGATGAATAGAATGTATATTCTGCAGTCATTGGGTAGAATATTCTGTAAATATCTGTAAATCCATTTGTTCTAGGGTATGGATTAAATCTATTATTTCTTTGTTGACTTTCTCTTAATGATCTGCCTAGTGCTGTCAGTGGAGTACTAAAGTCCCCTGCTATTATTATGTTGCTGTCTATCTCATTTCTCAGGCCTAGTAGTAATTGTTTTATAAATTTGGGAGCTCTAATGTTAGATGCATATATATTTAGGATTGTGATATTTTCCTGTTGGACAAGTCCTTTTATCATTATATAATGTCCCTATTTGTCTTTTTTAACTGCTGTTGCTTTAAAGTTGGTTTTGTCTGATATAAGAATAGTCACTCCTGCTTGCATTTGCATGGACTATCCTTTCCCATCCCTTTACCCTAAGTTTTATGACTCTTATGTGTTAGGTGAGTCTCTTTAAGGCATCAGATGCTTGGTTGATGCATTCTTATCCATTCTGCCTGTGATGGTTAATACTGAGTGTCAACTTGATTGTATTGAAGGATGCAAAGTATTGATCCTGGGTGTGTCTGTGAGGGTGTTGCCAAAAGAGATTAACATTTGAGTCAGTGGGCTGGGGAAGGCAGATCACCCTTAATCTGGTGGGCACAATCTAATCAGATGCCAGCGGATATAAAGCAGGCAGAAAAGTGTAAACTGGAGAGACAGGCATAGCCTCCCAGCCTACATCTTTCTCCTGCGAACAATGGACTCCACGTTCTTCAGTGTTGGGAGTCAGACTGGCTCTCCTTGCTCCTCAGCTTGCAGATAACCTATTGTGGGACCTTGTGATAGTGTAAGTTAATACTTAATAAGCTCATATATATTACAGGATATATATATATCCTGTTAGTTCAGTCCCCCTAGAGAACCCTGCCTAATACACTGCCATTCTGTATCTTTTCAGTGGATCATTGAGGCCATTTACATTTAACATTAGTATTGAGATGTGAGGTACTATTCTATTCATCATGCTACTTGTTGCTTGATAACCTTGGCTTTTTAAAAAAATTTATTGTGTTTTTGTTTTATCGAACCTTTGGGATTTATTCTTTAAGAAGTTTCTGTGTAGGTGTATTTCAAGGATTTGTTTCAAGATTTAGTTTTCCTTTTAGCAGTTCTTGTAGTGCTGGCTTGGTAGTGGCAACTTCTCTCAGCATTTGTTTGTCTGAAAAAGACTGTATCTTTCCTAATTTATGAACCTTACTTTTGCTGGATACAAGATTATTGGCTGATAATTGTTCTGTTTAAAGAGGCTGATGATAGGGCCCCAATACCTTCTAGCTTATAGGATTTCTGCTGAGAAATATGCTGTTAATCTGATAGGTTTTCTTTGATAGGTTATCAGGTGCTTTTACCTGACAGCTCTTAAGATTCTTTCCTTTGCCTTGACTTTAGATAACCTGATAACTATGTGCCTAGGTGATGATCTTTTTGTAATAAATTTAACAGGTTTTCCTTAAGCTTGTTGTCTAGAATTCTAACAAGGTTGGGAAAGGTTTCCTTGATTGTTCTCTCAAATATGTTATCCAAACTTTTAGGTTTATCTTCTTTAGGAACACGAATTATTCTTAGGTTTAATCATGTAACATAATCCGAAACTTCTTGGAGGATTTTTTTAAAATTCTTTTTTATTTGTCTTTGTTGGATTGTGTTCATTCGAAAATCTTGTCTTCAAGCTCTGAAATTCTTTCTTCTGCTTGTTCTATTCTATTGCTGAGACTTTCCAGTGCATTTTGCATTTCTCTAAGTGTGTTCTTCATTTCCAGAAAGTATTGTTTTTTATTTATGCTATTTCAATTAAGATTTTTCCCTTCATATCTTGTATCTTTTTTTTTTATTTCATTAAACTCGACTTCACCTCTCTCTAGTGCCTCTTTGATTAGCTTAATAATTGATGTTCTGAATTCTTTTTCTGGCAATTCAGGGATTTCTTATGGGTTTAGATTCATTGCTGGAGAGCTAGTGTCATCTTCTGGGGGTGTTAAAGAACCTTATTTTGTCATATTCCCAGAATTGTTTTTTCTGGTTCTTTCTCATTTGGGTAGACTATGTCAGAGAAAAAATCTGGGGCTCAAGGGATGCTGTTCAGTTTCTTTTGCCCCGCAGGGTGCTCCTTTGATGTAGTGCTCTTCCCCTTCCCCTAGGAATGTGGCTTCCTGAGAGCTGAACTACAGTGATTAGTTATTTCTCTTCTGGATCTAGCCACACAGTGGAGTTACTAGGCTCTGGGCTGGTACTGTAAGGTGTCTTCACAGAGTCCTGTGATGTAAATAATCTTCAGATCTCTCAGTCATGGATAGCAGCACCTGCTCCAGTGGATGTGGCAGGAGAGTGAAATGGACTCTGTGAGGGTCCTTGGTTGTAGTTTTGTTTATTGCAATAGTTTTGTGTTCGTTGGCCACCTGCCAGGAGGTGGTGCTTTCAAGAGAGCATCAGCTGCTGTAGCATAGGGAGGATCAGGCAGTGGGTGGGTCCCTAGAGCTCCCAAATGATTATGACCTTTGTCTTCAGCTACCAGGGCAGGAAGAAAAAACATCTGGTGGGGGTAGGGTTAGGCATGTCTGAATTCAGACTGTCCTTGGGCAGGGCTGGCTGCAGCTGCTGTGGGGGATGGGGGTGTGGTTCTCAGGCCAATGGAGTTATGTTCCTAGGAGGATTATGGCTGCCTCTGCTGTGTCATGCAGGTCACCAGGGAAGTGGGGGAAACCTGGCACCCAGAGGCCTCACCCCACTCCCACACGGCCCCCAGCCTGAAAGGCCAGTCTCACTCCCACCATCCCCTTCAACAACACCAAGTTTATTTCCAGGCAAGGGGTGAGCAGGGCTGAGGACTTGCCCCAGGCTACCAGCGTCCTGGCTGAGAAAGCAAGCAGGGCTTTCAGGTTTCTCACCTCCCCTTCTGCTGTGGCTTCTGTGCTGAATCTGCACTCCCGATTCCTCTGCTCCCCTGAGTTCTGTCCAGGAAACTTTGCATTCAGTCAAAATTGTTACAAAGTTCAGTTGGAAGTTTCCTCCTCCCTCTGGTCTTTCCTCAGTTCCTCTGGCAGCCTTCCCCTAAGGACCTCTGCAAGACAAAGTCAGAAATGGCTTTCCTGAGGATTTAGAGAGCCCACAGGGCTCTTCCTGCTGCTTCTTCTACGCCTGTATTTCATTCAGCTCTCTAAACTTAGCTCCAGGTAAATTCAAAATCCTCCTCCCATGATCTCTACCTTCTGGTTTCTCGGTGACAGTGTGTGTTCAGGGGCATAGGATCCTCCTCACACTTTCACACTTCAGGCACTCAGTTTTCTGGCTGTCTCCTGGGGCTTACAGGAGCAATCAGCTTCCTTCAAAGGGTCTGTGGATTCTCTTGGCTTTCCTGGTATGTTCCAGTGGTAGTTCTTAGAGCAAAAAGTTTATGATGTGAGTCTCCACATGCTTCTCTGTCCGTTCAAGAGGGAGCTGCAATTTAGTCCTGCCTCCTGTCTGCCATTTTTCTTGTATCCCAAGCAATTGTTTATATTTTCAATAAGGCTTCCAGTCAACAGTAGGCTGTTAGCAGATAAGTTTTAGGAAAACTAATCCAAAAGTTATTCGTGCATTTTTGACTGTGGAGATGGTCAGCACCCCTAACCCCTACATTGTTCAAGGGTCAACTTTATTTCCTTGTGAAAAGGTGGAAATTACTCTCTGAAGCACTTTATGATTTTTACATGGTAAGGTGTACAAAGCTCTCTTATTTGGGGCTCAGTCAAAGCTTTATTCATCTCTAATTAGAAGATCTGCTCTGAGAATTCTTATGGATTGATGCCTGTAAATGGTGGACTGTCTATTATATTTAAGAATTTCTCACCGAAATTAGGTAAAACCACGTAGGTAACACTTACTAAAGAATCCTAACTTTAATTTTCACATACCCTAATTTGATACCCTAATTTGGTGTGGATGTCCTACAAATAACACAAAACTATACTAAGTAAGTTTCAATTTCAATTTATGCCCACACTTAAGAAGACCTTTAGTGATGCCCAGTAACTGCACAATGCTTGGCCAGTCCAGTTAAAATCCTGACCTGGACACATGTCTTATGCTTCTCCTGTCTCTTCAAACCCCAAATAGTTTCTTATCTATCCTGAATTACAACTATGGTTTTGCTTCCTAAGGTCACTGAAAAAATTGAAACAAACAGAAGAGAACTTCTACAGACTCTACTACCTCATCTGCCCACCTGCTAGCATTTGCCACTGTATTTTCTGCCTTTCTGCCTATTAGTCTAGATGCTGAGTTTCATTTCTACTTGTGTTTAGTTAAGCCTATTACTTCTCATCTTGTAAAGGACATTGCTGCAGCAATTAGTCTCTCTCTCTATCGCATTATCAATATTTTCCTCTATATTGGACTGTTCCTATCAGGATACTTCACAATGGATCACCACCTTCTCCTTGAAATGCTTTCTTTCACTGACTGCGAGCATCCTACAGTCTCTTGGTTTTCTTCCTGCTACTCTTGTTTTTCTTTCTTGTTCTTCATTGTTGTCCGTCTTCTTCTTCCCAACCTTGATAAAAGTTAAGATGCCCCAAGCCTCACTGTAGTAAGGAGACAGAACTTCTGTCCTTTTCTATTTATGCTGACATCTTTTGTTATATCATCTGGTCTCATGTTTTCAAATTCCATCTACATGTTAACTCACAAACTTAAAATTTCAGTTCATAGCTGTACCCCAAACTCCAGACCCTGAGTTTCAAATATCCTTGCATCTCCATTCAGACATCCAATAGACATTTAAAAATCAACATATTAGGATTACCATATTAAATACACATTTTAATACAAATTTAATTAGGTGTCCTCTATTTTTATTTGCTAAATCTGGCAACCCAAACACATGTTCAAAGCTGAACTCTTATTCCACTCCACAATCTTTCCCAGTTCAGGTGATGTCAATTCATCTTTCCAGTCATTTATTTCAGAAATCTTGCAGCCAGCCTTGATTTTTCTGTCTTTCACATCTTCCATTTCACATCCAATCCAAATCTTGGTTCTTTCTTCAAAATATAACCAGAATCGGACCACTTTTCACTGCTTCTGGTGTTCTGCTAATCCCCTCCCTTAAACCAAGCCATTCTTACCTTCCTCCAGGATCGCTGCAATGCAGCTCCTAATCAGGACCCCTTTAGTGGGCCCTTGCCTTCTTATGGTCTAGTCTTAATAGACTCATTCATAAACTAATCCTAGGGCTGTGATGAAGATTAAAAGTAGTGCTATGGTGAGTATTCATTTTAAGTTGTAGCAGCCTGAGTTATCCTCTTAAAACATAAGTGAAATTGTGCTTAGAGTAAAACTCATAATTCCTACAATGGAATGACTATAAAGCCCTCCCTGCTTTTTCCTTTCTCACTTTATTTCCCAAAAATCCCCTGTCCTCAAGCCTTCTTTACTCTGCTCCTTGAACACATGAGGTAAATTCCTGCCTTAGATCCTTTGCACCATTGGTTTCTTCTGCATAGTGTTCTTTCTTCTAATAACTGAAAGACAAACCCCTTTACCTCCTCTTAAATCTTTGCAGTAGTATCATAATATGGTAATGGGCAACCAAATTATTATTTAAAATGCTACATGGTTCCCCTCCTCACCATTTCTATCTCTTTACTTAGACTTATTTCTGTTGTCTGTATTCCCCCAGTAGAATGTAAGATTCACAAGTGTAGGGATTTTCCTCTCTCTTGGGTTCATTAAGTGTCCTTAGTGCCTAGAAGAGTGCTTGGCATGTGGTGGTGATCAATAAATATTGAATTAATCAAAATTCAGGCACAGAAAGAGGCAATGAGATCACATTCCTAAGGCAATATACAGAGAGTCTGTTGGAAGTGTCATTTTATACATTCCTTTCTGGAAGGCACAGACTAGGAGAAATGCACAGATTTTAAAAGTTCTATTTATTTGCTGATGGACTAACAGAAACAAAACAACTTCAAAAATGTGGGCATTTGAATCACAGAATAAATGAAGTTAATGGAAAGAGCTTCTTAGCACCTCTGTATGTCACTGCTAGGTCTACTGTTCCAGACAAAAACAATAGGAAGCTAAATGTAGCAGAAGTAGTAAAGAATCAACATGAGGATTTTGAACATTTAACTGTATTTCAAGTACTATTTAAAATACTTCTACCTGATTCTTCTTTACCTTGACATACATTACATGAAATACATCAGAAACTAACTTCATTTTAAGACAATTTCCTCCACATCTGCTTCCAATATGCATTTTCCTTATTCACAACAATGATATTTGATTGAAAAAAAATCCAATACAATGTGGAATTTTAGATGAGTCTATATATAGCTCAGATAATATCTGAAAATTAGCTAATATATATCAACAGCTAGAAGTTCAATAAATCATAAATTTCTTGATTCTTTTTAATTCAATAGAATATTCAACAGATGACTACTGGCATTGTTAGAAGGCAGTAATACATTGAAACCATGTTTGCTTAGCCTAGCAAAATAATAAATTGTGCTGTGTTTATCCTTTTGTTTCTAAGGCCAACTGTTGGCTTTATTTAATACCCTCTTAACATGCTAATAGCTCCTAATGATCACATCAGCCATCAGTTAAACAAACCATTATGTTGGGAAAAGAAATTTCAATAAAGGCCATTCACTAATTTGTTGATTGTTAATGGACATTAGCCCATTCAGGACCTTAGCCTAGACATCTAGTTTAATTCAGAATCTATTATAGCACTTTCTCCAAACAGAGCTAAGAGGCTAATTCAGCATTCTAAGTACTTCTGTTTCCCGAAGACATGCTACTTAGATTTCAATACACAAATTAGATGTTTTCAGTCAGCAACATAAAGAACCTGACAAAAAAAAAAAAAAATTGACTTTCAAATTATATAATTTTCACACAGTTTATGATTAAAGATAAATTTACCAGGGTCGTTTTAATCTCTTTCTCAAATTAATAAAGAACTGCTACAGTTATTTTAGTCTTAGAACCAGTCATTTCTCTCTTAGATTCAAAGTATCCTTTATACAATCAAAACACCACATCATTATGCAAGAAAATGAAAGTCAAAAACTTTTTATAAATAAGATTTTGCTGTTCACTTCATGCTTGCCTTCACTGACAAGAGTTTAAATTTCTGAAAATGTTTTTGTGCTGCATTTTCAACTAATCTATTTATTAAGTTTTTAAATAGAAACAGGATTTGATGAATGTTTTCAAAAAATTTACTCAAAATCTGATACTGGAAGAGGCAAAGTAATTAATGTATAGTCTCTCAGTCCTACAAGATAAGTTCCTTTTCTGTTTCTTTTCACTCTTGAATTATTTTTTCTGCAATAATTCCAGGACACGTATAAAGCTACCCAGAGCCCCTTTACTTCAGTGTTAACTCAATTACACATTGACAGACACCAAAGCACACACATGACTGTGGAAAATCATTTAATTGTACTCATATTTTACACAGATGTCATTCACATTGTCCTAGAATGGGGTAAATAGTGCACAATTAGATTTGTCATGTAATATGAAAGCCAAGCAATGAATCCATTCAAGATTTCACTTTTATCCCGTGTCTTCAAAAACAAGCTGCTGCTTCTTGAACTGTAGCTGAGGTGAGTCTGAAGACTTCTGGCATTCTGACGGTATTATCACTATGTGTTAAAATACTTTATTTTTTATATACATTTTCATGGTGAGAGATTTCAGGTCATAAAATAACCAAAGATTTAGAAATCAAGTTTCTCAGCTTTGAAATTTGAAGAAATACATTATGGACAGTGTTCTCACAACAAAGAAACATGAGCTCCAAAAAGATTCGCTTTCAGGAATGCCATTTAATTACCTCAAAATGTGGAAACGACATGTCCTGGTCATACAATACCTTAATTATTATGATTGGCCTAGAAAGCAGCTTATATGTGCTCATCTTTAAATGATAATAAAATGTAGTGAAAAATACATTAATGCATTTTATATAAATATCCACATTTATTATATAAACAAAATGATGTGTTGATAGTTTAATAGTATTCTTTTTATCTCTAAAAAATTACAAAAAATATATACTATTCAGTAACAACACCTACATTTAGTTATTAAACTTGCAAAACTAAAAATTTCTTAGGAGGGTAATTAACATGCTTATTTGTTTATTTCAATCTATATACTATAATTGTTATTTTACATTATTATTTCACATGCCATATTGAATTTTTATATAATATAAATATGTTTTTAATGTTAATATATAAAAGTTCAACATATGATTTATTGAAAAAATATCAAAATTTCTCAGTCTTGAAGTGTAATAAATACCTGCCACTTTCAATAACTTCCAGCTACTTGGGAGGCTGAGGTGGGAGGATCACTTGATCCCAGGAGTTTGAGGCTGCAATTTGCTATAATTGAACTTGTGAATAGCCACTGCACTCCAGCATGGGCAACATAGTGAGACTCTGTCCGTTAAAAAAAAAAAGAATTCAGTCCAATAAACATTGATTAAAATGCAGGTCTTACAGGGTTGCTGTGAGAATTAAATATGATGCATAATACAGCAATGTTGATGCTCACTAAATTTTTGGCAGCTCTCTGGAGGTAAAGATAGAACCTAGCTGGTACAAAGTTTAGAGTAAGACAGGATGATTACGCCATGTCTTTAAAATGGAATTAGGAATTTTCCAGTAATTAACAAAAATAACTCAGTTTTCCAAATCCTGGGGCCGCATTTTCCTCTCAGGCCATTATGTCCCATCTGTCGTTATGTCCCAACCTAACTCTTGGCTGAGGAGTGACAGAATCCCATATCCATCTTTTAGTACAACTACATTTATTTTTAATTGACCACAGTATTCAGCTCAGCTACTGCTATATTCCTTAATCCATGGTTCCTTTGAGGGAAGAGTCATCTGTATCCACTTTCACAGTTATGTTAAGTCTGTCATCATCCCTCTCAGACATGCCTGGTATAGCCATTTCTCATTCCAGTCTTTCCTGCCTTGTCCTCCTTCCTGGGAATGCCGTCCAACTGCATAGTGGCCCTAGAGTAACAGAGGGTTACATGATGGTGACAAAGATGTGTGCAGGGCTGGATATTCACTTTACCACAAAAACACAACTGGGTAAAAGTTAGAGGAAATTATAGTCATTACTGAAATAAAACAAAATATTACACAAAAAGAGAACCAGAACCAGCTTCATTACATGAAAACAGAACCAATGTCTATATACAAAATCACAACCAGATTCAGTGTCTGTACACTAACGAGAACAAATGTCTGATGATATGCATTCACTGGAAAATAATCCAAGTACATTCATGTTCTGTATGAATCACTTGAAGCATAAGCACCCCCTGTAGATGGTCATGCTTTTGCAGCACTGTCAAATAACAGAGAAACTCCTTTACTTATGGTTATCTAATGCTGACTCTCATTCTACCTAAGAGTCATAGTCATGTTCGACCTGTTAATCTGCTCACGAGGAAACCAGCTGGGAACGTAGAGTCCATTTTTCATTCCACCACTGATAGTGAAATGATAAGCTGGCAACCACATATGTTTCTCCTCCATAGGCTCATTACAAAGTCACCATGTTGATCTATCAAATCATGGAATAATTCAGTTGATTGATTGGAAACCATTAATGGATTCACTGGCTTAAATTGAATTCTTTTACATGAACAAAATATTTTTAGCTAAAAGATGTTTCATTTGAGCCCTCTATAAGCTTAATCTGATTAATAAATTAGATGCTGAGTTCTATTGCACTATGAAATCCACCCCAGCCATCATTGTAAGTGGTAAATACAACCACTGGGGGGAAAAGTCAATGACTTGGAAGATGTTATAGTCCAGAACTTGTTACCTAAACAGCCCTACAATCTTATCAGTTAATTTTGTATTTATCTTATAATCATGGCACCATTTTCCCAAGATATGAGAGATACCCATAATCAAATCTTTTTAAAGGAAGAATTACATATTGATCATTTTCTTAATTGTGTCTCATTTCAACTTATGTACTTTGGAGCTCACTTATGTGATAGCCTCCCATTCAAATTGAAACTGGCTGATACTTGGCACATCTTTGTTTATTATTTGCATAAATTTAAGGTGTACAAGTGCAGTTTTATTACATGGTTACATTTTATAGTGAAGTCTGGGCTTTTAGTGTAAGCATCACTGGAATAATGTATATTGTGCTCATAAGTACTTTCTCATCCCTCATCTCCATCCTATTCTCTCACTCTCTCAAGTCTCCAATGTCTACAATTCCACACTATGTCCATGTGTACACTTTATTTAGCTCCCACCTATAAGTGAGAATGTGCAGTATTTGACTTCCCATTTCTGAGTTATTTCACTTAAGATAATTGGCATATATTTTCATATTTGCCCCTAGGTGCACAAGCAGTTCTCTTTTTTAAAATTCCTTATGACTATTCTCATTATTTGCTAACTCTTTCTAAATTTTCCTCTCATTTTATTCACTCATTTATTCACCCAACAAATGTAATTATATTGGATTAACTGTTATATGCCAGCACTGCTCAAGGTCTTAGTATATCAGCAGTGAATTCAAACATTGGAATAGCAGGAAAAGCAGAGACTATAGTTTTGAACAATTTCTGGCATAGAGAAATGGATCCAGCTCTTTTGAATTCTCTTACTTTTCATACATTAAGTTCCTTCACTGATAATTTGATATGCTATTACTTATTTCATAAGGAGCTTTCAGGGAACATTTCACTCAGAATATTTCCTAATTTGGTTAAAGAACTCTGATTTCAAAATATTGAAAGGTGATTCTCTTAGAAACTGTATAATGATTGATGGAAAGAAAATGGCATTATAATATTAGTTCTTCCTTTTGCATGTATAAGAAATAGCTAGAAATTTCTAAAGTATAATCAGTCTTTTATTTTTAGACTTGATTGTAAAGCCAGTTTGCCTATAACAGTAAAATGAAAAAATATTTCACATTGCAAAATATACCATAAATAGACATTATGATTTAAAGTACCCAAACCTAGTAGGGTAGAAAGTGGATCATTTTCAGCTGTGGACATACAGGAGAGATCACAAAATGGCAACTCAGGAACAACAACAACAAAAAATCCCTTCTGGTCTGTATTAGTCCATTATCACACTGCTATAAAGAACTACCTGAGATTGGGTAATTTATGAAGAAAATAGTTTTAATTGACTCACAGTTCTGTTGGCTACACAGGAAGCATGGCTGGGAGGTCTTGGGAAACTTACAATCATGTTGGAAGGTGAAAGGGAAACAAGCACATCTTTACCATGGCAGAGCAGGAGAAAGAGAGTGAAGGGGGAAGTGACACACACTTTTAAACCATCAGATCTTGTGAGAACTCACTCACTGTCACAAGAAGAGCAAGGAGGAAATCTGTCCCCATGATCCGATCACCTCCCACCAGGCCCCCCCTCCAATTTGACATGAGATTTGGGCAGTGACACATCCAAACCATATAATGGCCAGATGATATATTTTTAATTGCACTTATAAGTTTAATTGAAAATTGTATATAACATTCCAGAATTCTGTCTTTGCTTACAGATGAGAAGATCTAGTCTAACAATAGTAGGCCAGATTTCCCATATGGGAATATTCAGTGATCATGAGTGATGCCCGGCCCTTTAGGCAGAGTATGCACTTTTCAGATGACCACATTCTTCTCATTCATCATTGCTATGCCACAATTTGCTTCATTCATGTTTATTACTTGTTCAATCCCATTGGCATTTGATTTTGTGGACCATGGTCCACATTAGACGTTGTGAAATAGGAAGAAGCCAGTGAGTATTGTAATTTCAATTACTAGAATTAATTCAGGTGAAGAATAGGAGGCTCTCCCAGGTAGCATCCAGTCTGAAAGTTACTCTATTCCTACCCAAAGACAAATAATAGTTTTCATATTTCCCAGCATATCTGAGCTGACACATTTCTGTAAGGAAGTATTAATTACAAAAGCAGTAAACTACAGGAAAGCATGTCACAAAGTCACCGGACTGTCCTAAACGTTCTGTGGGCAATGATAAAATTTATTTATTCTCAGAAGGGATTCTTTGAAAATCTGTTGTCAGTTCAGACACAAGTGAACAGACCAAAATGGTTTGGTGTGGTCATGCAACCAGCAACGGATAACATGTAACCAGCAAGGGATACAGAAGATAGTCAGCTCAAAGACAGCTTTTATAAAGGTGTGGAATGTATGCCAGGCACACTGCCTTTCACATAATAGATCCTCAATAAATATTTTTTGGATAAATGGTTAGATTAGCTAACAAATAAAAAAAAAAAAAACAGAATTCTGAATATGTTTGCAATTCCTTTCAATGATAATGCTTATCTCCAAGACACTATTAACTTTCCTTTTTTTATTTTTTTGAGACAGGGTCTCACTCTACCCAGGCTGGAGTGCAGTGGCATGATCTCAGCTCACCGTGTCCTTCGCCTCCCAGGTTCAAGCAATTCTTGTGCCTCAGCCCCCCGAGTAGTTGGGATTACAGTCATGTGCCACCACACCTGGCTAATTCTTTTTTTTTATGTTTTTTTTTGTTTTTTAGTAGAGATGGAATTTCACCATTTTGGCCAGTCTGGTCTCATACTTCTAGCCTCAAGCGATCCACCCACCTTAGCCTCCCTAGGTGCTGCATGAGCCACTGTGCCTGGCCCTAACTTTCAGTTACCATTAAAATCACGTTGATGTCTTAGTTGAAATCTGGAAGTTCATGCTTTACATATTTATTAACCTCTTTATGGTTTATTTTATACCAATAATTAAATTCTTTTCAGTCAATCCTTCCTTACTGTCTTTAGAACTTTCTGACCTAGAAAAAGGCATTTGAAAAAAACCTATTAACAAGAAAACCCACCTTTGATGTTTACAGGCATTATTCTGGAGTACTGGTTGTCAGACCATGTAAGCAGCATGTCTTATTATATGATATCTAATCTGGACATATTCCCATTTGAGTATAAGTACTAAGCACTTTGATTATACTATAGCCAATTGCATTGTGACACTATGAGTAGAAGAAGCAAATAAAATTAAATAGACTTTTTTGTAGATAGTAGAATGCCAATGTTAAAAGGACTTGTTGTCAGCCTTTGTCTTTCTCAACACTTCTGGGCTGGAAGAGCAGGAATCTCCCACCACGAATCCACCCTCATTCCATTTCTTGGCTGGTATAGGAAGGAAAGGTGAATCTGGAGGAGTGATTCTGAAGAGATGGAAACCTGAAATGTCCCTTTTCTACTGTGTTGGAAGTCCTCTCAAGTGATTTTATAGGCCACCCAAGTAAGATCCTGAAATTTCCTCTCCTTTCCCCAATGCTTTGTCATTTAGGGTTTGAAATGATTATCCAAACCACATTATGGTCTCTGACCTGATGCTGAATACAGTTTGCAGTTAACTGAGACCCCTTCTGCTGTGGTTAATCTGTAGATACTAAATTTATTTGATACTGGTGTGTCCTTGAATAGTTCTGAGTTTGTGTAGTCCCCTTGGGCAGTGCACTGTCTTCTTCTGTTGGAGTTAGCAATAGATATTAAGACATTTCTTTTCACCCCATTTCATGTTGCATTGAGCCTAGCTGATTTATGACACCTTAGAACCTAACCCAGGACTTCTTTCTAATCAAGAGGGATCTGTGTGGTCCCACTTCGAAGCATCCCTGATGCTGTAAACACACAGCATTGAGGGATAAATAAGAAGAGAAGAAAAAAAAAGTGTCACCAAGAAGCAAGCACAAAATAAAAGGGAACAAAATCGAAAACACAAATAGTAAGTAGTAAGAAGGGCTGAAGTTAGTACCTACTGAGTGTTGAGTAATAAGCAGAGCAGACCTGGTATTTGGCTTCTTCAGGGAAGCAGAAACTGCAATTGATCACCCTAAATCATATTCCAATTATTGAAGCCAGGAGCAGGAGTGGAATTATTCACACAAGAAAGAGAATAGAAAATGCATCTGCCTGCCACAGCAGACACTGTGGCCAACATAAAGTTTCAGCCTAAGGAGGTGGGAAGCGGCAGACAAGGCTATGAGACCAGGAAGTGACTTAAGCCACCTGCTGGTGTAGTCACTAGTTTAGAGATATATAGCTATAGATCTGCCAGGCACTAATGCTAAAAAGAAACCTACTCTGAAAGGATAAAATATTATTTTAGTAAAATCAAGGTTTGTAAATCCATTCAGATCTGTACCAAAAATTAATCAGAATATATGAATTTTTTAAGACACTACTTTACACTCATTAAAATGACTCTTTTTTTAAATTTTACTTTAAGTTCTGGGATACAGAAATAACAAGTGTTAATAAGGTTGTGGAGAAATTGGAACTCTTGTGCACTGTTGGTAGAAATGTAAAATGGTGCAGCCACTACAGAAAACAGTATGGCAGATTCTCCAAAAATTAAAAATGGAACTACCATATGATCTATCATCTCACTTCGGGGTATATACCCAAAAGAATTGAAAGCAGGGATTCAAATAGATATTTATACACCTATGTTCATAGCAGCATTATTCATAATATTCAAAAAATAAAAGTAACTCAAGTCTCCACTGATGGATGAATGGGTAAACAAATGTGATATATACATACAATGAAATATCATTCAACCTTAGAAATGAAGGGAATTCTGACACATGCTTCATAGGAGAACCTTGACAACATTAAGCCAAGTGAAATAAGACAATCACAAAAAGATGAGTACCATATGAGTCCATGTATATAAGGTACCTAGAGTAACCAAATTTATAGAGACAGAAAGTCAAATGGTAGTTGCCAGGAACTTGGAGAGGAGAAAATGAGAAGTTATTGTTTAATGGATATGAAGTCGGGAAGATTTTTAAAATTCTGTAAATGGATATTGGTAATGGTTTAACAACATTTTAAATGCCTGAACTTAATGCCATTGAATTGTACACTTAAAATTTATTAAAATGTTAAATTTTAAGCTGGGCTTGGTGGCTTATGCCTGTAATCCCAGAACTTTGGGAGGCAGAGCTGGGTGGATCACCTGAAGTCAGGAGTTCGAGACCAGCCTGATTAGCATGGAGAAACCCCATCTCCACTAAAAATACAAATTAGCTGGGCGTGGTGGTGCATGCCTGTAATCCCAACTACTAAGGAGGCTGAGGCAGGAGAATCACTTGAACCCAGGAGGCGGGGATCTTGAGCCAAGATCATGCCATTGCTCTCCAGCCTGGGCAACAAGAGTGAAACTGCGTCTAAAAAAAAAAAAAAAAAAAAAAAAAAAAAAGTCAAATTTTATACTACGCATATTTCACCATAATAAAAAAGATGGTAAAACAGTGAAATCAGAGGGGTTCAACAGAATCATAGAATTTCTTCATTCTTTTTCTCCCAGCAATTTTATTTATTGTTGCTGTTTAGGTTTTGTTTCAATGAGCTTGCATTTCTTTCTTATTAAAATTGGAAATTACATTCTAGGCAGAATTATACAGTTTATAAAAGATATGCCCAGTGTATTTTCCAATAATCTGGCTTTCTGGATGAGTTTTCTATATCAATTTTCAGGACTGCCTGGTGATGTATGAATTTTAGGGAAGAATGAAAATGAAAGTTCACATTAACATCTGATCTCTATAGTGAAAATCAACCATGGGTTAAAGAAACACTATTCTGAATAGTTTCCTACAAATAAGACACATATAGGTACAGTTGCAAATGGGAATGCAAATAATTACCTTGTATTATAAAGTATAGTAGACTAATTGTTCCAAAGGAGTCACACATATACAGAGTCATATTAAATTTTTTTTTAAATCTTCTTTTTGGTGAATTACTATGCACAGTGAGCAATTTAGGTGGTGCCAGCAGGGAGCATACAGCCATTTAAGGCTTCTCTGTTAGGGAGATATTTTCTGGTGTTTGTACTATATACATTTATCCCATCTGAGAGCTTGTTCCTCACACCCATTTTCTTTTTTGAGGTAAATCTATTACACTGTACTATTTTTTCCCCAGGCAGAAAGACAGGAGATTTGTGCTTTTCCCATGGTCTTTAAGCTCCAAGAACCACTCAACAATTAAGTAGTTAGACTATATTGGACTCTTCATTACTTTTTCTTCCCTGCTTGCTCAGCCTGACACTGTAGAGACTCATTGTCTTGGAATTTGTATCGTCCTTGATTGCCAGCATTCTCTTTTATGACCTGCAATTAATCTGCTTTGAGCCTCAATTTTTCTTTCAGCATTCCTTCATTACCTCTTCTCAGTTTTGAGGACCCATGTAAACCATGTGGAAGCCAAGGGCATCTGTCCATCCAGCAGAAAAAGGAAGTGTCCTGCCCCGTAATAGTCATCACAAGTGATGCAGGGGCTGAAACTATGTCTTTTTCATGGTGAATGATGTCAATAACAAAGAATTTCTCTAGGAAATTGTGTTCCTTAGTTTTCATCTGGCAATACAAATTAATCTGCTTTTATTTATTTAATTAATGGATCCTCTTTCACATCTCAAGTATTACTGGAATACTTCTTGGCATTAGTCCTATTTCCAGAATTCCCTTTGCTAATAATGCACAAAAATTGTGGGCAAAGAGGAGTGGTGGAAAGAGGGAGTGAAGGAAAAGCATTAGATGAGGGGTGGAGGAGACAGGAAAGGAGGAAGAAGGAATAGATGTGTGGTATCCACCTTGGGAAAATGACAGGAAGAACTGGATACAGCATCCTAGGTGACGGGATATTCACAACGAAGAGCCAGTAAACCACATCGATGCCAGGATAACTTAGACTTCTCTGCCTTAGTGTCTTGGCAAAGGGAGGTATTATGCATTAGTTGCCACTAAAAATATTTAATAGTATTGAATTTTGTGAATTATATTCTTTATAAATTAAAGCTTATTTGAGTGATCACTGCAGTGACATCCCTCTCACTTACTTCCTGGTGTGCTCTTATGGAAGCAAAAGGAGTGGAATTACAGCTAGCTTGCAGGGAGGTGTGCTTAAACTGTTAAATATGGTGTCTCCACTTCTCTCAATCCTGAAGAGAATGAATATTTAGCTGGCTTACTTCATGACATACATGCTTAAAACATGCTTTTAAAAGTACCATGCCCTGGGTGGGCATGGTGGCTCACGCCTGTAATCTCAGCACTTTGGGAAGCTGAGGCAGGTGGATCACAAGGTCAGGAGATCGAGACCATCCTGGCTAACATGGTGAAACCCCATCTCTACTAAACATACAAAAAATTAGCCAGGCACGGTGGCGGGTGCCTGTGGTCCCAGCTACTTGGGAGGCTGAGGCAGGAGAATGGCGTGAAACCAGGAGGCAGAGCTTGCAGTGAGCTGAGATCGCACCACTGCACTCCAGCCTGGGCAACAGAGCGAGATTCCATCTTAAAAAAAAAAAAAAAAAAAAATACCAAGCCCTTCCATCACCACACATCCAAAGGTCTGCAGGTCTATATTTCTGGTTTTCTGGAAACATTCTTAAAATATAAATTTTTAAAAATAAATGGTTTTATTGCACATATGTGAATATCATCTCTATATTTACAGAGAAGGGAAAAGAGATGCAGACAAGCTGCTTAGTGCCAACATAATGCTTTACACCACATTATAGTTCTATTCGCCAAGTCTGAGGTGGGCAATTGTTACTCTATTTTGTAGATCAAAAAAAAGTCCTCTTACAGTATTCTAAATGTGATTCCATTTATGAGCTACTTTTCACTTGCAAGACAGTTTCCAAAAGCACAGCTTCTCTTTGGCTCAAAAACATGTATTTCTCCCATATTTCTTTATCAAATCCAAGCATTTTGTCTGGTTTTTAATCCCTCCCCCTCCTCAAATTTGTGGCTGCAACCTACTTATCCAACCTTATCTTCCAACAGTTTTTCTTAATGAAGGGTCAGGCATGTCTCTGGAGAAGAAAGATCTTAATGTAAAATTTTAACACCTATGCCCACTTAAGTGTACTGAAGCTACCTCCATGGGGTAGATACTAGAGGGATTACACATTAGACACATGATGAGGCCACATGTCTAATAAGAGAGAGAAATGGATTTTGAATTGAAGTCATTTATTTCTTGTGCACTATGACAGGAAGCTGTGAGCCACATGCATGCCTTTTGGATGTGTCCTCCAAAAGGGATCATCTAATATTCCCTTGAGTTCACCAGCCCATCACTAACATGAAAAAAAGCAGATGAAACTACGTGTTTGCAGTTATGACTGAGAAGATGGTTTCAGATGTGCCCTGTGGTAACCAAGTGTCAGCGACCCCTATCCAGAAAAAATATTTCCAATTATACTTTTTAAAGAAAAGAAATGAAGGTCAGTGAAGTGGCTGCACCTTTCTAAGACTAAACTGAGGTTTCAATTGGATTTATAAAATTGAGAGTATTTATGGCTTTAAAAAAAAAGCCTGCAGAGAATAAGAGGTGGGGGATTTGTTACACTGCTATTACTTTGCAGCTTTTTATTATTATATTTCCTCTTAATTTTATTGAAAAATCTATACTTTGTTTGAAAACAGATTTTTTATTAGGTTTTCAATTTATGTTAATACTGTCTACCACATTTAAAATATCACAGCATTATATTTCAACTTTTTTGATTGAGGATAAAAGAGAAAAATGTATTCTCTTATAGCTTAAGCATCTATCACATGAAAATTGGCAAACAGTAGAGTATGCAAACATGTAGAAAGCATGTGTTGTTCTCGCTTTTATAAAAATGTAGATTTCTTAATACAAAAAAGTATTATGTAAATGAAAGTGTAAATTGATTGAACATGGGTTTTACTAACAATCTATCTCCATCATCTCTGAACACCAACATTTTAAAATATAGCCCCATAGTGAAGTTGATCAGTACCAAAAAGACAGCCAAGGATATAAAGATAATCAAATATCAGGGGAACCAACCCCCAATATTTCAACATAGGTTCTTTTCTATTTTCCCTAAGTGTTGGCCAGTCTGAGAAATAAACAGAGAGAGTACAAAGAGAGAAATTTTACAGCTGGGCCTCGGAGGGTGACATCACATATTGGCAGGTTCCGTGATGCCCCCTGAGCCGCAAAACCAGCAAGTTTTTATTAGGGATTTTAAAAGGGGAAGGGGGTACAAACGGGGAGTGAGTCACAAAGATCACATGCTTGAAAGGGCAATAAAAGATTACAAGGGCAGAAAGGCAGAGCAAGATCACATGGCCAGGGTGAAATTAGAATTACTGAAGAGGTTCCATGTCCTGCTGGGCACACATTGTCATTGATAAACATCTTAACAGGAAACAGGGATTGAGATCAGACAACCGGTCTGACTATAATTCGCCAGGCTGTAATTTCCTATCCTAGCAAGCCTGAGGGCGCTGCAGGAGACCAGGGCATATTTCATACCTTATCTTCAACCACATAAGACAGACGCTCCCAAAGTGGCCATTTTAGAGATCTCCCCCTGGGAATGCATTCTTTTCCCAGGATTATTCCTTGCTGGCAAAAGAATTCAGTGATATTTTTCCTATTCGCTTTACGCAAGAAGAGAAATATGACTCTGTTCTGCCCAGCCCCACGGGTAGTCAGACCTTATGGTTATCTCCCTTGTTCCCTGAAAATTGCTGTTATCCTGTTCCTTTTTAGGATGCCCAGATTTCATATTGCTCAAACACACATGTTTTACAAACAATATGTGCAGTTAACGCAATCATCACAAGGTCCTGAGGCGACATACATCCTCAGCTTACAAAGATGATGGGATTAAGAGATTAAAGTAAAGAAGCATAGGAGATTATAAGAGTATTGATTGGGGAAGTGATAAATGTCCATGAAATCTTCACAATTTACATTCAGAGATTGCAGTAAAGACAGGCATAATAAATTATAAAAGTATTAATTTGGGGAACTAATAAATGTCCATGAAATCTTCACAATTTATATTCTTCTGCCGCAGCTTCAGCCCGTCCCTCTGTTCAGGGTTCCTGACTTCCTGCAACAATCAAGTAAGTACAGAATAAAGTAGAATGCAGATTCTTAGATATAGTTTCAAGAGGTTAAGTAGAAATACAAGAAAAAGAGAAAAATTTAATTCTGGACTACAAAGACAGAACATTAAATTAGGTCAATATGGATACGGGAAAAGGAATGAAAGATAAAACATGATATAGAAACAAGATCACTCAATGTTCATCTACAAAATGAACCTTGGCATTAGTAGAATAATAAATAGAAGAGATAGAAGAGGAGACAATTCCAGGTCAGTCTAACCAATACTTGTGTGGCATATAATATGGGAAAATTGTGTATGACCCAAATTTGAATTTAAATTTGTCCTTCTTAAGAAGATCACTACCTAACAGGAGGAATATCAGAAAGACATAAGTATTTAAGATTCAAAGAAGAGAATGCTCAGTGCTACTAGGAATAGAACAAATACATGTGATGTGGGAAGAGTTGATATAGGATTAGAAAGTCATATCATAAAGTTTCAGTAGAAAAAGGAAAAGAAGATTGGTCAGAACTCTTTCATTCTAAAATTGTGGAAACTAAGAACCAACAATGTTGGGGCCAACATCTTTTGAAGGACATACAGCATTTGGTAGCAATATTGGCTGGCCCAGGAACCTAAGTCTTGACATCCCCGATACATCATGTTGTCACTAACCCCAATAGTAAAAATCATACATAATAAAACATACTCAATTACTTTATGGTGTATACTCACATTGCTATTTTGTATTGATAGCACATCAGTAGATTTCGGGATTTTCTCCCCAGCACCAGAGAAAAGATTTAACCATTGCTTTGCTTTTTATAAATATAGTATGAATTCAGATGCAGGGTCAAATCAGTCAGAAATTTGACAAGAGTATTCCCCCTCACTCACTCAAAAACCTTGCACTAAATGGGTAGCTAACAATCCAAAGTACTGTGAAGCAAAGTGTTGGACTTGAGTGTGTAAAGGAAATGAAAATTTTTAATAATGAAGGGCTGAATATAATTTAATAAACAGAAAAAAATAGAAAAAAAATTCATTCCTGAAAATAAAGGAGACAAAGATTGACTTTTTTCTTTGATTAAATTGTGTTTGCCTGATTCCTTCCTTAGAGATGGTTCTCCTGAGGTGGTGTGGGAGTTAAGGCCTGGAGTTCCCAGGGTCATCTCCTTCCCTGCACCTTCTCAAACCACAGCAGAAGGTGTGTGACCACACTCAGGGAGAGCCCTCTTAAGAGCCAAAGCCACAGCCAGGAAAATCAAGGTGCAGGATATTTGCCTCTGGCTCTATCCCCTTCTCAACCCTTTCCTCTTTTTTTTCTTTTTCTTTTTTTTTTTTTTTTTTTTTTTTGGCCCAGCTCCCTTACTTTCAGTCCCCAATACCATCCCAAAGTCTGTGGCATCTCTCTGAGGAGTCAGTGATTTTTACTCTGAATATTCTCAGTTTCTGACCTATCCTGGGAGGCTATTTTCAGAGGACCCCAAGAAAAGAAACCCAAAAAACCATAATTTTTCATAATGCATGAGACTGGGATGGGAAAGAAAATTCTGCCCTCTGTGTACTTCAGAGAAGAGGTCTTCAAATTTTTTGTTCATATATCCTTTTTAAAAAAATTAAAATCTGTGACTCTCATATGTATTTTTAAACTGAGAGTAAAACATTTACACAAGTCTAAATACTTGTGAAATATGTAATCTCTAACATATTGTAAATATTGAAATTTTAAATTTGAAATTTGAAATGTAACATTTCCAAACTTGTCAATAGTAATTTGATACCCACCATCATTCACTGAAAAATACATGAGAAGGGTCTTCTTAATGGTCAGAAATGTAACATTATTCAATTTTCTCCTTATTCTTTAATTATTATTCTGCTTTTCCCAAAGAATTTTTTCTAGTATAATACATTTTTTGCTTTAATATTTATTGTTATTCAAGCTATCACACTTTCCTGCATACACACACACACACACACACACATTGAAGTGTTTCTGACAATTTTATTTTTATTTATTTTTATTTTTGGAGACTCAAAAGCTCTGAATGTTAAAGAGAAAAATACTTTCCACAGTATTGTAAGTATTACTAATGCATTATTGGCTAAAACATAATAAATATACTTAGTAGATAATAATTAAACATAAGACAAATTTTATTGGAAATGTATTTCTTAATGAGGTATATAAAGCTTTCATTCTTCAATCAGTATGTGTAACCATGGTTAAATACTACTCATTGATAAAAGAAAATGGGAGGATTTAGCATTAATTCAACTCTTATTTTTATACATATGAGCACTTGGTTACATAAACAATTTAATGGGGAGGGAAGAAGAAGGAATTTTGCTGTAATAATGGCTCTCAGTTGATTGAGAGTTACCTAACAAAGTCACACAGCTAACAATTCATTTGGATCCTCTTTCAATTCTGTTGAAAGCAAAGAATTGGAATGAAATTCACTTGCAAATTAGTTTGTTACTAAGCAATTAAAATTATTTGTATATTTCCATCTACATCAATATTTTCAATGATACTCTTATATGACGTCCCAACAATTTTTACATAGCAGAGCAATGCATCACAGTATGATCCTAGACAGGTAAGAGATTTCCCTTTCTTTTGAAAAGTGGGAGAAAGATGGGAAAGGACCATCGGCATGACCTCATGCTTATTTGCAGGCAGTTAGTTTCAGGAGGGAATATACAGAGAACTTGAGTATCTGCAAATTAATTCCCTCAAAAGCCTCAGTATCTCTGTACCTCTTAGAAGATGTTTGTGATCCTCCAGAGGTACTTACATCCCAGCATGAAAACCGCTGCCATTTAGTATCATTTAACAAAATGGAAAGGATATAAAATTTGACTTTCATTTTTCTAACTTCCCCATTTTTTTCTCGTAGTAGTCCTTTTATTTTCCTTAGGATGCCAGGAGCCATAACATCCCTTCTCCTGCCCTTTCTTTCTATTGGGAAAATACATAAAACTCATTTTTTTAAAGGATGATAATTGATAATATTCTGAGGTGGTAGATTTTACACTAGAATTTACAGATTTCTGTATTAACAGGAATCAACAATATTAGGGGAATGGGGCTGGGTGCAGTGGCTCACGCCTGTAATCCCAGCAGGTTGGGAGGCTGAGGGGGGTGGATCATGAGGTCAGGAAATCGAGGCCATCCTGGCCAACATGGTGAAACCCCGTCTCTACTAAAAATACAAAAATTAGCTGGGCATGGTGGCACGTGCCTGTAATCCCAGCTACTTGGAAGGCTAAGGCAGGAGAATTGCTTGAACCCGGGAGGCAAAGGTTGCAGTGAGCCGAGATCTCACCACTGCACTCCAGCCTGGCGACATAGCAAGACTCCGTCAAAAAAAAAAAAAAAAAAAAAAAAAAAAAAGAAGAAAGAAAGAAAGAAAAAGAGAAAAAAAGAAAAATTAGGGGAGTGGATTTTGATCATGCATTTTCAAGGCATTCATCAAATGGGGCTGTGCTTGAGCAATAGATTCTTCTCTGAAACCACTTCATATGGGAGTTAGCCTGCTTGGAATCCCACTTTGACCCATTGATTTCCTGCTGAAAGCAGCAGTTATCTTGCCTGCTTAAAAATATTAAAGAAAATGTTATATGTTACATGATATTCAATGGTTAAGAGCATCACTAAAAAGTGAAGACTTTACAATGGAAAGGGTAGTTACACTGAGTCCAAAATAGTGGTCCCTAATATTTTGAGGGTCATAGCATACTCAGAAAAAAATGCATGTACCTAAAAGTCGATCCCTTGAAAGGTATATATGTGTAGATCCTTCTACATGGCTGTAGGTTTTAAGGCTGGAACCTCTACATACTCCAAAAAGGCAGATAGAAACTTGCCAGGTATTTCATGGAGAAAAAACAGCACACACAGAAACCCAAGCATGACATATTTTGGTTAACAGCCAAGAGGTCACTGTAGAAGGAGCACAGAACGCATTGGTGCAGGAGGAGTGTGGAAGATAATAGAAAGATAATATAGACTATGAAGGATCCTAACTGACTGTGAGTATCTTTTGTGCTGCAGTCAACAGCAAAATTATTGGAATATTTGAAGAGGAGCAGTAAACTGTTCAGATGTCACTTTGAAAGATGACTTTGGTTATAGTGTGGAGGAGGCTGGATTGAAGGGAAAAATACTGGAAGCAAGGGGAGTAGTTAAATACTACTGAAATGACATATAGCATAAGGGACAATGGCACAGATGACAGAGCAGTCATGGAGACTGTAAAGGCATGGAAATAGAATTCCTATGACTTTATAACCAATTAGATGAAATATATGAGACTGGAGCAAAATAAGTAAAAATGAATGTATTTTTTGCTTCAATGACTAGATGACAATAGTTACTATTTACTGAACGCTTACTGTTTGTGAAACAGCATGCTAGACACTGCAATCATTATCTTTAATCATCAACATTATCTCTCAAGGTCAATTATATTATCCCAGTTTTCAAAAAGAAAATTGTGGCTCAAAGATGTCAAGAGACTTGTTAAAGCCCACACAATTATGCAGTACCAAAGTCATAATTCAAACTAGATTTTCCTGGTTCTACAATGCACTACTAAGGAACAGGCAAAGATTTGGGGAAGGAGAAATTACCATATACAGTATTTGTATATTGTTCAGATTTTTCAAATAATTTACATACTCATGTTCTCTTCTCCTCAAAAATCCCTGGGAGACAGATGGACAGAAGATATATTAGTGTCAACGTTTATTTTTCAGTGGAAGTTGACTTCCTCAAAGTCACACAGTTCATAAATGCCAGGATTGATAGTGATCTTTCCAGTCCCTATAATGTCTCTCTGCTATATCGTCTCCCATTTTTTTTCTATCTCACAGCTACAGACTACACACCTAATCCTAAACTAGCTTGTGAATGTGAATTAGTCATCAAGGGAGAACTGGTGGAGATGTAGAATTAGTTCAGCCTAGCCCCTCACCAACTAGTTTGATCTATGAATCAATTTTTTACTGATGACGGGCCTCTAAAAGAAATCCATTCGAAGAGACCCTTAGTTTCTCTCTCTCTTTTTCTCTCTTTCTCACATACACACACACACACACACACACACACACACACACACATATCATTATGCCAACTTTTGTGCTAGGAATGTAAAAGAAACAGTAGAACTCAATTTTCTCAAGTCTTTTCAGAAGTCAATTTTATTTTCAAATCTCATTAGGGATTGAGTTCATGGGCTTAAGTTTTTGCATAAGAAATTTAAGATAAATCTAAAGAAGAAGTTTCTGACACTGGGAATTATAAAACATAAAAAAGTCTTGCCACCAGAGATGGTAGCATTTCTGTCTTTGAAAGGCTATAAAAAAGCAGAGGCTGCCCTTTGCCTGCAGTGGTTTAGATAAGGCTCTAAATGGAAGTGGCCTCTTTGGGAAAGTGGTGGACCAGCTGACCTTTCACAGTCTCTTTTAGTCTCTAAATTTCATTACTCTGTAATCCTATTAAAGAGATCAAATTCATGCAATAATGCCCACTCATTCAGAGGTCAAGCTTCTGGAAACCTCGGGAGTTGATATATAGCCTTAAACTTAAAAGGAATAAAAGAAAGAAGAAAAAGGAAGCTCTCAAGCATGAAGAAATGTTAACTATTATATTCAGACTGTTATACTTACTCTCCTGAAAATTTAGAGCCACCCTCAGACCTCTTCTAGACAACTCTGTGTAAAATAAGACATTGGATAAGAGTAATAGTGCAAGAAAAAAATCTAAAAGAAAAAACAATTAACTCATTTTAAAGAATCTAAAACCTGAATCTCTGTATTCAATAGTCGCTGAAAGCATTTTTATAATCACTATAACTAAATCTTTGTTTTATAATAATTACCATAAATTAGCATGAAAATCTTACATTATTTTTAATATTGACTGCTTAAGAAGGCAGAGATACATAATTTTTATTTATAAAATGTTTCTATTTCTTTATAGAAATTTACAAAAATACATAAAATTTAAAAATCAAGCCATTTACATGAGTAAGCCTAAGATAAATAGAAAATGTGCTTGTATGAAAGACTAGTTTTTAATTATGCTAGGTAAATATGTATGCTTTATTGTCTATAATTTTTAATGACATTCTTTGAGAACCTATTTGTAACAGGAAAAAAATGTAAACAATGAAGAGGAATATATCTAAGATGGTGGGTATTGCTTTGTAGAGTGATATTATGGCAATCGCTTGGGTAATCTTTCCATCTATTTTAGATCTCTAGTCATATTTAATGTGTGTTAGGTTGTTTTAGATATGCATTTATTATATGCTTATTCTCCTTCCCTTGTTTTTCAAACTAATTATTTATATATCATTTTTTCCCCAAAAGAATTGAGGCGGCTTACAGAAATAAACAATTACAACACAATAGGAGAAATGAAGAGAGGAAGGAAGGGAGGCAGGGAGGGACAGAGGGAGGGAGGGAGGAATTAAGATGGAAAAATAGGGGTATTAAAGCAAGTGGAAGCCAGGTACAAAATTAGAACAAAAACTGAATACTATTTTATCTTGTGCTACTGCAAGAGGTGAGCAAAATTTCTTATGCTTTTTGTAGTAGTTAATTATCTATTATCAATTCAGCCATCAGCTCCTGCATAGGAGAAGCTGAAAATATATTTCTCCAAATCCCTTTCCCATATTGTTCAGATTAGTTTGCCAAAGAGAAGCAGTCACATAGGTTTGGAAAGCAAAGGCAAAAATGAAGCCAAAGTCTATGGAATCTGGGGCAGACATGGGGTTGATGAGAGCTTTCTACTGAGTTTTTGAAAATCACACACTGCTGCTTCAAGTTGGAAGCTTCTGTAGTGGCAACTTTCACAACCCACAGATTTTCCAGCAATATATAAACCTCTAATTCTCCCAATTATAATCCTTCAAACTTGAAAAGCATAGAATGGCTTCTGTTATGCTGCCCAACTCCTGACTGATACAGTTCCTTAGAGGCCAAAGCAGAAGAAAAACCTACTAATCATTCAATTCACAGTATTTATAAGATGAATACAAACCATTTTCCCAAAAGAAACCTAGTTTTTCCTGCTATAGAACACTGAAAGAACTTTCTCGTGGGAGTTCTCATAGGAATGTATTGAACAAGTTTTTAACAAGATTTTTACAATATGTATGATTGTGTCTTTTCTATGGCTGTTTCTTATAATGTCCCTCAACACAGTCTAATGGCATAAATCCAAAATGCAATTCGGTACAAGCAACTCTATATTGGGCCAAAACAATGCAAAACAAGTGTGCAATTCTCCAATGGTGTGGTTGAGTCCAAATTTAAAAATTAGAAAAACTGAGGGAATAGGATTATAGTATGACCTTCAGGAATTTTTTTTATATATGTATACTTAAAGCTGTGGGATACATGTGCAGAACGTGCAGGTTTCTTACATAGGTATACACATGCCATGGTGATTTGCTACACCAATAAACCTGTCATCTACATTAGGTTTTTCTCCGAATGCTATCTCTCCCTTAGCTCTCAACCCCCCGAAAGGCCCCAGTGCGTGATGTTCCCCTCCCTGGGTCCATGTGTTCTCAGTGTTCAACTCCCACTTATGAGTGAGAACATGCTGTGTTTGGTTTTCTGTTCCTGTGTTACTTTGCAGAAAATTATGGTCTCCAGCTTCATCCATGTCCCTGCAAAGGACATGAACTCATCCTTTTTTAGGGCTGCATAGTATTCTGTCATGTATATGTGCCACATTTTCTTTATCCAGTCTGTCATTGATGGACATTTGGGTTGCTTCCAAGTATTTGCTATTGTAAATAGTGCTGCAATAAACATACATGTGCATGTGTCTTTATAATAGAATGATTTATAATCCTTTGGGTATATACCCAGTAATGGGATTGCTGGGTCAAATGGTATTCCTGGTTCTAGATCCTTGAGGAATCATCACACTGACTTCCACAATGGTTGAACTAATTTACAGTCCCACCAACAGTGTAAAAGTGTTCCTATTTCTCCACATCCTCTCCAGCACCTGTTGTTTCCTGACTTTTTAATGATCGCCATTCTAACTGGTGTGAGATGGTATCTCATTGTGGCTTTGATTTACATTTCTGTAATGACCAGTGATGATGAGCTTTTTTTCATATGTTTGTTGGCCACATGTCTTCTTTTGAGAAGTGTCTGTTCATGTCCTTCATCCACTTTTTGATGGGGTTGTCTGTTTTTTTCTTGTAAATTTGTTTAAGTTCCTTGTAGATTCTGGATATTAGCCTTTTGTCAGATGGATACATGGCAAAAATTTTCTCCCATTCTGTAGGTTGCCTGTTCACTCTGATGATAGTTTCTTTTGCTGTGCAGAAACTCTTTAGTTTAATTAGATTCCATTTCTTAATTTTGGCTTTGTTGACATTGCTTTTGGTGTTTTAGTCATGAAGTCTTTGCCCACGCCTATGTCTTGAGTGTTATTGCCTAGGTTTTCTTCTGGGGTTTTTATGGTTTTAGATCTTACATTTAAGTCTTTAATCCATCTTGGGTTAATTTTTGTATAAGGTGTAAGGAAGGGGTCTAGTTTCAGTTTTCTGCATATGGCTAGCCAGTTTTCACAACATCATTTATTAAATAGGGAATCCTTTCCCCATTGCTTGTTTTTGTCAGGTGTGTCAAAGATCAGATGGTTGTAGATGTGTGGCATTATTTCTGAGGCCTCTGTTCTGTTTCATTGGTCTATATATCTGTTTTGGTACCAATACCATGCTGTTTTGGTTACTGTAGCCTTGTAGTATAGTTTGAAGTCAGGTAGCATGATCCCTCCAGCTTTGTTCTTTTTGCTTAGGATTTTCTTGGATATACGAGGTCTTTTTTTGGTTCCATATGAAATTTAAGGTCATTTTTTCTAAATCTGTGAAGAAAATCAATCGTAGCTTGATGGGTAGAGTATTGAATCTATAAATTATTTGGGGCAGTATGGCCATTTTCATGACATTGATTCTTCCTATTCATGAGCATGGAATGTTTTGCCATTTGTTTGTGTCCTCTCCTATTTCCTTGAGCTGTGGTTTGCAGCTCTCCTTGAAGAGGTCCTTCACATCCCTTTTAAGTTGTATTCCCATGTATTTCATTCTCTTTGTAGCAATTGTAAATGGGAGTTCACTCCTGATTTGGCTCTCTGATTGTCTATTACTGGTGTATAGGAATGCTTGTGATTTTTGCACACTTTTGTATCCTGAGACTTTGCTGAAGTTGCTTATAACCTTAAGGAGATTTTGGGCTGAGAAGATGGGGTTTTCTAAATATACAATCTAGAAATACTAGAAAAAATTAGCCTTAAAATCTTTCTTGGTTTCCTCAAACTAAGCCATGAAATTCATCCTTCAGGTACTTATCAATATCCTGAATCTTTCCTTATTATCAGTTTGAATGAACAACTCAATAATGCGAAATTTATACTAAGATTTCAACTTGAAAAAAATTCCCATATACACTCTTTAGTAGCTTTGCCAAGATTTTTTTTTTCTACCTAACAATCCTTGTCAAATCAGGCATTAAAAAAAAAGTAAACCTAACCATTGAGCTGATAAAAGCTAATTTATTCATTGGCAATTTTTGACAAGAATGAAATAGGCAATATTCTCAGATAGGAGACAATCAGCACCAAATTGAAAGTATTACAGCCTACTTATATTTTCTGTCTCTTTTATCACTCTCACCAGTTCCACCATAAGAGCAAACAAGTCCCAGAATACCTCTGCCAAATGTTCCAGATTAAACTGAAGAGGAAAATGGTTACTTTCTACACAGTCCAAAATGTTCAAGTTAGGACAATAGTGTACAAAAAGAGACTATCTATTAACAGGTTGTATGCACTTTACATGAAAACAGAAAAAGATATAAAATATCCTAAGTAATTTCATGTGTCTCACCAAGTTGTTTGTTTTTAATAAACAAGTTTAGTAAGAAAATTTGCATGTTGCTATACCATTTATCCCTAAGGAAATGTGACCTACAAGACCTCAATTCTCCTAAGTAAACTTAGTCATCAAACTCAATGTCACCCTTTGCATTTAAATAATCAAAAATAATAATGCCTTAAGCAATTATCTGTTTAGTATACACTATATGCTCAACATTGTTTAAGACTCTGAAGTTAAAAGTGATCAGCAAAACTAACAAAAATCTCTTATTCTTGAAGCTCAAATTATATTGAAAGAAGAAAGGCAAAAATTAAAGTAAGCGAAATTTGTGTAAGTAAAATGATTATAGGTGCTATGAATAAAAATTGAACAACAAAGGGAAGGGACCAACATGTAGAAATTAGAGAGGAAGAATGCAAGTTTGCAATTTTAAATAGGATGGTCAGGAAATGTCTCACCTAGCACATAACAAAAGACCTGAGGGAGGTTAGAGGGAAAGTCATGCAAATTTCTAGAAAAAGAGACAGGGAGGCTAGGCGTGGTGGCTCAGGCCTGTAATCCCAGCACTTTGGGAGGGCGAGGCGAGCGGATCATGAGGTCAGGAGATCAAGACCATCCTGACTATCAGGGTGAAACTCCATCTCTACTAAAAATACAAAAAATTAGCCAGGCATGGTGGCGGTCACCTGTAGTCCCAGCTACTTGGGAGGCTGAGGCAGGAGAATGGTGTGAACCCTGGAGGTGGAGCTTGCATTGAGCCGAGATCACTCCACTGCACTCCAGCCTGGGCGACAGAGCGAGACTCCATCTCAAAAAAAAAAAAGAGAGAGAGACAGGGAATAGCTCCTTGGAATGATCCTAGACAGCTTGGTGACTAGTGACGTTTTGACACAAATCATGAGAAGGAAGTGTAGAGGGGATAAAGACAAAGAGGTTGCGAACTGTGGAGTGTGGAGATCAGGTACAACCTTGTAATGATACAGATTTTAATCAGAGTAAGTTAGAAAACCACTGTTTGATCTGGAGCAGAGAATATCATGAACTGGCTTACATTTTAACAGGATCACTTTGGCTGCTGAGATAAGAATTAAGTGAAGGGAATAAGGGTGGGAACAGGGAGATTGGTTTATACTCTGAGGAGGGGGGAATTGGGAATGAGAGGAGTCTAGGAGTGCTGTTTTGGATATAGATATCTACTTATCATGAAGATAGAAACATCACCTAGGAAGTGGGTATGCCCTGGTATCCAAAAAAAGATGTAGGCAATGGATACTCATCTGGGAGTAATTCGTATACAGATAGTATTAAAGGAAGCAAGATTGAATGGTATCCCTAATCGAGTGAGCAGATAGTAAAAGAAAGGGCAACTAGAATAGAACAGCCAATAGAAGGGCAATAGGATAGAAAAGGTGGGGTAGTGTGTGTAGCATGTTTAGTCAGTGAGAGACTGAAATAGATTTCTTCACTCCATCCAAGTTTTCCTCATCCCCAGCATGCCCTGGAAGAGATCTATAGCAGAGAAATCAGCAACAAGGTACTTGCCAGGGAGTTGTTCAGCCTCAGGTTTAGGAAAGAAAAAAAAAAAAAACTACTCTTGGCCAAGGCTTTAGGGCCGAAAGCTCAAGCCTGGACCAACAGGAGGGTAGGCTAAGTTTCAGAGTACTGGCAGGACCAGCAGGAGCTAACTTGGGGCCAAGTCAGGAAGGACAGATTGGCCCTTCCTCAAAAGCAATCACCACCCAGAGACTGGACAAGAGCTTATCTTTTGCTGGATCTTTTATTTCAGTTGTGAAAAGTCAGTCCTTCCAATCCACCCCATCGAACTCTTGCCTTTCATATCCATTCAACACAGGCCTGGTGTGTAAAACAATGATTAAGAAAAGAGGAAGGCAGAGAGTTCATAAACCTTAAAATTGGTAAAAATGGAAAGAAGAAAAGAGATAGGACTCAAGCCCCAGTCCTGAGCAAAATGGACAGCCTAGGGGATAATTCTAGAAGCAGGGGTGGCATGGAAACTTTTAAGCAGATTGATATCTAGTATTGTTTTTTACTTTTGCTATATGCGTACAGTAGCCAATGTCCTTACATATTCTGCAATCTTTTGGGATAATTGTTATCTTCAAATTTTTGTAATTATTTTGTAATATTGGTGCTTTGGAAGAATGAAGAAATAAGGAAGGTGATCACATGGAGGACAAAAATCATGCACGGGAAGAAAGCAGCCACAGGAGTGGAGGTAAAGAATAGGAATGGAGAGCTGCCATGATACTAGGGAGAAGCAAGCTGCAGTGTGGATCCACCCAGGAGCAGAAGTGCATACCCCCAAATGGACTTGGAAAAGCTCTTTTACTCCTGAAATGAAGCATAACTAGGTTCTGCTATTAGGTGAATAGAAGCCAGTCAGATGCAGACAATAGGGTTATGGTGTTGCTGAAAAAAGTAAAAAAAAAAAAAAAACTTCCTCTCTAATTATTTCATCACGCTACCAATTACTGTGGTTTAAGCAAAACACAGGCCAAGGTAGGAGAGTCTTCAAGGTATAGCAGAGGTTAGAATTATAGAACGCTAAATTCAAATTCCTAGGCATGGATATCTATGATTGGGTAGACTGGGTAAATAACATTTCTGGGTTTCAATTTCCTCATCTGCAATATAGACATAGTATCAAAATTGTAAAGGTTTATGAATATTATAAATAATATTGACACAATATTATTATTCCAACTGATATTATAAACTCCATACTTATAAAATATTACCATATCAATATTGATAACTGTGTGGCACATGGAAAATACCCTCTAAAGGATCCATATTATAATGAGGCAGCTCTAAGAAAAACTGTGAAATTAACAAAGCTTCTTTGGTACTCAAGAGTTCCACTGACCATTCCACATCCTCCCTTCTGAAATATCATCACATTAAGAAAAAGTACTTCCATGTAACATAGTCAACAAAATTTTTATTGTCTTCACTCAAAAGGAGGACTAAAAAGTAGTGATTTTTGACAATGTGGCAGGCAGATGGAAGGTGGCATTTTTGGAATGAGTATTTTGATATATGTCAAGTCATACCATGGAAGTAACCACCCAATCTGTCTACTCAGTCTCAGCTTCAAAGGCAATTTCTTATTATTATTTCTCCTTCATTTTATTGCAGCTAACGGCTTCCCACTCCACTCCAGCCTTAACCGGCATTCCTACAAAACTACAAATCACTTTCAAGAGTTAAATGAGAGAAAGAGAAGAGTTACTAAGCAGAGATTTAGCCAATCAATGGTTATTTAATAACAACTGACTACTCAGTTCAATTCAACTAACATGAGTTATGACAGGCCCTATGGATGGGTATAATTATAAGAATGTTCTTGTGCTCCAGGGACATACTATCTGGCTGCAGATATTGGAGTTAACCACATCAATCAGTAAGGGAATAATAGTAATAACAATAGGTACTTTGAGCCCTTGCTATGCTTAAAGATCTAAATGTACTACGTTCAATATCTACAACAAACTTATGAAGTAGGTATTTTTATACTAATGTTACAGAAGAAGAAATGAGTTCAGACCGGTTAAGTAGATTTTTCAGGATATGATGGTGTATAACATTGAAAGAGATTATATTAACTATGAACATGATGCTATATATGAATGCATGTACCACTGATATTCTGAAAGGCTACCATGCAATGAATAATGGCTAGATGACAGCATAGCATCTGAAAAGGATAAATGTCACGGTATAGAAAATGGAAAAGGACCAATTAAAATAATTGATACATTAGTCAAAGGATGCATCCATTTTGATTATATCAAATATACAAGTATTTATGGAGTACCTATTGTGGTCAAGACACCATGTTAAATACTATGGAGGGAAATAAAGATTCTAAGGGGCATTTGCAACCTAGGTAGGATGGGAAGAAGGGAAGAGGAAAATTAAGTAGTCAAAGATTCAAAGTACCATTGAATTATTGGAGACAAGAATGTTCATAGCAGTGTTGTTAATATAACAAAAAAAAAAAACTGGAGAAAACCAAAATATATTCCAGTAGGAAATCACATAAATTGTAGAATATTCATAAAATAAAAAATTTTACAGCAGCAAAATACATTAGCTACTGCAGTATATAACAACACGTATGACCTTCACAAAGTGTTGAGGAAAAACAAGCAATTGTTTTTTAAAAAAAGAGGATACATATAGTAAGGTACCATTTATATAAACTTTGAAAATACTAAACTTTAAAAATATATGATTTTTAGGGATACATATGTAATAAATGTATGATGGAAACCAAAATTTCTGGCAGAAAGTAAGAGGAATGCACTAGGAAAAGGATACATTGTAGTTTCAATTATATTGGGAATTTTCTATATACTAAGTGTATACTTAACACTCTACATAGTATACAAAACATATATAGATCAATTATTTGAATGCATGTATTTAAAAATAAAATTTAAAATCAATTTAAGGTAGTTGTAGATAATAATATACAACAGCATGAATTGCAAAAAAAAAAAAAAAAAAAACTGCTAATAACCTAATTCTCAATCTTCACCTCAGATCTTGAGGTAGATGCTATTATCTTCATATTATAGATGAGAACTATAAGCCACAGGGGCATTTAGGCTGTCTGATTCCAGAGCCCAGATAGTAATTGCTGCAGAAATTCAGACAGACATATCTGGGGTGGAGAGGCCAGGATGAACTTTACAGAAAGGTGTGCTTTATGGAAAGTCGGGTTTACATAGAGTGAGTCAGTGATTCACTTCAACCTCTAAAACAAATTTTTTTTTCTAATCCATGGAAGTCTTTGTTTAGTTAGATATTCTGGGGAGAGGGTATTATAAAACCCATGAAAGAAGAACAGCTCTGAAAACAAGGTGAAAATCCTCTCTCAACCTTCACCCTCAGCACTGCCACACTCCAAATGCTCATCAGATAAGATAAGCTCGATCTCCTTTTTTGCCCATGACTGTCTTGAGAGATGTTAAGGTTCATTATCAGATGTTATTGACCAAGGTGCTTGGGATACCATTTCTGGTAGATGCTGTATGAATGTGTGTATTTTCCTATATGTTGTAAGATCTAGAGCGCCAAGAGTTGTGAGTAAAAGGAACAATGTCCAGGTCAGAAAAGCAAGAGGCAGCCTGGAAGGTCCTATGGGATCTGATGTAGTTCACCAGGAGTGTGGCTTCCTCACAGGAGCTTGGGACCACAGCCTCCAAGAAGCTAGTAATGATTTCCTTCAAAAGTCCACTCTGCATATTTCTCTCTTAATTATGTAGCAGAATCAAGCAATTAGTCCTGGATGTGGGGGCAGAGGGAGGATGTAGAGGGCTATCTTTATGTAAATATCCTTTCATCTGGACTCACAAAGAAAAATCAAAGGAAGATGTCATTTTGGATCAAACAATATAATCAAACAAAATAAACACAAAACAGAGATAGTACATTATATACTTAAGAACATCTAGTAAGCCATTTTGTCTAGTGTGAAGAGTTTAATAAAGCTAGAAAGGCTAGCTGATTAAAAAGAAAGCTAATTAGTTTAAATTTTTATACACAAAGCAATGGGAAGATACTGAGATATTTTCAGCAAGGGAGCCTCATGTGGTCATAGTAACATACCTTGGTTTCATCTCCACCTCTAATTTTCCATTCTTTCCAAGAGTAAAAACTGTTACCTATAACCAATACCATATTTACGGTGAGGAAAAAGTAGAAAACATAAAATAGAGAAAAAATAATCATAAAACCTAATGAAAAATAAATCTCAAAAATAGTCTCGTTTGCACCATAAAGTTCAAAGCCAAGCTGAAATTGTAAGGAATGTATCCACTGACAAACATTCTTCTTTGCCAAGTGCTTGGGGTGTGAGAGAATTATTGCAAACAGGAATAAAGGTCGTTCCAGATGCAATCCAAGAAAACTGCTGTCTATTTGTGTCTATCTATAAATGCCTTCTCAACATTTAATTAAATAGCAAATGTTATTTTCAGTGTCAAATTCTGCAGATTATGAGAATATTTTTACAGCAGTGCACTTTTCTAACATGTATATAAACAATTCAGCATTTGATCTATTTGATGCCAAGCAACTTTGACCTTCACGATGCTGACATCTTGTTTTGTTAAGGCATAGGCACAGTTTATACCATAAAAAAGATTTAATTGCAGGTCTTATTAATTCACAATTTCTGCTGTGTTTGAAGATTTTTACATTTCCTTCGAATTGAGATTTAAAAGGGAGAAGTGTGCACATAGCATGTTATTGCAAAAGTGGCCCATTCCCTTCTCTGAGCTATAACACTTAAAGAAGAGAGTATTTGAAAAATATCACAGTGCTTAAATAATATTATTTCTGAAATTTTAATTATACTGGGTCATAATGGAAAATTAAAATCACTTTCAATGTGATTTTATTATTCATTTTGCTATTGTAGGAGACAATTGTAGTTTGGTTTACCAGAACAGAAAAATAAAAATCCACATCTGTAACTGGAAAAGAGCTCCTTTGAATTCTTCCTTCTTTTTAATAACCATTATTAACAATATTTTAGCAAGACACTCCTTGTCACAGGTGCTCTTAAAATCCTGAATTCTATGGGAAAACAAAATATAGTTCCTATTATTTTAAGGTAGACAATTTTAGCATTGTTAGATAAGGCATGAGAATACACATGACTCCTTAACATCTAACACTCTAAACTATCAATGAAAAACAATAACTTATTTTGAAGTGAGATAACATTTTATCACTGTACTTTAGTTCTGGGTGAGAAGAAATAGTTTATTAATTATTTATTCTGAATGTATCAAGAAAAGCAATTTTAAAACATGCTATAAATAGGGTTCACATAATTCTTAATTTATTCTTCATACTCTGAGATGAAATAAATGTTATGAGTTCATTGTATATTTACCAGTGAGTAGATTTCCTAGCACAGTTATTGAATTGTATAAGGCACAGTTTAAGTGTATAATATATTTCTTCTTATATGATTTTATCTATCTATCTATTTATTTATTTATTTATTTATTTATTTATTTATTTTAGAGACAGGATCTCCGTCACCCAGGCTGGAATGCATTTGTACAATCATAGCTCACTGCAGTCTCAAACTCCAGGCTCAAGCTATGCTCTTTCCTCAGCCTTCTGAGTAGCTAGGATTACTGGCATAGTCCATTATTCCCAGCTAATTTTGAATTTTTTGTAGAGACAGGATCTTACTATGTTGCCCAGGTTGTGCTCAAACTCCTGTCTCAAATGATCCTCCTCCCTCAGCCTCCTAAACCTGGGATTACAGGTATGAGCTATGGCACCAAGCCTTAGTATATAATTTCTTATTAACACCTTAATCTAGTTTAAAAATATCTATTTTTCAATGTTAGGTGTTAGAAATTATAGTATCCCATACTTTACTTAATGGCTATTTCTGCATATATATATATATATATATATATTTAGTTAGGATATACTTATTATTCAGCCAATTGGCTTGAGAAAACAGTGGTAGAATTGTTGGGTTGACACCTCTAAAATGCTGCCAGAGGAACTGTTTGCATGACTCGAGATAAAAGCCGAAAAAAAAAAAACAAAATAAAAGTTTTTGTTTAGTTATCCTACTAGTACTCATCAGAAATGTGCCCTAATATAGTAACATTTGGATACCTAAAAATGGAGAATGGGGCAATCCCTGAGTAGAAAGCATTATGAGCAGTCATCACACACCTTTATGCTCACTGTAATCAATGTAGGCCTTTATGTGCAATAGCCAATAGACCTCATCTTTCCCACAAACTTTGGGATGTCCTCTATCAGTCAGCAGCATCATCATTAACCCACCTTTCTAAACCAAAGAGATAGGAAGAAGCACTCTTGATACCTCATTCTCCCTCACCACTCATATATAAATATCACAAAGTTGTGTCCATTTTACCACCTAATTATTTTCAAAATCTCCTCATTCTTCTCATCAAGAGTCTGTTACTCTTGTTCAGTCCACAGGGTTTACAGCACACTCCCTTAACTGGGCTCATTGCCTCCACCTTTATTCTTCTCTAAGATGTTCTCCACATTGCAGCCAGAAACATCTTTCTAACATGGAACTCTGATCAAGTTACTCCACCACTTACGCATCCTAGTGATTCCCCAATACCCACAAGATAAAGTTCCCAAGGCAATATGACCCCTGATTCCTTCTCTATCTTCAGCAATTCCATTGGCCTCTTTCATTCTCTAATTCCTGTCATACTGAACCATCCACATTCCTCCCTATACCCATGGTCTATCTCAACGCTGAACACTTCGATCATACTGTACTCTCTGCCTGAAATGTCCTCCTCTTCTCTCACACCACATTTGCCTAGGCAACTACAGCTCATCTTTCAGAATCCAGCTTAGAATTCCACTAACTTGACCTTCTCAGAAACTTCCCAAGTCTTGGTTAAGTACTCCCTTCTTTGACCCTCCATTGCATCCCCATGGTTACCTCTGCCATAGAACTTATGATGTTATGTCATTGTTACCTGTTTACTTGTGTCTCTCTATCCTGCTGGACTATATGCCCTTTAAAGCAAGTAGAGCACATTACTCATCACTCAATCTCCAGGACCAAGTTAATGTCCTGTGTATAGTAACACATTCACAAATATAGACAAATAGATTAAAAATTAATTTGTAGCCCAAGGTGACATTCTAGAGAAAACACTTGAAACTAAGTTTGAAAAAAAGAAATGAATGTAAGAAAAATCCAACTTTTTGTTCAATATTAAGGCATATACTACTAAATATTTTTATGTTTATGCCTTGCCTTACCTTCTTTCAAAAATATTTTGAAGTGGTTTACAATACACATGTATTTACATACTTTATCTCAGACTGATATTTTTTAGGCATGATCTTTTTCCATATGGCTTCCCTGTGTTGTTATGCATGATTAAGTAAAGCTAATATTAGGATGCAAGAATTACCTGGTTTGTCTATTCCTTCTTTCAGTTACCATAATCCAGTGAATTTGAAATTTTAAAGACAGCATTCCCAACGGACCTAGTACTTAGATTATTTTTGCAAAGTGTTCCAGTAAATCTTACCTAAGCACAATATAGTAATATTTCACATCAACTTTCAAATTATTAAATATTAAATTTTACTAATCTTTTAAACCTTTTTGTTATTCCCATTTCCTTTACCCTGGTTCTATTGCCATAAATAATTCACTTCAAATCCTAACAAAATACATCCAATAATGTGACATTTGTATCTGAAATAAGCAATTTTCACATCTTTATTTTGTCTGAGATTTTGTTAATTATTAATGATATTTTGGATGTGACCATGTAATTTTAAAACTGATGAAACTGCATCTTTATTACTTTCATTTGAACTAAGACATATATTAAGTATGAAAGTGTGTGATTTTCAAGAATGGCGCTATAATATGTTTGTTTTCCCCAGTAACTAATTCATCAGTAAACCCCATTTTAATGTTCACAGCTGACCCAGCATACCTGGAGACATTAATTTCTCATAGAACTTGTTTAGATATATTAGTGTGGTTGGCTGGAATCTGAGAGAGGCACTTCAACACAAATTGTATTTGTGGTGACCACTGAACAACATAGATGAGCCGAAGGTTACAGACTTTTAGATAGAATTCTCTGCAGTGTGTTGCAATGTGTCACATGGCCATGTATCTTCTAGATGTAAAGACATCAGTGCTCTGGCTTTGGTGCTAGTTTTTTCCTCTTCTCCCTGTCTTTGGCTGTAAGGGGCAAACAAAATCAACTATACCATCAATAACTACAGCAGATTTCAGTAGAGGTCAGGGAAGTTCTTTCCTGTCACTGTTTTTCAATCTTTGTATTATTTACACTTTAGGCTAGTTAATTGTTTGTGTTGGGGGCTGACTTTTGCATTATAGAATGTTCAGCAGCATTCCTGTCCTCTACCCACTAGAGGTCCATAGCAACATCTCCCCCAGGTGTAACAACAAACGGTCTCCAGACATTGGCAAATATCCTTGGGCCGTGGAGAAAACATCACCTGCAACTGAAAACCACTGGGCCACTCTAATGCCTTTAAGGTAAGAAGGAGTCCTAGTCAACCTTATGTTTCATAAGTGGAATGTCTTCTGGCTCAAATGTAGTTTTCTAAATATTTAATGTTTATGTTTATATAATTCTAATGCTCAAACCATGCTATGTTCTGTTTGCTTGCATTTTTGATCCTAACATAAAATCTGTCCAAGACAGTGTTTCCTTTGTTTTTTTATTTTATTTTATTATTATTATACTTTAAGTTTTAGGGTGCATGTGTACAATGTTCAGGTTTGTTACATATGTATACATGTGCCATATTGGTGTGCTGCACCCATTAACTCGTCATTTAGCATTAGACATATCTCCTAATGCTATCACTCCCCCCTCCCCTCACCCAACAACAGTCCCCGGAATGTGATGTTCCCCTTCCTGTGTCCATGTGTTCTCATTCTTCAATTCCCACCTGAGTGAGAACATGCGGTGTTTGGTTTTCTGTCCTTGTGATAGTTTGCTGAGAATGATGGTTTCCAGTTTCATCCATGTCCCTAAAAAGGACATGAACTCATCATTTTTTATGGCTGCATAGTATTCCATGGTGTATATGTGCCACATTTTCTTAATCCAGTTTATCGTTGTTGGACATTTGGGTTGGTTCCAAGTCTTTGCTATTGTGAATAGTGCTGCAATAAACATACGTGTGCATGTGTCTTTATAGCAGCATGATTTATAATCCTTTGGGTATATATCCAGTAATGGGATGGCTGGGTCAAATGGTATTTCTAGTTCTAGATCTCTGAGAAATCACCACACTGACTTTGAGGAATCACCACACTGACTTCCACAATGGTTGAACTAGTTTACAGTCCCACCAACAGTTTAAAAGTGTTCCTATTTCTCCACATCCTCTCCAGCACCTGTTGTTTCCTGACTTTTTAATGATGGCCATTCTAACTGGTGTGAGATGGTATCTCGCTGTGGTTTTGATTTGCATTTCTCTGATGGCCAGTGATGATGAGCATTTTTTCATGTGTTTCCTGGCTGCGTAAGTGTCTTCTTTTGAGAAGTGTCTGTTCATATCCTTCCCCCACTTTTTGATGGGGTTGTTTGTTTTTTTCTTGTAAATTTGTTTGAGTTCATTGTAGATTCTGGATATTAGTCCTTTGTCAGATGAGTAGGCTGCGAAAATTTTCTCCCATTTTGTAGGTTGCCTGTTCACTCTGATGGTAGTTTCTTTTGCTGTGCAGAAGCTCTTTAGTTTAATTAGATCCCGTTTGTCAATTTTGGCTTTTGTTGCCATTGCTTTTGGTGTTTTAGACATGAAGTCCTTGCCCATGCCTATGTCCTGAATGGTATTGCCTAGGTTTTCTTCTAGGGTTTTTATGGTTTTAGGTTTAACATGTAAGTCTTTAATCCATCTTGAATTAATTTTTGTATAAGGTCTAAGGAAGGGATCCAGTTTCAGCTTTCTACATATGGCTAGCCAGTTTTCCCAGCACCATTTATTAAATAGGCAATCCTTTCCCCATTGCTTATTTTTGTCAGGTTTGTCAAAGATCAGATGGTTGTAGATATGTGGCATTATTTCTGAGGGCTCTGTTCTGTTCCATTGATCTATATCTCTGTTGTGGTACCAGTATCATGCTGTTTTGGTTACTGTAGCCTTGTAGTATAGTTTGAAGTCAGGTAGCGTGATGCCTCTGGCTTTGTTCTTTTGGCTTAGGATTGACTTGGCAATGTGGGCTCTTTTTTGGTTCCATATGAACTTTAAAGTAGTTTTTTCCAATTCTGTGAAGAAAGTCATTGGTAGCTTGATGGGGATGGCATTGAATCTATAAATTTCCTTGGGCAGTATGGCCATTTTCACGATATTGATTCTTCCAACCCATGAGCATGGAATGTTCTTCCATTTGTTTGTATCCTCTCTTATTTCATTGAGCAGTGGTTTGTAGTTCTCCTTGAAGAGTTCCTTCACATCCTTTGTAAGTTGGATTCCTAGGTATTTTATTCTCTTTGAAGCAATTGTGAATGGGAGTTCACTCATGATTTGGCTCTCTGTCTGTTATTGGTGTACAAGAAGGCTTGTTATTTTTGTACATTGATTTTGTATCCTGAGACTTTGCTGAAGTTGCTTATCAGCTTAAGGAGATTTTGGGCTGAGACAATGGGGTTTTCTAGATATACAATCATATCATCTGCAAACAGGGACAATTTGACTTCCTCTTTTTGTAACTGAATACCCTTTATTTCCTTCTCCTGCCTAATTGCCCTGGCCAGAACTTCCAACACTATGTTGAATAGGAGTGGTGAGAGAGGGCATCCCTGTCTTATAACAGTTTTCAAAGAGAATGCTTCCAGTTTTTGCCCATTCACTACAATATTGGCTGTGGGTTTGTCACAGATAGCTCTTATTATTTTGAGATATGTCCCATCAATACCTAATTTATTGAGAGTTTTTAGCATGAAGCATTGTTGAATTTTGTCAAAGGCTTTTTCTGCATCTATTGAGATAATCATGAGGTTTTTGTCTTTGGTTCTGTTTATACGCTGGATTACATTTATTGATTTGCATATGTTGAACCAGCCTTGCATCCCAGGAATGAAGCCCACTTAAGCATGGTGGATAAGCTTTTTGAGGTGCTGCTGGATTCAGTTTGACAGTATTTTATTGAGGATATTTGCATCAATGTTTATCAAGGATATTGGTCTGAAATTCTCTTTTTTGGTTGTGTCTCTGCCACGCTTTGGTATCAGGATGATGCTGGCCTCATAAAATGAGTTAGGGAGGATTCCCTCTTTTTCTATTGATTGGAATACTTTCAGAAGGAATGGTACCAGTTCCTCCTTGTACCTCTGGTAGAATTCGGCTGTAATCCATCTGGTCCTGGACTCTTTTTGGTTGGTAAGCTATTGATTATTGCCACAATTTCAGAGCCTGTTATTGGTCTATTCATAGATTCAACTTCCTCCTGGTTTAGTCTTGGGAGGGTGTATGTGTTGAGGAATTTATCCATTTCTTCTAGATTTTCTAGTTTATTTGCGTAGAGGTGTTTGTAGTGTTCTCTGATGGTAGTTTGTATTTCTGTGGGATCAGTGGTGATATCCCCTTTATCATTTTTTATTGCAGCTATTTGATTCTTCTCTCTTTTCTTCTTTATTAGTCTTGCTAGCGGTCTATCAATTTTGTTGATCTTTTCAAAAAACCAGCTCTGGATTCATTAATTATTTTGAAGGGTTTTTTGTGTCTCTATTTCCTTCAGTTCTGCTCTGATTTTAGTTATTTCTTGCCTTCTGCTAGCTTTTGAATGTGTTTGCTCTTGCTTTTCTAGTTCTTTTTAATTGTGACATTAGGGTGTCAATTTTGGATCTTTCCTGCTTTCTCCTGTGGGCATTTAGTGCTATAAATTTCCCTCTACACACTGCTTTGAATCTGTCCCAGAGATTCTGGTATGTTGTGTCTTTGTTCTGGTTGATTTCAAAGAACATCTTTATTTCTGCCTTCATTTCGTTATGTACCCAGTAGTCATTCAGGAGCAGGTTGTTCAGTGTCCATATAGTTGAGCGGTTTTGAGTGAGTTTCTTAATCATGAGTTCTAGTTTGATCGCACTGTGGTCTGAGAGACAGCTTGTTATAATTTCTGTTCTTTTACATTTGCTGAGGAGTGCTTTACTTCCAACTATGTGGTCAATTTTGGAATAGGTGTGGTGTGGTGCTGAAAAAAATGTATATTCTGTTGATTTGGGGTGGAGAGTTCTGTAGGTGTCTATTAAGTCTGCTTGGTGCAGAGCTGAGTTCAATTCCTGGGTATCCTTGTTAACTTTCTGTCTCGATCTAACGTTGACAGTGGGGTGTTAAAGTCTCCCATTATTATTGTGTGGGAGTCTAAGTCTCTTTGTAGGTAACTAAGGACTTGCTTTATGAATTTGGGTGTTCCAGTATTGGGTGCATATATATTTAGGATAGTTAGCTCTTCTTGTTGAATTGATCCCTTTACCATTAAGTAATGCCCTTCTTTGTCTCTTTTGATCATTGCTGGTTTAAAGTCTGTTTTATCAGAGACTAGGATTGCAACCTCTGCCTTTTTCTGTCTTCCATTTGCTTGGTAGATCTTCCTCCATCCCTTTATTTTGAGCCTATGTGTGTCTCTGCATGTGAGATGGGTTTCCTGAATACAGCACACTGATGGGTCTTGACTCTTTATCCAATTTGCCAGTCTGTGTCTTTTAATTGGAGCATTTAGCCCATTTACATTTAAAGTTAATATTGTTATGTGTGAATTTCGTTCTGTCATTATGATGTTAGCTGGTTATTTTGCCCATTAGTTGATGCAGTTTCTTCCTAGCCTTGATGGTCTTTACATTTTGGCATGTTTTTGCAGTGGCTGGTACTGGTTGTTCCTTTCCATGTTTAGTGCTTCCTTCGGGAGCTCTTTTAGGGCAGGGCTGGTGGTGACAAAATCTCGCAGCATTTTCTTGTCTATAAAGCATTTTATTTCTCCTTCACTTATGAAGCTTAGTTTGCCTGGATATGAAATTCTGGGTTAAAAATTCTTTTCTTTAAGAATGTTGAATATTGGCCCCCACTCTCTTCTGGCTTGTAGAGTTTCTGCTGAGAGATCTGCTGTTAGTCTAATGGGCTTCCCTTTGTGGGTAAGCCGACCTTTTTCTCTGGCTGCCCTGAACATTTTTTCCTTCATTTCAACTTTGGTGAATCTGACAATTATGTGTCTTGGAGTTGCTCTTCTCGAGGAGTATCTTTGTGGCATTCTCTGTATTTCCTGAATCTGAATGTTGGCCTGCCTGGCTAGATTGGGGAAGTTCTCCTGGATAATTTCCTGCAGAGTGTTTTCCAACTTGGTTCCATTCTCCCCGTCACTTTCAGGTACACCAATCAGACATAGATTTGGTCTTTTCACATAGTCCCATATTTCTTTGAGGCTTTGTTCATTTCTTTTTATTCTTTTTTCTCTAAACTCCCTTCTCATTTCATTTCATTCATTTCGTATTCCATCACTGATACCCTTTCTTCCAGTTGATCACATCGGCTCCTGAGGCTTCTGCATTCTTCACGTAGTTCTCAAGCCTTGGCTTTCAGCTCCTTTAAGGACTTCTCTGCATTGGTTATTCTAGTTATCCATTCATCTAATTTTTTTTCAAAGTTTTTAACTTCTTTGCCATTGGTTTGAATTTCCTCCTGTAGCTCAAAGTAGTTTGATCATCTGAAGCCTTCTCTCAACTCGTCAAAGTCATTCTCTGTCCAGCTTTGTTCCATTGCTCATGAGGAACTGCGTTCCTTTGGAGGAGGAGAGGCACTCTGCTTTTTAGAGTTTCCAGTTTTTCTGCTCTGTTTTTTCCCCATCTTTGTGGTTTTATCTACTTTTGGTCTTTGATGGTGGTGACGTACAGATGGGTTTTTGGTGTGGATGTCCTTTCTGTTTGTTAGTTTTCCTTCTAACAGAGAGGACCCTCAGCTGCAGGTCTGTTGGAGTTTGCTAGGGGTCCACTCCAGACCCTGTTTGCCTGGGTATCAGCAGCGGTGGCTGTAGAACAGCGGATATTGGTGACCCACAAATGCTGCTGCCTGATCATTCCTCTGGAGTTTTTGTCTCAGAGCAGTACCCAGCCATGTGAGGTGTCAGTCTGCCCCTACTGGGCGGTGCCTCCCAGTTAGGCTGCTTGGGGGTCAGGGACCCACTTGGGGAGGCAGTCTGCCCGTTCTCAGATCTCCAGCTGCATGCTGGGAGAACCACTACTCTCTTCAAAGCTGTCAGACAGGGACATTTAAGTCTGCAGAGGTTACTGCTGTCTTTTTGTTTGTCTATGCCCTGCCCCCAGAGGTGGAGCCTACAGAGGCAGGCAGGCCTTCTTGAGTTGTGGTGGGCTCCACCCAGTTCAAGCTTCCTGGCTGCTTTGTTTACCTAATCAAGCCTGAGCAATGGCAGGCGCCCCTCCCCCAGCCTCGCTGCCGCCTTGCAGTTTGATCTCAGACTGCTGTGCTGGCAATCAGCAAGACTCCATGGGTGTAGGACCCTCCAAGCCAGGTGTGGGACATAATCTCCTGGTGTGCTGTTTTTTAAGCCCATTGGAAAAGCGCAGTATTAGGGTGGGAGTGACCCAATTTTCCAGGTGCCCTCTGTCACCCCTTTCTTTGACTAGGAAAGGGAAATCCCTGACCCCTTGGGCTTCCCGAGTGAGGCGATGCCTCGCCTTGCTTCAGCTCACTCACGGTGCGCTGCATCCACTGTCCTGCACCCACTGTCTGGCACTCCCTAGTGAGATGAACCCAGTACCTTAGATGGAAATGCAGAAATCACCATTCTTCTGCATCACTCATGCTGGGAACTGTAGACCGGAGCTATTCCTATTCAGCCATCTTGGCTCCACCCCGTTTCTTTTGTTATTTCCAGCTAAAGCCAATCTCTGCACTCCTATTCCCTTTCACTTATTTAGGAACATTGTTTCAATGATTTGTTCCCTCTCTCTCTCTCTTTTTTTTTTTTTTTTTTTTTTTTTAGTTTTTCCCCAGGCTGGAGTGCAGTGGCACAATCTTGGCTCACTGCAACCTCTGCCTCCCAGGTTCAAGCGATTCTCCTGCCTCAGCCTCCCAAGTAGCTGGGACTACAGGCACCCACCACCACACCCAGCTAATTTTTGTATTTTTAGTAGACATGGGTTTCACTATGTTGGTCAGGCTGGTCTCCAACTCGTGACCTCAAGCAATCCACCCTCCTTGGCCTCCGAAAGTGCTGGGATTACAGGTGTGAGCCACCACGCCCAGCCCACTCTCTCTTACATGGAAATTTTTCCCCTCTCTCTTGAATCATTATCAGAATATAATATGCTGATCTCACATATATGTGAAATTTTAAAAAGTTACATTCACAGAGGCAGAGAGTAGAATGGTGGTTACCAGGGGCTGGAGAAGGGGGATGGACAGATGTTGGTCAAAGGATACAAAATTTCAGTTAGATACAAGAAATACATTCAAGAGTTCTATTATACAACAAGGTGACTATAGTTAATAACAATGCATTATACTTTTTAAAATTGCAAGAGAGTAGATTTTAATTGTTCTCACCACCAAAAATAGTAAGATAATGCACATGTTAATTATCTGGATTTAGCCATTCCACAATGTGTACATATTTCTGAATATCAGGTTGAACACAATAAATATATACAATTTTCATTTGTCAATTTAAATAAATGTTTTTTAAAAAGAATAGATCATGCTGTTATTCATATCATCTTCATAAATAAATTAAAAGTATATGATTTTAAAACTATCTATTGCCCCTACATCTCCCAGATACTGGCCCATATCTTCCTCGCATTTGAGAAAACCCCTCAAAAGTTCTGAAGATTCACTCTTACTAACTCTTTCTTCTCATATGCTGTCGAATCTACTCCAATTAGGCACATAGAGTGTCCAAAACAGTACAAAGCACAGGAAATAAATTACAGTGCTAAGGTTGTGCAAGACCCTCTTTCACATTCCTCAAATTGTCAGGACCTCTATTTTCTTTGCCTACAAGAAGTCTGGCCTGGGTAGCAAAGTGACTAGACCATAGATTGTACTAACATCTCCATGTGTTGCTTTCATCTCCAGATCCTCTATAAGTTTCTCACTTCTGGGCAGGAAGAGTTTTAATATCTTCCCTTCTATGTAAAAAAATGCTCCATGTCATATCCTGCATCCTCCCACTAAGTGGTTCCACAAAGCACTGCCAATGTAAGTCAAATCTAAAACCATTTTTCTCTCAAGTGTTTGGTTCTTGCCAATCAAATGCAACTTGTTTTACAGCCATTGTGTTTGTTGGAGGTTTAAATTGATTCCTTCTGTTGACTCAGTTAAAGTGTTTTGTCTCAGCTGTCTCTACTCTCCTCTTCCCATTTTCAGTGGCTGTGAGTCTTAGCTTCACAGCCTGATATGAGAGGTGGAATGTTTCTTGAAAGACAGAAAGAAAAAAATAATAATAATTACCAGGAAAGAATTTCTAGGTGGTATTTCAAAGCATCATTATCCTGCTGTGCATTAGCATCCTCCAATAATATTTATTAACCTGTGGCTCCAAGGAAAAGATATAAGACTTGAAGACACGGAAAGGATGGTAGATGGAAATGTTTCTTAGCTATTGGGTATGAGGGGAAGTATAGAACTCTTCAGGGCTTCTGTTCATTCTCTTTGTAGTTCTGGTTAGTAACTGGAACTAGAACATATAACTATCCAAGACAATGCCCAAACTGGCCTTCTCTAATATATATAGTGCATATGGAACCAAGTTCTGTGTTTCCTTCTTCCTTAGTAATCCATAGTCGTTAGACTTCATTTGACTTGTGGCATCCTGCCCCATAAACAAACAACAAAAGTAGATCAGCCCCCACCCTCTGACTCCCATCACAAACAGAAGTACTTCAGAGACTCTCTTTTTTCAGACTATATATAGGTGAAATGCCAAACTCTAGCTACAGTGAAACTCAGCTATGAAATGTCTGTGTCTAACTAGAATTTTTGCCTTGGAGTTTGCATATTGTTGTTAATACGGAGAGAGTTATCATTATGAGTGTCACACAGTTTCAACGTATGGTCCAGTTCCTGAGAAGTTGAGCATCTGGAAATGATACCTAAACATATTAGGATGATGGAAATTTTCATTCCTAAAAATAGGTGGTATATTCCATGGAGATAGGCAGTGTGTGTTTCTGTGACAGCACTTCAGCACATCTAGAAATGAAACACTGGGCTAAATTTGATTTTGCTTCACTTTAAATTCTCATCTAAAAGAGATCTGCCATTTTCATCACATTAAAATAAATCACAGATATACTATTTTCTTTGTTGCTATCACTTGTTAATTAAATCACAATGTGGTTGTGTTTATTAAGTTACAAACTATACCTTTTGGGGAAGAACAAGTTCTGCATTGGAACATGTTTACTTGATGTTTTCCCTCCCATCTTCCTTAAGGGGGGATATAATTAAATGTAACAAAGCAAAAGGCAAGTCAATGTGAGGAGAAAACATTGTAAGAAAATTTCTTCCAGCTGAATAAAGCTGTAACATTCCAAAGGCAAATTGCTACAGATGAAACTAACTTGAATATAAAATAAGATTTAAAACTAGGAGATTTTACTTTTCAACCTCTTTCCTTGGACTTTCAAAATTGTCTAAAACATAATGAAACGTTAAGAGAATTACATTCTCTTCCTAATCTACCCAACCATTTCCCTACCACCAACCTAAAAGCTCTCAGATTTTATTTATGAGCCAATGTCAAAGTAGCAGGACTCCAATAATTGAGAGTGTTTCATAGCCTAGATCTGTGCTACCCAATGTATGTACCACTAGGCACATATATCTATTTAAAATTTTAAGTCATTTAATTAATTTATAATTAAAATTAAATTAAGAATTTAATCCCTCACTAGCCACATTTCCAGTGCTTTGATAGCCACCTGTAGCTAGTGCTTACCATATTGGGCAGCATAGATATAGATTTCATCATCAGAGAATGTTCCACTGCATAAAACTGTTGTAGCTGCACATTAGATGATAGTCTACCTTTTTAATGATCTTCTATGAAGCACTGTCCAATAAGACTTTTTGTGGTGACGAAATTATTCTTTCATTACAATTAGCCACAGCAGAAACAACAAACAATAGCAGGAGACTTCCTGAGGCTGAGCTATGAGTAGACTAAAAAGTACCACCTCTGTGGTGTGACTGAACACATATCAAAATACTATTTAAAAATTTTCCCCTCTTGCCTGCCTGCACAGTCTAAAATTTTCATTTTTAGTCTGCTGAGTTAATACAATAAAATTACGTTACATAGAAGTGGTAATCCATACAAATTGTTATCACTTTAGTCCCAAACACAACTTCCTGTGAAGGTAGATAATCTATAATTGCATTGTCCACCATGACAGCTGCTAGTCGCATTGACTGTTCAGTACTTGAACCATGCCTAGTACAGCTAGGAAAATGGATTTGAAATTTTATTTAATTTCAATGGAAATAGGCACATGTGACTCCTATCATATTAGACAGCAAAGTCTATAGGAAAGAGCTGAAAAAATTAATAGGCAGGTTAGAGAGTGTGCTAGACTAAAAGATGGCTCCCAAGATTCCCAACCTCTGGTATGATTCAGGAATCATACCCTGTCTGATTCCTTTTCCTTGATTGTGGGCAGGACTTGTGAATGTGATGGGATTTCACTCTAATGAGTAGGTTACTAGTCAGTCAGTTTTAACTTAATTGAAAGAGATTATCCTGGATGGGCCTGACCTCATCAGGTGAGCGCTTATAAAAGACTGTTCATGAAGATATTTGAACCTGAGAGAGTTTCTCTAGCTGGCCTTGGTGAAACAAACTTCTGTGTTATGCAGAGGGCAAGGAACAACAGGTAAGCTCTAAGAGCTGAGAGTAGTTCCCAAGTAGCCAACAAGAAAATGCGGCCTCAGGCCAGATGCGGTGGCTTACGCCTGTAATCCCAGCACTTTGGGAGGCCGAAGCGGGTGGATCACGAGGTCAGGAGATTGAGACCATCCTGGCTAACATAGTGAAACCCCGTCTCTACTAAAAATACAAAAAATTAGCTGGGCATGGTGGTGGGTGCCTATAGTCCCAGCTACTCAGGAGGCTGAGGCAGGAGAATGGCGTGAACCCGGGAGGCGGAGCTTGCAGTGAGCCGAGATAGCGTCACTGTACTCCAGCCTGGGCAACAGAGCAAGACTCCATCTCAAACAAAAAAAAAAAAAAAAGAAAAAGAAAATGCGGCCTCAGTTCTATAGTTGCAAGGAACTGGATTCTGCCAACAACCTGAACGAGCTTGGAAAAGGATCTCTGGCCTTTAATGATATCATGGCCCACTAACACCTTGATTACAATTTCATATGACCCAAAAATAAAAGGGCTCAGGTAACCAGCACTTGGACTCCTAATTCACAGAAACTGTGAGACAATAGGTATATGTTGTTTTAAGCCACAGAGTTTGTGGTACTAACAGCAACAGAAACTAATACAGAGAGTTTATGAATTAGCTATTTAACGGAACATGTCTTTTAAAAATTTTCAGCAGAACACATCAATTTATAAAACAATGTTTTCTGTTACTAACTGCTTCTTAAAGTAGATATTAAGGATTTTTTTGGCAACTCTTGATAGCATGATTTTTGTGAACTGGAGGAGGAAGATGAGAAAGAAGAAAAGGAAAACTTCTTGGCAATGACAACAGTGGTAATTATGACAATAACGGTGTACAAAGTGATGGCGCTGATAATGCTGATGACAAAATACACATTTACTAATTCATGTCATGCTTTAAATAATTAGTGTGACCAGCGAAATTATACCCTACATATTTATCTCAATGGACAATATGAGATTACTGAGAAGATTTTTCTTGTCATCAATAAGGGAGAGACCATCTTAGAATCAGACATCATTGTTTTTATTCATTAGGTTATAACCAGTGTGTAAAACACATGATCTGGTTCCAAAACATTGTATGTTTAAGACTTGAACCAAAACAAAGCATAAGCATTTTAACAAGAGTTAATATTTAAAATCACATCAAACATTAGTCATTTTTTAATTTAAAAAAGACCATTTCTAACTTATTGGATTGGAGACCTAAAGTCCTGAAGATAACCTTGTCTCTAACTTCAAACAGAAAGAATTATAATGCTGAAAATGATTTTCCCTCTCTTTATTTAGTTTATTCATTTTATAAAATTAAGCTGTATCTGAACTGAAATATATAAAAGGATGTTCACCATGAAAATATATTTCATTACATGTCGATCCAATAAAAACTGAAGTTCATATATACCTGCACAAAGAGACATAATCTCCCCTCAAAATAAACCTGAAGTAGAATAAAATGTTCTTCTACTTCATAACAAAAAGATAAAATGTAGGTCAGATGTTCAGAGACATAAAAAAAGAAAACATATCTTTATCACTTTATTCAAAAGAACTAAGTGTATCAACTCAGTCCCAGTTCTTTGGAACAGAAAGCTGATGTGCTGATGATAAACAGTAAAGCAGATCAGTCTACTAGCCATCAGACTATTATGATGCTAGTTAGGTTAGTCTGTCTGTCAGTGTCCATAAGACTGTACTTGCCTCAAGACAGAAGTGCACAGATGACACAGTTTCTTGAGGTCCTGAGTTTTTCGTTGCACCCTAAACTTACATGGTCCTTGGTACTCATAGGATCTTCCTATTTAAGATCAATTGAAAGGTGTACAACATTTAGGAACCACTTTTTTCTACCTAGCCCATACTTCAAAAAGAGATGTTCTGCTATTCTAATCCTAAACTTTGGGAAAGAGTTGCCTTGCTTCTTTTGTCCTTCATATTTCAGAGAGAAGCAGCACCTTTCATTGGAGGTAGCTGTATCACAAGACAGCAGCAACAGCCTTAAGTTCTACAGCACACAGCACTGAATAAATGCTTTTGGACAGTTGTCTATCCTCTGCCTCAGAGAAAAGATGGAGTCCTGTTAAGAACATATGTACCTTGTACCTGACATAGAAACTTCCTGTCCTAGATGCTGTAGTATATTGTGGGTATATACTTGGGGATTGAGAGAACACAAAAAACGCTGAGACATCATCTTCTTCTATGACTTTGAGGATCAAAGGCATTTTCTTGTATTTCTTGAACAAAGATTTGTGGAGGACCTACTCTGTGCAGACATTATTAGACAATAAAGATAAGCACTGCAACAATCATCATCAGAGTAAGTTCTTGAGGTCTGTTGTTCAACACTGTGTTTATGGCTAAGAATATTGTACTATACACTTAAAAATATGTGGAGAGGATGGATCTTATATTATCTGTTCTTATCACAATAGAAAATAAATATCTTACACTTGTTGCCCCAATAAATATATAGGAACAAATTAGGCAATACATACTTTTTGGTAAGTTTTAAAAAGTATTTTACACTTTGGATTAAAGGAGAGATCATGGCGGACGGAGGCAGGACTAGATTGAAGCTCAGGACAGAGCAGCAGGCAGCTCGCATTGTGAATTTTAACTCCATATCGACAGCAAGAACAAACCAGCAATCCTGAGAGGACCCACAGACCCTCTGAAGGAAGCAGACTGCTCCTGCAGGACACAGGAGACACCCCCGCAAAACTGTAAGTTTCCGCCCCAACTGCAGAAGTGGGAAAGGGAGACCCTCCTCTCTCAAACACACACCCCCACTGGAGAAGCTGGAGGTCTGTTTGCAGGAGAAGTTTCTGACTTTACCTGGAGCTGAGTACATTTGGAAGCCATGCGAAATACAGTGGTAGAGGAAGCAGCAGAAAGACCTAGGGAACTCGCTGGGTCCCCTAGCAGGCCATTCCTGCCTGGCACCACAGGGATCCAATGCGAGAGAAGCAGGGGGTAAAACTGAGAGGTGACAGTGTGCTGGCAGTCCTCACAGCCCTGGCGTGCTCTCAGCACCTCCTCTGCCTGGGCTCCCACTTTGGTGGCACTTGAAGGGCCCTTCAGTCCACCGCTGCACTGTGGGAGCCCCTTTCTCGGCTGGCCAAGGTGGGAACCGGCTCCCTCAGCTTGCAGGGAGGTGTGGAGGGAGAGGCGCCAGCGGGAACCAGGGCTGCGCTCGCGCTTGTGGGCCAGCTGGAGTTCCGGGTGGGCGTAGGCTTGGCGGGCCCCTCACTCAGAGCAGCCGGCCGGCCTGGGCAACGAGGGGCTTGGCACCCAAGCCAGTGGCTGTGGAGGGTGTACTGGGTCCCCCAGCAGTGCCAACGCACCGGCACTGCACTCGATTTCTCACCGGACCTTAGCTGCCTTCCCGCGGGGCAGGGCTCGGGACCTGCAGCCCGCCATGCCTGAGCCGCCCACCCCCTCCATGGGCTCCTGTGCGGCCCCAGCCTCCCCGACGAGCGCCACCCTCTGCTCCACGGCGCCCAGTCCCATCAACCACCCAAGGGCTGAGGAGTGCGAGCACACAGCGAGGGACTGGCAGGCAGCTCCACCTGCAGCCCTGGTGCAGGATCCACTGGGTGAAGCCAGCTGGGCTCCTGAGTCTGGTGGAGATGTGGAGAACCTTTATGTCTAGCTCAGGGATTGTAAACACACCAATCAGCACCCTGTGTCTAGCTGGAGGTTTGTGGATGCACCAATCGACACTCTGTATCTAGCTGCTCTGGTGGGGCCTTGGAAAACCTTTGTGTCGATACTCTATGTTTAACTGATCTGATGGGGACGTGGAGAACTTTTATGTCTAGCTCAGGGATGGTAAACGCACCAGTCAGGCCCTGTCAAAACAGACCACTGGACTCTACCAATCAGCAGGACGTGGGTGGGGCCAGATAGGAGAATAAAAGCAGGCTGCCCAAGCCAGCAGTGGCAAGCCGCTCGAGTCCCCTTCCACACTGTGGAAGCTTTGTTCTTTCGCTCTTTGTAATAAATCTTGCTATTGTTCACTCTTTGGGTCCATGCTGCTTTTATGAGCTGTAACACTCACCGCGAAGGTCTGCAGCTTCACTCCTGAAGCCAGAGAGACCACGAGCCCACCGGGAGGAACGAACAACTCCAGACGCGCCACCTTAAGTGCTGTAACACTCCCTGCGAAGGTCTGCAGCTTCACTCCTGAAGCCAGCGAGACCACAAGCCCACCGGGAGGAACGAACAACTCCAGACGCGCCACCTTAAGTGCTGTAACACTCCCTGCGAAGGTCTGCAGCTTCACTCCTGAGCCAGCGAGACCAGGAACCCACCAGAAGGAAGAAACTCCAAACACATCCCAACATCAGAAGGAACGAACAACTCCGGACGCGCCGCCTTAAGAGCTATAACACTCCCGCGAAGTCTGCAGCTTCACTCCTGAGCCAGCGAGACCAGGAACCCACCAGAAGGAAGAAACTCCAAACACATCCGAACATCAGAAGGAACGAACAACTCCGGACGCGCCGCCTTAAGAGCTATGACACTCACCGCGAAGGTCTGCAGCTTCACTCCTGAGCCAATGAGACCAGGAACCCACCAGAAGGAAGAAACTCCAAACACATCCCAACATCAGAAGGAACGAACAACTCTGGACGCGCCACCTTAAGAGCTGTAACACTCACCGCGAGGGTCCGCGGCTTCATTCTTGAAGTCAGTGAGACCAAGAACCCACTAATTCTGCACACAAAACCACACAGGAAGAAGCAAATTTGTAGCTGAATTTTGTTACCATTTGGATAGAGTGAGAAGCCTTCTGTAACTGGGAGGAAGGCGCAAATCCAGAGTGCAGACTCCACAGGCAGGGGAAGAAGCAAGCCCTTTTTCTTTCCCAGCTGGGAGGCGGATAGCCTGGGGCAGGTTTTCAAGCCCCTGTGGCTCTCCACCTGGAAATGGTCTAGGGGCTGTTGGGTAGGCACTGGGAAGTGAGACCAGCCCTTCGGTTTGCATGGAAGCTGGATGAGGCCTGTGACTGCCGGCTTTCCCCTACTTCCTTGACAACCTGCATGAATCAGCAGAGGCAGCCATAATCCTCCTAGGTACACAACTCCAGTGACCTGGGAATCTCACCCCCATCCCCTAAAGCAGCCGCAGCAAGACCAGCCAAGGAAAGTCTGAGCTCAGATACACCTAGCCCTGCCCCCGCCTGATGGTCCTTCCCTACCCACCTTGGTAGTGAAAGACAAAAGGCATATAATCTTGGGAGTTCTAGGGTCCCGCCCACCACTGGTTCTTCCCCATAATACCACAGCTGATGCTCTCTGGAAAGCGCCACTGCCTGGCAGGAGGCCAATCAGAACAAAAATAGAACATTAAACCACCAAAGCTAAGAACCCTCATGGAGTCCATTGCACCTCCTGCCACTTCCATGGGAAAAAGCACTGGTTGGTATCCACAGCTGAGAGACCCAGAGATGGTTCACACAGGACTCTGTGCAGACCTCGCCCCCAGCCTAGAGCCAGGTAGACTCACTGGGTGGCTAGACCCAGAAGTGAGACAACAATCACTGCAGTTTGGCTCACAGGAAGCCACATTTGTAGGAAAAGGAGGAGGGTACTACATCAAGGGAACACCCTGTGGGATAAAAGAATCTGAACAACAGCCTTCAGCTCTAGACCTTCACTCTGACATAGCCTACCCAAATGAGAAGGAACCAGAAAAGCAACCCTGATAATATGACAAATTGAGGCTCTTCTACCCCCAAAAAAATCACACTGGTTCACCAGCAATGGATTCAAACCAAGAAGAAATCCCCAATCTACCTGAAAAAGAATTCAAGAGGTTAGTTATTATGCTAATCAGGGAGGGACCAGAGAAAGGTGAAGTCCAATGCAAGGAAATCCAAAATATGATACAATAAGTGACAGGAGACATATTCAAGGCAATAGATAGCTTAAAAAAAATCAAAAATTCAGGAAATTTTGGACACACATGTAGAAATTTGAAATGTTCCAGAAAGTCTCAGCAATAGAATTGAACAAGTAGAAGAAAGAAATTCAGAGCTCAAAGACAAGGTCTTCAAATTAACCCAATCTAACAAAGACAAAGAAAAAATAACAAGAAAATATGAACAAACCCTCCAAGAAGTCTTGGATTTCGGTTAAGCAACCAAACCTAAGAATAATCAGTGTTCCTGAGAAATGAAATTTCTAAAAGCTTGGAAAACATATTTGGGAGAATAACCAAGTAAAACTTCCCCAGCCTTGCTAGAGACCTAGACATCCAAACACAAGAAGCATAAAAACGCCTGGGAAATTCATCACAAAAAGATGTTTGCATAGGCACATTGTCATCAGGTTATCCAAAGTTAAGATGAAGGAAAGAATCTTAAGAGCTGTGAGACAGAAGCACCAGGTAACCTGTAAAGGAAAACCTATCAGATTAACAGCAGATTTCTCAGCAGAAACTCTACAAGCTAGAATGTATTAGGGACCTATCTTCAGTCTCCTCAAACAAAACAGTTATCAGCCAAGAATTTTGTATCCAGAGAAACTGATCATCATATGTGAAGGGAAGATACAGTCATTTTCAGAAAAACAAATGTTGAGATTATATGCCACTACCAAGCCACCACTACAAGAACTACTAAAAGGAGCCCTAAATCTTGAAACAAATCCTAGAAACACATCAAAACAGAACTTCTTTAAAGCATAAATCACACAGGACCTATAAAACAAAAATACAAGTTAAAAAGCAAAAACAAAAAACAAAAAACCAAAGTACAGAGGCAACAAAGAGCATGATGAATGCAATGGTACCTCACATGCCAATACTAACATTGAGTGTAAATGGCCTAAATGCTCCACTTAATAGATACAGAACCACAGAATGGATAAGAACTCGCCAAACAACTATCTGCTGCCTTCAGGAGACTTGCCTAGCACATAAGGACTCACATAAACTTAAAGGGGTGGAAAAAAACATTTCATGCATATGAACATCAAAAGCGAGCAGGCATAGCTATTCTTATATGAGACCAAACAAACTTGAAAGCAACAGCAGTTAAAAGAGACAAAGAGGGACATTACATAATTGTAAAAGGCCTTGTTCAACAGGAAAATATCACAATCCTAGACATATATGCACCTAACACTAGAGCTCCCAAATGTATAAAACAATTACGAATAGACCTAAGCAATGAGATAGACAGCAGCACAATAATAGTGGGGGAGTTCAACACTCTCCTGACAGCACTAGACAGGTCATCAGGACAGAAAGTCAACAAAGAAACAATGGATTTAAACTATACCTTGGAACAAATGGACTTAACAGATATATATAAAACATTTCATCCTACAGCCACAAAATACACATTCTATTCAACAGTGCATGGAACTTTCTCAAAGATAGATCATATGATAGGCCGTATACAAGCCTCAATAAGTTTAAGAAAATTGAAATTATATCAAGCACTCTCTCAGACCACAATGGAATAAAACTGGAAACCAAATCCAAAAGGAACCTTCAAAACCATGCAAATACATGGAAATTAAATAACCTGCTCCTGAATGAGCGTTGGGTCAAAAGTGAAATCAAGATGGAAATTTAAAAATCCTTTGAACTGAACAACAATAATGACACAACTTATCAAAACCTCTGGATACAGCAAAGGCAGTGCTAAGAGGAAAGTTTTTAGCCATAAATACTTACATCAAAAATACTGAAAGAGGACAAACTGACACTCTAAGGTCACAACTCAAGGAACTAGAGAAACAAGAACAAACCAAAATGAAACCCAGCAGAAGAAAGGAAATAACCAAGGTCAGAGCAGAACTAAATGAAATTGAAATAAAAATATACAAAAGATAAATGAAACAAAAGCTGGTTTGTTGAAAAGATAAATAAAATTGATAGACCATTGGCAAGATTAACCAAGAAAAGAAGAGAGAATATCCAAATAACCTTGCTAAGAAACAAAACAGGAGATATTACAACAGACACCACTGAAATACAAAAGATCATTCAAGGCTACTATGAACACCTTTATGCACATAAACTAGAAAACCTAGAACAAATGGATAAATTCCTGGAAAAATACAACCCTCTTGGCTTAGATCAGGAAGAATTAGATACCCTGAACAAGCAGCGAGATTGAAATGGCAATTTAAAAATTACCAACAAAAAAATCCAGGACCAGATGAATTCACAGCAGAATCCTACCAGACATTCAAAGAAGAATTGGTACTAATCCCTTTGACACTATTCCACAATATAGAGAAAGAAGGAACCCTCCCTATTCATTTTATGAAGCAAGCATCACCCTAATACCAAAACCAGGAAAGGACAACCAAAAAAGAGAATTACAGACTGATATCCTTGATGAACACAGATGCTAAAATCCTTAACAAAATACTAGCTAAATGAATCCAACAACATATCAAAACAATAATCCACCATGATCAAGTGGGTTTTATACCAGGGATGCAGGGATGGTTTAACATATGCAAGTCAATAAATTATACACCACATAAACAGAATTAAAAACAAAAATCACATGATCATCTCAATAGATGCAGAAAAAGCATTTGACAAAATCCAGCATCGCTTTATGATAAAAGTCTCTGCAAAATTGGCATACAAGGGACATACATTAATGTAATAAAAGCCATCTGTGACAAACCCATAGCCAACATAATACTGAATGGGGAAAAGTTGAAAGCATTCTCTGTGAGAACTGGAACAAGACAAGGATGCCCACTCTCACCACTCCTCTTCAACGTAGTACTGGGTAAAGGGTAAGTCAAACTGTTACTGTTTGCTGATGATATGATTGTTTACCTTGAAAACCCTAAGGGCTCCTCCAGAAAGCTCCTAGAACTGATAAAAGAATTCAGCAAAGCTTCCAGATATAAGATTAATGTACACAGATCAGTAGCTCTTCTATAGACCAAGAGTGACCAAGCAGAGAATCAAATCAAGAACTCAACCCCTTTTACAATAAGTGCAAAAACTAAAATAAAATACTTAGGAATACACTGAACCAAGGAGTTGAAAGACCTCTACAAGGAAAACTACAAAACACTTCTGAGAAATCATCGATGACACAAACAAATGGAAACACATCCCATGCTCATGGATGGGTAGAATCAATATTGTGAAAATAACCATACTGCCAAAAGCAATCTACAAATTCAATGCCATCACCATCGAAATACCACCATCATTTTTCACAGAATTAGAAAAAACAATTCTGAAATTCACATGGAAACAAAAAAGAGCCTGTATAGCCAAAGCAAGACTAAGCAAAAAACAAATCTGGAGGCATCACACTACCTGATTTCAAAGTACACTGTAAGGCCATAGTCACCAAAGCAGCATGGTATTCATACAAAAATAGGCACATAGACCAATGGAACAGAAGAGAGAATCAAGAAATAAACCCAAATACTTACAGCCATCTGATCTTCGACAAAACAAACAAAAACATAAAGTGGGGAAAGGGCACCCCTTTCAACAAATGCTGTTGGGATAATTGGCTAGCTACATGTAGGAGAATGAAACTGGATGCTCATCTCTCACCTTATATAAAAATCAACTCAAGATGGATTAAATACTTAAACCTAAGACCTGAAACTATAAAAATTCTAGAAGATAACACTGGAAAAACTCTTTCAGACATTGGCTTAGACAAGGATTTCATGACCTAGAGCCCAAAAGCAAATACAATAAAACAAAGATAAATAGCTGGGACCTAATTAAACCAAAGAACTTTTGCACAGCAAAAGGAACAGTCAGCAGAGTAAATAGACAACCCACAGAGTGGAAGAATCTTCGCAATCTATACATCTGACAAAGGACTAATATCCAGAATCAACAACTAACTCAAACAAATCAGTAAGAAGAAACAAACAATCCCATCAAAAAGTGAGCTAAGGACATGAACAGACAATTCTCAAAAGAAGATATATAAATGGCCAACAAACATCTGAAAAAACGCTCAACATCACTAATGATCATGGAAATGTAAATCAAAACCACAATGCAATACCACCTTACTCTCATAAGAATGGCCATAATAAAAGAATCAAAAAACAGTAGATGCTGGTGCGGATTTGGTGAACAGGGACAACTTCTACAGTGCTGGTGGAAATGTAAACTAGTACAGCCACTATGGATAGCAGTGTGGAGATTCCTTAAAGAACTAAAAGTAGAATTACCATTTGATCCAGCAATCCCATTTCTGGGTATCTACCCAGAGGAAAATAAGTCATTATTTGAAAAAGATACTTGCACATGCATGTCTATAGCAGCACAATTCACCACTGCAAAATAGTGGAACCAACCCAAATGCCCATCAGTCAATGAGTGGACAAAGAGTAAAGAAACTGTGATATATATATATATATATATATATATATGTAATAAAAGACATATATATAACTATATATATTATGTATGTAATGGAATATAATATACATAATATATATAATATAATATTTTATATATATTTATAATATATATAATATATATTTTATATATATATATGGAATACTACACTGCCATAAAAAGGAATGAATTAACAGCATTTGCAGTGACCTGCATGGGATTGGAGACTATTATTCTAAGTGAAGTAACTTGGGAATGGAAAACCAAACATAATATGTTCTTGATGTGTGGGAGCTAAGTATGGGGATGCAAAGGCATAAGAATGATGCAGGGGACTTTGGGGACTCTGGGGGAGCAGTGGGAGGGCGGCAAGATATAGAAGACAACAAATATGGTGCAGTGTATGCTGCTCAGGTGATGTGTGCACCAAAATCTCACAAATCACCACTAAGGAGCTTACTCAAGTAACCAAATACCACCTGTACCAGAATAACTTACGGAAAAATTAAAAATTAAAAAATTTTTAAAAGGTATTATACACTTTGTCACCTCAGGGGTCATAAAACCATAGAGGGAACCAAACATGAACACATAAACACACAAAAAGACATGATTAGAAATGTGATGAGTATTATAAAATGCAGAGAATAAAACATAGGTTCTAATTTGGATTAGGGTAGAGCTTCAGTAAAACCTTTGCAAAGATGCCAACATTTGAGCTAAGGACAAGTTGGTGCAGGGAGAGATCCTGTGGCTGAGAAGAAATGTTCTAAGCAGAGGGAAGAAGGGAAGAGTGCGGGTAGAGTCCGGAGCAGGAAAGAGCTTTGTGCATTTAAGCAGTTGACAGGCTAGAGTGGCGGGAGAATAGCAAACACAGAGTCCTGAGAGAAGGCTGCAGAGGAAGTCGGGACCAGGTCATGCAGAGCCTTGTGGGCCACTTAAGGAGTTTGCATGTTTCCTGAGAGCAATCCATTAAACTGTTCTAACCAGATGAGGTTAATAACTCAATTTATATTTTTAAAATAAAGTTTTTGGAGAGATATTTATGAAGGTAGTAGGGCTCATTAAACCTAAATTATCTTGCTAGTTTAAAAAGCTTCTTAGCAATATATTTTCTAAGCTCATTCGGTTGTCATTACACAGGTTTCTGACTTTAAAAAATGAGACTGCATGTGGACCAAAGTAAGGGTACACATGTCATTATCTTTCCCATGCACTGTCTAGTCTAGGCTTTCTCAACTGCGACACTATTGACATCTGGGACTGGATATTTCTTTATTCTGGAGCTTATCCTGTGCATTTTAGGGTGCAGTGTTCAGCAGCAACCCGGACCCCTACACTCTAGATGCCAGTAGCACACTGTTTCTCCACCCCACTCCCAGATGTGACAACGAAAAATGCCTCCAGATATTGCCAAATATCCCCCGGAGCCAAAATTGACCCCAGTTAGGAAACACTGATTCAATTTTAGTTAAAGAGGCAATGTTACCATTTAAAGGCACATAATATCTGCAGGAGCCATCACATGGAAAGGACCCTAAAATCCATTCTAGAAATTACCTTACCTGACCCCTGGTCATTCTTACAAACATATAGAAGAGTTAGTGCTCAATTGTTGCAGAAGTAACTTAATATTCTTTGTACCTAAAATACATATCTCAACCAAATCCTTAAAATTAGGAGACACTTGGGTTTGCTGAAGTCATCTGGCTTAGTGAAGAAAGGGCACTATGCTCACCTTCTCCAAGATCCTTCAAAAGAAGATGGAGGTCCAAGAAGACAGAGCCACTATTGGCTGACTTGTTTCTCTCTCTAACTGCTCTAATCAATTTTACTTGACACCTTCATTTCAGAGGCTTTCACAACTGAAAATCACAGAATGCCTAATTTTTGTGTATTTTTTTTTTTTATTAGAGACGGGGTTTCTCCATGTTGGCCAGGCTGGTCTCGAATGCCTGACCTCAGGCAATCCACCCGCCTCAGCCTCCCAAAGTGCTGGGATTACAGGTGTGAGCCACTGCGCCCAGCCAGAATGTCTAATTTTAAAAGGTGCTAGAGATCTTCCATCTAAGCTTCTCACTTTTAAAGAGATACTGGATTGTAAGAGGTATGTTTTGTCCAGGATTACACCTGGTGTGTGTTAATTGGTGGTTAGCAAAAAGGAAGACCCTTTCCAAGTGTTTGATTCATCATCCTGCAATCAAACCTACCCAGCAAACAGACTGCTCTGTGTGATTTTGTTTAAGGCTGAACATTGTGAAAACATACCTGTATATATTTGGAGTCACTACTGTGGGGTATTATATCTATGGTCTCATTAACTAGAACAGTTTTTAAGTGTCTTTTTACCTCGAGAGTATTCGTGGTATTTCCTGGACCGATTTACACGGTCTTAAAATGTGCTGAGGGAATCCCTAATGCAGGCAGAAAGAGCAGCTGCCTCTCTGGTGGGATCTACGGAAAAGCCTTTTTAAATTGTTTACTCTCCTCTCACCACAGTGCTTGAAGTTTCTGCCACTTGAGGGCCTATTTCCTCAGGTGTCTGTAATAATGCAAACACGTTGAATCAGAAGAGCTTGCTAAGTCCATAAAATGTCACCAGTTAAGTTGGCAAGCAATTTGTATATAAATAAGTGCATAGATTTGGAGCCAGATCACAAAGGCAGGAATCCTAGTGTCTAGAGGAGGAGACAGCGGCCTCACAGACACTATGACCATGCTCTACAGGCAGTTAAGGAAAGGGTTGAGCAGCGACACAAACAAACAAAACTAACAGAGCTGCAGAGTGAATAGAGACTAAGTGTTCACTCATAAGACATTTAAAAATGCCTCTTCAAGACAGAGAATGCCTTGCTTCTTAGATACAAATTGTTTGGCTTCAAGGACCAGAAAGCTATCCAAGGTGCTTTAAGTAAAGAGTAATGTATGTGAAAATAGAAACATCTCCCGGAATCCAAGGCAAGCAAGCTCACTGAGCAGCTGGAAACTACAGAGCTCTCAGGACCCGAGCAGCGTGTGTGTGTGTGTGTGTGTGTGCGTGCACATGTGTGTGTGTGAGTGCATGCACACGCACAAGGTGGGGAATGTGGGGAACAGGAGGTAAATGCCATCCACAGGCTCCTCCGTGTCTGCTTATTCCCTCTATCTTCTCTCAACTTTCATTGCTCTGTTTGCTGTGGCTGTCATACAACATGACTCAACCACTGAGTCTGAAGGACTTGCTAAATGCGGAATCCATGGCTAATTAATCCAATATATATATATGTTCTCTATATGTTTAGTAGAGACTCAAATTAGGCCAATTTGCATAAAGTGTATATGCTGTACCTGATTCAATGACCATTGGCTGGAAAAGGAGGGATGGAATGATGGGTACAAAAATTTTACCCTTTGACACTATTCTAGAAGAGTAGTGCTTTCATGGGAATGCGTGTGTGTTTGTGTGTGTGTGGGTGTGTGTGTGTAAAGAGAGACAGAAAGAATGAATGAATCACTCTATTCAAATTATCAAGTGAGTAGTAAAAACAATATGCCAAAAATAAGAGCACTCAGAGGAGGACACGGTTAGGAGAGACTTCATCAGTGTGGTGTAATCTGAGCTGAGCTCCCAAGAGTGGGCAGGATTATATTTAGAATGGGAAAAAGAAATTAGGAGGACATTTCTCTCCAAAATGACACAAGATAGAAATGTCGAGCTTCAGGCTTTGGGATCATAAAAAGTTTGGAGTCTGATTGGAATGCAAGGCTGGCATGTGAATTGTGTGTGCTGAGACTGAAAGTGTAGATTCCTTCCAATCACTGACTATGTCTGAGGCAAAGAAAACTAACTTGAAAGGGACATTTACACACCACAACTGAAATGGGTTTGTTAAAACTGCATGTCTTCTCAGGATAAGGCCCATTTGCCAAGAATCCATTGTTAGAAGTTGTGGCTGTGAATTTCAACTGCACCTGGGCTATTGTGGCTATTCAGTGAAGATAAGTTAGAATGTTTACTCAACATTATATGTACCAGTACTAGAAACTATGCAAATTGGCTAAAATGCCAAGCACAGGCCACACTACTGCATGACCAAGACGCTGGAGCAGGGCTTCTGCATCCACTAAAACTAAGCCACAAGTGAGGTGTCCATTGAAGATGAGAGTCCTTGTGTTGGCTCCAGCAGCTGTGGCAGACTGTCCCAATCATCAAACTTGGGAGACAGTCGTGTATTCTTTCCCATTAACCCACTCACACAACCCAGGCGAAATACCCTGGTCCTAGGAAGATGACTGAATAAGGCAGCCCCAACAGGACACTGAAGGGCATCCTCTGGCAGAAAGCAGTCTCAAAAATCAGATTAGGAAAGACTTTCTATGAGCCAATCCTTTAACTACATATCTTCTGGGGAAAAAAAAAAGTTATTGAATTAAACCAATCCTTTTTTTTTAAATTTCAATAGGCTTGCAAACTGAGCTACTATGTAACCAGTGCAAATGTGTACACATCCAAAAACATTACCACATAGTTGATAATAGTGAAAAATTGGAACACAACCTAAATACTCATCAATAATTGCCTAGATAAATCATGGTGTATATAGCCATTAAAAATGATAACATGGTTTTCTTTCTTTTTTTGAAACAGAGAGATGCTCATGCCATGGCATATTGTCATGGGAAACTTCAGGTTATAGAACAGAATGTATGCTATGAGCTGAGTTATGTAAATGTGTGTATGTGTGTGTGTGTCTGTACACATTTCTTATAAATATCCAGAACTATGGAAACATCAAGATATATATCAAGGTTTTAGTTATTAATTATTACTAAATAATTACTAAATTATTTACTATGGGAGTTTTTTATTGGGTCTACTATACTTTTAATATCTACTGTTTATGTTTTTTCTTACAGTAAGCACTACAACTCTTTGTTAGAAGAGAAATTGGGGGGAAAATTGAAAAAGTTAAAAGAAAATATGTTTTTCCTAACTCTAACAGGGAATACTGAAGAGCTGACATGGTGTGAATTTTATTTTGTAGATCTCTCAGAATTCATTATAGAGACACTCAATGCACTCTTTATATAATGATTAGCTTATATTATGCAATTCTCAAGTAGAATTTGGGCCAGCTCTGCATGCTCATTATTTGTGCAAGTAGCCAGGACAGCCAACTTTCACAGCATGAAAAGTATTGATACCACTGATGGATGAAATGTTTTCCAAGCACAGAAATGGCACTTTAAAGGGGTAGGGAACAAACTGCAGGTTTCTTGGTCACTGGAATAGATCTAAGGATCATTCAGAGAGTAAGAGTTCCAAATGCTAACTTGCTAATCAGAGAACGCAGCTGGAGAAGGAGAAAAGACTGAGAAAACACTTTCAACTTTATTCCCTGAGTCTTGTATTTAGTTCCGAAACCCTGCCGCAGAGGAAGTTTGTTGCTTGAGAAACTCATACAAAAGCAAAAGAACTTCCTGAGCTGGTTAGCTTGTCTCTTTTGAAATAGATAATATACCAAGTTAAAGATTGTCAATACTTTTTGTTTGGGAGGAAATGGTTTAAAACCTGAGTAGAGTTTATGCCAAACTACTCTTTTCCTCTACATGTTCACAGGCCAGTGGCAGGCAACAAAACTGAAAGGGAGGTGAAATTCCTCCTCTGTCTTTGCCTTCCACCTTCTCCCATTCCATCCCTTCTGTCCCTGCAGGAAGCCAGGACTCTCAGGCCCTTCACCCTTGCTTCTCAGAAAAGAACAGCTAACCATTGCCAACCAGGATGCATAGAAACTGAACTACTTCTGTGTCTGCAATTGTGATCTTGGACAGATTACCTAAACTGCTTGGGCTGAGATATGTGAATTCAGATATTGAAGCTTATTTATACCTTCATAATTCTATGCTTCCATAATGATTAAATCCACCATAGTAATAAATAAAGGCCTTAACCACATAAAGAAATATTTGGATTTTAAATAAGTCAGTAAGGATTGGAAAATGCTTGCTTGGTTTCCCTCCCTCTCCCGGCAAAAATGAGTTCCTCAGGATACAATTTCAAGCATTGATAACCTTAGCAGGAGAGAGAATTTGGAGCCTTTCTAGATTCTTCAGACCACATAACAAATGGGATTACCCACTGCCCCTCCCACCCACAGCCACTGTGCTTAGACATTGTAGTATTCACAATGCCTTTGGAAGGCTTGGAAAATTCTCAACTCAATTGTAACAAAAGACATTGACAGTCTCATTAAAAATTGTTATCTTTATGTTTCTAATGAAAGGGCTAAACAATTTAGTTTCACATGAGTTTTAAATTTATAGCTGCCCACCAGAACTAAGTCCTTTTATGATTCTACCCATTACTAAGTGTCACACAACAAAGCACATGTGAATCCTTTTGAAAAAGCTTAATATTTTCTAGTATATTTAACTTACTAAAGGAACCATTTTGTCTGTAAGAAACTAACACTGTAACAAACATGTTTATTCTAACTAGATTACTTCATGTTACGGAATGTTTGAAAAGACAAATTAAAAACTGAGATTCCTTATGAATTGACAAAGTGCTTTTGTGCCCTTTCTTTTTTTTATTCAATTAAGGGTGGGTTTTACACTTCAGGATCATCCAATTTCTGCTTCATGTCCATCTTTCAGTAAAACATCTTTTTGCTTTAGGCTTTTATTCTGTTTTCTGTACTTTTCTTATTCCAATGTTTCATTTTGTTTAGAGCTCTCTATTAATTTCCCCCAAGCCTATTTTTCTTACAACCCTGTGTTCTTTTCCTTTAGGCACCCGAGAATGACATGTTCTCTGTTCTCCAGATGGTTTTGGTCTCTTTATTAGTCTTTTCCCCCTTAGTTTCATTATGTACTTCTTTTTCAGCTAGTTAGCAAGGATAGACACAGTCTGTACATAGACTTTCTACTTTACATTCTCACTAGTTTGAATTGTTATCCCTTCCACAGGCAGCAAGTAAACCAAGCTAATCACTATAAAATCAAGGTGCTTTCACACAGGTCTGATCTGTCACTGTGGGCTTTCTAAATCTAGTCAGATCATATTCCTTCTCTGTCCTGGTAAGAATAAAATTTTCAATGAATCTGTATCCTCTTCAGGTTGGCACAGAAAATCCTTTCATAAAGCATGAGTACCTACAATAGCTGGTTCCTGCTGACTCCTTTGATTTCTCCTCTCAACTTTCCTATTGTACTTTCTGCTCAACCTGTTCAAATCCTGCCAGTTTCCCCCAAACACCATGTTCTCACATCTCATCATGTCTCTAGCTCCTCCCTCCCCCTCAGGAAATAGCCACCCCTTTCTTTCACTCACTCCTGTAGAAAGTCTTCTTACATTTTTCGTTTCCTCACGTCCAAATCTGGGTTTGAATGTGTCTCTAAATTTCCCTGTGCTTGCCTCTCTCACAGGATGTACCTCCAGGTTTTATTAGTGGTGATGGTTTATTTGGCAGTCTTCCCCCAGTGGATTCTAAGCTTTTCTGAGCAAAGTACCCACTTTCTTTCTTTCTTTATACCACGAGGACTGAACTGCCACGAAGTAGTGTTTGTGAGAGAAATGTATTTGTACTATGAAATACCAAATGAGAAAAGGCACTAGAAATCTTAAGTGACACGCTTTATGATTGCCAAAAGAAGGCAATCATATTCTAATTATAAGCAGTTAAAGGGGAAGAAGATGGAGGATGTAGTTTTGCTTCAACTTCTGAAGAGCTTGAAGACATCAGACACCTCTACTTTTGCTTTGAACTTGCAAGAGAAGAAAGCTGTTGGAGCAAAAGTGGACTATGATAAAGGTTACTTACTGTTCCTCTTGCTCAGGCAGCCTTTTACCCTCTAGTCAATTGTGCAATAGTTCTGAATCTAGGAACCTGGGCCATTGTTCTAATCAGTCAATTCTAACAAGGCATCTAGACCCCTGTCACTTCCCACATCTCTTTCCTGGATGTCTCTTCCAAAGGGCTCTGAATATTTTAGTCAATGCCCTACCTTGCTCTGTTCATGCTATAGAGACGCTCTGCTGTACAGCTTACAGTTAGTGTCTCATTAAATTCTTGTACTAGTCCTATGAAATAGGCTTTATTATTTTATCCCGTTTTATATTTGAGGGAACCAAGGCTTGAATTAATCAACTTTTCCCAAAGGGAAACACTGATAAAAAATAGAACTAGGATGTGAATCAGGCTATGACTAACCTTAAGTCCTGAGTTCTTAGTCACCTGTCAACACTGCTTTGTCGTCTGACCACAGCCTCTTCAAACTTTTCACTGGTAGTCTCCACCCCTCTTTGACACCTTTCATGTAAATAATCTAGAAATAAACTTTTTTTATTAATATATCTTTATTTTGTCCCCATTCACTTTCTCTTTACTCATTATACCATACAGTAAAATATTTTGTATTGACCCTGGACATAGAGAATATTGATAGGGATGGATGGAGACTGAAGCTACTTATAGCTTTATTTTTCCAGTTTAGATTGTCTCAGGAACTGAGATGGAACCAAACCTAAAAATAGGAATGAAAATTATATTAACCAATACTTATTAGGCAGTTGTTATGTTCCAATCACTTTGCTCTTAACTTTGTATAGACTGTCTCATTTGATCCTCATGTCAACTCCATAAAGTAGGCGTTTTAGTATCCTCCTAATATAAATGAGAAAACGGAGGCAAAGACAGTTTATACAACTTATCCAAATTTCTATGTTTATAAATGAAATAAAAGCAATAGGCAAAATCAAGTAGACTGACTTCAAATCCCAAGCTCCTAACCACTAAGCTGTGTTGACTCTTAGGAGGTTGGCTTCTGCTGACTCAGTAAGTTCTATAAGAAAAGGGAGGTAAAGCAGAAGAATAACAGGAGCTGATAGTATCAGCTCCCCCAAGGAGTGGTGCATTTCCCATTAGAGGAGGTGAATGTCAGAATGACACTTTGCAATGTTTAATTGTATGTGTCAACTTGTTCGTATCAAGGGTAACCAAATATTTGGCTAAACATTATTTCTGGGTGAGTCTGTGAGGGTATTTTCAGGAGAAATTGGCATTTGAATTGGAGTGCTGAGAAAAGTAGATGCCCCCTCTAATGCGGGTGGGCTTCATCCAATTCTTTGAGGTTCTGAAGAGAACAAAAAGGCAGAAGAAGAGAGAATTTTCTCTCTCTCTCTCTCTCTCTCTCTTCTCCCCCTCCCCCCGATGGTTAATTTTGAGTGTCAACTTGATTGAATTGAAGAATGCAAAGTATTGATCCTGGGTATGTCTGTGAGGGTGTTGCCAAAGGAAATTAACATTTAAGTCAGTGGACTGGGAAAGGCAGACCCACCCTCAATGTGGTTGGGCACCATCTAATCGGCTGCCAGCACCACCAGAATAAAACAAAAGGCAGAATAACCTGGAAAGACTAGACTGGCTGAGTTTTCTGGCCTCCATCTTTCTCCCATGCTGGATGCTTCCTTCCCTCAAATATTGAACTCCAAGTTCTTCAGCTTTGGGATTCTTGGGCCTTCAACCACAGACTGAAGGCTGTGCTGTTGGCTTCCCTACTTTTGAGATTCGGGGACCAGACTGGCTTCCTTGTTCCTCAGCCAAGCAGACAGCCTACTGTGGGACCTCACCTTGTGATCATGTGAGTCAGTACTCCTTAATAAACTCCCCTTTATATATACATATATCCTATTAGTTCTGTCTCTCTAGAGAACCCTAATTCTCTCTCTCTCTCTCTCTCTCTCCCTCTGTCTCTCTCTTTCTCTCTCTCTCTCTGCCTGACTGCTTGAGCTGAAGCATTGGTGGCCTTCTCCTGCCCTTGGACAGAGACTTGCTTCATTGGCGTTCTTCCTTGTTCTCAGGCCTTGGGACTTGGACTAGAATTTACACCACTGGTTTTCCTGGGTCTGAAACTTGCAGACAGCAGATTGTGAGACTGTTCTGCCTGCACAATCGTGTGAGTCAATTCCTTATAATAAATCTTTCTCTCCCTATCTCTATGGATATGCATATACATATATAAAAATAAGTTATCTTTATATATGTATCTATATACATATATAGAGAGATTTATTATAGGGAATTGACTCACATATAAAATAACTATATAGTTTTGCTAAATGTTAATCATTGCACATTTCTTTTGCTGCCATGATGGGTGACAGACTGTGTGTGCTTGGTGTCCATAACTAAATTGAAAACTGCCCTACATACAGAAACCATTGTTTTGGATACAAATAATCATGTTCAGAACGTGATTATTGATTAAGCTAAGTAGATTTCTCCAACATTAATAAGGATATAAAAATAATTTTTCCATAAAGGTTATCAAAAAATAGTAAAACAGACATGAGAAAATTTGATGCATTCTGATAATAGGTACAGGAGCAAAAGAACCCAGACAAACTAAAAAATTATGTGTGTGTGTGCATACCTCTCATTCACCCTAGAAAAGGAAACGGTTTCAACAGAGATTTCCAAAGGGATAACAGTCTTACTGTTTTCTGTTCAGTAGGCCAGACAGGAAAAACATAAAAAAAAGAACAGCTGATGATTAACTTTGGCCAACTCTAGGGTTTTAACTAGGTGAAGGGAATTGTGGTTTTTCAAGTGACATTCAGAATCCATTTTTCTGCCATCATTTATCTCTATTGCATATCGAGTGCTCTATCTTTCCAGCCAGCCACCCTAATAAAATGTAAGAACCACCAGTGATGTTATAAATGAAGTACTTAGAAGCTTGCAGTAATAGGAGATATTAATAATAACCTTAATGAAAATCTGTAGCAACCCAATCTATCATTTGAAAATGTAGCAACAAATGGTATTTTGTGCTGTTGTCAAGAGTTCAGAAAGAAAATCTATTAATTAAAAATGTGTAAATACAAAGTTGCAATATTACAATTTCCACTGAGATGTGTGAGTACATGGCAAGTTACCTATCAGTGTTCCTAATTATTAATATTTTCTCAGAGTTTTTTCCTGTAGAAAGACTTAGATTCCCCCAAAACAATGCATTCACTCAAAACCCTTCCCAACATGCCAGTAGCTATAACAATAACCATGGCAGTTTGTTTTTTCCTAAATATCTTTTGTGTTCTACAATGTGACCTCCTCTCCCCCATAAAGCCATGGAATACATTGTGCTTCAATGAATAGATTATGTTGAATATAAAAAATGGGACCTGATGTGGCTTCCATGGCAAGGTCATAAAGAGTCATGCAGCTTCTACCTTGGTATCCTGGAATACCTGCCTTATGAATACTCTCTCTTCTGATCTTCATGTTGGCAACCCATCTCCCACGCATCGAGAAGCCCAACTCAAGATGAGGCTGCTTGTTGTGCTCTCACTGACACACCCAGATGAGTTGAGTCAAGTCAGCCTATCTTGGGTACCAGACATATCAATGAAAAAACCTGCAGATGATTCCACCTTCCAGAAGATCGAGTCAGGTTCTGCTATTTGAGTCTTCCCAGCTAAGGTTTGAGACATGGAGCAGTAAAAAACCCTCTCTCATGTCCCCTGCCTGAGAAGAGGTTTTGGTAGACCTGTTTTGACACGAAAGCTAGACTGAGTCTTACTCCAGATTTCCTTTGAAGAAAACAGTTACACAGCATCATGAAGAAGAAGATGATGATGAGAGGAAGAAAGAAATTCCCAAGAACTTCATGGGGAAGAGTGTCTGGGGAGAGAAAAACTGGAGAATCTGAGAGAAGGCTGTAGAATGTCTAACGGTGATTTTTACACACACACACACACACACACACACACACAAATCCGGTATGCTCTGCAATGTAAATGCTATCATCCAGTTGTTCTGTGAATTTGTTGGTGTTGTCTATATTTTTTAAGTTTGCTGCAAAAAAATAGATATACATTAGAAGGACCTGGAACCACATTGTCAAGAAGTTAAAAGAGAGATTACACTGTAGGAAAAGTATGACAGCTGTGTTATAAATAAATAGTGTTCATGAAGCCCCTAATAGGTGCCAGCCACCATTAGAGGCAGGGAAATTACAATGGCGAATAAAGTAATGGTAGAAAGAAGGGTGTTAAAACATTACATTGAATGACGTATCATTGGGAGATGAATAATTTCATAAAACACTACAGAAGGTAAGTTTTCCATTTTCTAATGATAATGATAGATATTACTATTTCAAAGAGTAGGTAAAATGTGAGGAATAAACACAAAATAGTTAAAAGATTTTTCCCCTTAAAATAAGTGCTATGTGCTGAATTTTGTCCCTCATACCAAATCCATATGTTGAAGTCCTAAGTACAATACTTCAAAATTTGACTGTATTTGGAGATAGAGCCTCTAAAGAGGTAATTAAAGTAAAATGAGGTCATATGTGTGGACCCTGATCCAATATGCCTGGTGTCCATCTAAGAGAGGAGATTAGGACACAGACACACACAGAAAGAAGATTATGTAAAGATATCAGAGGAAGACAGACATCTACAAGCCAAGAAGAATTGCCCTTAGAAGAAATCAATTCTGCTGACATCTTGATCTAGAACTTCTCGCCTCCAGAACTATAAGGAAATACATTTCTGTTGTTTAAGCCACACAGTCTACGGTACATTTTTGTGGTAGGCCTAGCAAAGTAACACAATAAAGTAGTCCATTATACTCATCAAAGATTTTTTTCAAATTATCTGACTGTTGTGAATTGTATTGTTTGGCTCCTTACAAAATTGCCAGAATAATTGTCATATTGTCATTCATAACTAAGAGGATAAAATATGCATTTATGATATTGTTTCCACAAATTGGAAGGGAAAAATTATGTAAAAATATTTTATAACACCAATTTACTAATATAAAAGTGAGGAAATATTTTAAAAAATTGTTTAGAAAATTACAGTCGATCGACAAAAATTTGGAGTTTTATTAATACTTTTATGCAAGTGGCATGAAAAGGAAATTCTCAAATTTTAATTCTCTCCTTGTATAAAATGTAGTAATTTGCATTGTTGTGATCATTGATTTTAAGATATAGCATTTTTAATCGAAAGTTTGTAGTGTAAATGTTTGATACGAACATGAAAATCTGACTCTATAACTGCCATGCATAATCAAGGAGGAAAAACACTCAAGAAAAGCATGTGATGCAAATCTAATCTTTCACTCTAATAGAACATATTTTCTTAAACCTTAAACATATTTTAAATGCCGAATACACACAGATTTCTGGTTGTGGTTGTGTGTTTGATTGTCTCAAAACTTTCTATGCTTAATTACAAATCATTATGATGTTAAAATATAGAAACACACATAAAGTAGAAACACACATAAAATAGAAACAACCATTCCAATGAACTGAGATTGTTTTTAAGAACTGATATTTCAGATACTCAGATACTTGCCCACAACCTTGATAAAATTCACTGAATCCTGTTTAATTATTGCAATATCATGCAACATCATGGGTTTCAAAATGTATACATGGATTCGTTTCCTAAGTTATTAAGTTTAACTCCCTGGGTTTAAGTGTGTATGTGTCTGTGTGTGTGTGTGTGTGTGTGTGTGTGTGTGTTTCTATTGACAGAGGTCTGCAACTCCTTGTTGACCACTTGATAGAAGTGGTTGATTTAAAGTGCTTTGGTTCTTCAGATACAGAAATATATTTTTCTATAAACCTATTATCTTTGAACTTGATGGAATCTTGTATTGTTTCATATTCTTAAGACCATACAACTCTCAACAGATGTGAAAAATCACATACAACTGAATTTTTGAATACTTTAAATCATATGCAATTGCATTATGGATATCTCACACGGCTTTGTCTGGCTTCTCTGATCTCATAATTTGGGCTGAGGATCAAGCTGTGAACAACAAAGTTCCCACTCTCATGGAACTAAATTCTGGAGGGGTAAGAGAGAAAATAAACAGACAAGTAAATAAATATACACTGTAATAGCAGTTAGTGAAAAGTGCTGTGCACACAAATAAAACAAGCTAAGGGAATAGCACATTATAAGAGATACTACTTCAGAAAGAGAGATCAAGGAAGTCCACTTTCCTCCTGCAAGCTTCAGGGAATATTTGAACAGGAACCTGCCTGAGGTGAGAGAGCAAGCCATGGAAATATCTGTGGGTAGAGCATTCCAGGCAGAAGGAACGGCAAACCTGAGGACCCTGAGGCAGTAACCTATCTGAAGTGTTCAAAAAACCACAAAGAAGCCACTGCCACCGGATGGAGACAGTAAAGAGTGAAACACAAATGCATAATGTCATTTATTCATTCTGAAAATGTTTGTGTGCCTACCGAGTGCTAAGATCTTGAATAGAATCATGGAAAAGGCAGATGTAAAGTTGCCCTGTGAAGCTCACCCTGAAATAGGGGAAACAGACCAAAAGAATTCACTGAGAAATACATTTAAAAATTGCAGTTACCAAAAGCAATATGCAAACAAAGTAAAGGGTGTTGGGAGATGATTTAAGAAAAAACAAAAGTATTTATTTTGAATACATTAGGAAATGCCTTTATTAAGAAGTGGATTTTAAGTTAAGCTTTAAGGAAGAAAGGAGGTAGTAATGTCAAGGCAAAGGGCCAATGTTTCAGCCAAGGAAATAGCACAAGTTGTGTCCTTGAACAAGATGGAAGCTGTCACAAAGGATGACCTGACACAAAAGCAGGGTAGCTGGAACTATCTCTTGGCAATATGAGTGTTTTAGTTAAACAGGGAGAGAAGCAACCCCTTGTGAATTCAATATTAACTTAGGTGTTAATGATTCTCGAATACAGTACAGACCTTTCTTTGGAGTTTCAGACACATGTATCAGCCATTTACCAAGCATTTGCCCTTTGATGTTTCACAGATTTCTTTAAGTCCACATGTTTAAAATCTTTTTGTCTTTAAATCTCTCCATTACTCCAGGGCAAATGTACTTTCTATTCCTTTCATTCACAGTTTGTCAGAAGGTACCACTATCCACCCAATTTTTCAAGAACTGTACATGCTAGTTCTCATATCTGCTTCTTTTTCTCCCTTACTGTCATCTAGTTGCAGATTCGATTTATGTTCACATAGTCTTTTCTTCTTCCTCCTGACTGGCAGTTTCTAAGTCGACGTCCTTTTTCTTGCTCATACTCTTGCAGTAGGCTTATTTGTCTCCTCATCTTTAATGTTACCCTTATGCTTCAATTTATTCTCAACAGTATTGTTTAGACTTATCTTTGTGAAAGTAAATATGGCTACACCAGTCCCTACTTAAAAAATGTAAATGACTCTCAACAACTTTATCCCAAAGTCTCAAATTCCTAAGAAAGGTATACCATATTCATGATTTGTTCAGCCTTGTTTCCCACCTCTTTCCAATTGCACTTCATGTTCTAATAACACTGACTCTCATGTAGATCCCAAATGGAAGTTACTTTCTGTCACCTCTATCCACAACTTTGCACAATATGTTGCCTCTGTCACAAATGTTCTCTTTACACTTTTCCAGCTGTCAAACTGTATCCTTCAAGTAGCCTTTCTCCAATTCTCTTAAGACAAATTGTGCTCATATTCACACTTTATCTGATTTATGTCTTTATAACTCAATAGTCTACCACAATGTCCAAGGTTCCGTGAATATTTGTGGTGTTATTAGATAAATGGATGGATGGATGGATGGACGGATGGATGGATGGATGGGTGGATGGATGGAATGGATGGTCAGAAGGACAGATGAATGGACATTGGAGGGAGGATGATCAAAAAGACTTCCTGAGGAGACACATTTTAGTCTCAATGTTAAATACTGGCTAAGCTTAGAAAGATTGTGGTGAAGAAAGAAATATTCTATCCATGTGGATAGAATAATGAAAGCAAGGGTGAGGAGGAAGGTGAGAGAAAGCTTTGTGGAAACAGTGAGTTCATCTGGGGTAAAATCTTTATATAGAAAATTAGTAAAAGCCAGAATATTAAGGTTGTTGGTAAAACAAGGAGAGAAAAGCAAGGACATCATATTTTAAAGGCATTCAAGCAAGGGTGATAGAAGTCACTGGACAACAAGCAATTACATTTGCATGCAGAGAATGTTGCTAAGAGGCATGAAGTGGGTTTTATTTGCTGTTAAAATTCTGCAGATTAATTTATAGTTAACTATGTTGACAGCATGGAAAAGTACTCCTTTTATTTTTAAATACCTATGTAAAACCTTAGGTTAAAGATTAAATTTTGTTATAAAAAATCATCAGATCTAAAATCATCTCTATGTCAAATTCTAATATGTATATACTTATATATTTAGACAGGAATGTGGATATGTTCTACAAAAATTCTTTTGGCAGAATATTATTTATAGTTCATCAAACTAGCACATTATTTTGAAGCATAATGTAAGAAAATAAAGTTTCCAATAAGAAACGTCCAAGGAGTTACTTGCAAACATAACTAGAAGAGCAACCAAATAAATAGAATTATGAGAATCCTTCACTTTCACCTTTCACTCAGAGAATGAATCTATTAAATTCTGAAAGCTCAATAGTTTTAATTTCCTTTGAACACTTTGGTATTTTTTTGAACTTAGGTGACAGGAAATCTGTTAAAATGACAGGCACAAGAATGGCAAGTTCTAAATCTTACAGAACCATAAAGAAAAAAATGAGAACAGAATTGTTTCTACATGTTCAAGGAGTAGAGAATGAGTATAAGTAGAAGAAAATAAATTTAATAAATTCAAGACTTTTGGAGGCAAAGTACTTGTGGAAAGAATCTGAGAATTTTAAAAATATTTTAAAATTGTGGCAGATTATCATGTTTTAGTATAATAGCAGTAGCCTAATTTAGAGAAAGTCTGTAGAGAAGATTAAAGTCTTAGTGGAAAAAGCAAAAGCACTGAGATGAAAAAGATTTCTGAGCCTCAGTTTTCTCACAAGTAAAATGGATAGAATAAAATATAAGACGCAAAAACAATTGTGAGGACTAGAGATACATTATATAACATATTTGGTGCAAGGTAAGCCGTTAATAAGTAATCCTTATTGTTGTTATTATTATCATAGAGATTGACACACAAATTAGAGAAATTTAAAATTATAAAATGAAGAAAATGATAAAAATTATGAAGAGTTATAAAGAAAACATCAGCAGATAAATTTTTATGCTGGCAGACTAGGAAGGAAACAGTTTTAAAGAAATATTTCTCAAATGGCTGAGCATATATGTTTTCTCTGTCCCCTTGTCAGAGAGAAGTGAGTTAACAGCTAGTTAGCAACAGGTGGCATTATTGACCTCCTAAACATTGCAAAGTGCAGGAAGGTGACATTGAAAGTGGGAAAGCCTCATTTGTTGAAAAGGGTGTCTTTCCCCCACGTTATGTTTTTGTTTGCTTTGTCAAAGATCAGTTGGCTGTAAGAATTTGGGTTTACTTCTCGGTTCTCTATTCCGTTCCATTGGTCTATTACCTATTTTTATACCAGTACCATACTGTTTTGGTGACTATGGCCTTATAGTATAGTTTGAAATCTGGTAGTGTGATGCCTCTAGATTTGTTCTGTTTGCTTAGTCTTGCTTTGGCTAGGCAGGCTCTCTTTTGGTTCTGTATGAATTTTAGAATCGTTTTTTCTAATTCTGTGAAGAATGATGATGGTATTTTGAAGGCGATTGCATTGAATTTGTAGATTGCTTTTGGCAGTATGGTCATTTTCACAATATTGATTCTATCAATCCATGAGCATGGGATGTGTTTGCATTTGTTTGTATCATCTGTGATTTCTTTCAGCAGTGTTTTGTAGTTTTCCTTGTAGAGGTCTTTCAACTCCTTTGTTTGGTATATTCCTAAGTATTTTATTATTTTTTTTGCGGCTATTGTAAAAGGGTTGCATTCTTTATTTGATTCTCTGCTTAGTTGCTGTTGGTATATAGAAGAGCTGCTGATTTGCGTACATTAATCTTGTATCCAGAAACCTTGCTGAATTCTTTTATCAGTTCTAGGAGCTTTCTGGAGGAGTCCTAAGGGTTTTCAAAGTAAACAGTCCTATCATCGGCAAACACTGACAGTTTGACTTCCTCTTTATGGATTTGGATGACCTTTATTTCTTTCTCTTGTCTGATTGCTCTGGCTAGGACATCCAGTACTATGTTGAAGAGGAGTGGTGAGAGTGGACATCCTTGTTTTGTTCAAGTTCTCAGAAGGAATGCTTTCAACTTTTCCCCACTCAGGATTACGTTAGCTGTGGGTTTGTCATAGATGGCTTTTATTACCTTAAGGTATGTCCCTTGTAGGCCAATTTTTCTTAGAGTTTTAATCATAAAGCGATGCTGGATTTTGTCAAATGCTTTTTCTGAATCTATTGAGATGATCATGTGATTTTTGTTTTTAATTCTGTTTATGTGGTGTATCACATGTATTGACTTGCATATGTTAAACCATCCCTGCATCCCTGGTATGAAACACACTTGATCTTGGCAGATCATCATTTTGATATGTTGTTGTATTCAGTTAGCTAGTATTTTGTTAAGGATTTTAGCATCTATGTTCATCAGGGATATCAGTCTGTAATTCTCTTTTTGGTTATGTCCTTTCCTAGTTTTGGTATTAGGGTGATGCTGGCTTCAAAGAATGAAGTAGGGAGGGGTCTTTCTTTCTCTATCTTGTGGACTAGTGTCAAAAGTATTGGTACCAATTCTTCTTTGAATGTCTAGTAGAATTCTGTTATGAATCCATCTAGTCCTGGACTTTTTTTGTTGGTAATTTTTAAATTACCATTTCAATTTCTCTGCTTGTTATTGGTCTGTTCAGGGTATGCAATTCTTCCTGATGTAAGCTAGGAGGGTTGTATTTTTCCAGGAATTTATTCATTTCTTCTAGTTTATGTGTATAAAGTTGTTCATAGTAGCTTTGAATGATCTTTTGTATTTCAGTAGTGTCAGTTGTAATAACTCCTGTTTTGTTTCTAAATTAGATTATTTGGATTTTCTCTTCTTTTCTTGGTTAATCTTGCTAATGGTGTAACAATTTTATTTATCTTTTCAAAGAACCAGCTTTTTGTTTCATTTACAAGTTACAGACTGGGATAACATATTTGTAATCCATATATCTAGCAAAGGACTAGTATGTAGAATATATGAAGAACTCTCAAAACTCATACAGTGAAAAACAAAAACAAAAAAATTAATCCAATCAGAAAATGGGCACAAGACATGAACAGACATTTTGCCAAAGAGGCTATACGAATATCAAATAAGCACATTAAAAGATACTCAGCATTATTAGTTAACAAGCAAACACAAATTAATGTCCCAATATAGTATCACTTCACATGTATCAGAATGGCTAAAATAATAACAATACCAAATTCTGGTGAGAATGCTGAGAAATCGAATCACTCCTGTGTTGTATGTGGAAATGTAAAATAGTACAGCCGTTCTGAAAAATAGTTTGGCAGTTTCTTATAAAACTGACATGCAATTTCTATACTACTCGGCAATTAATAATTGGGCATTTATCCCAGAGAAAAGTAAATTTATGTTAATGCAAAAAAACTGTACATGAATGTTCAAAGCAGCTTTATTCATAATAGCCAAAACCTGGAACCAACTCAGATGTTCCTCAATAAGTGATTGGCTAAACAAACTGTGGCACATGCATACCATGGAATATTACACAGCAATAAAAAGAAATGGGCTGTTGATACATACATCAACTTAGATGAAGCTCCAGGAAATTATGTTGAGGGAGAAAAAAAAGACAATTCCAAAAGATTGCATACTATATAATTTCATTTATATAACATTCTTGAGATACGTACTTTTTTTCAGGACAGAGAGATTACCAGAGTTTAGGAAAGGAGAAGAGGGGGGATATGGTTACAAAATTACACCACTAGAACCACTAGAGAGACTTGTGGTGATGGAATTGTTTTGTATCTTGATGATAATGAATACAAACACCCACATATGTGATAAAATTGCATAGAGCTACACACACACACACACACACACAGAAGTACAAGTAAAATTGGAGAAATGTTAATAAGGTTGTATATTATACTTTTGAAGGATATTACTATTGAGGGAAACTAGACAAAGAATGCATGGGATCGTTCTATATTTCTTACAACTACATGTAAATGCAAAATTATCTCAAAATAAAAAGTTTAATTTAAAAAATACCTATGACCTATGAATTTAATTAATGTGTATTGTTATTAGTTTGCAAGATATTAAAAAGTTACTTTAAAGCAACTAAAATGTTTTAATATCTGGTATATCATTGTATAAGAAAAAAAGTCATGTAGTATTCTTCTTCAAGATAATTCTGGACAAATTAGACTGATTTTATAACTTTGGTTTAAGAGCAACTCTGTATTTCCTCCCTGGCTTTACCATCATGTAAAAATAATGCCAGCAAAACACTTCAGTTTATGCAAGTGTTGCATATATTTCCTCATGAATAGTCTATTTCAAATGTCCCAAACTTCCTCTACTAGTTTGGTGCATTAAAAAACCTAACATCATTTAGAAAACTGCAAGATATCAAGTTCAACTAAATTAAATAACAATAAATAATGTATTAATTAAAAGAGATCAGTGCATGCAATGCTACAAATCATAGAAATTGTAAGTGCCAGCCAAAAATTATAATTTCCAGATTTTTAGTTAATTTTAAAATTTTGAACTATTATAATATTAATTTGAGTTGTTTAGTAAATGATCTCATGTATTTGGACAGCTTAATTTTAAAATGCCTGTTTTCTTATTTACTACATTATAGAGTAGCCCTCAGTTAACAAATCAGAAAGTACAAATGAATCTGGATTATGTTCAAGTACACGTTCATTTTTTAAGAAATGAAAAATACAGTATGGTAAGGGGATATGTATACAACATAACAAATATATATATTGGTTTATTGTAGGATTAAAAATAATAATTTTATTCTAAAGTAAAAGTATGCCACAATGTAAAGGAAGATAATGAAATGCAAATCTAATGATTTGTACCATAAATGTAAAAGATCTGAGAAGAAATTAACCTCACATGCCTAGGTTTATACTACTTGGAAATAAGAGGTTGAAAGGAACTACAAAATGTGTTGAAATTTTTGACAAAGTTAAGTAAATGTGATGAGTTTATTTGTTAGGAAAAAAGACTCATGAATCTTTCATTGTATATTGTCATATAGGTAAGATTCAACAAGGTGAAACTAAAATGTGTTCTCTTCCTTAAAAGGGCTGAATGATGCTGCTCAAATAAAAATTCCTTCTTATCACCACAATAACTCTATGGGCTTTGGGATACTCTGTAATCATTTTAGCTAAAGTTCCTTATTTCTTGAAAATATTTAATTTAATAGTAATAATTGTTATTTATTGCTATTTTTAAATACTGGCTGGTAACTATTGTTGTTAGAACCTGTGATGTATGTTCACAACTTCTGTCTTCTGTTGTGTCTTCTTGTTTTTGCTTTTTGCAAATTCAGTTTCCAAATTCAAAATAATAAAACTATTAAGAGTTCTTTTACATACAAATTATGCTTGAGTCACCCTATAGTTATTAACTACCTAGTGGCCACCAGGTAACACAGAAATTTATTCCTTCATTAAAATAATTAGGCATGTTTGACATTCTTCAGATGTTTGATTAGCTCAATATTGTTAAGAGAACTGTCCTGGTTAGTTTTATTTTCAAAACGAAAAAATATCATCCTTCTTAGGTAAATTTCATACAGGTAAAGGCTACTAATATAAATTTGTTTCCGGCCAGGCGCGGTGGCTCATGCCTGTAATCCCAGCACTTTGGGAGGCCGAGGCGGGCGGATCATGAGGTCAGGAGATTGAGACTATCCTGGCTAACACAGTGAAACCCAGTCTCTACTAAAAGAAATACAAAAAAATTAGCCAGGCGTGGTGACGGGAGCCTGTAGACCCAGCTACTCGGGAGGCTGAGGAAGGAGAATGGCGTGAACCTGGGAGGCAGAGTTTGCAGTGAGCCGAGATAGCGTCACTGCGTTCCAGCCTGGGCAGCAGAGCAAGACTCCGTCTCAGGGAAAAAAAAAAAAAAAAAAAAAATGTGTTTCCATTTTGCGAGTTTTAACAGTTAAAAAGAAACATAATCATGTTTATATTTAAAGACTATTGTCAACAAATTAATTTTTAATATATTTTTTAGATTTAAATATCCATTTAATTTATTATATTGGTATTAGTGACACTCATAATGAATTTAATGGTATAAATTAAAGACTGGAAATTTATTAATGCCCTCACTATCAGGATCATAATTATATCTTTATAAATTTATTATGTATTATGCCTCAACAGAACAAACTATTCTCTTTCTTTCTATTATTTTTGACTACTATAATAAAATAACTCCAGGCATTTAGTTTTATCAACTGCAAAAAGCTTTCTTCTTTTTTGCTTACAGTTGTCTAAAGGCCTTGTGATATGACTTTTAAAATTAAATATTCTATAAAAAACATCAAAAGAACCTCAGGAAAGGACAGTATCAAGTAGACCTGACTGTTGTTGTTACACGGAATATACTCATGGTTCAAGATTTCCAGGTTATCACCAGGGACTGATTTACATGACTGAGTCAGAACCTCAGGATCATTTTAATCTAAAAGCAGATGACTCCATGGAAATGGACTGCTTAACTCAAATGCAAGCAAATGAGAATCGATCACCTAGGACACTGTCTTCTTATGTTTGTGCTGCTGTAACAACTACTTGAAAAACTGGAAGCAGCTTTGGAACTGGGTAATGAGTAGAGACTGGATGAATTTTGAAGTGCATGCCAGAAAAACTTTGCTTGCCATGAATGGAGCCTTAGTGGGAGATTCTGGTGAGGACTCGGAAGAGAAAATCTATAGAGAAAGCCTGAATCTTCTTAATGATTACCTAAGTGATGGTGACCAGAATGTTGGTAGAAATATAGACAGTAAAGGCTATTCTGATGAGGTCTTAGACACAATGAGGTATATATTATTGAAACTGAAGGAAAGGCCATCCTTGTTATACAATGGCAAAAAAAGAAAAGCCAGATGCGGTGGCTCACGCCTGTAATCTCAACACTTTGGGAGGCTGAGGTGGGGGGAACACCTGAGGTCAGGAGTTTGAGACCAGCCTGACCAATGTGGTGAAACCCCATCTCTACTAAAAATACAAAAATTAGCTGGGCGTGGTGGCAGGCACCTGTAATCCCTGCTACTCAGGAGGCTGAGGCAGGAGAATTGCTTGAACCCAGGAGGCGGAGGTTGCAGTGAGGCAAGATTGTGGCATTGCACTCCAGCCTGGGCACATGTGAAAAACCTATTTTTTTCTTCTTAATCTATATCTAATCCTCAACATAACCAGTTTTATCTATAGAAATTGGAATAAAACACTCTCAAAGTGGTATCTTCATCCAATATAACCCTAAGGATTTAAAAGCAAATGTCTAAAGAAATAATTTAATACAGATTATAAACTAAGAAATGCTAAGGAAATTTAAAAATAGTTCTCAGAAAATAATGGCATATTATGATTGACCTTGTCATCAAAACAATTATAAGTTAAATTGTATGAACAGTGGCTTTATTAGATTATTTTATGTTTTATGACCATTTAATTACTTTATAGGTTCAATAAAATTGGATTCTCTTTCCTACCAGAATATAATTGAACAAATCAAATTTGTATCTATGACCAACCCAAAAATCTTGTTTACCTAGATCAGATAAGTCCACTATTAAGAAGCAAGGACTATGTTTCTCATGTGGAAATGATGCCTACACATTCCTCCTAGGAAAAATTTCATGATACCTGCTCTATGGCATATGAAATCTCGGCCTTATAGATAGTAAAGAGTATCACTTCCACACAAAGAAGGAAACAATAGGTAGCCACCAGGGCCTACTTGATGGTGAACAGTGAAGGAAAGTGAGAATCAAAAAACTACCCAGCAGGTACTATGTTTATCACCTGGGTGACAAAGTAATCTGTACACCAAGCCCCTGTGACACACAATTTACCCATGTCACAAACCTACCCACGTACCCCAAACCTGAAATAAAAGTTGGAAGGGAAAATTCAAAAAGAATGCTACTCCCAGTAGGCCAGGAACACCAACCAAAGAAGGGATGGATCTCAGACAAAGATGACCCTTTACACTTATAGGTTATATAGGAGAAAATAGTAGTATACAATCCCACCAACAGTGTAAAAGTGTTCCTATTTCTCCACGTCCTCTCCAGCACCTGTTGTTTCCTAACTTTTTAATGATCGCCATTCTAACTGGTGTGAGATGGTATCTCATTGTGGTTTTTATTTGCATTTCTCTGATGGCCAGTGATGATGAGCATTTTTTCATGTGTCTGTTGGCTGCATAAATATCTTCTTTTGAGAAGGCTCTGTTCATATCCTTCGCCCACTTTTTGATGGGGTTGTTTATTTTTTTGTTGTAAATTTGTTTGTGTTCATTGTAGATTCTGGATATTAGCCCTTTGTCAGATGAGTAGATTGCAAAAATTTTCTCCCATTCTGTAGGTTGCCTGTTGGCTATGATGGTAGTTTCTTTTGCTGTGCAGAAGCTCTTTAGTTTAATTAGATCCCATTTGTCAATTTTGGCTTTTGTTGCCATTGCTTTTGCTGTTTTAGCCATGAAGTCCCTGCCCATGCCTATGTCCTGAATGGTATTGCCTAGGTTTTCTTCTAGGGTTTTTTATTGTTTTAGGTCTAACATTTAAGCCTTTAATCCATCTTGAATTAATTTTTGTATAAGGTGTAAGGAAGGGATCCAGTTTCAGCTTTCTACATACGGCTAGCCAGTTTTCCCAGCACCATTTATTAAATAGGGAATCTTTTCCCCATTTCTTGTTTTTGTCAGGTTTATCAGAGATCAGATAGTTGTAGAGGTGTGGTATTATTTCTGAAGGCTCTGTTCTGTTCCATTGGTCTGTATCTCTGTTTTGATACCAGTACCATGCTGTTTTGGTTACTGTAGCCTTGTAGTATAGTTTGAAGTCAGGTAGCATGATGCCTCCAGCTTTGTTCTTTTGTCTTAGGATTGACTTGGCAACCATTGTGGAAGCCAGTATGGCGATTCCTCAAGGATATAGAACTAGAAATACGATTTGACCCAGCCATCCCATTACTGGGTATATACCCAAAGGATTATAAATCATTCTGGTATAAAGACACATGCACATGTATGTTTATTGTGGCACTATTCACAATAGCAAAGACTTGGAACCAACCCAAATGTCCAACAATGATAGACTGGATTAGGAAAATGTGGCACATATACACCACGGAATACTATGCAGCCATAAAAAATGATAAGTTCATGTCCTTTGTAGGGACATGGATGAAGTTGGAAACCATCATTCTCAGCAAACTATCGCAAGGACAAAAACCAAACACCGCATGTTCTCACTCATAGGTGGGAATTGAACAATGAGAACACATGGACACAGGAAGGGGAACATCACACACTGGGGCCAGTTTTGGGGTGGGGGGAGTAGGGAGGGATAGCATTAAGAGATATACCTAATGTAAATGACGGGTTAATGGGTGCAGCAAAACAACATGGCACATGTATACATATGTAACAAACCTGCACGTTGTGCACATTTACACTAGAACTTAAAGTATAATAAATATATATATAAAGAAAACTACTAGTAGTAAATGGGATGATTCTTAGTTCTTAATCCCAATAGAGTTGTTAAGAACAATAAAATTCTTCAGTGACATAAAAGCAAATTACAGCCCCAGGTCTTTTAAATACTTTAAGATAAAAGTTAACTTTTAAGGCTTTAATATTTTGTGGCCCCAAATGTTTTCACCATACTAAAAAGAGGTCAAAATCTCTGAAATAAGTGTTCTCATGGAAACAAATATCACTAAAAGAAAAAAATCACTGAAAGAGAATCACCAAATATCACTGAAAGAGAAAAATCACTAAGTATATTATATGGTCAGATTGACACCTTATTGGTAAGCACTTTACCATATGGAGGGAAAGCAAAACTTGGAAAGCTTAGAAGCAAAGCTAAACTTGACACTGCTTTTAATAAGCATAAACACTTCATAAACTGTGGTCAAAAAGAATACTGTATCTTCTGAGGAAAAAAATAATAATAGAAATTCTAACTGGTTCTGATCCCCTAAATAATAAAAATGTGAACATTTCCCACAAAATGTGATTTTCTGACATAAACAATGTTGTCCCTGATCTTTTCTATGCAGGTGTGGAATCTGTGTTGTGGCCTTTGTTAATGTAATAATCATGCCACAGAGTTTCTGTTTTTCACTTTGATCAGACAGATGTAAACTCAGGAACTTGTCTAATTTTGCAGCATATTTTCTTTGAAAATACCTGGCATTGTGTTATTTGGTGAAACAGTCCTTCTTCTTTACAGTCAACGTATTCTTTCTTTTTCTAAATGTTTATAACTGAGTCCTGTTTTTTGACAAGCCTTATGTTGGTAGAAAGCTGGGCAAACAAATACACACATTTAGTGCCACAAATTGATCCACTATTGGTGAAGGACAATGTGAAATTATACAATAAGTGATAAAACTAGTAAAAAAAAATTAAGCACACATGGGATTAAGTGTCAAATGAGTGATTAGGAATTAAATGCCAAAGGACATCAAGAAGGCATAAATCACTCCTGCTGGATGGTTGGACACCTCTTCTGAGAAGCAGTAGTTTTATTGCTAGAGAGACTCAAGGTGGGTAGAGAAGAGGTCTCAAAAGGGGAGGAAGAACATGAGTTAAAGCACAGAAAATTAAAGCACTAACTTTTCTTTTTGTGAAATTGTTAATATTTTACTTGACTTCTCTGGCTTATATCTTTTTATAAGATTTAAGTACTTCACATAAAAAGGGATCCTTCTTATTATGAGAAAAATTTTAGAGGTTAAAAGAAAGGTCATACCATGTCTCGGAATTCAAAGTTACAGGATCTTCAAGGAACTTGAAAAAGCTCTTCATTTATTATGAGACAAAGTAAAGTTAAACTCATTATTGCCTGGCTAGAGAATAATAAAAATGTTATAATATTTTTCTAAAAAAAGTACATGTTCTCCAAACATGAACAGAGTTTTACAATGAAAGAAAAAAAAAATCAGCCTTTTTTTCTTCTGCTAAGACCAAAGACATTCAGTACATGCTCACTGCAGATTCCCATTTGACCTTTATCCTATTATTGACATTTGTAGGGGAGATTTTTGCTTTGGATGCTCTGCTGCCAAGGGATCGGTAGTGGCAGTTGAGTTCATGTTGTTTCCCTTTATGCTTAATTTTTAATGACAAGTCTCTGAATTACCAGATTGTGTCAATTACCCTCCAAGAAATCTAATTTTGTTAATGACATTAGTTGCTTGGAAGAGAAACATAAGCATTAATTTCAGTTTAGCAGTTTCTCTTTGAGCTGCAGCAGGTGCTATTTGATGGAATTGCCAGCACTTGATAAGAGTTTATTGGTCCACACACTCAGATCAGTGCTGTCCCGACGACTGAGGCCAATGACATGGCACGTGGCAGTAGATCTGAAAAACAGACTTCCCAAACTTCAATAAAGCACATGGTAATTTCTCTGAAAAGAATTACTGTGACTTTTTAAAAAATTATCCCAAGTCTAAAACTCATAAGTAACAAAGTAAGTGAAATATTAAAGAAATTATCCATGATAGTTCAAGATCAAAGCACATTTTTGCAGACTGCTTCTCTAGATCAGCCTAAAAAGTAATTTTTATTTGAACTATCAAGATTGTTTCCTATTTATTTTACTTTATTAACAGAAAACTCTTGGTGTGGTCTATATTCTGACTTGTTATGGCTTTGAACAGATCACGGCAGTCACAGTGTATAATGGTCATCTATTGCAGCAAAGTCACAGGACAAATTTTTATTCACCCATTTATTTGCCCATTTTTATTCCCAATAAGTTTGAATATTATTTCCTTGCCATAAAAACACAAAAGGTCACCATTGTTCTGAAATGTAACATATTTATATTTACCACTATATGGTAGTACACTGAATTCTTAAAATGGAAAACAGCAAATTTTCATATCAGTCAAGAGCTGCAACTATCAACCTCTTCCTATGACCTACTACATAATCAGTATTTATTGAGCACCTACAATATACCAGGCATTGCTGTTCCCAGGATACAGCAATAAATAAAAACCAAGTCCTGCCTTTCCTGGTGCTGATGTTCTGGTAAAGAGACAAGTTAATGGGTGCAGCACACCAACATGGCACATGTATACATATGTAACAAATCTGCACGTTGTGTACGTGTATCCTAGAACTTAAAGTATAATAAAAAAATATAAAAAAAGAAAAATAAAATAAAATAAAAGCAAAAAAAAAAAAAAAAAAGCATTTAGGTGCAATTTCTGTCCCTGAGGAGCTCTGGCCCAGACCCTAAAGAGAGCCAGAAAAGCATCCCAGAGGAAACTCCATTTTTCTGAGACAGAAAAATTGAGCATAAGTGAAGTCATTATAGGTAATAGGAAAATACAATGGTGATGAGGAAAGGCTTTGCAGAAGAGATGATGCCTGAACAGGTCTTCGAGAATGAATACAAATGCGGAGAGAAGCACTCAAGGCAAAAAGAAAGCGAATGCTAAGTCAGGGAGGCAGGAACAAGGACACTGAATTGTGAGGGAAAGGGGTATAAGTCCCTAGCTGATTATCAGCTGAAGGGCTCCTAGGAGTTGGAGGAGACAAGGATGAAAGTATGGGTAGCCCCTGGGTCTGGTGGGCGTGTGGGCCAGTTCCAGGGATTTGGGGATCCTCCTTTCACTAGCCTCTCCTCTCATAAAGGGATACAGATTAATAAAATAACATGTTTGGATAATTGATTTTTTTTTTTTTGAGGTGGAGTCTTGCTTTGTTGCCCGGGCTGAAGTGCAGTGGTGCTATCTCCGCTCACTGCAACCTCCATCTCCCAGATTCAAGCAATTCTCATATCTCAGCCTCTCCAGTTGCTGGGATTACAGGCATGCACCACCACACCCAACTAATCTTTCTTTTTTGTATTTTTAGTAGAGACGGGGTTTCACTTTGTTGGCTAGGCTAGTCTCAAACTCCTGACCTCAAATGATCTGCCCGCCTTGGCCTCCCAAAGTGCTGGGACTACAGGCGTGAGCGGCTGCACCTGGCCTGGATAATTGATTTATAAATAGTTATCTGTTATTCACACATATATACATACACATATACACTTTTCCTTACATTTCATTTTTAAGGCAGTTAGAAAAGTTTTAAAATTGCAACATCAAAAATAATTATAATTAATATTTGTATAACACTTGGTACAATAGACTTTATACACTATACAATGAACTCTATAACACTACATTTTGAGTCCTAAACTTTTGAAACCTCAAAAATTAAGAATTAGCCTCTTGTTTTCCCTGCTTTTGGCTGGCTTTTTCTTCCCTTAGGCAATGATGCAAAATGCCCAGCTGACTAAGTAGGGTTCTCAGGTAAAAGGAAGCATAAAAAAGGCAGCAATTATCATAGTGTCCCTTCATACTACTGGTAATTTATGATAAGCCGTGTATACAACGATTTACCAACTTCAAATTTTAATAGGCCTGATCATTTACTCTATGAATATTTATAACTTTTACATTATATGCCTTTCTTATGGATTTCAAATTCTTTCTGAAGATATAAAACAAAGCTTTGTTTATTAAAAGAATAACTTCACATGTAACAACTGTTAAATTGAGCCTAATGGGTGGTGAAAGGTGGTGAAAGCTATGCGTATATATTTGAAAATGTTTCTATTTTCTTAAGGCTGAGAAATCCTGCCTCTTGTGTTCTGAAGAGTGGGCTCTGATGAGCAAATTAAGGCTCTCCCATCTGTACTTTTCGATTTCCGACTCCATCTCTACGTTTTCCCCACCTTTATTTTCTCCCTTCCTTTGTGCTGGATTTGAGAAAGAATTGTCCTTGCCCTTTGCCAAAGTGAATCTCTCTCTTCGCTGGTACTTCTGACCCCTCACCTTCCTATATTCCAGGAGCTTGCATTGCAGTACAGCAGGGAGTATGGAGTTTGTTATCATCATCCATGGACTCATCACCTGGCCCTGTCACTTTTTAGCTGTGCGATGCTGTGCAAGGTACTTAACATCCCACAATTCAGGCTTTACCTTCGAAAAATGGATTCATAAAAGTAAGATGTTTTATCATTGCCTGTCTTACTTTCTTATATTTTCACTTTTTCTCATACTGATTGTGCTTCTTCTCCAACAAATATTCTCAGTTCTTTCTGAACCTGAATGAAAACAAGAGTCCCTCACCCTTGCTGCGTGATCTCCTTACCACCCTGTGCCTCTCCCTTTACCACCAAATTTTTGAAAGAATAGCTATTCCTGCAGTCTTTTCTTAATAACCCCAAATTTGTTTACTTTGACTACTGATGTTATTGAACTGTTACGTGACCTTCTAATCACAAAGCTCTGTGTCTTTTCTCTATTTTTAAGCTCCTTGAAACATCTGCACCACTTAACACTGTTGGATCCCTTATTTGCTTAAAATAATTTATTCCACAGCCACTATCATTGTGCTATATCTGTGTATCTTTGATGATCCCTCTTTCTCTTCTACCTACAAATTTAGCTGCTTTTAAAGTTTCTTTTTTTGACTGTCTCCTATTTGATGTACACAATCCTTCCTGAAAATTCACCAAATCTAACACCTCTATCTGAATGACCCAAAAGGTGCAGTGTCTCCATGCTGAATTAAGAATCATGATTTACATGCCTGAATATTCCACCACACCCTTGAATTCAAAACATCCCACAAACCAAAGATATCCCACTCCTCTCAAACCAGCCCTTCTGAACTCTGCGTTAAAGATATTGAAATTCTCCCTGGCAACGTGATTCGAATCTTAGAGGTACTTCCTCTCCTACCACCTCCTACCACCAATCAGTCAACAGTCCTTATAAATTCTAGCTCCATAATATTTTCACATTTATCACTGTCGTCCAGTTTAATTGTTACCACTGTGGCTCAGGGGTTTATTACTTCTTATCTGAACTATTATAATAACCTCTTAATTTGCTCTAACTCATCCTAAGTCTCTTCTTCTAGCTTCGCACCCCCCTCATTTTCCTGACTAACCCATCACCAGTGCCAGATAAATCGTCAGTTTAATTTTAAAAAGTATTTATGAATCAGAAACTTGCAACAGAGAGAAAAGAGGAATTAGCATTTTGGTGCAACAGCTGGATACAATGCTATATATTTTACTGCATTATCTCATTTAATATTCAAAACAAATTGTGATGGACATACTTGGTTGACCATGCAATATTCATTTCCTCCTCCCTCTTTCCAAATAGAGCCCTGATTTTATTCAAGTTACCACAACCCCTCCCTGTGCCACCACAAAGGAGAATTCTAATTAGTCTGTGCTGGTCAGCTTCAGATTTGTCTGGTTATTGTTATTGGTGTAAGGTAATCATAAATCCTAAAATGACTCATAAGAGTAAAGGGAAGAACTGGTATTTCACCATTGGCTAAGATTCTCTCTTAGAGAGCATCTTGCCCATGTAGCCCCAGCCACCAATTTGGCACTACAAGAAGAGCCAAATTAAGTAGAAAGTTGACAAAAAAAGGGCTGAATGAGTCAGAGTAACATGCTGTACCTCCATCCCTCTGGGCTGTTCATTAAACGAGGTAATATCTTTCCTAACTTGTGATTTAGAGTTGTGTGGTCTATTACTTGAAGCCAAAATGTGTCTATGAGCAACCTTACGATATGGAGACAGGCTCAGAGAAGCCTAAGTTTACATGACTGGTATCAGCAGAACCAAAATTTGAACCCACATTTGATTGATTACAAAGACCTTGTTTTTTTCACATTATCTGACTAGGACTTTAATCAGCCCAAAACCTATAGAAATATTTTACAAATGTATTGAGTACTACTTTTTATTATGCACTATTGAAGTGTTTTATGAGTATTAACTTACTGACTTCTTAAAATAACTCTATGGGGCCCACATATTATTCTCCTTTTACAAAGACTGAGAGAGGTCAAATAACTTTCTCAAGGTCACACAGCAAGTAATTATCAGAATATGAAATTGAACCAAAACATTCGGACTTTAGAACTCCTGCTCCTAATCACTGGGCTTACACATTTCTTCATGTACATTTTGCACATACACAATCTTTAAAAAGTAGGTATGTTGCTTTGGTACATTATATTTATGAGAAAAATTGTGAGAGCCTCTGCATCAGAAAGCTGGCTTACAGTAGCAATTTCTGTATATACCAGAGAAAGGTTGGCAGGAGGATGGAAGGAGGGGCTATTTGAATGAAAACATGGGATATGAAATGAAGTAATCTTTTGGCTGAATTGGAGGAAACTCCAACTCTCACATCAGGGGTGAGGCCTTGTAATGTTGCTGGCAGTGGGGTTCTCAAAGAAACCTTCACTTATGGCTTAAGTGTGAATTTGCAATGATACCTAGAGACCCAGGCCAACTGCTTTATGGAGTCCTCCACAGTATTGGAATTGATTCCAAATTCCTTAGCCCAGAATTTATATTCTGCTTCCAATCTACTTTTCTAGCCTTCCCTTAGTGCCCTTCCCATCCTTCTCTTTTATACCTCCCATTTCTTCTACTTAAATTTAGGTAATGAAAGGCTGTTTTAAATTAGTACTGATAATTGCAACATTGAAAAATTTAACTGCTTATAGATAATTTTTAAAACACAACTAGCATCTATTTACTAGAAACAGAAATAACCTCAACAGTTGGATATCTTTGTCATAATGCAATGGAACATATGGTGAGGGTAATGCTAGAACTCTAGAAAATGAGGTTAGCTCAGTGGGAAACTCTGTTTTATATTTCAAAAAAACTCCATTTAAGTTCTACTCAACTAACAAATGAAATAAGGTCCTGTTCATGCTACATCATGGAAATGTGCACTATCTGTCCTCACTCCTAAAGAGAAGCCAGGGGCACAAATTAAATAGGCCTGGTAGAGCTTCACGCATCTGTAATTTAATAAAGTAACTAGAGAATAACAGCACCAGGGTTTATACCTAATCCTTGATTTGTTTTTCATTGTGGATATAAAATAACCCCTCCCCCCAAAGCTTCTGTTTAGTATGATATCTTCAGAATAAGTGAAATGTAATTTATTATCTTCATTTAGTAATAGTACATTGTTAAGGTACTGTTTGTCACTTGAATAGTAGATCTCATCAAAAGGTAATATTCTACTTTTTTCTTAGCATTAGAAATGTTATGTCTGAACAAGATGAATATTGAGCATCCATCTTTCTTTTTTAACTGTCACTGAGACACTGGGGAGACCATAAACAGTAAAGAGAAAGATTAACCGTATCACACAGTCAGTAATTTAAGGAGCAGGGAAATATTTTCAGGTCATCATCAATCTGAATGTTTTCCTTTTACAACAGAAAACCAGGTGATTTAAAATCTCTCCACATACACAAGGCATACCAGAGATAGAATTCAGGAAAAAAAAAAAAAAGAGAAAAAGAACAAAATCTGGTGCTATCTGGGAGTTTTGCATGTTATGCTAAGCTTTCCGGGTTCCCAACAGGAAGGTAATTCCCATTGCATATGGCATTGCAGCACAGTAAATTTTATTAATGGAAACCTATTATCTATCCAGTTGGAGAAATGGAGAGGGCAAATAGGTTAAAATTTTTCTCTTAACTATTAATTAATGTGCCTCAGGTGGTCTCCTTCCCATTAATTTCATTGTACTACAAGAAAATATGGTAAGAGCAGCTGTACATGTTAATCAGTGCTGCTTGCAAAATACTACAACATAGAGACCTGAATGTCTCCCTGAAAAATCAATAACAATAACAACACCACCATCGGAGCAGAAACTATTAAACACTGCCCATGCCAGCACATATACTATGGCAAATTCTAACAACATCCGTGTTTCTAACTAGATTGGTGTTTATGTTAGAATAATCAAATCAAGAAAATGCCTTATACTCAGCCATGGCCCACATCACATATTGTAGCAAGAAGAACATAAATTAATGTATGCAAATAAAATTCAGATTACGTTGATTTTATTTTGGTTTGGGAATATGTGACTATTACCAGATTTTTTTAGAGAAAGAACATTTATCAACTTGCTTTAAAGTAGCTGTAACAAGGAGAAACCAGGATCTTAAAAAGTCTTTTAAACAAATTAAAAACATGATGTATTAGGACTTTTTATTTTGAAAGTGACAAGGACACATTCTATCCAGCTTAAGAAAGGAAGAGAATTTATTGCTCAAGTAATTGGAAAGGGAAGAGCTAGTGCCAGCTTCAGAGATGACTGAGATACAAAGATCATCATGTCTCTCTTTTTCTTGTTTTCATTTTTATTCGTTTCTCTCTTCCTTTACTTCCTTGTTTCAAACTTATTTTTATGTGATGGCTTCATCCTCTACTATGCAGATGTTTTCTCCATGTGTAGTCGCACATGAATACATATATGCAGACAAACAAGAATAGAATGGTTGGAGTAAGAGAGGAGGAATTTCCCAAAGAAAGTTGGGGGATTGGAAAGGAAACTGCTACAAGAAGAGCAAGAGTTGGACAGAAACCGAAAATAATAGACATCTGCATTATTGCTTCTCAGTGTGATCACCAGCATCCATATCACCTGGGAAATTGTTAGAAATGCATATTCTTCAGACTGACTGAATGAAACTCTGGGGGTGGGTCCCAGCAATCTGTTTTCACAAGCTCTCGAAATAATTATGATGGATACTAAGGTTTGTAGAACCACTGTTCTACATGAAGATTTCAGATTATCATCGTAAACATATACCCTGTATATCCAACTGTCCCATGTGTACTTAAGTTGTACCAGTTTGATAGAGCTTATCATAAACTCCCAAAGTTGCTCCTCCTCTGGTGTCTGTATCATCAGTTAATCTCTCCACAGTCCATCTAGAAACTTTGAGCTCCATCCTAGAGTTCTCCTACCCTAACCCTCACTTCCAATAAACTGTAAAATCTTGCCTATTTGACCTCCTATACATTAATATCAATCTATTTACTGATCTCTCTGGTACCTGCCCTTCCCATAACTCCAAATTCATTTCTCCTCTATAAACAAAATTATTTCATTAAAGTGCAAATTTGACAATACCTCACCTCTGTTAAAATATTCACAAGCCTCGCAGAATAAATCCTGCAGAAGAAACTGCACAATCTTTAGCTAAGGCACTGACTATCTGAGCCTCTACTTTGCTCTCCTCCAATTATAAGTTAAGCTTCAGAGATCTATAAGCTCCTCAGGATTCTATTTTTAAAATCATGCTATGTTTATGTATGCTAGGGAGTAGGTCCCCAGCTTTCATCAAATTCTTATTGACCCAAAAAGTTTAAGAACTATCAATACAGTAGACAGAAGACAAAAGTAATTTTGGTTGTCAGGTACATGTTTATGATTGAGATTACCCTGAAAAAAAAGTTAAGACTAATTTAACACATCTTTAAATATAAAATGATTCCTGTGCTTTTAAGAGAGTGATGCTGTGGGTAAATATAGATAATCCGTGTAGAATTAACCATGGTGAAAAAGATTTTTCACAAAGGCAAAAATATCATTGTTCTACTTGTGTTCTGTTAATTAGACTCATGCTAATTATTTCATGGTTAAAAACTTACTGGAGAAGTTGGAATACAAACTAAAAACAGAGAATGGTTTGAAAAAAAGAATGCATTTAATGTGAATATAGATTTGATAGGAAGATTGGATAAGGATTGCAAAGGCTATTATGGGGAGTCATGTAGCATATTTTTCATTAAATTCCATTATTTTTCTACCATCCTACAATTCCCACCTTTCCCATTCTTAGTAATGGACGTGTAATGCAAGTGTGACCAATTACCGTGATCAATTTTCCTATCACAGTGATTAACTCTAGAGTGAGTGTTTAACAAACAATCAGAGACAAACAGAGGCCTTCCCGAAATTGATAAATGGATATTGGAAACAAGTTCTCTTTCAACTGAGTGTGCTAAAACAGGGCCATGTAAATCTAAGCCTGCCAGTGGCAATAGAGCGAACTTGTCAGTAGGAGAAAATTGAGCCAAAAGATGAGGAAAACTGAAACAAGTAAAGCTGAGAGAGAGGGAGGAAAAAGAAGTTTTGAAGGTATGGGATGAACTCTTGAACCGCTAGATTCATCTTTTTAAAGCTAGATTTACTTTGGGCTTTCTAGCTATATTGGTTAGCACATTCTTTGTTGCTTGAACTATGTTAAGTAGGATTTGAATTATAGTCGTTCTTTGACTTACAATAGGATTACATCCTGATCAACTCATTATAAATTTATCACATTTAATATACCCAGGCTACTGGACATCATAGCTTAGCCTAGCCTACATTAACCATGTTCAGAGCGCTTACATTAGCCTACATTTGGGCAAAATCATCTAACACAAAGCCTATTTTATATTACAGTGTTGAATGTCTTATGTAATTTATTAAATATTGTACTAAAAGAGAAAAACAGAATGGTTGGTGGGAACTTTAAATATAGTTTCAACTGAATTTGTGTGCTTTTGCACCATCACACAGTTGAAAAATAGTATGTCAGGGACCATCTGCACTTTGAATAGAATTATTCACAACAGAAACATACCTGTCTAATATACTAGAAATCTGACTCAATGCTTTGGTGTCATTTTGTTTTTTACAGGGACAGATCCCAGGTCTAAATCCTAGCCAAAACCCCTTCTGTTAGAGGAGCTAACCCTTTACTGCTGATGAAAGCTCCATGCTGAAGTGCTTTCCTGGTGACACTCAGAGATCGTTTGCTATGTGAATGTTTTTCTTGCTCAAATTTCAACAAACATGATTGGTAGGTGCTCTATTTAGGCTGTATACAAAGCACCAGAAGAACATAGAGTAATGCAGTTCACTCTATGTGAGTGAAGAAAAGAGAACAGAAAAGAAGAAAAGAAAAGAAAGAGAGAAAAGAGAAGAAAAGAAAAGAACAAAGAAAAGACAAGACAAGACAAGACCAGACCCATTGAATCCTATGGGATCTGCTGACATGTTTGTCTGAACTTCGTCTTCCACATCACTGTCAAGATAGTTTTTCTAACTCACTACTCCAAAATCTATGAAAAGCCTCCAAAGGCCCCCAGTTGCCCTCCAAATTATAACTGCATTTGGTTCACACTTTTCCCTCCTCCTGAAATGACTTTCCTTCTTATTCCTCTTTTAAAAACTTTATCACCTGCAAAATTCACTTCAAAAAGAGCTCCCTCCATTGAAGGTTTAATAACCCTCTTGGCCCTAAAGGAATGACATGAACTCCTCATGATTGCCAATACCAGCTCTAAAATGAAAACATACATCATCTTCATATATCAGAAGAATGAATATTGTTAAAATTACCATACTACTCAAAGTGATCCACAGATTTAATGTAATCCCAATCAAATGACATTCTTCACAGAAATAGAAGAAGCGATCCTAAAATCTGTATAGAACCGTAACACTTTGAATAGACAAAGTAATCTAAGGAAAAAGAACAAAGCTGGAGACAACACATAACCTGACTTCAAAGTATACTACAAGGCTACAATAACACAAACATGATATTTGTATAAAAGCAGACACATAGACCAAGGAAACAGAACAGAGAACCCAGAAATAAATCCACATATTTACAGCCAAAAGATCTTTTGACAAAGGTGCCAAAAACATACATTAGGGAAAAGACACTGTCACTGATAAATGGTACTAGAGAAATTGGATATCCATATGCAGAAAAATGAAGCTAGACCCCTATCTCTCACCATATAGATATAAAAATCAACTCAAAATGGATTCAAGACTTAGATGTAGACCGGAAAATTTTTACTATAAAAAAGATCAGAAACTATAAAACTACTGGAAGAAAACATAGGCGGAAAATGTTAAGATACTGGCCTATGTGAAGATATTATGACTAAGACTTCAAAAACACAGGCAACAAAAACAAAAATTGACAAGTGGGACTATATGAAGCTAAAAGGTTCTTGCACAGCAAAGGAAACAGTCAACAGAGTGAAGAGACAACCTGTAGAACAGAAGAAAGTATTTGCAAACTAGTCATCCAACAATGAACTTATGTCTATATTATACAAGGATCTCAAACAATTCAATAAAGAAGTTTTGAAGGTATGAAACTTTGAAGCTAATAATCCATTAAAAAATGGACAAAGGAACTGAATTGACATTTCTCAAAAGAAGGCATAAAAATAACCAATAATATATGAAAAAATGCTCAACATTACGAATCATCAGGGAAATGCAAATTAAAATCACAGTGAGATATCAACTCACACCAGTTCAAATGGCTATTATCAAAAAGATAAAATATAAAAAATGCTGGTGAAGATTCAGAGAAAAGGGAACTCTTTTACACTGTTGGTAGCAATGTAAATTAGTACAACCATTATGGGAAATATTATGGAGGCTTCTTTAAATACTAAAAATAAAACTACCATATAATTGAGCAATCTCACTATTATTACTCCAAAGAAAAGAAAATGATTATATCAAAGAGATAACTATATCGCCATGTTGATTGCAGCACTATTCACAGTAGCCAAGATACGGAATCAACCTAAGTGTCTGATGACAGATGAATGCATGAAGAAAATTGGGTATATATACATAATAGAATACTATTTGGCCATAAAAAAGAAAGAAATTCTGTCATTTACAGCTACATGGATGGAATTGGAGGTCATTGCGTTAAGTCAATTAAGCCAGGCACAGAAAGACAAATATTGCATGTTCTCACTCATATGTGAGAGGTAAAAAAGTTGATTTCATGGAGGTAGAGTAGAATGATAGCTACTAGGGGCTGGGAAGAATGTGTGTGTTTGGAAGTGGGGAGGATGAGGAAAGGTAGATTAATGTGTACAAATAAACAGGTGGAATGAATTCTATTTTTTTATGTCATAGTAGGGTGACTATAGTTAACAATAATTTATTGTATATTTTTAAATTACTAAAAGAGAAGATGTGAAATGTTCTCAACACAAAGAAATGATAAATGTTTGAGATGATAAATATCCTAAATACCTAAATTTAATTATTACACATTGAGTGCATGTACTAAAATTTCACATGTATCCTATAAATATCTACAACTGTTATGTATCAATTTTTAAAAAGGTAAAAATAATTGCCAATATCAGCTCTGTAAGTTTGGACTAATTACTTAACCTGCTAAGTCTAGCTTTCCTCACTGGTTAAATGGGTATATGATCTAGTTTATAATATTATATGAAAAAATAAGATTAATAATGCAGGCTATTACTGTGTCTATCACATATTTGTACCCAATAAATACTCTTTGTCACAGATACATATATGCAAATAGAAGAGAGACCAATGGTCTTTGCTTGGAAGCACCGTGAATCCACATAGAAGGTTACTCATGAACTGAGCCTTGGAGAGTAATCAGGATTTTGCCAGATAGAAAAAGTAAGGAAGGACATTACAGTTAGAGAATGACATGATGCTAGTTATTCTTCATTCACTTCTATAGATTCCTCATCTGCCCACCTATTTATAACCTGGAAGAATGGCCTGTAGGAACTGTATTACCCAGGTTTCCTTATCCACCGGCTTCTGCTAGGATCAGCCAATGGTAGGCACATGCAGGATAATGGAAGGTGAAAAGAAAGACAGTTTAAGGTATTTATCTTTTCAGGTCACCTAATTCTCATGGCTACTACTCTTCGCTGGTTTCCAGCAACAAATTCAGGTCTCAAAGCAGTAACAGCTTTCCAGTATTGCTGGCTAATATGTACCTCAATGCTCTTCGTTTGTTTCCCTCTCCTCTCCCCACACCTTTCTAAATAGTCCCTACATTTAGCCTTCTCCAGATTTAACACTTTAAGTCTGTGTTTCTTTCATGCCAGTACCCAGACATTTACAACATGTAGATCATAGGGAGCAAAAATACATGGTTTATTTAGGGAATGACGAATAGTTCAATTTTCCCCCATTTTCAAAATAACAAAAATGAATAAAATATAAAAAACATCCCTCCTAATATTCTTCTGGAACTATCACCCTTTTTCTCCTTTCCCATCATCAAGCCTTGTTATCGAAAAAGAAGGGGGGAGTTTGTACTGAGTCACCCAACTCTTCACTCCTTTTCAGTCAGGCTTCAAGGCCACCCTTCCCCAACATTTCTTGAAAATACTATCCAAGTGCCTGTAACAATAGCTTCTGAACTATAGATATCCCTTGTCAGATTTAGAAAGTTCCCTTCAATCTCTAATTTGCTGACAGTTTTTATCATAAATGGCTGTTGAATTTTATCAAATATTTCTTTGCATCTATTGAGATGATCATATGGGTTTTTACCTTTATTCTGTTAGGTGGTAAATTACATTGATTAATTTTCAAATATTAAATCACCCTTGCATTCCTGGAATAAACCTTACTTGGTCATTTTTCATGTTATACATAAGTGGGTTGCATTTACTATTTTCTTTTTTAGAATTTTTTAGTCCATGTTCACTAAGAACACTGGCCTATAATTTTCTTTTTTACTGTCTTTTTCAGGTTTTGGTATCAGAATTATACAGGCCAAAAACTAAATTGAGAAATATTCCTTACACAATTATCTCTCAGTTTACTCCCTAAGCCTTTTTCTCATAGTGTTGTTTCTTTCCAGCCATTTTATTTTTCCACTTCCAATTCTGTGTCCATTGTTCAAATTCTAGAGTTTGCTAAGATTTTACTAATTGTCTTAGTATCTAGTAAGACACGTCAGGGTAAATAAGTAGGTTGGTAGCTTGGGTCCAGAGAGAGAGGGAGAGAGAGATCTTTTTATATGTATGAGATATATATGCACACACACATATATGTTTATATATATAAAATATATATATTCTTAAGCTTTTATTTTGGGTTCAGGAGTACATGTGCAGGTTTGTTACATAGGTAAACTTGTGTCACAGGGGTTTGCTGTCCAGATTATTTCATCACCCAAATACTAAGCCTAGTAGCAAATAGTTATTTTTTCTGCTCCTCTCACCCTCCACCCTCTGGTAGGCCCCAATGTCTGTTGTTCCTCTCTTTGTGTTCATAAGTTCTCATTATTCAGCTCCCACTTATAAGTGAGAACATGCGGTATTCAGTTTCCTGTTCCTGTGTTAGTTTGCTGGGGATAATGACCTTCAGCTCCATCCATGTTCCTGCAAAAGACATGATACTGCTTTTTTGTTATGGCCGCATAGTATTCCATGGTGTGTGTTTGCTACATTTTCTTTATTCGATCTGTCATTGATGGGCATTTAGGTTGATTCCATGTCTTTGCTATTGTGAATAGTGCTGCAATGAACATATACATGCATGTGTCTTTATGATAGAATGATTTATCTTTCTTTGGGGATATATTTAGTAACAGGAGTGCTGGGTCAAATGGTAGTTCTATTTTTAGCTCTTTGAAGATTTGCCACACTGCTTGCCACAATGGTTGAGTTAATTTACACTCCCACACACAGTGTATAGGCATTTCATTGTCTTCACAACCTTGCCAGCATCTGTTATTTTTTTGACTTTTTAATAATAGCCACTCGGACTGGTGTGAAATGATATCTCATTGTGGTTTTAATTTGGATGTCTCTAATGATTAGTGATGTTGAGCTTTTTTCTGTATGCTTGTTGGCTACGTGTATGTCTTATTTTGAAAAGTTCATGTCCTTTGCCCACTTTTTATTGGTATTGATTTTTTTCTTGTAAATGTGTTTCCATATAAATGCTGGATATTAGACCTTTGCTGAATGCATAGTTTGCAAAAATTTTCTCCCATTCTGTAGGTTGTCTCTTTACACTGTTGATGGCTTCTTTTGCTATGCAATTGTTCTTAGATTCCATTTGTGAACTTTTGCTTCTGTTGCAATTGCTTTTGACATCTTTGTCATGAAATCTTTGGCTGTTCTTACGTCCAGAAGGGTATTACCTAAGTTTTCTTCCAGGGTTTTTCTAGTTTGGGGTTTTATATTTAAGTCTTTAATCCATCTTGAGTTTATTTTTGTATATGGTGTGAGGAAGTGGTCCAGTTTCATTCTTCTGCACATGGATAGCCAGTTATCTCAGCACCATTTATTGAATAGGGAATTCTTTCCCCATTGCTTGTTTTTGTCAGATTTGTTGCAGATCAGATAGTTGCAGGTTTGTGGCCTTATTTCTGGGCTCTCTTGTGTTCCATTGGTCTATGTGTCTCTTTTTGTACCAGTACCATGCTGTTTTAATTACTAATAATCCTGTAGAATAGTTTGAAGTTGGGTAATTTGATGCCTTCAGCTTTGCTCTTTTTGCTTAGGATTGCCTTGGCTATTTGGGCTCTTTTTTGTTTCCATATGAATTTTCAAATAGTTTTTTCTAGTTCTGTGAAGGATGTCATTGGTAGTTTGATGTGAATAGCATTGAATCTGTAAATTGCTTTGGGCAGTATGGGCATTTTAATGATATTTATTTTTCCTACCCATGAGCATGAACATAGAATGTTTTTCCATTTGTTTGTGTCGTCTCTGGTTTCTTTGGGCAGTGGCTTTGTAATTCTCATTGTACATACCTTTCACCTCCCTGGTTAGCTGTATTCCTAAGTATTTTATTCTTTTTGTGGCAATTGTGAATGGGATTGCATTCCTGATTTGTCTTTCAGCTTGGCTGATAGGAATTGTTGTATAGGAATTGTTGTTGTATAGGAATGCTAGTGATTTTTTTACATTGATTTTGTATCCTGAAACTTAGCTGAAGTTGTTTATCAGATCAAGGAGCTTTGGGACAGAGACTACAGGGTTTTCTAAATATAGAATCATGTCGTCTACAAACAGGGATACTTTGACTTTCTCTCTTCCTATTTCTTTATTTCTTTCTTTTGTCTGATTGCTCTGACCAGGACTTCCAGTACTGTGTTGGCTAGGAATCGGAGAGAGGGCATCCTTGTCTTGTGCCAGTTTTCAAGGGGAATGCTTCCAGCTTTCGACCATTGAGTATAATATTGGCTGTGACTTTGTCATAGATGGCTTTTATTCTTTTGAGTTATTTTCTTTCAATACCTATTTGGTTGAGGGTTTTTAACATGAAGGGATGTTGAATTTCATCAAAAGCCTTTTCTGCATCTATTGAGGTAGTCTTGTGGTTTTTGTTTTTAGTTCTGTTTGTGTGATGAATCACATTTATTCATTTTCATATGTTGAGCCAACCTTGTATCCCAGGAATGAAGCCTACTTGATCGTGGTGGATTAACTTTTTAATGTGCTGCTGGATTTGGTTTGCGAGCACTTTGTTGAGTATTTTTGTATCAATGGTCTTCAAGGATATTGGCCTGAAGTTTTCTTTTTTTGTTGTGTCTCTGCCAGCTTTTGGTATCAGGATGATGCTGGCCTCATAGAATGTGTGGAGAAGAGGCCCTCCTCAAGTTTTTGGAATAGTTTCAGTAGAAATGTTACCAGCTCTTCTTTGTGCTTCTGTTAAATTCAGCTGTGAATCCATCTGGTTCTGGGCTTTTATTTGATTCGTAGTCTATTTATTAATGACTCAATTTCAGATCTTGTCATTGGTCTGTTCAGGGAATCAGTTTCTTCCTAGTTACATCTTGGGAGGCTGTATATGTCCAGAAATTTCTACATTTCTTCCAGATTTTCTAGTTTGTGTGCCTAGAGTTGTTCATAGTAGTTTCTGATGGTTATTTTTATTTCTATGGGATCAGTGGTAACTTCCCTTTTCTTGTTTAAAGAGATTTATATTAAGCCTTTGTTACATTTCACCTAAGCCAAAAAAGAGAAAAAAAAAAAGAAGAGAAGAGAAAAGAGAACAGAAAAGAAGAAAAGAAAGAGAAGAGAAGAGAGAGAAGAGAAGAGAAGAGAGGAAGAGAAGAGAAAAGAGAAGAGAAGAGAAGAGAAGAGAAGAGAAGAGAAGAGAAGAGAAGAGAAGAGAAGAGAAGAGAAGAGAAGAGAAGAGAAGAGAAGAGAAGAGAAGAGAAGAGAAGAGAAGACCCATAGAATCCTATGGGATCTGCTGACATGTTTGTCCGAACTTCATCTTCCACATCACTGTCAAGATAGTTTTTCTAACTCACTACTCCAAAATCTATGAAAAGCCTCCATAAGCCCCCAGTTGCCCTCCAAATTATAACTGCATTTGGTTCACACTTTTCCCTCCTCCTGAAATGACTTTCCTTCTTATTCCGCTTTTAAAAACTTTATCACCTGCAAAATTCACTTCAAAAAGAGCTCCCTCCATGAAGGTTTAATAGCCCTCTTGGCCTGTTCACATTGCTGCACTGCACTGGTAACTCTTCAACAAAACCCATTTTTACTCTTGCCTCTTATTGTTACTTATGTACAGGTCTTATTGTCTCTCTCAACCTCAACTAAACTATTTAAGAGAAGTGTACTCATCTGTTTATTGCCTGCTGGGTCTAGTCCAATCTCTTATAATTTTTAGACCATTAAAAAGCTATTTACTGAAGTGAATTGAGTTGAAATTGGTATAGACAAGCCAGTATGTCTGGTCATCTTAATCTATATGTTATTGAACAATGTGCCAGCTGGAATCTCCTTTTATGCAATGTCCTTCTCAGCATTCTTTTTCCTTTTCCATGGCATTTTGAGTCCTACTGCTAAAGTACAAAATTTAAGAAAGCATGTTTTCCATAGTGAATGAAACATAGGTAAAATTCTGATAAAAATAAAGCATTAGAACTGAACATCCAATCAGTAAATTCTAATAAATTCATGGACTAAAACAAAAGTTATCATAAAAGTAGCTAGCAATGCACAAGGAAATGTTTATATAATATTATACAATTTATGTTTATTTTCTTTCTCCAGTGCTCATTCTTTCCAAATGTTTGTTATCTGTGCTGGATCTTGAGAGGAAGAAAAAAAGAAAAATGAATAAACCATATTTTACAAAATGATTTCCACTCTGTAATTTGTAACCTGCAATAAAATATATGTATCTATTTATATTGTCTTCCTAGTCAGGGAAAAACGATAAGCAAACAGCAGCAACAAAAGAGCTGCAACCCTCTGACCACCGCGAGTGTTATGAAGGCTTAGTGCTGCCATCCAGCATCCAGCAGTCAGACTGTCAAAGCATAGCATGTAAAGTCTGAGACAGCATAGCATTTCTAAATCAATAAAACATCAACTTGGTCCTACTTTTGATGCAAAAAAATTCTAGTGGTTTAACCCAGAAATAGAGTGAAATACAGAAATAACAGAAGATAGAAGATCAAAACTGTACTCAAGATTACTTGACTTTTAGGTTTTTTTTTTCAAATATCATTTGAACACCCAAAACAAAGTTAAATATGAGAATGTATGTCAGAATTAGAGATGAATAACAGGGACATGGATGTCTCTGAGCTAAAGCTAATGTGGGCATCGTAGCTATGGATGAAAGCTGTTGCAAGAATGAGTTAAAGACCCTAAATGCTTGCTGATCTTTCTTCCACATAATTAAGTTTCTTCAGTATTCTTCTAGACCCTGCCTCTTTTGGACCACACTGTATGTTTTCCTCTCTCCCTCACTTCTTCTAGAATACTATCTTGAAACATATCAGTCCAGCCAATATATATATATAAAAATAAAATAAGAAAAGCATTTCAAATATAATTCAAATCATATCCAATCATCTACATATTCAAAAATATCTATGGAAAAAATAAACACAGTGATCCCATTCTTATGTGACTTGCTTTGAGTTTCTGCTTCTGCATTTAAGACAAGAGCTGTCTTATATAAATGAATTAATCTGTAAATTTAAAGTTAGGTGGAGTGAGGAATTACTTTGATGACATTGATCAAGGAGAAAAGAGTAAGAGAATATGAGACAATCCTCAGTCTGGAGGAAGGGAAAGATATAGAGCTATGTGAAACAAGCTACCAGTGGAAAGGCAATGAGCAGGCCACAAGGGATAGTGAGAAAAGAATATCAAAAAGGAAGAAATCTGAAGAGATTTGGAGGTTACAATAGAATGAAAAAATGGTTGTAGAAATAATTTGTGAATATTGGTGTTAGATACCTAGGAAAAGAAACAAGTTCAAAAGAGTATGGATGTAATATTTTTTTTTCAAATGTAAGATAATGATTCTACTGATTGTGTTGTAGTGTCATAGAATATGCAAAAAGTGCCTCCTGAAATTGTGCTCTACACAATGCGTGTGGCCAGATGTGAGGGCTGTAATGGAAATGTTCAAATTAAACAGAGGACATGTCACTGAAGAACCTTCCAGAAAGTACTTTGCTTTCTATCGTAAGCAAAAAGCATGGTCTACTAGGAAGTATCTTCCCTAGAAATATAAAGATCAGGCTTCTCACCATCATGCCATTATTATTTTGGACCACATGAGATTACCAATATCAGACAAAGTTTTTTACCTGTAAAAGTTTTAATTTCACGGAGTTCAACCTAATAGTTGAATAATCTTGGTAAAGACATTTTACTTTTGTGGGTCTTAGTTTACTTATCTATAAAATGAGAATTTTAGGCTAGATCAGTGAGATTCAATGTATATTTTTCCATGTTATCTCTCCCATAACCATATCAGCAATACCTCTCTTGATGCACAGTGATTGCAGATATGGATAAGGGTAGGAGCACCACATTTTCTCTCTCCAGTAGACAGAAATTCTGATATGCCCCTTTACTGAGCCATTACTTTCTCCTGCCCTATTGAAAACACTGGGAGAGATGCCAGAATTGTTCTAATGAACAGAATGGTTCTCTCAGTGTCAGGTACTAAAAGTTACAGTACAGTTGGTGTCAAAAGTCTGGAAGAATACACCCCATAATCATAATTTTATGCTATGTATCTTGATTCTTCTCCTGCGGCAAATGCAAGTCACAAGCTGAGCAAAAACAAGTTAATGGGCTGAGGATGTGACCATTTTGACGTTCCACCACCTAGGGAAAATAGCAACCAGGAATAACGGACAAGGCTAAGGCCCAAGGCAACATGCTAAAGTGGAGAATCCTCTACTCTCCTTTGGGAGGTCAGATGAGTGCAGAGAATGCAGCCTTGCTTAGGAAAAGGCAGAGTAGAGCTACTTAGGCTATACCACTTGTGACTCCATTTTGTAATTTCTGTTTAATTTGCTGTTTTGACGCAAGCCTCACAGCTTCTTGAAATCGTCCATCTTTATATCCCAAATATCTATCAATAATGCCTTCTTGTCATTTAGTAGACACAAATACTTTTCCCTTTCTGAGCCTTCATTGCCATTAGGAGATAATTTTAAAATTTGGACAAAAAGTTTACAAAAATATTACAAATAAGTCCTTTATCCCCTCTACCTTTTAACATTTTGCCGTATTTGCCTTACCCTTCTCACTCTAAACCATTTTAGAGTGGGTCACAAACATCATGGCCCTTTACCCCTACTCAAACGGTTTGGATATGTGTTCCCACCAAAATCTCATGCCGAATTGTTATTCCCAGTGTTGGAGGAGGGGCCTCATGGGAGGTGATTCCATCATGGGGGTGGATTTTGCCCTTGCTGTTGTTGTGATGGTGAATGAGCTCTCACGTGATCTGGTTGTTTAAAAGTGTATAGCACCTCCCCCTTTGTTCTCTCTTCTTCCTGCTCTGGCCATGTAAGTTGTGCCTGCTCCCTCTTTGCCTTTTGTCATGATTGTAAGTTTCCTGAAGCCTCCCCAGCCGTGCTTCCAGTATAGTCTGCAAAACTGCAAATCAATTAAACCTCTTTTCTTGATTAATTACCCTGTCTCAGGTGTTTCTCTATAGCAGTGCAAGAATGGACTAATACACCTATGTACTTCAGTGTGTATTTCCTAAAAACAAAGAAGTTATATTTGACAACCACAATACACTATCAAAATCAGATTATAGTCCATGTATTTGAACCATAGTTATACTTTGTCAATTATGCCAATGTATTTATTTATTTATTTATTTATTTATTTATTTTTGAGAGGGAGTCTCACTGTGTTGCCCAGGCTGGAGTGCAATGGCATGATTTCGGCATACTGCAACCTCTGCCTCCTGGGTTCAAACGATTCCCCTACCTCAGCCTCCCGAGTAAGTGAGATTACAGGTGCCTGTCACCAGGCCCGGCTAATTTTTGTATTTTAGTACAGATGGGATTTCACCTTGTTGGCCAGGCTGATCTCGAACTCCTGACCTCAAGTCATCCACCCACCTCAGCCCCGCGAAGTGCTGGGATTACAGGCGTGAGCCACCGCGGCCTGCCGCCAACTTTATAGCAACTTTTCCAGTCAACAATACAGACATTGCAGTTAATTTTTATTTCATTTTACTCTCTTTTGATTTGGAACAGGATAATAATTTGTGAATGGAAACTAAGGTATATTCTGTCATCTTAACTCTTTTTTTTATTTCTTAGTATAGTACTAAATTTGCTAACACCTGGAATTTCAAAGACAACAGTGGAAAGGGAATGAGACTTGGAATCAAAAGACTTGAGTTTCAATCTAAAGTTCCTGAATATGTAAACTATTGTGATTTTTCTTAGCTACAGCCCTCTCACTTGTAAAATGTTTACTGTCCTCAGTAGTACATTGTGAAATATCTTGTGAGAAGGCTTTATGTATAGTGAGGAACTATCCAAGTATTAATAATTTTTTTCAACTCTAGCTACATATCCCTTGATCATAAAGAAGATACTACAAAATATTCAAAGATAAAATATTAACACTCACCAGCAAAACAAAATATAGAATGATTTAGAGAGGTTTGGGGCATATACAGAAGAAAAATAATCAGAAAATTCTAACAAACTGTCTAAATGACATAGAGTTTCTCATTCTTAATGCTATTGATATTTTAGACATGATAATTTATTGTCATAGGGGAAGGGGGAGACTGTCCTGTGCATTGTATGATGTTTAGTCATATTCCTTTTTAAGTGGCCCAACAGATTTCCACTTGCTTCAAAGTTAGTCATTTCCACTATGATTAGAATATATATACACTTATATGTCTGTTTTACAAATATTAATTTATGGTATAATTGTATATTTACATGTCTATTTTGCTCATTTATCTTGAGTTCCTCATTGGTAGGAACCACATATTTCTAATCTTCCCAGTATTGCAGTATATCTCTTGATAAATATTTGGTAGAGGAAGAAAGGAATGAGAGAGGAAGGAAAGAAGGAAGGGAGGGAGGGAGGGAGGAATGGAGGGAGGGAAGAAAACAAGGAAGGGAGGAAGGAAGAAAGGAACTTAAGGTTGTAGTTGGTACAGAAGATCTAGTGGAATAATTTGCTGAACTGAAAGAGAATGACCTGGATCCACGCGCCTCATGAGAATCCATCTGGAAAACATTTCTTGATATTGGACACTTTTTTTACTGAAAGGTTATAAAATTAAACCTCTCATTAAAAAACCAGATACCTGCGATTTTTAAGCTCCCAATTTAAGTTTTTCATCAAGAAAGGTGTATGTGGGTGAGTGTATATACCTTCATATGACATTTCTGCTCCCAAAATGATAAGTAAATATTACGTTGTTGTTGATTCTTCCCTTTTTTCTTCCAAGTGGTACCAGATGCATATGTAATTAAAGGGAACAATTTTCTCTTAAATCTTATTAGAGACAGATATGTTTGCTTTGTTTTGTTTTTAGTAAATATACCGGAGCAGAGTTGTCAAGATAATTATTATTTATTTTGTTTGGCTTTGACTGGATGAAATGGGGAGACACCCATAGCATTTTTTTTTTTTTTACTTTAAGTTCTGGGATACATGTGCAGAATTTGCAGGTTTGCTACATAGGTATACATGTGCCATGGTGGTTTGCTGCAAGATCATGGCATTTTTAACAGAAGATTGATGTTAGCTTTTTATTTGTTTATTAAATTAAGGGAGATGTTATGCAGATGAATTTTTGCTATTGTTTATTAAATTAAGGTAAATATGCAGCTAAATGCAGGATGAAATATACAATTTAATAATTATTCACAAAAGTAAATACTCAAATAAGCACTTTCCCAAATATGATATAAAACACTTCTGGCCAGGGCTGTGGCTCCCGCCTATAACCCCAGCACTTTAGGAGGCCGAGGCAGGCAGATTGCCTGAGGTCAGGAGTTCAAGACCATCCTGGCCTACATGATGAAACCCCTTCTCTACTAAAAATATAAAAATTAGCCGGGCCTGGTGGCAGGCACCTGTAATCCCAGCTACTCAGGGAGGCTGAGGCACAATAGCTTGAACCCAGGAGGTGGAGGTTGCAGTGAGCTGAGATTGCGCCACTGCACTCCAGCCTGGGTGACAAGAATGAGACTTCGTCAAAAAAAAAAAAAAAATTCCATCACTCAGAACATCGTCCTTTGTTCAGTCCATCTCCACCTCTCTAAGCAACTATTTTTCTAATTTCTTTCAACATAGATTCTTGTGTAATAATTCACATAAATAAAATCAAACAGTATATGTATTTCTGCTAGCTTTATCCACTTAATATAATCTTTTTCAGATTCAACTATATTGTTGTCTGTATCCAAAATTGACTTTTTTTTAGCGCTAAGTGGTATTTCATTGTACAAATACACCATAATTTGTTATTTGTATTCCCATTGATGAACATAAGAATTATTTCTGGGTTTTGGTGATTAAAAATAAAGCTGCTATGAACATTCTTCTACGAGACATTTTAAAGACACATGTTTCGATTTCTCTTGAGTAAATATCTAGCAGTGGAATTGCTAAGTGATTATTATATGTTTAACTTTTTAAGAAACCACAAATAAATTTTCTAAAGTAGTTGTACTACATTACCCTGCCACCAGCAGTACATGAGTTTCAGTTATTCATATGCTTGCCAGCACTGGATGTTATCTATGTTGTGGGAAAAAAAATTCTGGTTTATGTATATGGTGTATCATTTTGGTTTTAATTTTCATTTCCCAGATAATATGATACTCAGTATCTTCTCACATACTTCTGGGCCATCGTATATCTTCTTTTGTGAGATCTATTCAATTCATTTACCCACCTTAATCGACTATTTGTCTTCTTCTTATGGATTTGGAGGAATTCTTTAAATATTCTGAATACAGTTCTGTCATTGAACATGTGTATTTTTAATATCTTTTCTTCTGCCCATAGTCTGGCTTTCCCTCCTTTATTGGTGAAAAAAAAAGAATTTCTAAATATTTTAATAAAGTCTAATTTATGATTACTTCTTTCAAGTTTAGTGCATTTTTGTTCTCTAAGCAACTTTTGCCTATGCCTAGGTCACAAAAATATTCTTTATATATTTTTCTAGGAGATTTATTGTTTTAATCTCATAATTTAAGGCTATAATCCTTCTGGAATTTATTTCTGTGTGTAGTGTAAGGTGAAGCTAAGATTCATTTTTTCCCATGTATTTATCCAATTAGTTGCTCTATTATCATTTATTGAAAGGGTAAAGTGTCTTCATTTTCCTCTGGTCTTCATTGTTCTGATGATAATTCAGCCATCATTTGTATAATTACTCCCTTATATGTGATGACCTCTTTCCTCTGACAGCTTTCAGTATTTTGCCTTTATCTTTTATTTTCTAAAGTTTTACCTTGATGTGCTTAGGTGTAGTTTACTTTGTGTTTATCTTGCTGGGAGTTACCTGGGCTTCTTGGATCTATAAATCTATGTTGTTCACCAAACTTGAAAAATTTGGGGCCAATATATTTTAAAATAATTTTTGTTTGCTTCTTTCTCTTTATATTTATCTATTTTGATGTTTACTGACTCCTTTGTATTAGTTTTCAATTGATGCCATAACAAATTGCCACAAACTTAGAGGCTTAAATCCACAAAAAATTGTTATAGTTTTGTAGAACAGAAATCTGACACAGTTTCTACTGAGCTAAATCAAGGCATCGGGAAGGCAGTGCTTCTTTCTGAGAGCTCCAGGTAAGAATCTGTTTTCTTGCACATTCAGGTTGTTGGTGGACTCCAGATTTTGTGAAACTGACATTTCAGGGCCAGCTTTGGCATGTGACTTCCTCAGCTTCTAAACCAGCAACAGAAGGTCATGTCTCTCTCAGCACTTCAAATCTCTCCTGCCCTTTTCCATTATCTCAAATCTTTGACCTACTTCCACTTTTCAGGGTCCATGTGATAATCCAGGATAATGTCTCTACCTTAAAGTTGATAACCTGAATTCCTTCTGCAAAATTCCATTTTCCATGTAAAGTAACATATGCACAGGTTCCAGAGATTAAGGTGTAGACATCTTTGGCAGAGGGAAGGGGCTGGCATTATTCTGCCTTCCACAGCTTTTTATCTGCTGGCTTCAATCTGCTGCTAAATTCATCCATGGAACTTTTTTATTTCGGATGTTAATTTTTTATTTCTAGAATTTCTATTTGATTTTCTTATAGTTTTCATTTCTCTACGGAGACTCACCATCTGTTCACTTATTATAGTTATCTTTTAAATTAAGTCCTTATGATAGATCCTTTAAAGTCCTTTACTGTTAATTGTCTACTAATTTTCATGGTATGTTAATTTCTTCTGTTCTTGAGGATGGCTCACATTTTCCTATATTTTCATATATCTAATGAATCCTTCTTGCACACTTGGTATTATGGATAGAGACTCTGGTTTCTGTTAACTTCCTGTCAGAAGTGGTGCTTTTGTTAGTTTGTCTGTTTGCTTGTTCATTTGTTTGCTTTTTCTGGCAGCCAACTAAATTGTTGACTAAACACATTGAATTTTTGAAGACTTTATTTTATATTTTTTTAGGGTCAATCTGCTTCACCTTTATTCCTAGACTTAAAGTATAGCCCTTAATCAACAAACACAGTGTTTACATCTAATATGGAGTATTTCATGGGTTTTACAGAAAGCCTGAGGTGTTTATCAAGCAGGATTCAAACTCCAAACACTGTCATCCCACCAAGAGGAAATGGCTGAAATCTATGCTCAGCTTTTTTATCCTTTAAGTTTTTATTTCCCCTGGACTCCTTAGAGTATGCCCTATACATAGATTTCAGAAAATGACACAAAGGATTGAGGGCAGTTAAATTAAAGATTTTGGGTATCCTGTTTCTGTGGCTCCTTCATTTCTGGACTTCCTCTCGTTAATTTCTACTTACTCTGTTAGCCTGTAACTCTGTCCTCTAACACCACAGGTTGATAAAACTGTGCCTTCTGCTTAGTTGTATCCAATTGCACCACTCATTGATTGGGTATTTCCCCTCACTGTAAATGTGGCTGTCACCCAGCATGGTTTCCTATTTTCAGTGTCAAATATTGTTCAGTGTCTGCCTAGTTTTGATTGCCCTCCAGTGCCTTCAAATAGCTTTACAAAAAATATTTTGTCCAGGATTTATAATTGCTATCTGCAGGAAGGCTAGTCCAATACAAGAAACTTCATCATTACTATAACTAGAAATTTGACTCGTTTTTCAAAAGATAAGAATAAGCTTTTAAAGGATAACTTTGCCTTCCGTGTTGAAAATATATGGTAAGATAAGGAGTCAAGGATAGAATCTGAGAGGCAATTAGGGGTTCTTTATAATAATCCAGGAAAGAGGTCACATTGGCTTGTAATAGAATGGCAGAGGTAAGGTGGTTAAAAAGTTATCAATTCAGTAAATAGTTTGTAAGTAGAGCCTAAAAGCTTCCCAACAGATGGAGAAAGAAGATAAAAGAGAGAAGTCAAGGATTTCTTCAAGACTTAGTAACTTAGCAGTTTTCAGTAACTGGCATGAAAAAGTTATACTGGGGCCTTGGGGGTGACGGGGAAAGGGCAAATCATATGAGTTTAGTTTTAAGCCATTGTATTAGTTAGGGTTCTGCAGAGAGACAGAACTAACAGCATATATGTATATATAAAAGGGAGTTTATTAGGGAGAATTGGCTCACACAGTTACAAGGTGAATCCCACAGTAACCTGCCTGAAAGCTGGAGAGAGAGAAGCTAGTAGGGGCTCAGTCCAAGTCCAAAAGCCTCAAAACCAGGGAAGTCCACAATGTAGCCTTCAGTCTGAGGCCAAAGGCCCAAGAGCCCCTGGGAGGCTGCTGGTGCAAATCCCAGAGTCCGAAAGGTCAGAGAACCTGAAGTCTGATGTCCAAGGGCAGGAGGAGAGAAAGTGAGCATCTGGCATGGGAAGGGAGAGACAGTAAGAGACTCCACAGCTGTTTATCCCCATTCTTTTGGCTGTTTTGTTCTAGCTGTGCTGGCAGCTGATTGGATGGTGCCCACACACATTGAGGGTGGATCTTCCTTCTCTCAATCCACTGACTCAAATGTCAATTTCCTCTCAAAACACCCTTACAGACACACCTGGGAACAATGATTCACCAGCCATTCAGGCATTCCTCAATGCAGTCAAGTTGATACCTAATGTTAACCATCACAAATGTATTGAAATCAAGATGTTTATTAGACATCTAAGTAGAGGTGCGAGTAGGCAGCTGGATATACAAGTCTGGAGCTCAGTGGAGAGGTCTGGTTGGAGACATAAATTCAGGGGTTGCATTGGTTACCTATTGCTGTGTAACAAATTATCCCCAAACTTAGCATCTTAAAACAAAACAAGAGTATTTATTATCTCACGTAGTTTCTGAATGTCAGAAAGTCAGATGTGGCTTAGCTGGGTGGCTCTGGCTCAGAGTTTTTCATGAAGTTGTCATCAACTTGTCTTTAGGATGTGGTCTCGGAAGATTTAACTGGGGCTGGAGAATCTACTGCTAAACTCATTCATGTGTCCTGTGGCTGGAGGCTTCAGTTCCTCACTTCTGTGGACTTTTCTATAGGGCTTCTCACAACATGTCTTCACAATCTATAGGTTGACCCACACTAAAGGGAAGTAGAATTGAGCCCAACCTTTTGAAAAAAGGTGTATCAAAAAATTTGAGAATATATCTTTAAAAGTATCACAGAAGTTATCCGCACATAGATGATAATTAATCATCTATGGGAGATAAAATATCTGAGTGGGATCAGCAAGGAAATGTGTAAAATAGAAAAATCTGAGAGCTAATCCCCAAATCACACCAACAGAAAGCAGTCAAAGAGAAAAGAAGAAACAAATAAATGATGTTTTAATGGAGATATCAGTGAGATGATAGAAAAATAAAAAAAAATTACAAGGTCCTTGAACCTAGAAAAATGAAGTATATTGTGTTCCAGGCACACAAAACACAGACATTGTAATAGACTTTACAATGATGTCAGCTTTCTATTTTTCTACGCTTAGTTTTCTGACGTTAATTGCATTTCACATTTACTACATAATTATTACATGCTGTATGTATGCTTGGGCATTTAAAATATATTATACCTTTATAATAAGGTTATGAGAAAAGTTTTATTAGCATTTTACAGATGAGAAATATGCAGCTTAGAGAGTTAGATACCTTTTCCAAATTTACATGAGTAAGTTGCAAAGCCCGTAACTGAACCATGGTTGGCCTAATCCAAAGCACAAATAGTAGCACCAACTTTCAAAATATGCACTAAATTATAAGCACTTTATAATTACTGTCTCTTTCATTTTTCATTAGTTAATTAATTTAGCCATAGAAACAAAACTTGTGTTTGTAAAAAATTGACCATAATTCTTAAGAACTCTGAAATAATTTTTGTAAACGAAAAAAATTAATATGCAAAGTATACAAAACATAATATCTCATCAACACAATAGAGCATGATCATTCTTCTTTGACAATGTCCATTACATTCATCTTTCCTTTCCATTTCTACTGCTATCTATTTTCCTATTTCCCCTGTTAGCCATCTTATTAACCTCCAGTCTCTCCCTAAAATCCTTTCTGTGTATAACTGCCACGTTCATCTCCTGAAACACAAATATCATCCTGGCTTATCCCTGCTCAGAAAATTTCAACAACTAAATGGAATCAAGTCCAGACCTCTGATTCTGGCATTTCTTTCTAATCTCATCTTCTTAGCCTGGCCTCCAGTACAGCCAGCCTATAAATATTTTATGTAGTTCTATCTTCATTTCTTTTTCTTTTCCTTCCTGAAATGTTTGCCATCCCTTCCAAAATCTCCCTTCAATATAACTGACCAATCTATGTCCTGCATGGAGCCACAAGGATCTCTCTACTCTCTCAACTCCTGATGTCCCCATATACTTACTGTACTGCTTTATATTCTTAATTTTCTTTATGAATTTCTTTACCATTAATATGCAAACTTCTTGAATAAAAATACTATGCATATTTCATTTCATTACACATTCTATGCATGTAACAAGATATCACATGTACCCTATAAATACGTGCAAATATTATCTATCAATAAAAATTTTTTAAAGTGAATCATATGGTTTATAGTATAGCCTTTTACATGTAATAGATGCTTAATATTTACTTAATGTTAACTAAGTCAACAGTGAATGTTATACATACCATAATAACAAATGCAGAGAACTTTGTGCTATATGTGCTTTCTAAGAGTTGTATATGTATTAACTCATAAATCCTCTTTCTTAATTTCCTAAGACTTTACAAAAATGTCTAAAATTTACTTTTCAGAAAAAGAACTGTTGAATATGCTAAAATGTGCATTTTAAATATCATGTGTGACATAGGTCATACATACCATGCTTATAGCTTAAGCAAAGGATGGGCCCTGTGCTTTTGGCTTCTCTGTCAGAATAGAGATGGTGCATAATGATGTGAATGTGTCTGGTTATCACTTCTTTCCCAGTAACACTTTTTTTGCCTCCGAAGACCATCATCTTTATCCTATTCACCTTAAATAAACATAATCACCAACTTATGTTTCAATACACATTAAGTGCTGTTAAATAGCTCCATTAAAAAGCAATTAATTACATTGTGAATATAGGCCTAGTTTGGCCAAATTGTATCTCCCATAGTGCATCCTGATGTTAGGTGTCTAAATCAGTATAACAAAAAGGGAAGTACTCTAGGTTGTTGGTTGCAGTATCTGAACTTGGAATGATGCTAGATGTAGACACAGAAATAAATAACATAAAGTAGCTATATCTACACTACGAAATTTAATCTTCTGAGGCCTCTTTTTTTTTTTACACAGACTTAGAATAGAAAGCTAACATTCATTTTTTACGACCAAAAAAAAAAGTCAACCTTGATAATGGAGAAATAAATAAGCATATTTATTTTTTACAATCAACAGATTGTAATCTATGGTCTTCTTCTTATAGATTACACAAAAAGTTCCTGATTTCTGTGGAATCTAGCAGTTTCAGAAATGGAACATTTTATGAGTGACACTAAAGTAATACAAAAGTTCCAAAGTAAGATACCTGGAATTGGAAATCCTGAAAAAGTAGAAACTATTTTGCAATTTCCTGGAGATGCTTGTTAATATTTTTTTCCTAAGGCTTGGCAGATTGTCTTTTTCATCTCTGTCTCACAGCACCTGAACAAAAAGACAAATGTACCCATAACATACCCATCTCAAAAACAAAAGAAAGAAATGGTATTTCTGGGTCCAGCAAAGAATCATGGCAGAAGGATTTGGTGGGCTTCCTGAAACTCAGTCATGATGTTTATTCTGGTTTGGATTTAATCAGAAATTAAATGCTATATGGAGTTTTAACTTTTTAAAAAAAACTGTTACTTTCTTGAGCTATTACAAAGCAATGATTATCTGGTAGCATATTGTTCTCACCAAACCAGATGAAACTTCAGTACATCCTTCCAAATCCCCTCATGACTTAATCTTGAATTGAGCAACAGAGAACAAAAGAATCAATTCTCTTTTTAAGGAACAAATGTTTAATCATCACACTGGACACAAGCCAACCTGCAAAATCCCTAGGTCTGCCAAAAAGCAAAAATAAAAACGAAAGACACTTAAATTTTTTTCAAAGACATTACTAGCACTATCCAGAATTGTTAATTCATTCAAGTTTGTCTTTGGCAAATCCTGCCTATTTCCCTGAGGTTTTGTTGGTGATGGTGTTGGGGGTTTTGTTTGTTTCTTTGTTTGTTTTGTAGAAATAGGGTCTCATTGTGTTGTCCAGATTGGTCTTAAACTCCTGGCTTCAAGTGATCCTCCTGCCTCAGCCTCCCAAAGTGTTAGGCTTGAGCCACCATGCCCAGCCTCTGTGCTTTTTTTACACTTTTTTTTTTCTTTTTTTTTTTTTGAGATGGAGTCTCTCTCTGTCACCCAGGCTGGAGTGCAGTGGCGCGATCTCGGCTCACTGCAAGCTCCACCTCCCGGATTCACACCATTCTCCTGCCTCAGCCTCCCTGAGTAGCTGAGACTACAGGCACCCCCCACCACGCACGGCTAGTTTTTTGTATTTTTAGTAGAGACGGGGTTTCACCGTGTTAGCCAGAATGGTCTTGATCTCCTGACCTCGTGATCCACCCGCCTCGGCCTCCCATAATGCTCTTCTTCAACATCTAACATTAGGTTCCTAGAGTTGTCAAATGTATCCTCCAACCCCAATTTAAGTATGTGGAGAAATAAGCTAAGAAACATTTTCTAAAAAAATTCAATGGCATTATTTTTGCCCAGTGTTTCTACTTTAAAGAAAACATCTTCTGAGCACCCATTTTGTTCCAAATTCTGGGGAGAAAAGTGAAGAAGAAACCCAGACACTGTATCTGAGTTCTCACAGTTTAGCAGGAAAGACAGAATTACAACAGATATTAACCTACACTGAACTAAGGTTTTGACAGAACAGTGTTAAAGATATAGAGGAAAGAGAGATATTATACTCTATTTTGGGGGCCAGGAATGCCTTGGAATTATTTGCCTTGGAAGAAGTTCTGAGTTTGAGATATTCGTGGAACTTCAATCTGGAGATATACAGGAGGAATTAATATTGGGGTCTGGGGCTCTGTGGAATATCAGGGCTAAACATATTAATCTGAAAAGATCAGTATCATCCATCCTTAGATAATAAAGAAATGGATAGATGTAATATTTCCCAAGGCCTATACCCTGGACTAATTATCTCATAAGATGTTCTGAAGAAAATAGAGCCCCATGATCAAATAAGATTAAGGAACACCACACTTTATCCCCCTCCTCTGGAAATTTGTAAATGATATGAACATTTTAAAGGTCCTGACAAGTCCTACATTAAGACAAGATGTAGAAAAGTATCACGAGAATATTTATTAAGAAAGACAAGAGGCAAGAAATTTGAAGAAGTTAAATATGATAATTTATATAAATCCTAGAATAATTTCCAAAGATTAGTATTTGCAAAGAGAAAGTCTTACTCAATTTCCTGTTCCACAACCCAGCAGAAAACATGGAATATATTATGTGCTCAGTGATTATTTGGCAGATGAAAAAGTAAACAAAAAAATACAGCAACAAAAAATACAATTCCTCATATAAGCCTTTTACACATTCTACTGAATGCCTACGAAGATAGAAAAAAAAAAGACTGGCAACAATACAATCAAATTTAGACAAATTGACAAAAAAATAGAATTTGATTTTGGAGAAAGTTTCATGAAATTTAGAAATGTGTTCTTAGTCTCTAGAGCAGTGGTTCTTAATGAGAGAAAGGGATGATAATTTTGCTCCCCAGGGGACATTAGAAAACATCTGGACATATTTTTGCTTATCGCAAACTGGGAATGGGGTGTATCTACTGAGTAGAAACCAGGGAGGTTGCGCCCTACTCAGGAAACACAGGTCCTAAAACATCCTACAATGCGCAAGACAGCCTCCACAGAGAAGAATTATCTGACCCAAAATATCAATAGTGCCACTGTTGAGAAATACTGCTCCATGACAAACAATACAACTGCAAATGCAGAGCAGAGCAAGAAGGGTGAGTCCAAATCAGAGGTAGGTAGGAAAGTCTTTGATTTACCCTCCCTTTGCTGCTCTAAACTCTAGCAAATAAATAAATGAATACATAAATAAATACATAAAATACATGCACAAACCAAAAAAAATGCAATTTTTTCCCCTAGATCCGAAGGAATCACTTTTTAAGCCAGCCAGAGCCTGCCCCATACATCCTTTCAGGGTCCCCAAGGCCATCAGAACCATATGTTGGGAAACATTGATTGCGATGTCACTCCTCTCAAGAAAAGAATTCCATGGTCAATCTTTTCTGGACTAACTACTGTTAGAAACAGATATATCTGCTCAAAATGTGCAGATCTGTGCAAATAAATCTGCCTTTGGTTCCAGAGCCAAAGAAGGAAGCTGCCTGAACCTAGATGAAGAGCAGACCAAGCTAATGAAACTAAGAAACCGTCTTTCGAAAAATGCCAGGTCTAGATAGATCTCTATCTGCTAAGGGTGAACAAACAGAAAAATAATCAGTAGGGAAAGGAAAAGGAAAAGCTTAGCAGACTATGCTTGATGTCTTCAAAAACATGAAAGATGAAAGTGGCCTCTGGAAAAAGGGGATGAAGAGCATAGAGTGTAAGATCAACACAGAGATACAAAGAACTCTTACTAAAGTAGAAAAAGAATGCAATGAAACACCAGAGCAAGAGCAAAGCTAAAACTCCCATTAGAGACAATGAAAATAGATGTGATCAAATCAAATCAGTAATAAGGATGGCAAGTTTGAGAAGCCTTGAATCCAAAGGGAAAGAACAGAAGTGAAAGTGACAAGAAAACTCATAGATATGAATAAAAGGAAAAAATAATCAACTTTAGAAAGCTGGTTCTGACATCACTCAAGGAAACCTCGTAATACATATAAATCTGCCTACAGTGAAGAAAAACAAATTTATAGATTTAGAAACTTCACTGAATGTATCAAGCTAAAATAGTAAGACTCATTATTGAAAATAATAGAAATTTGGGATTACGAAGCATTAAAGAAAAAGGGAATAGTTTGCCCATAAATGGCTAAAAATCAGGTTGACATTAGACTTCCTGAACCATACCAAATGCCAGAAGAAAACATAAAAGCCTACTAGATGCCTATATACATACATACAAATCTGTGAAGAATAATTAGAGAAAATGACCAAAAGATGATTGTGGTATGAAAGTTGCTTACCCTATACGTATGTGATAAATATAAAAGAAAAACAATGTATGTGGTTTTCACATTTTAACGAATAAGATCAATAGTTATCATCAAAGAGAATAACCCTTTTCAAATGTCAAAAGTTACGATATTTTAATATACTGTATTACATTTTAATCATAATGTCTGTCCCCTCTGCTTACAATAAATTTACCCCCTCACTCCCTCCGTTTTTCAGTTCAAATGCAGTGCTACTTTGGCAAATAGGCTCTCTGAACAAAAGTAAGTCCCAATTTGCAGTGTTTGCCAATTTCCGTGGTGGAGATATTCCTACCACAGCCCATTTCAAGCTACCAATGATTTAACAACTCAGCTGTTGATTCCTAAATACTTAACAATGGAGCTGGTAAGAGCCAGCTCTTTTACACCACTGTGAAACGTTACCTTCTCTGTGAAGCAATTTCTCACTTACTACATGTCATTATAGTTAGCTCTTTGCATTTATGTTTTTATCATTAGACTAGGAATTACTTGAGGGTAGAAACTGTCACAACAACAAGAGTTGTTGCTGGTTTAGTAGAGAAAGGGAAATTTGGCTGGGAATCTTGAATCCTGGATGAAGAAGCACTGGTACACAAATTTCCAGTGGAAAAGACCAACAAACACACATATTTTATTACTGCAGGTTGGCCTCAATATGCGGAATGGGATTCTAAACTCCAGTGAGCTAGAATGGACCCCATATGAACCAAACTCTTGTGTGTCTTGGCCCACAGTGTCAGATATTCACTGTTGCCCCTTTTCACTAAACATGCACACCTGTAATCCCAGCACTTTGAGAGGCTGAGGAGGGCAGATCACGAGGCCAGGAGATCGAGATCATCCTGGCCAACATGGTGAAACCCCGTCTCTACTAAGATACAAAAAAAAAAAAATTAGCCAGGCGTGGTGGTGTGTGCCTGTAGTCCCAGCTACTCAGGAGGCTGAGGCAGGGGAATCGCTTGAACCTGGGAGGCAGAGGTTGCAGTGAGCTGAGATTGCACCAGTGCACTCCAGCCTGGCGACAGAGCGAGACTCCATCTCAAAAAAAAAAAAAAAAAAAAAAAAATCCAACCTAAGTTTATGATCTTTCTACATTAATGTTATAGTGAAGAAAAACAGTGAGAGATAATTGTAGGGCTCAGAGCAACAAACTAGCCTATCCACCCCCCACCCATACTCTAGGGCCCTGGACTCTATCCTGATTACTAATTGGCTTTCAGATGGATACAGCAATGAACTTGATCAAGTCTTCTATAATGTGTACACAGATAAAAACATCACATTGTACCACATACATATACAAAATTATTATGTGTTAAATGTAATGTTTTAAAAGGTAACATTTTCCCAAGGGAGAGAAGACTTTGGATCCCTGTATGACGCTGTCATAAAAGAAAAGCAAAACAAAAACAAACAACAAGTTCAGAAGTCTGCACTTTGAATTTTAACTCCTTTGTTCATTTCACCCAAAGCTCTAACCCCTAGACCCCTGGCCCAGTGGTGCCTCAGAATTTCTGTTGTCCCTGATCTGAAGCAGAGCCTTAAGATCCAGGAAAGGAGAGACGACTGGTGTTGAAGTAGAAAAGAGCCTTGAACTCTCACTAAAGGGCAGTAGTAACCCTAGCAGCGGGTCAGCAAACTTTTCCCAAAGGGCCAGATAGTAAATTAGACTTGCAAGCAATATAGTCACTGTCAGTAGAGATTAAAACTGCACGATTCCCATTTCATAACAATTAAATTCTCTTTAATTTTCAATAGCACCAACTCAGAAAAGATGAAATATTATTAATGTTATAAAATAAAACATAATTTGCTCATTTCACCAAAATCAACAAAGAGCCTAAGAACATAATTGCAAGAGCCAACATCCTCTTCAGCACTGAAGGACAGCAATATTTGCTAATATGCCTCATTGTTAATCTAGCAGTTGTGTCCACCTGTTTGACACAGAAGAACGTTCAGCAACCAAATCCCTATTATATCAGAACACTTTAAATTATGTTCCACACTGAATTATATTTTAATGTGTAGTCTTTGAAAATAAAAGTTATTCAGATAAAACTTTATTTTGGCTGCAGGTTTAATATTTTCATGACCATTTGAGAATGTAAGGCATTTTATACATATTTCAGAAGGTCTTTTCTGACACCTTGTCTCTAGAGCTAAATTAACAACTGTAACAGAGTCAATCCGGTATTTACATCTGTTCTTAACAACCAAATAAAATTGCTATATGGTCAATCAGTTGATCAATGCATAACCAGTTGTGAAGATAACCAGAAATATTAGCCAACTTGTTAACTGTGTGAACACATAGACAAAGACAATGAGCAAATTGGAGGACGGAAATTAAAAAATGTAATCAAAATTGCTCTGATGAAAAAAACAATTTAGATGAATGAGGCCAAAATTTTATTCTATTTTTTTGTCTTGTAAAGTCCTGAATGTTTCATGCTTAGGATTTTTGACATTTATTAACTACCTCCAGCAATATCTTATGTGAGACTTGCTTGAAATATCCTCTCCCCAACCTTCCATCAATACCACCACTTTGCATTTACTAAAATAAAAAGAAAAGTATGGAACTCTATGTTTTCTGAAGTAGACACAGATAACAAGTTTATTTAAGCAGTTATTTTACATAAACAATATTGATTGTAACAAACTACATACAAAAGATGATACAATAAACCAAGGAGGGAAGCAGCTACAGAAGACAGTGAATATTAAAACCAGCTTTTAAGAAAGAACATAAAAAAAGTAGATGAAAGCTTGAGAACACAACCTCAAACATAACTGAACAGTTAAATTTTAGGCTGGGTGCAGTGGCTCCCGTCTGTAAGCTTAGCACTTTGGGAGGTGGGGTGAGTGAATCACCTGAGCTCCGGAGTTTGAGACCACCCTGGGCGATATGGTGAAACCACATCTTTACCAAAAATAGAAAAAATTAGCCGGCTGTGGTGGCATGCACCTGTGGTCCCAGCTACTCAGGAGGCTGTTGTGGGAGGATTGCTTGAGCCTGGGAGGTGGAGGTTGCAGTGAGCTGAGATAGCACCACCGCACTCCAACCTGGGTGACAAAGTAAGACCCCCCATCTTAAAAAGAAAAGTTAAAATTTTAAAAATCAATTTTGTATATAATGTATATCATATGTATATACAATGTATATACAAAATTAAATAACATTATAATTATATATTTTATATAAATTTTATATATGTATATATAATTTTAAACAAGTAGATTATTACCTCTTGCAAATAGAGCATATAGATACGTTAACTGATTTTTTTTTACACTTCCATCCAAAATATTTTTGGTCATGTGTATGCAAACAGATACTATAAACTTTTATGGATTTAGTATTAAAGTATTAATGGAAAATGGGCCTTATATGGCATTTTTACACCTTTTCTTATTCATAATTTCACTTGTGTCTAAGTGCTCTGACAGGTGGGTCGATTAAGAATTATCATCAGACATATTTTATAGATGACATACCTGTAAGTCAGATAGACAAAGTGACCTTCCTGAGGTCACACTATTAGCTAAAGGGTGAAACTGACATATGATCAAGGTGTTCTGACCTTTTCCATGGTACAATTCGGCTTTCCACCATATCATTACTGAGATGTGAAAAATAAGTTCTTTATTTTATAAATAATCCATCTATTCTCCTAAAACTTGCTAAAAAATGCATAAACATCAAGGATAACATGCATGTTTATCCAGAAGAGTCAGAATAAGTTAAGCCACCCTAGTGAGTTAAACATCTTTGGCTGTAGAAAAATACGAAAACACACCCAGTCTCAGTCTCATTTGGGTTCATATTTTAAGAACCTAATTGCCTGTTTGTCCAGACACACTGCGCTAACCACAGAGGAAGGAAAACAGACTTGCTTCTGTTTTGGACCAGTTGATGCGGGAGCAATAATTCCTTATTGTTTTGGAACCGTAATGTAAAATTATCAATATTTAATGGGTGAGATGGCTTGATACAAATACTTTTTTTAAACTAGGCTTTTCTCTTCTCTAGCTGTGCCCTATCAAAAGTCAATAAAATAAAAATTTCAAAACACAGACACAGCAGCAAGTCTCGATTTTGATCACCAATTGAATCCATATTTAATCAGCACTGAGAAAGAAATAACTGAAGGAGACTTTCTGGTGATTTGAGAGAGTATGGAGAGTTCAGTTTTTCCTAAAACCTAAAATTTTATGTTTGCATATGAATAATGTTGAAAACGTGATTACTAGAAAACAAGCTGCCTGATTTTGACTGCACTGAGAAAGAAAGATGCTCTCTAATTATTCACACAGTAGTCTAACCTTTACCAGTAGCCTTAAACTTCAGCTTCTTTTCTATTTACTATCTTCACGATGTTCAGATTCTGCAGCATTTATTGAGTGCCTGTGATGAATGCGTCCAATCTTACTCATAGTTTTATCATTACTGCTTCTTCCCTCATATTTTTTTAAAGTTTTTGTTTTGTCTTGCTTCATATCAATATCATGGCTCCTGTTATTTTCTTTTTACAATTTTTATCATTATTTCTTGAGTATTTTTTATGCATCAGACCTAAAACGAGTACTTTTAGATATCATCATATCTCATCTTACTTGACCTTCAAAACCCATCAGGTGGGCCGGGCGCAGTGTCTCATGCCTATAATCCCAGCACTTTGGGAGGCCGACATGGGCGGATCATGAGATCAGGAGATCGAGACCATCCTGGCTAACACAGTGAAACCCCCTCTCTACTAAAAATACAAAAAATTAGCCAGGCGTGGTGGCAGGCGCCTGTAGTCCCAGCTACTCGGGAGGCTGAGGCAGGAGAATGGCGTGAACCCAGGAGGCAGAGCTTGCTGTGAGCTGAGATCGTGCTACTGCACTCCAGCCTGGGCGACAGTGTGAGACTCTGTCAAAACAAAAACAAAAACAAAAACAAAAAACAAAAAAACAAAAACAAAACAAAAAACCCACTAGGTGGGCATCATTATGCCTATTGTGCAGATGGGAGAAGTGAGGCCTCAAGACTCATTTATCAGCAGTCTCATATTCATGCAGTAGTGAAGCTGGAGCACAAATCCAAATCTATCTGATTTCAGATCTCATGTTCTTAATTTCTAATCAACTCAGCTTCTGTTTTGTTATGTTATATCATATATAATTTCAAATTGTATGCCTATGGTGACTACTTTTTTAAAAGTTTATACAGAAAACGAATACTGTATCTATCCTTCTTCCACACATTATCATCCCCGTCAAACCTTCTGCCCAGCCATGGCCCATGAGGACTTCTTAATTTCTTTCTATAGAAAATATAAAAAGGCATCAGGCTGATTAACACATTCAGAGAGTGTTAACTCTGCACTCTCCTAAAGAGGTATGAAAAAAAATATTTCACCCTGTCAATTAGTCTGTGTGGTAGGTTACGGATGGACAAAAATTCTTCCATACTTTTCCCATCTCCTTCCTCTCATTTTACCACCTAGGCTGGACTACTCCTTTGACCAATAGAGTATGGGAAAGTGATGCTTATGTCATTTTGGGGGCCAGCCTTTAAGAGGACTGTCTGTTTCTGACTTGGCCTCACAAAGCCCTGAACCACAATGAAAGAAGTTTGACTAGCCTGCTGAAAAAACTCATGGAAATACCTTGAGATTACATGAAAAGAAACATGGGCTCATCAGAGCCTGGCCTTCCAGCCATGCCTACCAAGGTTTTAGGCATGGAGTATTGTAAGTCATGTTCCCAAGAGACAGAATGTGAGACTTGAAGTTTGTGTGCAGTATGTTACTGAGAAATTCTTTCCCAAGGACTATACCTATGAGTGAGGAGCAAAGTACACTAGGGAGAGAGAGAAGTTGAGCTGTGACACCATTTCAACAGGTAAGTTTTGGAGCTATGGTGGCCATTGAGAGTTGCTCTGTATTGAAACAAAAGTTCAGTTCTTATGCTCCAGCATAGGAGAATCACTGGATGCAGGCCCATGTCCACCCATGCATTAGGGGTTTTGCAACTTTTATTTAAATGGCTCTTATTTAGGAGTCTATGCAAATAAGTTTCATTGTTTTTTTCTTTTCTACAAAGGCATAGTCCCTTTAAATATGTATTGTTAGCATGTTAAGTTTTTACATGAACATTTTGTAAAATGTTCCAAGTTAAAATTGACAAGGTTCTTCTTGCAAAACCTATTCCAATAGTCCTCTCCTGACACCTACCATCTTCAAACTAATTTTAGTAGAGAACCAGGAAAGTCAAATTAATATCAGTCTACTAGGAATATCTTGCCCCAAATCCTTTCCAATCCCAGAGCTGTTTTATTAGATTCTTTTTTTGTTCCAATTAGTTGTATAGAGAATCAATCAAAGGAGTATATAGATAAAAAGTTTCAAGTCTTACTGTATTAAACCAATAAGAATCAATAAGAAAATCTTCATTTTTATCTACTTCTGATTTCCTAGACAAACAACTTATAAAGCAGGGATCACAAACTAGGCTGCACATAATATTACTGCCAAAATTAGAGGAGAAAGAATTGCTTTTTTGACAAATTAATTTTATATTTCAAATGGCCTAAAGCAGCTCTGTCCCTTGTTATGTTTTAAATTTATATTAAGTTAATAGGTGCAGATCTTGGTGAAGTGGCATCTTTCTCTTCGGTCACAGCAAGAAGGAAACGATCACGTTTCTCTGGGTCAGTGTTCCCATTTGCTCATATGAAATGGCCTTAGGAAGCAACTGAGCCTGTTTTCTCTCATTGCCATCACTCCATAAACACATAGTTTTACAACAGCTTAAATTAAAATGACATGACTCTACCCAAGAGCTCTACTCATTCCACTATTTAGAAGACCTTTTAACCTATTTAGTTAAGTAATAAGATTTTACTCTTATTCAAAATCTCACATTTTAACTAAGGTAATCGGATTGATAGAATTGTTTTTAAGATAGAGGTAGATTATCAGGCCAAAATCACCTCTTCTTAATATGTGGCATAGAACCTAAACATCTCAATTAAATAAGTGGCCATGTACTTAGAAAACTAACAATTTTTTAAAAGAAATTTATATTCTCAACATCTCTACAGCTCACCTCCATTTGACTGGAAAACCCTGAAACTGAGCAAAACCTAAATCAGGTTCCTACATGTTCACAATGGAATGTCAGATCTGTGGTCTCTGCAGCTCATTTCTAAAGCATATGGTTTTCCTTGATTCAAGAACACAAAATCATGGCCCACAGGGCACTCATCAGAGAATTTTCTTCAGAACTGACTGCCTTTCAGAATTTAACAAAGACTCACTTACAACAATGAACATTTGATTCAAATGGGATAAGAGACATTTTAATTATCTATGACCCTGGCTACTGGAAACATAATACCTCTATCACTAGCTACCCCAAAGCTTATCAAGAGCTTACAGAAATGAACACTTTTATGTTCTCTTGCTGGAAGTAAAAACATATTTCCAATTTTCTGTTGGACACCTGACAATATGAACTAAAATTGAGAATGCACATGTTATAAGACCTAGAAACTGCATGGGCAAGTATTTATTCTAAGGAAATTATTGCATTTTTTACAAAGTTGCATGGATGCTGACTGAAACTTTCTTTTCTTAAGAGAGATAGTGTCTTGCTCTGTTGCCCATGCTGGAGTGCAGTAACACGATCATGGCTCACTGCAGCCTCAAACTCCTGGACTCAAGCAATCCTCCTGCCTCAGCCTCCAAAGTAGCTGCGACTATAAGAGCACAACACCACACCTGGCTAATTTTTTTTTTTTTTTTTCCCTAGAGATGAAGTCTCATTTTGTTGCTCAAGCTGGTCTCAAACTCCTGGGCTCAAGAAAGACTCCCACCTCAGACTCCCAAAGTATTGGGATTATAGCCATGATCCACTATGCCAGGCTTGAAACTTTTTACAGTGCAGGTAAATTGGAAATAACCTTAATACTCATTGAGAGAAGGCTAAGTCCGGCATAGTAATACAAAGGAATACCATGTAGCCATTAAAAAGACTCAAATAGTTTTTTCTATATATGAATCTGTAAAGATTAATTGCTAAGTTAAAAATGTGAAAAAAGAAAGTATAATTTCATCTTGTTTTTAAGTGTATATATGTATACATATGCATATAAGAAGGTATAGAAAAATCGACACAGAACTGTAAATAGTCATTATGCAGTGGTGGAGACTGCCTGATTTTAGACTTTATACATTTCTGCATTCTTAACTTTTTACAATGAGCCTACAGTACCTTTTTATTTTAGGAAAATTAATGTATTCATTAAAAATGCTTCCAAAAGAACAGACTACACATTATTATTTTAGCTCCCATTTAACTTGTCGAGTTAAAATTTCATGTTAAATTCTCATATTTATAGAGGAGATGATATAAGAAAACTTGAACAAATGTTTTTAAGCAAAATTATAATAAGATCGCAATAACGATTGGTAGTATCCAGCACTGTGCTAAGTGCTTTACATGGTTTACTTCTTTTAATATTCAGAACACTCTAAAATAGGCACTATTATTATTCATACTTTATAAATGAGCTAAAAAATAGTACTATTATTAGCCATATTTTACAAATGAGCAAATTAAAATTTAGATACATTCAGTAACTTTGCCAGTTTGGGGTAGAATCAAAATGCTAAACTAAATATGTCTAATTCGACAGCCAATGTTCTTAATCACTATGCTAGATGGTTTCACTATTGTATTATATTAAGGCCATGATCAGAAAAAGAAAAGCTGCTCTTTGCATTCCATATTTGTCATTTTTAAGATAGGGTTTGGGGCTTTAGAAAGGTCCAAAGAGCTGTGAGAAAGAAGGTCAAAGCAGCCTCCAGCTATATCTCAGTCTGAAGGTCAAAGTCAGATTGTTCTTCATAGCTCACAGAAGCTTCTGCAATTCTCAAATCTCTGGGAAGCTTCCATCAATGGTCTCAGTCTATAGTGGGAAAGCAGGTGCTTCTCAGCTTACTGGGGGAGCCTCCAGGACATTTCACATCTGCTCATGCAACTGCCTCTGCAGAATACTGGTTCCTTTTGTCCCATCTTCCAATATCATGCAGCACCTCTCATTGGCCAGCTGTAAACTGAAGCAACACGGAAAAGAGGATTCTGGGAAATACAATACGTGGCTTCTTCTCTACAGTGCAGAAATGATCTTGGAAAGCGGTTGTGGGATGCTAAGTTGACAACAGATGATCCAAGATTATTGGTTTATTAGATATTTCATGTGTATATCTATATAGAGAGACATATACAGATATACACATTTATATACATGCACTATACATTTTAGATGTATACATAGGCAGTGTAGCATAATAGTTAAGAACACTGACTGAAATGAGATGGTTTGTACTCAAATCCTGGTTCCCCCTTTTTAATTGGGTGGCTTTGGGCAAATTGCTTAATTCCTCTATGCTTCAATATTTTCATCTTTAAAGTGGGCTAGCAATATTATTTACCTCATAGGATTATCGTGAAGGTTATATATAAATATTTATATGTATGTAAATAACAAAAAGTGCATGCTCAAGGCAATTTAGCATGCTCAAGGCAATAAGTGAGATACAACAGTAAAAGATGTGTTCAGGAATGTTAGTAATGGTATTAAGTATGAAGTTCATTCTAAGTGTGGTTTAGAAAGAGAACTCAGAATTATTAACTGAATTATAAACAGAATTAATGGAATTATTAACATAATAGATGTTGTGTAATGTTTTAATTATTGTTGTATTTGTGGTTATTGGACATCACGTAATAAAATCTTTTAGTATGCAGTGCCAGGAAAAAGTTTTTTCTTTTGACACAATATGAATCAAAACCTCACCATACTTTATTTCGTTTGAGTTGAAATTCAGAAGTAAATTTAGCACTTGTTTAAAATGACTAACATACCAGCTTCAGATAAATCTATTCATTAACTACACTTGTTAGATTTTTATTCTGAATATTATCCTCCATTGTCCAATTTATATATTCAATTTGTAAGGTAGTGGAATATAAAGATAAGGAGGAATTTTAGAAAAGAGAAAAGAAGAAGGAGGAGGGCTTGCCCTTATACTCTATATTGCTTATTTTCATCTCTTTCACTCCCTCCTTTAATATTTGGTTCTTCATTAGACTGACCTTCTTAAAAACTAATTTCAATTATTAATTCTGATTATTGGATGCTTCATTTATATGAGGTTTTTATGTTACCTCTTAGCTGGACTTCCTGCCTTACATTAGGAAACTCACTAACCCTGATTCCATTTTAAAAACAGATATATATTTTAAAACTCCTTGCTATAATTCTACAATTCACTTGAGTAAGAAACAGTTACTCATGTAAGAAACAGCTCAAGTCAAACCAGTGCCTGGAATTCTGAGCATCTCTCCCATCATTTGTTAAAAGCACTGATTGTTTTCACCACCCAACGTGACCTCAAACGTAGGATGATTCTTTTCCTCTGAGCAGCATATGGGCCTTGATTTGAACCCTGTTTTCAACCTCTGAAAGTTGAATTTCTCTCTCGCTCTTAGGTGTCCTCAGGTTCCCTCAAAAAGAATTTCGAGTATGTCATAGTTGATTTTTTAAAGTCAGATGTTCTCCCACATATCTTCCATATTTAGTGAAAAATATCCATTCTCATTTTCAGCTTCTCTGGAGGGTAGCTACCTCTCTCTTTGACATAGTCTTCAGAGCCCTCCTAGTGAATCTTGTAGATGATAACTACACAGCTTACATTTTTACATCAGGCCATTCCAAACTTACATTACAAATTTGGTGACAATCCACATATCCTTTTTCACATGACACATTAGTAAACCAGCAGACAGGTTTCACTTTTATATAGATTTGAAAGATTAGGTAAATGGAAGTAATGTCTCCCACACACACAGAATATTTAAATATGATTACTTCTAACTCAAGCTGTCAGTTTATTCTGAAAACTCAAAAAGAATCAGGAGATTAATACTGTAGCTTGCCATGTCCTTTGATTTCCTTTGAAATCATGATGGATTCTTCTCCTTTGACAACCTCCATAATGGATCCAGGAATGCATGGGGAAAAATTGCTGGCATTTAAAAAATCTATACACTAACTCTTATAAATACAGTTTTCAAATATGCAATACTCTTATCTGCCACAACACCATTTAACATTAGTAAAATTTAAAACATTAGAAAAAAACTTCCTTTTTTTAACAGCCCAACTTAATAGTCACATACATACATGCAGATTAATTATTCATGTAAGTTGGCATTGTTGAGAGAACAATAATGGTGATCATGCTAAAGAGGGAATCTGGGGTTTTCATATAATTTCCATTTAGGTCATGTTTCAATTTCATATATAACCTAACCTACTCCTAACTCTTCTTTATGATTATGAAAAAGACTCCCTTCTACATTGGACTCATTCTACAAATGTAGAAGACAACCTTCTACATTTCCATAACAAATAATGTTCCTGCGTTTAGGCTTCTTTGATGTATTTACTCTGAGGATAATCTAACGCTGAAAATCATATCGACAGGTCAGAGTACATTTGATAATGGAGGAGGTGGGACTTGTTCAGGATCCTTATGGCCCAGGCCCAGCTCTTAGACAGGAGAACAGTGCACATGAGTACAGACTCCAGTATCCAGTGCTTAGGTACCACCTTTTCTTAGAGCTCTGCAGGCAGTACTGTGGAGGCCTGAGAGCTTGAGAGGTCTGACGAGACAAAAGTGAGTATCCTGAGAGCAGGTCTTATAGACAGCCATTACAAAGCAAACAGAAACCACCAGCTGCAGTCTCAGTGACCACTGCCCCAGAGCTCCATCTCGACCTGAGGATTCTAGTGCCAGTCAGCTCTCCTACAGTAATTCTGTGTTCGTTACTGAGGATCTTCAGTAAACTTGCTTTGCCACTGCCCTGCTTCCCGGATCCCTGGGACTCATCTATCCTGAGTGGCATGTAAGTGCCAAGCCTGTGGCATCTAAACCTGCCTGACCTATATTGACACTGTTGTGACTGTAACTCTGACCCAATGCCACCACCAGCTGATGCAAAAACATCTTTTTTTCTGATTGCTCATCTCAATGCAAACAACTGTGGATTAATCCAAGCACAGGTGTGCAGCCTGCATAGTACAAGGCAGGGGTTCTGCTTGAGCTTCTCAAGCACTATCTCACCTACTCCTCACCAGCTCGCTAGGAAGTGGGCACTGAGCGTCCTCGCCCTACACATGAAGAAACTGAACTCGAGGATTACTTAACTTCCCAAGTCATAGAGCTGGTAAGGGAGAGAACCTGGCTTTGTGCTAAGCTGAGCATAGACTGTGAGTGCTTAATCACTTCACTAGAGCACTTCTCGCTGGAAAGAGGAAGTGGGCTCCAACTCAGAAGCAAAGCCAGGCCGAAGCAAAGCTTGTGCTATCAATAAAAATATTCTATTAAAACAAGAAAATTTCTGCATACTACTTCAAAATAATAGTCAAGCTCACATTTCTGGGTCTCTCTGTGACCCTGCACGTCTCAGTCAGTATTCCAAATTCACTCCCACTAGTCTGCATATTTTTTTTTTATTCTGCAGGTGCCTAGTTTCTGGAGTCAAAAAGCCCACTTCACTTCAGTGCACACAGATCCATGCCTTCCTCTTGAGCTACAGAGTAATCAAGAAAGGAATGTCCAGCCTAGCCACCCACAGATGGGTGGCAGAGGCTTGGAAAAATAATAAATCTACCCTAGCATGTTTCATCTTTTTCTAGGCTATGGCCACAGCCTCCTGTCTGAATCTGTGCATGCATTCTGGCTTTCCCCAGTTTGTTCCCCACAATGCAGTCAAGGTATTCTTTTCAAAATGCAAATCTGATCCTGTTTCTTGTCCTAGAACAGTGTTCCCTTCCTCTCATTTCCTGGTTAATTCACCCCATCCTTCAGATTTCAGGAACTCAACCATCACTTCCTTGGGAAACCTACTCTGGTCTTCCTGACCTGGTTAGATAATTATATTATATGCCTTTATAGTATCATGAACCTCGTTTTCAGAGGTTTTGATACATTTACAACAGGTGAGCAATAATTTTACAGCATTTGCTTTTGTTTTTCATCATCTCTTGGCAATTTGCATTCACACCTGGGCACGATTAAAATTGACCCAAGTGACTGGCACACATACAAACTGCCTAAAGTAAAAGGTCAGTAAAACCTTTACAAAGAATGACCTTTCTACAATATTATAAAAACCATAGTTCATACACAATCCTGGAAAAACTTTTGTGAGATAAATTATGATAAAAAATGTTGTATGTCTCATGGTTATGATATATTGATATCAAGTCCCCTGTTTTAACTTCAAAAAAAATCCAACTAACTAGCTAGTTATACTACGCTTAGGGAAACTATTCCTTCTTGATTATAAGCTACTGTGTTGCTTTTCTCTTCCAAAGAAATATGAATGGTTATCCTGCCTCAAAGGCATATAACTAAAATATTATATGGAGGAATAAACCTGGCTATTCGATTACCTAATTTCCAAGTAGAGATATATTACCAAACATCATTCTTTGTTCAGTTTTTGTATTACAGAGTGACAACCTAGCATCAAATCATGGTGCTAGTGTGTATGCTACAGTCAAGACACACATTTGAGTGATTCTTTTGTTTCTTTCCTTTTTTTCCCCTTTAACATGGTGATAATCAGAACAAATTGATTTTGTTTCTCAGATTGCTGAAATCCTCCCAACACTTTCTTCAACACCAAGGCTGAATAAATCATTGTAATGTTCCCCTGAAGTGTATTGAAAATTAATTTACACAACCAAGATGATCCTTCTAATAACAGGGTACATGGAATGGGTAAATTGGAAATCATTACCCAGCAAACATTATCTGCATTATTTTTGTAGCTGCTTTAGATTGCATTGTAATAGAAAATTAGGAGACCGGCTGTGAAGAAGTTTAAGAAGGTCCCCTGAAGAGCGTCTGCTTTAAAATTGATTCTTTAAGAAAGCATTAAAAAGCTATTGGAATTGATTGCCTGCTAATATAAAGGAAAAACTCTTTGCCACCATTTGAGTTAAAAAAAGAGCATCTTCATTCATGCATGTTATTAAAACTACTGGCCTGAAAGCCCCTGTAGAAAGATAAAGGATATAGATGGGATATTAAAACAGCAATCTTTACCTTATCTGGGATTTAAACTTAATATGTTGCTTTTATTAATTTAGCAAGAACCATTAGTTAGGATGTCAAAGAGTGAATATACAATTAAAATGCTATAGAATGGTGGGATCTTTAATAAACAGTGGGCCAGGAATTCTTCATTAATCTTCCAAGCATGAGGCACACCCTTACAAAAAATAAATCCTGAATTTACAGCTTTTGCTTTATTGCTAAGTTTCCTGTGCAGCAACGGTGGAAGTCATAGCTGATAACACCTCTGATTAGCTTTTGAAGCTTCCCCTGAAATAAGGTAATGACCAATCAGATCCCAGCAGTTGGCCAGATAGAAAATGACAATTGCTATCTTTAAAATATGTAAAATATGTCTATGGAGCTTTGAAAGGTTTCCATGTACCTGGTACAGTAGGCTACTGTTTGAGCAATGATATTATAGACAGATTTACAAACACATAAGCAAACACAGTAAGATGTCTTGACACTAAATTGTTTTCTTTTTATAGCCTTTTTATTTTTACCACATTCAGTGGGAAATTGCCTTGTCTTTTTAAATACATGATAAGTAGGATTACTTAGCAGAATAATGAGTAAAAAATGCCTTTTCAAATACAGTAGATTATCTTTTTCTTTAAGAGTCATCTCAGACTTAAACTGCACCCTTGCCCCAATCCCTCCCTTTGTCTCTCTCCCTCTGTTTAAATGGATTGCAAATAATTTCTACACAGATGAACTATGTCAACAAAGTTCTGATAGACAAATAGTAGATCCATGTAGGAAGTAAGCTAAAAGTGCATTCCTAGATGAAAAATTACACCCACTGCCACATTGGAGCATTGTTTTCAGTGGTATCAAGTCCTTGGTGAGGTAGTAGAACACAGCCTCATAATGAGGCCCTTAGGGTAGCTCAATTATGAACCCCCTGGAGATCATTGAAATGGGCCACCCACAATATACTAGACTAATAACACATTTCTCATGTATAACTTCAAATATTCATATGAAACCTAAAAAGTGTTCTGAACTTAACATCAGAATAATTCCATATTAAACTATATTCATCAAAATAGATTTTTAATAAGCTTTTCTATATCTGTCTTATTAATATTTTATTTTTAGTTGATTAATAGAGTCATAATTTCTATATGTTCTGGTTTGCCTGGGACAGTCCCATTTGAGGCCTGTTGCCTAGAGTAACTATTAATAGCAATCCCCTTCACTCTCGAAACTGTCCTGATTTGAGGGTAAACTACATAGCCACCCTACTTCTAAGTGATTTCTGATATATTTAACTTCTAGGTCATTTGTAACAGAACTCAGAGCCATTTGTTATCAAAATAGTCAAGCTTAAAGCTAAAATAGCTAAGTTTTTATGTTTTCAAAATGAATTTCAATTTTTCTACCACCCATAAAACTTCTTAAAAGCCAGGACAACAGTTAATCCAAAAGGCGCTGTTATAAATATTTACTGTTTGTTAGTGTTGGTTATAAAGATAATTATAATGATCCTATTGTTAAAATGTTAACAAGAAATAAAAAAACATTAATAAAAATAAAAATATTATCTTTATTACTAATTTGTAACACTTTTAGATTACAAAAATCATATACAATCCTGTTAAAAAAATTTTAATGACTAAAATAGTAAGTGAAAGTTCTTCATAAACTTACTCACAAAGCCAACCATTCTGAACGGATCTTTGTCTACAGATACAAATAGGTTTTTGGTTTCTTTTTTTCTGAAAATAGAATCACAATATTTTTAAACTGGTCTTTTCACTCTGTTGCAGAAACCAGAAAGAAAAGAAATATCTTAAATAACAAACATAATTATAACTCTTTATTATGTCTCTCAATTCTGTTGATAAAAAGTGAAGAACAAAAATCGTATTTGTTGACAGGGATTAAAAGAAACCTGTAGAGCATATGGCAACCTCAGCAGTATGTATCTCTCTCTGCCGTCAGCCTCTTTCATGTTTAAGTTTCTGGGCTTCTGTAGCTTCTTCTAACTTAAATTTTTTACTAACATTCCTAGTACTAAACACCATGACAAAATTAAAACTAAAAGAGACAAAAAAGGAATACAATTAACATGAATGTTTTAATTAAAAATAAACTTTCAAAATCGACAATCTGGATTCCTGTTTAAATTGGAAGTATGTTCATTTACATGAATATTATGGGCCAATGCATATTATAAGTATTTAATAGAGATTTGTTAATGCTTATGATAAAGATAACAATGTTTATGATAAAGTATAAACAAGCACAACAAAAATGTCCTTCAATAGGTAAATGGATAAACTGTGATACCTCCAGACAATCGAATATGACTCAGTGCTAAAAAGAAATGAGCCATCAAACAACGAAAAGACATGGAGGAAACCTAAACCCATACTGCAAAGTGAAAAAAGCTAATCTGAAAAAGCTACATACTATATGATTTGAATTACATGATATTCTGGAAAAGGCAAAACTATGGAGACAGCAAAAACATCGTTGGTTGCCAGGGGTTAGTGGGAAGACAGGATGAACAGGCAGAGGATAGTGGATTTATAGGGCAGTGAAAATACTCTGTATGATAATATAATGATGGATACATTTAATTATACTTTTGACCAAACCCATAGATAAAATTTTCAAAATTAAGAGTGGGCCCTAATGTAAACTATAGTCTCTGGGTGTCATGTGTCAATGAAGATTTGATATGGTTTGGCTCTGTGTCTCCACTCAAATCTCATGTCGAATTGTAATCCCCACATGTCAGGGGCAGAACCTGGTGGGAGGTGATTGGATCATGGAGGTGGATTTCCCCCGTGCTGTTCTCATGATAGTGAGTGAATTTTCATGAGATCTGATAGTTTAAAAGTGTGGCACTTCCCGCCTCACTCTCTCACTCCTGCCACCTCATGAAGAGGGTGCTTGCTTCTCCTTCATCTTCTGCCATGATTGTAAGTTTTCTGAGGCCTCCTTGGTCATGCAGAACTGTGAGTCAATTAAACCTCTTTTCTTTATAAATTAGCCAGTCTCAGGTAGTTCTTTACAGCAGTGTGAAAATGGCTAATACAAGCTTCATCAATTGTAATAGATGTATTACACTGGTGAGGAATGTTGATAATGGGGAGGATATGCTTGTGTGGAGGCAAGGGATATATGGGAAGTCTCTTTTCACTCCTCTCAATTTTGCTATGCGCCTAAAACTGCTCTATCTTAAAACATGAAAACAGAAGAAATTAACAAAAACAATAAAAATTAATATATTTTAAAATATTATTTTATTATAGATTTGTAACTTTTCAGATTACAGAAGCCATGTACAATATAAAAAAAATCTACATGAAGTTTTTCCTTGTGTGAGCTTTGGAATTTTCTTCTTTCATAAAAGTTCTCACTACTTAAAAATTAGAATTTTCTATATTCTAACTAAACTCTTGCACAAATAATAATATCAAACACCACATGTATTGGTTATAAAAATAATTTTAACATTAAATTAGACAATAAAATGTTTTCCACAATCACTGATAATAGAGATAAAATTAAAATGGAAAAGCAAACACTTTTAAAAAGCTTTTCCCCCTGAGAAATTATATTTTGTTAGTTATTTTTCAAGACTCAGTGTCTCTCACTTTTGAAAGAAGTACAAAGCTAGAAACTTATCTGTGATTCTAATGGATAGGAATGTCATTAAACAAAAGACATATTCTTCAATTAAAAATTAGTTGAAAATGACTCTAAAACCATCTCCACATGTCAAAAATCACAGAGAAAGAAAAAGAATGGAAGTGAGGTCATCTGTATATCATATATCTGACTGAGAGATATAGTCCACCAAATGGGTAAGAAATTGGTTGGAAAAGAGTGTTCAAAACCCCAAATTGGTAGAGATTATGTTCTCTTTTCTCATTCATTTATTAACAAGTGCAAGTTGCTACTTCTCTGCACACATACACAAAAGGAAAGCCCAACAATAGCTTATTGGAAAACCGAGAAAATGTGTATCTCTTACATAGGCCTACATTAGTAGAAAGAACTTAGGAAATGTAAATAACAGAAAGTTAGTTTTACCTTTGTAGTTTCAAAGGAGTTATAAAAGACTAAATAGCTTTATTTGCATACGTTTCTGCACTCCTCAATCTTTACAAAGTAGATGAAAGTCCACTGAAAATGTAAATACTCTTCACCTTTATTACCTGTTAAATTGGTTTCAAATAAACAGTGGGCATAACAGCTAAATTGCATGTCTCTTGGGAACGATAGTATAGAAAGACACACACACACACACACACACACACACACACGAGAAGAAAGCCAAAGCTGATAGAATATCAAGTCATTCCTTTTTATACTGAAAAGTCCAGGTCAATATCAAGCTTTGTTAGAGATGCTTAAAATAAAAAATGCATACGTTCAAAATCTCACATGTATCATCATTTTAAGAAGCGTTTCTCTCACTTTTCCTCCCTTAATTAACATGTTAAAGGAAATTGAACAAATGGAAGCGCTAGCAATTGAAGGACATTCTTTTTAATAGACCAGACATCATACTTCAACTACCTTCACCAGATCTGGAAATTGCCTGTTGCCATGTCACTGCTGGCAACTATAGAAAAAGAGCCCCTATCCTGAATTGCAGCTCAGCCATGCTCATCATTCTCCCTGTTGTTGTGGCAGTTGTCAGGAAAATTATTTGAACAGCAGCATCTTGAACAGATGGCTTAGAGACAAGTTAAAAATGGAAACACCTATGAGAAGAAAATTGCAAAAGTCAAGCCTAGACTTCAAAGCACAGGCAATGGACTGCTCACCAGCCCTGTTCTCTAGCTATGGGATGGAAAGGTATATTTTTCCTACACATGTTAAACACACTTCTTTTACCCCTTTGGTCCATGCCAGACTCTTGCTGGGTGCCTTACATGGCCACCCCAACTCCGTAAGTGTTGAGGGACAATGTAACTCCATTCTTTCTTTCTCAGCAGTCAGTTCTTCTGGGAGAATCAATCCGAGGTAGTAGTAGATGGGAGACACATTGTCTACCAGTTTCCTTCCCTTTTTCTCATTTATTTCTCTGTGACCAGGGCCTGCTTTCCTTCCCAACCCTTAGCTGTATGTCCTGTTTTGTCCTTATCATTCAATATGGCTGTGGTAGACAGGAGAATGTGCCTTGCAGTACTGCAACTGAGAGGAGCATAATTGACCAAGGGACCCATTGCTGTATTCTGAATCCAGCACTGAGTTGGCTGAGGCCATGCTTCCCATGTGCTGTTCCCAGGCAATGATTGAGTGCAGCAGGAATACTGAGGCAGCTACATTTTTGAGAGACTCAAACTCCTCTGTCATGTGACTTTGGCTCAGGGACTACACATAGGCTTTGCCAAAACTTTCTTAAAACTACTCTGATCCCTTTGACTTTTCCTGCTCAATCTTCCTCCCTTCCCTGTCTATTTCACAGGGGTCAGGCCTGCATCATGATTTGAGAGCTCTCCTACCTTCCCCAATTTTCCGTCTAATACAGCCTTTTGTGTCTGCTTATTGAAGAATGCAAACCAACACAGTGGCTCTGCCCCTTTACGTCTCCTAATCTGTATATATCCTGTGAAGATGTGCTGAGTAATAAACTGGCAAAAGGGGCCTGGTATGTAGATTTGAGGAAGTCCACAGTCAGTCAAAAGCCCCCACTGTCAGTGCCAGTCCACATGATCAGTGATAAGGAGCAGAGAATCAAAGGATAAAATTCAGTCGGAACTCTAATGGAGATGCTCATGATCAGATCCTAGGAGAGAGAAGGCATGCATAAAGTAATCTAAAAGCATTGGAGAAAAAAACATGTTAGTGGTAAAATTAACAAGATGTGCAGAAAGTACACCTGGGGCAAAATTCCTCATTCCCATTCAGAGGCATTCTTTTGAATCAACTGTCTGGAACAGCACAGGGGACATACACTGAGCTTCTCATCAAGAATGGAACAGGAACTGCAAAAAAAAAGTTGGAGGGGGTGGATAAAATTCTAAAGAAAAAGCTCATCTTGAAAAAGGAGTCATTCAACTTTTCCTGAAAACCGCCAGATAAAATGTAAAAATCATTCTTAGTTTAGACCAGGAACTAAGCAGGAGGTGAATTAAATTCAAAAACAGGAAAAAAAATTAAATTTTGTCTATAGGCCATGGGCTGCAACACCTGGCCTTGAACAGTGAAGAGAATTCTACCTAAGAGCCAATTCAGTAAACATAAAAAGTCACATTTGTATTGTATTCAAAATGAAAATAATTTGATATCATTCTAGAAGGGGAGTGTATATTTAAATTTACTGCTTCATTTAAGTTATCAGCTTAATTGAATAAGAATATTACTAAGAGAATCTGCATTTTTTAAACTCACCAAAATGTTAATTATCTTAGTGTATTTAAAAAGTAGCAATAAGAAGGCAGCTTTTACATACTTTTAGGTTGAAATTCCATTCAGAGCTACATCTTGCAACTAAGCAGTTTCTTGTGTCCAAAGGAAATTGGTTTCCACGCCCTGTTTGGGGACCACTCAAGCAGATTACACAGGCATCAAAACTCTAGCTGGCTCTGTCATTTCATTTTATTTGCAAGGGAAGAGTCCACCCTTTATCTTTTTTTTTTCAGATGGAGTTTCACTCTTGTTGCCCAGGCTGGAGTGCAATGGCACAATCTCGGCTCACGGTTACCTCCACCTCCCAGATTCAAGCAATTCTCCTGCCTCAGCCTCCTGAGTAGCTGGGATTACAGGCGCCTGCGACCACACCTGACTAATTTTGGTCAGGCTGGTCTCGAACTCCCGACCTCAGGTGATCCGCCTGGTGCTGGGATTACAGGCGTAAGCCACCATGCCCGCCCCCTTCATCTTTTTTAATGAAGTTCCCACTGCCTGAAATCTTTAGTTCCCACTACCTGAAATCTGATGCAAACCATGTTTGTTTATCAGTAGTAACATTGCGGATATAGTTATTCATTAGGCATTTTTCTCTATATGTTTAACCTTGGCATACAACCTTCCTTATATAATTTAACACTATGAGGTTGGCAAGTAATGGGTGGTGAAACCAAGACTCTTGGTCAAGTGACATGACTTGACCAAGGTCACAGAATGAATTTGTCTGTAGCAAAATTTGTTTGGCTTTGCCAACACTGTACTCTTTCCCTTTCTTCTGGTAGTAGAACTATTTTCCTGCTGTCTCCTCTACCCCGTGCAGGATTCTGGTAGATGTGTCATTTATGTGGATGGCCCTGTGTTTTATTTGCTGACTTAAGCCCACCACTAGAATGGATCATCATAGTAGATTCAGTGATTGATCTAGGAGGAAATTTTGTGATTCTTATAGGAACAGAGGTCAGGCAACAGATGTGGATGCTGGGAGAGAATAATCTTTCTGCTTTTATGATAGTGAGTGCTGCATGTCACCCATATTTAGGGTGCCGAAGGTCTTCTTTGTCACAACACAAACATAGCCTGCTGGTTAATAAAGCCAATATTAAGAAAGGCAGAGCAGAGAAATGGAAAGAAAGTGAATCCTATGACATCCTCTAAAACCAGCTGTAGCTGAATCTAGTGCAAAATCCTTGGACTTGCCAGTAGCAAAAGCTAATAAATACCCCTTTTGTTTAAACTAGAGTTGAGTTTCTATTAATGCAAGAGAACAAGTCCTGTCTAATACAGTATTAGAGCCAGAGAGCCAGAATTGGACTCAATTCCCCTGATTATGTAACCACATTAATTGAAAGTATAATTTTTCATCAAAACAAATTAGAATTGGGGGCCCTATCCTTGTTAATGGTGTAATCAATATAAAATGTAGGAATTACACCTAAGTGTCCTATGCATTATAGCTCCATCATGGTAATTAGCATTTCTTATTATAATTACCTTTTTATGTGTTTCTTCATGAATCTCTTGATGACAGGGATTGTATCTTACTCATCTTTGAAATCCTTCTGCTAAGCACAGTCCTTAGGACTTAGTATGTGCTCAATAAATATCTACTGAATAGGAAAATATTTATAGCAATTTACCAATACATGAATTCCACTTCTTATTTCAAATTAACATGGAAATATCTTGTCTAAGATAAGTACATATCCCAATCTTCAAGGACAGTCTTCAATCTTATCTTTGTTTAAAATGTCTGACCTTATCCAAGAGGTTTCCCAATCACTTTATCTAATACAGTATTCTTGTCACTTTTGTCCTCTCCTTAGTTTTCTTAATAATATTTACCGAAATTTTTATAGTTTATTCTTTGTCTTGTTTCACTAGAATGTAAGCTTCTTAGAGCAATCTGTGGCATAGAGAGGGCTCTCAAAAACAATTGAATATTTATAAGTAAACAAAGTAACTGGTGGTACATTTGATTCTGCATTTGTGATACCTTCCAACACACTTTAGATATTCATTTTATATTTTATAATGAAAAGCATAACAGTTAAATCTAATATATGTACATTCTAATATAATGAATATATGCTTTAAAAATTAAGAAATGTTGTCCTCAGTAAAATATCTCACCAATGTACGAACACTGAATCTAAAAATCTTCTACTAAATCCATACTGGTAATCTTATTGATTAACATAGTATTGCCTTAAGACAATCTGCTAACTCAGCCATCTGTTTGCTCATGTTGTTATAGTAATGCTATCTTAGCCTAGATTAACTGTATAAACATATTGAGGTTTTAGTGAAATCTAGGTGTATGTCATGATTGATCCATACAAAGTAGTCAAATGTTATTTTAAGATATTTTATTTGACTTTGACTTTTTGTATAGCCTAATACAATTATCTATAGTCATCAACTTTTAAATATATACATGTATAAACATAAAGCAATTATAATTTAGTAGTAAAATTATATTTTATAAAACTATAAGTTAAAAATATATTTAAGTGGAAAAATATCCGATAAAAATCTCTCATGATAAAAAGTGATCATGAGAAGGATGGCATCATGGTGGATTAACTAGAGAAAGTATTTTATTTTTACTTCTTGGTTCATTAACCTCTCTATTAAATTGATGGCTTCAGAAACTGTGACAATCATCTTTGCTCCCTCTCTCTTGGTTTATGTGCCAAAGCCCAGCTCTTCTTGGTGATCTTTGGGGCTATGAAAAATGACATGCTAGGTATTTTTCCTCAAATAATGTTAACTTTTAAAAATATTGTATTGCTTTTATAATACAAATCACTAGCGCTGTGTGATTGAAATGATAACAGTATATTGTTCTTTGCTGACTTCGAATACCCAGCTCCTTCTTGCTCTTTATTTCTCCAGTTACCAGAAAGAACAGCTGTGGTTCTACATGGGGTCCACCTGGCAGCTTGAAGCATCCAGATGTCAACTCCTACTTTAAAAAGAAAAAGCAAGCACTCTTTCTCCGTGGTAATGTTGCCTTCAGAGGCAACTGATGTGGGAGTGGAGATGAAAGGAAAAAAAAAGTTAGAGGAGAAAGGGCCACACTTCCATTTGATTCTCACCTGTAACAAATGCAGATGACATGCAGTGAAAAATACCAGTTCCCTGACCAATGAATTACTCTTTTCTATTTGACAGGTGTAAGTCAAGTCTCAGCTTACACTTTTCTGTGCAAATGGGTGACTTGGCTATAGTTGTCATCTTATTATTTTTTAATGGAGTTTGGTTAAAGCTTTACTCCCTGTTGCAGAGAAGAGATAAGTACGTGACATTTACACCAAGAGGATGGAGCCATGACAAATACATAAAGTGAAACCCTGAGGGAGGGGAGATAGGCAAGAGGGGAGATAGGCAAGGTTTCATGTGTATTTTATTAAAACTCAAGATCGTTTGCTTTGAAGTTTTAATAAAAAGTTAAGTATAACCTAAAAGTTTTAGACTGCAGATTGATCAAACGCTCTTCATATAAAGTTTATATAAAATTATAGTTATTAAATACTTGAACATGATAAATAACTAGAGAAGACTTAGACTTACGTGTTTTATAAAGATCACACTAAAATATGATTCAAAAAAATTCAAAACTATTGGATTACCTAAAAGAAGTGTATCCATTTCTGATTACTTATTCTCACTTTTCCACAAAGGAAAATTTCCAAATCATATTCACTTTTCAATTGAGACCCAAAGGAGAAAAACAAGCCATCACAATTATTGCTGTGCTTGGGAAGACAAATTTCTTTTTTGAAGTTTTGGTTTCTTTGGAAAAAGATGGGCTGGGCACAGTGGGTCACACCTGTAATCCCAGCATTTTGGGAGGCCAAGGTGGTTGGATCACCTGAGGTCAGGAGTTCGAGACCAGCCTGACCAACATGGTGAAACCCCATCACTACTAAAAATACCAAAATTAGCCATGGTAGCCCATGCCTGTAATCCCAGCTACTCGGGAGGCTGAGATGAAGGGATTGCTTGAACCCAGGAGGTGGAGGTTATATTGAGCCGAGATTGCACCACTGCATTCCAAACTGGGTGACAGAGTGAGACTCCATCGCAATAAAAATAATAATAATAAAATAGAAATTTTTAAAAAAAATCCTATCTTTGTGATTCTAATAATGAATCATAACTCAGTCATTTTTACATGAATGAATTTACCCACTTGTATCAAAATTTTAAATTCACTATTGTCACATTCTGGTACTCAATCTGTGTTGATAGAAAGACATTAGAATTACAGTATTTTTCTTCATAAGGTTTCCTAGAGCCATTTTGCAGCTCTTCTTCATCCAGTATAACTTTATTATATTCATATGACACTGTTTTTTTGACTGTATGTATGTCCCCAGATAATGCCTTTTCTTCTACTCTATTTGAATAACTATAAAGAAACAATTCTATCTTATTTTACTATTTCATACTTAAATCATAGCCCCGACTTGCCATTCACAATTTGCACCAGGACAGTCTTGCAAATGCTATCATCATAAAATAATCCTGTAGCCCAAAAATTGCTATGCAAACCATGCTAACACTGAACTTAGGATAGATATTGAGTCTTTGCCCACATTCTCAAATAAGTTTGTTTAGTTTACCATAAGATAGCTATCCCTCTTTCTAATTAACGACTCCAACAATTCTTCTTTTTAACATATTAACATAGAGCCATCATAGTTCTTACTCTAGTTAAAATCTGCCGACTTAGCCAATATCTTCCATGTAACCTACAATTCTGAGAGCCACATCTCTCAAAAAGTTAAGAGACAACTGTAATCTATAAGATTGTCTTGTTAGGGATTCATAACGGCTTCCATTTTTAGACAAAGCATCAAGAAATAAAAGGCAAAGCAATGTTTGGGGAAACTCAGAAAAAGACCTTTTGAAATTAAAACCCACCAAAGAAAAATATTCATTTAAACTCCTAAAATTGGTCACTGCAATTAGAATACCAGCTTTTTAAATTAAAAAACAGCATTTTAAAAAGTAGATTACTATATAAAGAATCTTAATAAAATAGTCAGAACAGGGGCCTATTTAATGTCCACTGGCAGTTGTAAATTCTCTCTTACCATCAATTTTAGAATAAGCTCAGGTTCTTACCCTAAGAACCTGAATAAGATGGATATAGCATACCTGCCCCCTCACGGCACCTGAAATTCCCCTACCACTCTTGGCAGTAATGACCACAATCCTCTTTCACAATGCCCTGGGGAAGAAATAAACCTTTGCTGATGCACAGCTTTCAAGCTCATCACATCCTCTCAATTTTCATGCTTCTGTCTAGTGAGTTACTTCTCTTTCTTTTGCTTGATATTGCTCAAACTGCTGTAGGACACTATTTTTTAAAAATTGCTTCATTCTGAACTCATTATCCCATTATTTTCTTCTTTCCAGTTCAATCTCTATAATGCAAAGAGTCTTATTTGAACAACTCCTTTTTACCCAGCACCATTACTTGGGGAAATACACATGCTCAAAAATATGACCCTTGTGGAACCTCTGTTCAAATCATAGGTTAAAAACCAAACAGGACGCACAGAATAGAAGAAGCCACTGTATTTAATTGCTAAATGTTGTATTTCAAATATCAAAAGGTAGAGTTGTATTTTTTAAACCCTTCAGATATGGTCTATGCATAGATGTTTTTAGAAAGCTTTCTAGGTTATTCTAATATGCAGCCAGTAATGAGATCCACTGTGCCGGAAAGTCTCCACCCTGACTGACAAATAACTTTCAGTTCTGGTTTAGGAAATCAAGGTGAGGATACAGATGTGAATCCTTTGTTTCTCAAACTTTAGTGTGCACAAGAATTATCTGGGCTTCTGTTAAACACACACGGCTGGCTGGGCACAGTGGCTTACACCTGTAATCCCAGCACTTTGGGAGGTGGGAGGATCACGAGGTCAGGAGATCGAGACCATCCTGGCTAACACAGTGAAACCCTGTCTCTACTAAAAATACAAAAAATTACCCGGGCGTGGTGGCGGGTGCCTGTAGTCCCAGCTACTCAGGAGGCTGAGGCAAGAGAATCACTTGAACCCGGGAGGTGGAGGTTGCAGAGAGCCGAGATCACACCACTGCACTCCAGCCTGGGTGACAGAGCAAGACTGTCTCAAATACATACATACATACATACACAGCTCTGGGGCTCAGACTCCAGAGAATCAGATTTCACAGGTCGTATATGGAAACCCAGAACTTATATTTTCAACAAGAGGCTCTGGTGATCCTGATGCAGTGGTCTTCAGACCATGCTTTGAGGAAGGCCACTCAAAAGTCAATCACTATCCAGCCCATGAAGTAATATTTAAGAGATGATGATATTTTAGATCATAATAAAGTAACCCAGAATCAACATGTCAACATGAGTATCTTGTAAGTGAATTGTTTTATAAATTTATTTTCATATCCTTTTAGTGTACAGTATTTGATTCATATTATTGCTATTTTATCATCACTAGATAGACGTTCAGAGAAATTTGAAAATTATCCTCCTCTTGCCACCCTTGGACTTATTTAGAAGACTAAAACAGTTGAGATTCACTATTTTAGAAAATAAAAAAGAAATATGAAAAAATATAGAAAAGAAGGGAAAAGAGCTTTCTTTAGTTTGTACATGCATGTTTCTATATCTGTGTGTGTTTTTTTAAGAGGGAGAGGGGATGACAAAAATTAAAGTTCTTATTTTAAAATTATTAAAGGCTTTAATGTTACATACACCCAAGAAAATTAAATGACTTGCTCATTTTAGCTCAATGTAATTAAGTTGTTTATTAAAATGACAAACTGAAAATATTTTTTAAAACATGTTTATTCCTCCAGAGAAAAAATGTCACATAAGCAAAAATAGGACAGAAACAGAAAAATGCACAAAATAGGCACTTTTTCTGCCAGTAAGTACTTGGAAATTAAATGTCAATGTAAATGCAGTAAGAACAACCTTGATATGCTTTCTTTATTTATGTTTTGTTTTTTAGACAAAAATTTCCAGAACAATGTTAATAAAACTTTATATTTGTACTTTTAAATTCATTTAACATTAAAATTGAGAGTATGCATTTTATTCCTTAGTTAGTTCTATTGTCTACTTCTCTCATGTAGTTAAATCCATTCTTTCTCCTTGATTTAAGGCTTGAAATTCAGCTAGTTTAAACCATCTAAATCCTACCTTTCTAAGAACAGGCACACCTGCAGAAGTGCAAAGTTCTCATTGACCTTGGGAACACAGCAGTTTCAATTAAATAATTTCATTTAGTAAAAAGAAAACCATATGCGAATCAACATTAACCGCTCTTAGCCCACATCAGGGATGATAGCTCCCTTGGCACCAGTCTGAATTTTGAGCTAAGGAATTTGGCCTGATCTTCCCTATGCTCAGCCAGGACAGATTGATAAAGAGGTACAACATTAGCTTAATCAGTTGCTCCATATTTCTGAATTTTTCTAAATATGTTCCTCATAAGTTTGCTTTCAATGGAAATACAGAGAATGCTTTCACACACATTTTTTCTTCTGAAATCAGTTCTCTGTGCATTAGAGCATTAAGCTTAGCAAATGGGAGTTACGATACTACTAACACATTTATTGAGTGCCTACTTTGTGCCAGGAACTGGACTAGGAGTAATATATATATATAGTTTCTGATATTCACAAAAATCCCTCTAAAATAACTATCATTATCCCCATTACACAGATGAAAAATCTAAGGGTCAGAGAGGCTAAGTGATTTGCCCAATGGCAGAGAATTACAGGGCCAGCAAAACACTTATAATACAATGTTTCATGTGCATTGATTTACGTTTTTCTAGTCTATACTGTATTTTAAAAGCAAATGGCTAACTTTTATGAAGTGTTCACTATATTCTGGGCATTGTTCTGAGTGCTTTATATGTATTAACTCATTCAATACTTCAAAAAACTCTTTGAGAGAAGTGTTTTATTTCCATTCTACAGGTGAGAAAACTGAGGCACAAAGAGCTGAAGCAACTTGTTTGTGGTCAAAAAACTGATAAATGAAGGAACCATGATTTAACCCAGCCATTGACTCCAGACCATGCTATACAAATATTAAGTAGGTTCCAATAGCCATTTTTTTTTACACTTAGTTATTAAAATGTACCACTACATGCTGTTTGTACATCAGGATTTACTATAACAGGACAGAATGTCAATGTGAGTAATTCTAGTTGATAAAAAGGACTACTTCAATCCTCTACCTCCAAAAGATGGGCAGGGGAGATCGACCAGACATCAGAGGCATAATGCTATATAGGACAAATCCTGGGTCTTTTCCAGCAGTCAAGAAATTTCAGAGTAATAGTTACATCATCCTAAGCAAAGGTGTTTTTTGCAAACCCCTTAGCATATCTAAAGGGTACAACAAACAGTAAATAGGAGGAGGTGTAGATAAATCGCCTCGCAGTACTGAGAGAGGTGACTCCTGACATATAATTTCCATTAAGTTGCCTTTTCTGAATGATAGCTCCACAATTTTGATGCATAAAGATAAATATAGTGTATCTGATAGGAAATAAATGCATATAAGGTGGCATGGCACTTCATAAAAATAGGAGAATGCTAAAAGAATAGTAAAATTCTCTTATAAATCTAAGGAAGAGAAGGGATAGTGTTTATAATATCTAGTAGTTTTTAGTTGGTTTGTCAAATTTGAAAGAAAGTAAAAAGGATGATTATCTATCTGTCTTCTGGGAACTGGCCGTGATGTAACAGCTTGAGCTAAGAGATTTGTTCTGCAAAAGCCCTAAGACTTGTTAGCAAATAATAATTTCATTAAAAGACAGAAAAAAAACATGTATCTGCAGAGAAAATAAAACTATCTTTTTACACTTAATAAAATAGCAAATATCGCCACTGAACTCAAACACATAAACTGCCAAGATTTTAAGTGTTGAGATACTCATAAAATATGGAATCTCTCTCAGTATTGGTGGTGTTTCTTCCCTCCACCCCTCCTTTCTTACTCCCCTGGGAGTCCAGCCCCAACAATTACAGGGTTGCTATCACAGCAGCTGTCTCTGTTGCACAGTGCTGATTTTCTACATGCAAAAAATGTGGACTCTAGAGAGCTATGCCAATGTGAGTTAACAATATGTCTGAATCTAGTTTGGGAAGACATGAGTTCATTGTATTATAAGAAAAAATACTGAATATGTTATTTTCTTAGGATTTTTAATTGTTGCCATTGTCATTCTGGTTTTAATTAACAACTAATACTCTGAATTGAATTATTTGAATAGAATTAATAAAGTGTACAAATAACTTAACGAAGTTTCAACCCCTGGCTTCTGACCTGTATATAATTTAATGAACAAACAGAAAAGAAAACGGAAAATGGTAAAATGAATGTATTATTTTCTTAACCTAAATAGACAACATTGTTTTAAAAATTGAATATCACCTCTCAGGCTATAGCATCTATTAAGATGACTTTTCTTTTTCCAACAAACAAACAAAAAAATGATTCTTTTTGGTCTCTTTCTTAGATTTGTCTGATCCATCTAAAAGCCAATTTCTACATTTCTGAACTTGACTGCTCACTATGATCAAAAGAGGATTTCCACACAATCGTTTAGAAATTTCAAAATGTATGGTGTTTGGGAATTATACATTCATTATGACTACATCCAAAGCTTGGTATCAGAAGCTAAATTATTTTTTCCTTGAAATATAAATACTGCAACTTAGGTGGCATGGCACTATTGAAAACAGCTTGCCATATGCCTTTGATTTCACTGAGAGACGTGCCATCTGCCACCACACTCAAAAATGATTCAAAAAAATTAAAAAGAATGGTAGAAGATTGTGATCAAATGCAAGAATGTTACCCATCATGTGTGGTCTAAGACTGGGCCTGGGTACTAGTTCTGATTACCTCTAGTCATGAAGTCAAAGCCAGACAGAAACAAATAAATTCTCATTTTTTCTGTGGGTAATGAACTGAGTACAGTGTAGTTCCCTCAGCATGATTATTGATACAGATTTAGAAAGAAGTCTTTGACATGAAAGTAAAAAAATCAAAGATCCTAAGGCAATGCATATTTTAAAGGAGTTTTGGCCCAAGGACTGGGATTAAAACAGGGAGAACTTGCTTATGCACAGTTAATTTATTTGTAAAAATTCAATACCTTCATGGGACTTTGGAGAAAGAAGAAAATGGCAAGATATCAGAGACTTTCGGGGGGGATATATGTATATTGAAGAAATGTATAAATCTATTTAGGTACTATATTTTATCAAGTGCTAAATCAGCCAAGTGTGTATTTTAACTCTACATAATAAAATCACTGTGATAAATCCCTTCAGATGATTCCCAAAGAACAGAGGTGATTTTTCTAAGAAGCTTAAAAATAGAAATCTCTCTTAAATGCATCCAGACAGTGCCCCTTACAATCACTATTTTGTCCCAAAAGAAAAAGAGAGCAGAACAAAATGTAAATTTTACAGGAAAAATTTTACAAGTAACTATTAGTTTATTTGGTTTGTTTATTTGAAGAAGGAAAAGATTCAAAACCTACGGACCAAATTTTGGCTAAGAGAATACTATCTTAGTCTATTTTTTTGTTGCTATGCCTGACTGAGGCTGGGAGGTTTATAAAGAAAAGAGGTTTGTTTCGCTTATGGTTCTGCAGGCTAGGAAGTTCAAAGACCATGACACTAGCATCTGCTCAGCTTTTGGTGACGGCATTTCGTGCTGTGTCAAGACATGGCAGAAGGTCAAAGGGGAAGCAGACACGTGTGAAGAGACAAATTCTGAGGGGTATCCTGACTTCATCACAACCCACGCTGGTAGGAACTAATCCAGTATTCCCATAGCAGAAACTCACTCATTACTATGAGAACCGAACCAAGTCATTCACGAGAGATCTGCCCCCGTGACCCGAGTACTTCCCACTAGGCCTCACCTCCCAGCACTACCACATTGGCGATCAAATTTCAACATGAGTTTTGGTGAGGACAGATTAAACCAAACCCACATAGGAAGTACCATACGAACAATGAAGCTGGATTTCTTTATAAAAGAAAAAGAGAGAATATGTTATTAAACTGTAAAACTGGTTTTGAGAATGAAATGCAATCCTATTTCAGAAATTTGTAGCCAGCATTACAGGGTAGCCTTGTGCCTGGCTTGTGAGGTTTATTTGAAATGTTTCATTCCAGATAATCAAGGGAAAAATAGTTTCCAAATAATAGCATTTCCAGGACTCTTCTAAAAAATAAAATTCAAGATATGCAGCTCCCCCAAAATATCTAATTATTACAAATAACTATATTAGAACTGCTCTAGAAAGTTTATGCCACCATTTATTGAAAAGCATTTAATGGGCATCTAAAAAGGCATTATAGGAAAAGAAGTAAAGTAATAATAATAATAATACATGGCATTTGTATATCACTTTTTTATTTATTTGTATTATATTTATAAAATATGTGTTCCTATTTATAGATAAGAAAATTAAGGCTTATCAGGGTTCGCCTATCTAATGTCAAATAGTTAATAAATGTTGAAATCAGAAGTGAACATAGTCTTATGATATCATATCAGAGTTCCTTATATTCCAGCACCATTCCTCTTAGCCTAAGACACAGCGGTTTCCACTTTCAGGGTCTGATATACAATTCCATACAGTTGCCCTCAATATTTTCCATCTTGTTTGAGTGGAAGTACTCCGGAAGCAGTGACATTTTAGCTGTTCTCAACAATAGACCCCTCTGTATAAACTGAGGAATTAAGGGTTTAAAAGGGAAAGTGAGAAGTATCTTTATGTCACAATTTGACACAATCCACTTGTATGACAAGTTATACATGCATGAAATAAATACTATAGTAAACAATATGTCCTTGCTAATAGTATCAAATATTGACATATGAGAGTGATAATTTGATCAGTACAATAGATCAGACGTCATATAACAGGGTTCATGTAGAATAACTATCTCACAATTTGCCTATCCAGATCAAATTTCTATATATAGTGTACAAATGACTATATATGAAATATATATATACACAAATGACTATATATATATAGTTGGCATAGCACAGTGGTATTAGGCAGAGAATTTTGAGTTGTAAAATAAATAATCTCTCTGCAAATTATCTAATAACTTATTTGTGAAGAAGGTCCAATTTTGAAACTGTTTCGTTGCTGTAAAATCAATTTCAAATATAAGAGACACCACAAAATAGGGTGTCTCCAAGGGAAATCTTCAAAGACAGGAGAGTGGGGTAATCAAAGAAAAGTTTAAAGTTTGCTGAATTTCTTGGGCAAAAAAAATGAAGTCTTTGAATAATATTTCTCTGAGTCATATTGCATCTACCATTTCTAGAAATATGTACAGCTATTAATAGAGAAAAGCAAAAGAAGCATCGGAAGCTAAGAAAAGGCAAGAAGACAAAGCAGGAAAGAAAACAAATATCTTTGCAGTGCAGCCCTCAGAGTTTAGTCAAAATATTCTAGGACCATGAGACTGGGATCCTGTCCAGTCGGGAGGAGAGAGCTAGATATGGATGAAGGGACTTATAGAGTCCAGTTAAGAACTCTGATCCATTCTTTGTCTACACTCTGAAATGTGCAGAGTCCTTCATTCACAGGGGAGTTTTCCCTTTACTTAGTGGAGCTAAGTATGTTAATAAAACATTACCCAGAGCTGTTCCTACAAAAAGCACATATCAAATAAGAAGGTAGAATGAGATGATCTCCAAGGTCTCTTCCCACTTTAGCATGAGAATTTGCTAAGTGAAAAGCCTAATTATATTTTCAATTTTTAAAGAATGGAAATTTTCGTTTTAAAAAAATTCATAGTTCAGGAGCTCTTTTATCAAGAGGTTGGGAGATGAGGTGGTTAATGTTATACAACCTATTTTCTATTAAGTTTGGGATGCAGTTTTTGTCCCTAGATAATGGAAAAAATTCTCTTAATTGATACTTGTTATTAATTTTTTGTTTCCCTATTTTCTTGTTGCGCTTTTTTTCACTTGCCAGTTTAGGAATTTGCTTGGCTCTTTTCCTACATTTAATGACTATATTTAAAAAAAGGACTTGGCCATGTGCCTAGAGGCTCTTGGGTGTTGGGTGCCATATAAACAAAATTAATTACTAACTTCAGTGCCAATATCACATCATTGGCAATGAGAGGTTAGTCGACAAAAAAAAAAAAAAGACAAATAAGAATTTCAACAAATAGTAGTATGCATAGGATGCATAAAATAAAAAATTAATCAAGCCTAAATTTGTATATATTTGTATAGTGTTCAGTTTTTCCTAATATATACATTATTTCATCTGATTGTCAAAATAACCTCATGTGCTGGCTATTACAGATATTTCTAACCTCATTTTACAAACTTAAGGAACTTAGCCCCGGAGATGTTAATCTGTCTTTGTTTTTTATTTTGTTTTTTTTTCATTCACTCAACAAATACTTACTGAAAACCTACTAAGTGCCGTATGCTGCCCTAGGAATTGTAGGGTGACAAACCATCCCAGCTTGCTCAGAACTAGGGAGATTCCTGGGATGCAGATTTTTCGTGCTAAAATGGGACTGTCCCGGGCAAACTGGGATGGTTGGTCAGCTTAACACAATCTGGCCACCCTAACAGCACATCACAGTTCAAGTCACAAAATAAACCACACCAGATGGACAGCTCTGTCTCTCTCTCTCTCTCTCATTATTTTTGCCTCACTTGGGACTTTTATTTCTGGACCCTACTCCCAGCATTAGACTAAAAGTTGCCAGTGATCACCCAAGTACCAAAAATAGCTTTGTTGCCCGCTTGTCTGCAAAATTTGACATTCTGACCACCTGATACTCTCTTTGGCCTTTACTCTTTCCCTTGCTTTTCTCTCTCTTTCATAATGCCCAACATCTTCCCATCTAAACTTTCATCATTAAGCACATGGCACCCAAATGTATACCCATAGCTGCAATGTGATGGCTTTGACATGTGGATGTGTATGACTAAAAGGTATCTCCTTAACTCCTGGCTATCCCAAGTATTCAAATAAACTAAATCTCAACAAAAATGTTGTTTTCTCCACCCCCAATTCTTCCTCTTGACTTTCCTATCTCTGTCTTCAGGCAACACCACTCTCTTGGTACCAGGCTCATTCTCAGCCACCAGTGGTCTCTTTCTCTCCCTATTCACCACATCTAAGGTGTTAACAGTTCCCAGCAAACAGTCCTTCAGAAAGTTTTTCATATTCATCCCTTCTTTTCTTTCCCCACTGTTACTAAATTCCTCTTTACCTCCCTAGGGTTATTTATCTCCCTAGCTAAATTCCTGTTTACCTCCCTAGGGTTATTGTTCTGGTCTCTTCCCTGAACCAACTCCACCCTCCATTCATTTCTTTCTTCACTCCAATTTAGTCTACACTGCTCCCAGGTTAAAGTGCATTCTGGCCTTAATGCCCAGTGTTCTTTTGTATGAGCCCCATTCTCCAGCCAAAAAATAACCATTTGCTATGCAGTCTTTTCCTCTCTGTGCCTTTGTTATATTATTCCTTATGTGCATAATATTTTATTCTGTCAAATTTAACTCATCTTTCAAGGCAATCTTAAATTTCAAAGTTCCATAGAAATATTTTGTAGTTTCAAATGGATGAGAACCCCTTCCTATGAACTCACTTCATTTTGTACTTCTAAACACTCATCCTCACCTGCTTTATATTGTAATTATTTGTATTCTTTTCTCAGTCCTCCAACTAGAATGTATACTTCTCAAGACCAAGGCTGTGTCCTACTCATTCTAGTTCCCCTGCTTAACGCCGCAGGTGTTCATTATGTTTTTATGAAAGATTGAATTACTGTAACTCCTCACCCAATTCTGGTTTCAAAAATGAATTATGTAAATTAGTCATTTCAGATATTTAAAATTTAGTGTGTGCCTTAAACAAATATATAATGAATTCATGAACAATGTAATTAAAAAAAAAACCCTCAAACACCCAAGGATTATCCAACATCAACACAAAGTTCCTGAGTACAGAGGTATCCCTAGGATCATTACTCTAGTGTGCAGGTTTGTACACATACATGTTGTCGGCCCAGCCAGCCCCTTATCAGCTACTCTGCAGAAAAGGCCGCAGACAAGGAGAGTTATTCCAGGATGGGCAATCACTTGCATTCAGAAAATAGACTTTAATTGAGTAATTTTTCAGATGGTTGAAATTGAATTGGTATTGCACTGGAAAAAGAATGCCTGTTTGGGGCCTAAATTGTTCCTCCCCATTTAGAGGGGACACAATGTAAGCATAAGACTCAGGCAGTTTGGGAATTACAAAGATTTGGATTTTAGGGCAGTCCCAAAATAAACCCATCAATTCAGGCCTTAGAGGGTTTCACTTAATTAACCTGGAATCAACTGAAACACTGTAACTAAAAGGTTCATCACAATATTTGTTTAGTTCATCACAATAGACCCAATTTCCAAAATATCAAAGTTAAAGGGAAGTAGAGTCATTTTTCACCATATTTGCAAAAAAAAAAATTCTCCTACAGGCTTTGGACCTGCATCTGGAGGGAAAAATAAGAGATTAATGGGAAAAAAAAATCATATTATATCTTACCTTATCCACTGCCCCCCGCCTTCAAATCTTTCCCCATCATAAGGTTTCTTCAGTCATGCACAAATACTTCAGAGACTGCTACCTCAGACACTGCTGTCAGCGCCCAGAGGATTGAGATTTAGTCTTTGCATCTTAATTACAGCTGACTCTTTTTCCCTTGTTCTGAGCTGAGTTACAGCAAGGAAAGGGGGAGATGAATGAATGACCCATGCCTCTGACATCTAATATCTGCACTTCAGATTTGGGGTTTGATTTAGTGTCTCTATCAGAGAGTTTGAGGAAACAAAGTCTTTTATCTTCTTTAAATGAATTCATGCACTGAAGCACAATTTACCTTCTCTGGCAGTTTTATTATTCAGAACAATGGGCTTTTTTAGTTGTGCAATATTTTGGCTTTTCCCTTTCCTCTCACGTTTATAAACAAAAACATTCAGTTTAGTAATTTAAACAAGGATAAAACAGAAGTGATGCGTGGCACTAAGACTACAAAAGTGCCATGTTGTCATTTTCATTTTTTTTTTTTTTACAAACGACATAGAATTGAAAGCAAAAGACTCCTTATCTTTGTATTTAAATAATGACCTAAATTCAGTACACGAAAATGACCTTTTCTGTGGATGCATTGTGGTTGTTACCTCATCACCCTTTCATCTATATGAAACTTTGTATGAGTCCGTTTCTGAAGCATGAGGGACTCCACTCTGCCCACAGGCTCCAGCCACAGTGGTAAATGGGGCCCAAGCCCCACCTCTGTTCCACTAACTAACCATAGCTACCCTGCCTGGCAGTTTGTCTTTCCCAAAAGACTGAGCACCTCTTTTTCGACACAAATGTACCATCTGTTCTTCCAAATTTTTCCTGGTGCTGCATTGGCTCACAGGAATATGCTTTTGTTTTCCCTAATTGACCTGCTTAGAAGAGGCATTGTTTTGTTATTAGCACGAAGGCATTATATAAGCTAGCTGCAACTTGGCCCTATGGATCTGATGTATGTGTTCTGGATGAATGGTGAAAACAGTATGCAACTAGGATTAAGCAGGCTTCATTAAGAGAAACAAAAAATCATACAACAGTTTTGCTAATCCAGCATTTACTTGCATTGAAAGTCAACAAATGGGTGAGGTGCAGTGCTCACGCCTTTAACCCCAGCACTTGGGGAGGCTGAGATGGGAGGATCACTTGAGCCCAGGAGTTTGAGATCAGCCTGGACAACATGGTGAGACCCCGTCTCTGCAAAAATAAATAAATAAATACATAAAAGTTTAAAAAATTAAATCAATTGATGACAAGGAGGGAGGTTGGAAAGACACTTGGGATTCTGACAGAACGTGTTCAGATGGTCTGTCCCACTGGGGAAGCTGTTATGGAGAAAATGGGGCCTCAGGGATACCAGAACTAGGTTTATGTCACCCACAACAGTGTCATTACCAAGAGGACAGGTGGAATGGAATAAGCCCATGATTATCATGAAGTAGAACACACCTCGGTGAGGTGTGTCACTAGGTGGAATATTCATTACAAGCTCAAGACAGTACTGCAGGAGAGGGTGCATCTTGAGTTTAATGGAGAAATCTCTGAGGCAGCAGAAGATAACAAAGACCTATCCTAACTGTAAAGTAGGTCCTTGGAAAAAATGGACAAACCTAATTGCTTTCTTCATCTCCTGTGGATGCTGATGGAGAAAATCAACCTCTGTGCAACAGATGCTACTGAGATTCCATGGTCTCTTGCAACCTTTTTGTCTCATGTTTTCCCTACAGAAACTGTTCCAATGCTTCTTCACTCTGATCAGTCTCTGACCCCATCACCCCCTCCTTTACTTATCATAGATTTTTAACTAATATTTTACAGAGAAATTGAAGATGAACTACTGACCGCTTCCCTAGTCATTCATTCATTTAATAAGTATTGATTAAGGATATGCTCTCTGCCAGGCACAATAACAGGTACTGTTTATAAAGAGATGAACAGAGACAGGTGCCTGCACTCTTCAAGATTACTCTTCTCTTCTATACAGAACCACATCCTTTCTTCCTTTTTTACTGCCTGTTTTATTAGATCTTACTAAATCTTATTAAATCTATATTAGATCCTGTGTTCTTTATCTTATCCCACAAGACTTTCTCTGCAATCTTTTTAAAACACTCTCCTCTCACTCTTTTTTCTTCAGTTTCTTTTTCCTATCAGAATGTCATATTCAGTTCTCTTTTTTAAACAATTATCCCTCAAACTCCCTTGAGATTCTGGTTACTACTCTCTCTTGACCCTTTTCCTCCCAGGTTTCTTGGATGCATTGCTAGCTCTTGGTATGGTATTTGCTTCCTCACCTACCACTTCAAAAATTGCTCACCTTGCTCTCACTAGAGTGACAAAATTCAGTGAGTGTATTTTAGATCTCATCTTACTGACTCTTTGGTAGCAGTTTTAATGTTAAACAAACTTTCCTACATTAACTATTCCTTTCTCTAGTCTTCCAACACAACACAAACTCTAGTTTTCTTCTTAAATGTTGGGCCATCAATTCTCAGTGTCTTTTATAAACTGCTCTTCCTCTGGGCTTCTGATAAACACTGGTGGTGTGTTCCTTCTCTTCACCTCGTTTGGGTGATGTCACAAGTGAAAGGTTTCAATTATATAAATTAGTGGATTTCAAATCTTACTGTAAGAATCAACTGGAAAATTCCATCTAGTAGACAAAGGTGGAGACAAATTTAGTATTTTAACAAGCACTCCTGATAATTCTGAGAAAAGTAGTCATCACATTCAAATTTCTGTTAAGCTCTGAGATAAACCATAAATTCTGCAATAACATGATTTGTGTCTTTCTTACTTATCATGGTCTTCCCAGAGTCTAGCAGGGTATCTAATTAACACAAGTGTTCATTTGCTAGTTGTAGAACAATTGAACGTATATGTAATTGATACACAATCTCCAGCCCAGACTTCAGTTTGCATTCCCCACCAACCACCAATCTCAGTGAATGGTCCTGTCATCCACTGATATCAGATCAGAAATTCCGATTCTTCTATCCACTTCAACCCTGCCAACCAATCAATTGACAAGCACGTCTACTTTAATCTTCTCATATCTTGCAAAGCCTTCCACTTCTTTCCATCACCATTGCCAATGTCCTAGTCCAGGCCACCATCATTTTTCAACTGGATTACTTCCATGCTCTTTTAACTAGTCACACTGTATCTATTCTTACTCCAAGTTTTCTTAAACAAAACTTGCATCATTAGAGTTCAAACACAGTGATATGGCTTGCATTGTCCTTTATGACATGGCCTCTGCTCACCTCTACCAAATTCATTCTCAACTTGCTTACCTCTGTTCACCCCACTTTATGCCCTACTCAAATTTTGGAAAGTATTTTTCTTACCTTTTATTCTAATGGTATTTCTTTTTACAAAAGCTTTTAAAGACGTATTTATTTAAATGCCAGTTCCAAGTGAAAAATTTTATTTTAGGGCTCATCTATATAAGTTACTTACTTTTTCATATTTTGATTCCTTTACTATACAGTTTCCAACTCAATTTTTCAGCCTTTGTTAATTTAATTTGATATATTTGATATAAATTATTATTGTTACATTATTAAATTATTAATTTTGCATGATATGCATTTTCTTTCAAGAATAAATTTTTGAAACTTTGTCTTGTAACGATGAAAGTATTTTCAATTTTTCTCTGATTTTAATAAAATTTTTTTAATACTTCTGTGCTTTATCTCTCATTCTGTTGAATGGTATCACTAATAATTTTTCAAAAAAGTAGACAATATTTTCTTAATAAAATCTGACATTACCATTCTATTATCTGAATGATAGGATGGTAAAATTTTTAGGTTACAGAACTTTTTATACCCTCTGTTTTTTTTTTTTTTTTTTTTTTTTTTGAGATAAGGTCTCACTCCATTACCCAGGCTAGAGTTCAGTGGTACAATCATGGCTCACTCAGACTCCTGGGCTTAAGCAATCCTCTTGCCTCAGCCTCCAAGTTGCTGGGACTACCTGCTTTTTTTTTTTTTTTAGAGAGAGAGGCTAGACTCGAACTCCTGTGCTCAAGTGATCCTCCCACCTCAGCCTCTCAAAGTGCTGGGATTACAGGCGTGAGCCGCCATGCCCAGCCTTCAATATTTTTTTGGCATTCATTTTGCATTGGACAACATGTGACAAAACTGAATTTTCCTCCTTGAAAGGTCAATTACTTTTGTCGACTTAGATACTTATAAGGTATTTTAATCTATGTAGTTCAATATTTTTTATTCTGTGATCAGATGGAGATATGTTTTCATTGTATCTTCATTGTATTCTTCCTGGAATACAGTGACGTTTTTCAACCCACTGTTGAATACTAGCTTTCTAAAACATCACCAAATCAACCTGTTAATAAGACAGAGCTGAGTTTATTGCTCACCTCAATAAGAGAAAGCACTACTCCCAGTGTTAACAGCACCTCTGAAGAAAAAGCACAAAGATATTTATGAGATTCTGAAGTCTGGCTTAAGGTAGGTCTTTTAACGGGGAGGAGGAAAGGAAGAGGTTTGATTAGGACTGGGTAAGGATCATGATAGAATAATACAGCATTGGTAGGCATAGGAAGGAGAGGATTTTGAAGAGAAAGGTTCAAAATGTTTTGGGGAAAAAAGAGCCACAATAGCATTATCATTCCTAAAAGATAATATTTTTAATATCATTAAATATAAGTATTCAAATTTCCCCACATTATCAAATAAATTGGAGGATGAAAGAAATATCTTGGGATATAACCTTTGCTTCCTGTTGAAGAGTTGGTGGGTCTCTCAAGAAGTTTCTGGAGTAATCAGTAAAATTATTTGCAGAAAATAAAAGTCATTTGCAATTTTTACCATCCAGAGCAGGAGTTTCTGGGAATAATAAAGCCATGTTAATGTAAACAGGAGCAGTGTGGGTGTAGTTATTAATAGTTTCGACTTTCAGTGCGTGCACATGTCTTTCTTCAGCTCAGGAGAACATTACTGATTTGGATGTTTAGTTGTTGTTGTTCTGAGCTCTTCTTCAGAATTAGTGATGTAAACATGGTCACTTGTTTTCTGAGCTTTTCATTATCTTCTGGGTTGCAGAAACTGACTCACCAAGTGTCACCTGAGTTGTAGAGAGGGTGCCCAGATATATATCTATCTGTATATATCTATATATAAGGTCTAAAGTCACGAAATGGGTATGGGAGAAGAGAGGTATAAAGTATAGTTCATTTTTGTTAGATAATATGGTTTGTGATATGGAACCAAGGCTTGAAATGAGCTGAAATGAGCTGAAGCCTGAAGATTTTATATCAAGCCATTTCTATTTGCCTAATAATTATTGACAGTCTTTTCCAAATGATTGGCATTTGTCCTTATGCCTGTTTATAGACAGACAGGCATATGGATACATAGAAATACAAAGATAGAGACATAGAGACAGACAGATATAATTTTTCATATACATGAAAAACTTTTTTGGCTAGGCCCAATGGCTCATGCCTGTAATCCCAGCACTTTGAGATGCTGAGGCAGAAGGACTGCCTGAACCCGGGAATTTGATACCAGCCTGGGCAACATGGTGAGACCCCATCTCTACAATTGTTTTTTTAATTAGCTGAGCACAATGGCACACACCTGTGGTCCCACCTACTCAGGAGGCTTAGGCGAGAGGATCACTTGAGCCCAGGAGGCTGAGGCTTCATTGAGCCATGTTGGTGTCACTGCATTCCAGCCTGGGCGACAGAGTGAGATGCTCTCTTAAAAAAAAAAAAAAAAAAAAAAAAAATCACAAAAAACAATCAAACAAAACCTGTTCCTTTTGGAAAAATTTTATATTTGCTAAAATGTTTCAAAGACAGTACAAAGAGTTCTCATATATCACTCACCCAGTTTTATCATCTTATTTTATCATGGTATATGAAATAAACGTTAGTATATTACTAAACCCTAAACTTAATTCATGTTCCACCATTTTTTTTCCCATTAATGCTCTGTTTCTGTTCCAGAATTCAATCCAGGGTACCATAGTATGTTTGAAAGTCACACCTCCTGAGTCTCCTGGACTTCTACACTTTCTGTCTTCTCTTGTTTCTTATGTCTTTGAAAGTCTTGAGGGGGACTGGCCAGTAGTCTTTAGAATGTTTTCCAATCTGGGTTCATATTCACCAGAGAAAAAGAGCTAGAATGGATAGAACTTGGCTTATGGGACTTGCTCAGTAAGACCAAAATCTGCTGGACAGGCCATTAGAAAAGGTAGGCGAGAAACTTTCAGGCGGCAGTTGAATCTGCAGTCCAGAATTTCTGCTTCCTCAGGAAAATCTCACTTCTTTCCATTCAGATTTTTTAGGATAATCTCTTTTGCTTAAACTGATTATACAGGCTAAATACATCTGCAAAGTCTCTGCACAGCAACACCTAAATTCGTGTTTGATTGAGTTAACTGAGTATTGTTGCTGAGCCTAAGTTGACACAAAAACCTGACCATCACACTAAGGTTATGAGTTTTTGAAATCATGCAGCAGAGGTGCATCCCATTATATCAGGGTGTATGTGACATCTAGATGACATTACAGTGACATTAACCTTTATCACTTTGGTAAGGGGGCATTTGCCAGGATTCTTCATAGTAAACCTATCACTTTTCCTGCTTTCTTCTCTATTCTTTGGAAATAAGCTACAAAGCCTAGAATGCCCTAGCAGGTAGAAGGAATTAAACTTCACTTCTTGTATTGGGGAGTATCTATATATGTTATTTGAAATTCTTCTGTAAGAAACAGTTGTTTCTTTTCCTCATTTATTTCTTTATTCTGTCATTTATCCATGTCAGGATAGATTCATGTATATACTTTGGATTACAATCTAATACTATATCCCTTTGTTGTTCAAATTATTCCATTGCGGGCCACTGAGAGCTCTATCAGGTTGCTTCCTATGTCTCTTTGACATGCCCCCATCATTTTGCTTTTTAATACTTTTTTTACTTTCTGGTACTAAAAGATATTCCAGGCTCATCTTATATTTTCCCTGTGCTGGTCCTAGAATCAGCCATTTCTCCAAGAAACCTGTTGCTTTTATTAGAAAACAATATTTAGAAACCAAGAAAGATCTGAATGTGCAGTGTGCTCATTGCTAGTGGGTGTCATGGTTTCTAGACCCTCTCAGAAGATAGCGCTAGGTAAAATCTACTTATACTAACCTGTATATCTATAATTGTGCGCTAGGTAAAATATACTTATACTAACCTATATATCTATAATTGTTTCTATATTTATCCAACTGTATCTTTAGTAAGCTAAACATTAGTTTATACCAATGTGTCCAATTCTACTTCAGCAGTGCAGGGCTCATTATGGACCTTCTTTCTTATTTATCAGTGACTTCCTTCTCTAAAAGTGAGAAACCTGGCCCCCACACCCAAAATCCATTTACATATTTGTTCAACCTCAGTATACATGTAAAGCACTGTTAGAAATGTTAACCCATACGCCTGTGCAAAAAAAAAAAAAAAAAAAAAAAATACCAACTAGAGTACGGTGTTTATGTCTAGTTCTTTTTCTGCAGTCTTACAATTTCTAGTAAAAATTTCATTTACTAAAGTTACTTGTCAGGATTTTTCTTTTAGGTTGCATACATTGAACTTTACTTTCTGTGTATAATTCTAGGAATTTTGATGTGTATAGTTGTGTATCATCCCCCCAGGACCACACAGAATGTTTCCTTTATCCTAAACTTTCCTCGTGCAACCTCTTTGCAGACAACCACTGCCACTTCCTTAAATTTTCCTAGATTTTTAATAATTATTTTTGTTTTCTAGTCTTTTTCTTTATATGTCTTGTTGGATAATTATAGAGGAAGCTCAACCAAAGTAGGCTAACCATATAGCATCTTTCTATTCATTCTGTTTTGAACAACTGTTTTCCAAGCTCTTCATTCTGTTTTGAACAACTGTTTTCCAAGCTCTTCACATTGCCATGCATTTGGATGGGTAGAGAATATATACAGAAGGATATTTTTTATTAAAGGTCATGTTCACTGTAGTAGTATATTTGAACTTTCAATTATTTTATTTCTTTATAGTTTACACTTTAAGATATAGTTAAAATCAACAGAAGCTTTATTTTTACAAACCAATTAGAGTTACAAAAAATGTTTTATGTCATACTAATGACGATATATTACGGAAGAAAGTACAATGACCTGTATGAACTATACTTGCTGTTAGTTATAGTAATTATATATCTAATTCTGTGTTTTAAAATAATTGTATACTAAATGTAGCAATTTAAAACAGATCAACCCTGAGGCTCAGTGGTTCATGCCTATAATCCCAGCACTTTGGGAGGCCAAGGCAGGGGAATCACTTGAGGCCAGGAATTGGAGACCAGGCTGGGCAACATAATGAGACCCTATCTCTAAAAAAATATATAGAAATAAAAAATTTGCTGAGTGTGGTGGCACATGTTTGTAGTCCTAGCTACTGGGGAGGCTAAGGTGGGAGGATCGCTTGATTCCAGAAATTTAAAACTGCAGTGAGCTATGATTATTCCACTGCACTATAGCCTGGGTGACAGAGTGACTCTCAAAGAAAAAAACAAAATCAACTCTGTAACTTTAGAATATATACGAATTTCATTGTTATATTTATTTTAGAATTTACAAATATTAAACCAGTAGGTTGTTAAGTTTTATTTCTCCTATACTGGAGAAATCTCTGGAGGCCACTTTGCTTTCTGATAAACTGGTATCTCAGGCCAAGTGTGCATGGGCATGTGTGTGGTTATTGGTGGAAGGAGCTGAGGTTCATCTTTGAATAAATTTATAATCTTATCTTCTCTGACTCCCTAGAACTCAGCCTGCTTAAGTACCAAACAATATTGAAGAAAATATATTGAGAATTTTTAAATAAAGTCTAATTATCTTTAAAATAGACAAACAGAATTAGATTATTTTTTCCATTATAATAATTATCTCTTGTGGAAAATAGCAGTTGGATGAATTTAGAAAATGAATGAATTATGTTATATAATGTGTATACCCATTTCATGATACCATTTTTTAAGAGAGAATTTCTGTAATAGCAAATCACTTATCATAAGAATCTCATAGATTTTTTTTTCATTAATTTGCATTCTTCACAACTAACAAAAAAGTATTGTGATTGTGTCTCACCTGCAATTTGGTGGGCAAACTGGTACACCTACTTTAACCTCTATGATCAAATGACACTGCTTCAGGAGTATTTTAGGAAAGTCTGCTGCCTTGACAAATATGATTCTCAACTGAATTTAAATAATGCATTTTGAACAATACTTGCAGTTGAGGAGAATACAGAGCATTTGTAACTTTGCTAAATAGCATTGAAGGCCACAAGGGATAGGAATGTGTTTTTGTTGTCATTGTTGTTTTGTATATACCTGGGAAAGCCTTTCCTTTTATTATCATCCTAGGGTCTGAGAGATAGAGGGGACTACAGAGGTCATCTAGATAGCAGGTTTTCTAACTCATGCTTGTGTTTACAGTTGAATGTTCCTTGTAGTTCCATTATCTCTTTACTAAAAATAAATGTGGTGAATGCTAATGGAATGTGATCTCTTTGGGAAACTATTCAACAGAATGATTAATTAATTGAGAGAAAGGTTAGGTGATAGCTGAAATAAAAATTAGTGTTTTTTAATTCAATATTCAAAAACACATTTGACATTTTGTTGTAAACTATGTTTCTAGCAGCTGTTAGGGTAATTGTTTTGCTAGTTTCTAATTGCAGATGTTGGCAGCTGGAAATTAGAAGCAAGTAGTAGTTTCTTTAGAGAATGGAATTAAATGTGTGAAAACATGAGATTATGCTTTTTCAGTTATTTTCAACACTGCTATGAAGATCGGAGTTTTAGAATCTCTACTAATTATTTTAGGGGTCAGATAACCTTAAATATTAAAAGGCTCTAAGCCTTTACTAGATATATATAAAGGCCTGTCACTTTTCAAACGTAAGTTAGATGACAAAGAAGTCTCTATGGCCAGAGAAAGGAAAGAAAAATAAAGATTTATTTGAATAATTAAATAAAAGAGGGGGTTTATTAAATTATTCAGAAAATTGCTTCAATTTTCCCACTTGGCCTTGCCTGGGCAGACCTGAGAAAATGCTCTTTTCTCCTACATTTAATCTCCAGAGCAACCTAAAAGGATACTGACAAACATTAATTTTGCATTATAAAATAGTCTTGGTAAGTGACAGCAATTTCAAGATTAATGTGTTGACCTCCTGAGATTTCAGTAAGGAAAAAAGGTTCCCTTAAACTTTGTATTTAAGTCTTATATAATACTGGTCACTGTTTTGCAATGGTATTTTCCAGTCAAACAGACTTCTGAAGACTATGAGTTCTCCAGCAGCTAGGAATGAAGAGTGCCTGTTCTGAGAGGTATGGTTTCTATTGTGCAGTTCACTGAGCTAGTCATTCACACTAAGCCTCTGGCATGCTTCTTTAAGATTTATATTCAGGTATAGGACAGAGAATAAAGTCAATAAAGATAGGGAATTTAAAACATACCCAAACTTTTGCTCTATAAAAGTTACTGTTAAGAGAAAGAAAAGATAATCTATAGGCTGGGAGAAAATTTGCAAGTCACCAGTCTGATAACTTGTATCCAGAATTTTTTTAAAAGCCCTCAAAATTCAACAAAATAAGAAAAAAATTACTCAATTAAAAAATGGGCCAAAGATTTGAACAGCTTCACCAAAGAAGATGTACAAGTGGCAAATAAGAACATGAAAATATGCTCAATATTATTCACCATTAGGGAAATACAAATTAAAACCATGGTAAGATACCACTATGCACTTATGAGAATGGTTAAAAGTTAAAGAAATCTTACAATACCAAGTGATGGCAAGAATGTAAAACTACTATAAATCTCATACATTGCTGGTGAGCATGCAAAAATGTACATCTACTTTGGAAAACAGGCAATATTTTATATTTAAGTGAATGCTTAGCCATATGACCCAGCAATTCCACTCCTAGCTATTTAACTAGCAAAACAAAAATTTCTGTGTGTGCAAAAACCTGTATGTGAATGTTTTATAGAAGCTCTGTTTATAATCACCCAAACATGAAAATAACTGTATGTGTTTCAATGGGTGAGTAAAAAAACTATAGTTCAAAAATAAAATGGAATATATTCCGCAATATAAAGGAATGGGGAATTGATATACACAACAACATGGACGAATTTTGAAAGCTTTATGTTAAGTTTAAAATCCAATTTTCAAAAGTCTTTAATAAATGAATTAATTTATATGACATTCTGGAAATAGGAAAAACCATAGCAATGGGAGCAGATCAGTAATTACCAGGGTGGGGATAGGAGGAATCAGGTTGGTGATTCTAATTCCATTATTCTGATTGTGGGAGTGGTTATTTAAATCAATGTGTTGAAATTAATTAACTATACACCAAAAAGTTAATTTTAATGCATATTAAATTTTAAAATTTTTAAATTAAAATCGCCTTGATAAGTACTCAAATTGTGATGTAATAATCCATCTTTTTCTACTTTTACCTGTTTCTCTTACTTTTTTTGCTGCAAAATGTTCATTGACATTTTCAAATCAGTAATAATCACCCATGCTGTGGAGAGATTGGTGGGAGAAAAGCTTGAAAAATTTCTCACCATTAATCAAGTCTCCTTGGTCTTTAAAAATAAGTTTTTGATATAATGTACATTTTATCTCACAGCCTGCCCTCAGGATATTGCCAAACACTCCTTTGAAGAAAATAAGGAAGCAGGGTCTGGGACATTACCAGTCTTTGGGACAGGGAATTTTGGAGTCTACCATGCTAGAGCTATTAGGCAAAATTTGAAAATGTGGGGCTTCTGCCTCCTAAATTCTGCTGTGATGACTCCAGAGTAATCAAGGCATCAGAAATAGAAAAGCCCTGCAAATCAGGGGCTCTGTTACTGAGAGGTCCTAAATAGCAATCCTGGCCGAAGTATCAAGATCGAGCTCCCTCTGCGGCAGTCACAGTGCTATCAGTAGGCTAAATCCATCCTCTCTTCAGAGTTGAGCCTCTCTCCCACACTCACATGGCAATAATTGAAACTTTGGGTACATTTGCCTCGCCTTTCCATATATGATCCTACACTGCATAAATCCTGCAGCTTTTATGCCATCCGCTTTATCTCCCCTTTCTTCTCAACTTAAAGTCCCACTTTTCTGAATACTCTCAGAAAGGGCAGGCATAAATCCAAAACTATACATCAGATTAGACTAGAAATCCCTATAGAGCTCTAGTCCCTGTAGCTCAGTCTTCAGATCAGGTGTGGAGTCAGGATAAAAAGGCATGATTATCAAAAATAAATGGCCGTGGCTCGTTCCATAGAGACCAGAGTAAAACTTGGAGGGAAGACTTATCTTGTTAATTCTCAGCAGCTGTCTTTAGGTTTTAGCAGCTGTTTGGGGGTTTAATGAGAGTAGAGGAGAATAGCTCTCTATTCGGAAATGCAAGAGGGTTTTCGACTAATTTTTTTCTGAAGAATTGGTGCTGAATGTATAAATGCACTCCTAATATTTTTCACGTCTTGCATTTTAACATGTTGAATTGTAAAGGGTTAAAAAGATTTAAAGAGTTTTTAAGTTCCTCCAGGAAAGGTGAAATATTGGCCAACTGGTAGACCACTTAGAAATTGCCCATCATAATTTCTACATGAGGGTTTATGAGGTCAAACAGGAAAAAAGAGATGAATAATTTTAAACAAAGCTGTCAGAGACCCAGGTGGGAGTTAAGTTAATAACTGCACTGTTCTAAATGGAGAGGCTACCTGCATCCTGAAGCAGATATACTTGTATCCTAAGTCTTGTAAGTGCCTTTCCTTGCCTCCGTTCCTCAGAGTGTGACTATAGGGCCATATATGATGATTTTTGACTCTGCCGTCACCCACAAGCATGTCCTTTATATATTGTATATTCTATAATGTGCCAATTTTTTTGTCATAAAATATTACTTATCATATTTATGCCCATCAATCAACAAGTGGATAAAGAAATGATGGAATACTACTCAGCCACAAAAAGGAATGAATTAACGGCATTCACAGCAACCTGGATGGGATTGGAGACTATTATTCTAAGTGAAGTAACTCAGGAATGGAAACCAAACATCATATATTCTCATGCATAAGTGGGAGCTAAGCTATGAGGATGCAAAGCCATAAGAATGATACAATGAACTTTGGGGACTCGAGGGGAAAGGGTGAGAAGCAGGTGAGGGATAAAAGGCTACAAATGGGGTTCAGCATATACTGTTCAGCTTATGAGTACACCAGAATCTCACAAATCACCGCTAAAGTACTTACTCATGTAACACTGGTTCCCCAACAACCTATGGAAATAAAAAAATTAAAAAATATATTCCTTATCATATTTAATTTTAAAGGGACACAATATTTTGTCAAAAGCAAAACCAATTTCCTGATTAAGTTTATGAGGAACTTATTTAACTTGATGAGTGACAATTTAGGATAAGATGTTCCATAAGCTTTTTGCTACAATAGCTACATTTAAAGAAAAAAAATGCACCCACCTCTATGTATTCAAAAGCTTTCTCTTAAATTCTAAAAAATGCTCACTGATTGACATCAGAGTGAGTGAGATTTCTTAATACACAGGCCTATTTTTTTTTTTAATTTCACTCAGATGCTTTAGAACCTCTTGTTCACTGACACTATATCACAATGCTGGTCTCTTTAGATATCAAAGCCATGACTTTCTGACAATCCTGCCTCCTATCTCTTCTTTTTTATTGATCCTTACTTTCACAACCTTTCCAAATTGTTTAAATCATTGTAATACTGCAATGTGTTTGTAGCTATCAAAAATCATTCTTTACATTTTAAAAATAGTTTTGACAATGCTCTGGTTATTCTTACTGATGTTATAGACTCATTCTCTCAGTACCTCCTTCACTCCTTCCAACAAAATCATAAATTTACTTAGAAATACATTAATCTATAATTAATACAGTTATACAATCTGCCTTCATGATGGGCAGGGACCATAGCTTGCCCTTGTATCTCAGATTTAGCACAGAGTGGAAAACAGTCAATAGTAACACTTGCTACATGTTTAGTAACACTTGCTACATGTTTGCTGAATGAATAAATAATTCTCATCATACTTCCTCACAGCTTCAGGAGGAAATATAGTACTTCCAATACTGGGCATCATGTCTCCCTTTATGTATGAAAATTTTCTGTTTCTCTGTCTCTGTTTCTCTGACTGCCTTTCACATCTTCCCCGAAACTCTGTCTTCCAATGTTAAACTTGGCTTGTGGCTTTTGAACTGTCCTCTTTCTTCTAGAATGTTCCAGTCCAAGAGCAGGCGGCTTCTAAATTGATTCTAGAATGATTTACTGGCTCATGCAACTTCATCTACTTTATCTCCACTATACTAGAAATCAGTCAAACATTTTTGTTTTCTCTTTTAATTAATATCAGTTCATACCAAATGATGAAGCATGGTTCTCTCATAATAGAAAATAAAGAAAAAAAGTTCCAAACAATGATAGTGAAGTTGCCCAATAAAATAATTAAGAAATAGAAAACATTTTTGGTTAATCATCTATTGAGAACTTACTATGTGTCAGGTTCTGTGCTAGCCACTGAAAATGTTTCATTTAATTATCACAACACTATAAGGTAGATGTAATTTTGAGTCCCAAGTTCCACGTGAGGGCACTAAGGCTTAAAGAAGTTAAATGGACCTAAAACGGAGAGGTAGAGCTGGCATCGGAACCCAGGTGATTTCGACTCTAAGATCAGGGTCCTTGAGTGCAATGTTATTAAGTCCTCCCAAATTCACCTACACAAATCAACATTTACACCAAGGTTGGAGATGTCGTTAAACATTATTTTATACCAGAACCACAGTTACAACTGCATTTCAACAGGCACCATTCAGAGCATTAACTCCTGGCTCCTTTCAATGGAGATAATGGCTGAACAAACCCTCTAAGCTCTAGGTAGAGTCATCCTTTGATATTCTGCTGGTGATGTTCAAGGATATTTTAACCAAGGGAAGTGAAAAAAGGGTGAGAACAATTTTTTTAAAAAGTAAAACAAAGAGAAAGCAGATGTATTTCTGAAGCAACTAGCTTTACACAGAACACCCTGGACTTAGTAGCATTGAGAAAAAAAAATTGCCTGTTGTCATAGACCCAAACTGGCTGTAAAGCAGGGCAGTCTCTGTGCAGGTGAGAGGGCAGCAGGTTGTAGCAGCTTGTATTTGCAGTATGTCTTCATCCACCTCTGTGCATCCTCTAGAGTTCCCCCTATCTGCCCATTTAATACTAAATACCTAAAGTGCATTTTAAAGTCTCATATCAGATTTGTCCTCTTGAAAAGCTATTAAGCTAGTTACCCTGCAGCCCAGAGGGCTCTTCTTCAGTAAAACTGATTGTACCACAGCATCACCATTAGAACAGCCCTCCATGGCTGCCTGCATAATTCCTGTGAAGGGTCACCAGTACTTCAACTACAAAGGCCTTTTTTCTTTTACAAAAAAAAAAAAAAGGGGGAAGAAAATGGTAAATCAGTATTTTCAATTTTTCAAGAACAAAAACTGACATAAAAGCCCAGACACATTTTTTTCCTTCTTCTCACCGTACTCATAATAACTGCATTCAATTGCAAACCTTGGAAGGAAAGTTACCTCATTATGTTATGATCTAAGCCAAAATCCATTTTAATGTCTATTCCTGCATCTAGATATTGATTCCATTCTTCAGATATCCCACCTGGAAGTGTGAAAATTTCTACTATTGGATGACATAAAGCAGAATCTGGGCACTATTTTAGGCTGATTTTGTAACGATAAGCCAATCTGCCCCACAGTGGAGTAATAAACAAGCTCCCTGCAAGGTGACCATGGGGAACCACAGTGAGAAATAGCTGATCTCCTGTGTAACATCAGTTCAAAGCAGTTGTCCTACAGCCAACCTTGAGACTGGGGTAAGACTGTGTGTGATGGATTCATACATGGTAGAATAGAATAGAATATAATGGGATTGTGAGTTGCATCATAGCAGTACATTAACAGATTATCAGATTATCAATTTTCCCTTCATAAATACCCTATCTTCTCACATCCAAGCTACCTGTAAGTATTCATCTTTTAAAATCACTCTCTCTCTCTCTCTCTCCTGTTTTCTGTGAGCACACTCTCAATGAAAAGCATACTCAGAGGCTGAGAAAGCAAAAGCTGAAGGAATTTTCAGTGAAACTTGGCCTTATTATGAACAAAAATTAGATTCTTTAGTTTATGAATGAAATATAGTTTGATAGGCACTACTTCTTCTGATTTCCTATAAATGGACAACTCTTTCTCTGGATTTTCTCCTGAATCATTTGAAGACAAATTTTCTACTGTTTTGGCATTAAAAATAGATTTTCTTTCCAGATAAAGGACAAAGCTCTAGCATTGTCATGAGGATAAGGACACTGAAGGACAAGGATTTACTAATGCCTCCTCAATCCAAAACACATAGGAGCAAAGAAAATTCATTTTAAAATTTGAGCATCTTGCCCATCATGGTTGAGAGGTAACTGTTTCTATAAGTAATTCAGAAATATAGTTTACTGGACTCCTGGACAATTTCACTCTCTTACAGGGAGAATAATAGGTCAGTGAATTGTGGGATAACCTGTCTATTTGGTGATTTAGGGTAGAATAAAGGAGGTAGACAAGAAGGTTTAAAAAAATCACATTAGTGAGTCAGTCCTAAAAATTCAACTTAAAAACTAAATATTGTTAGAATTTTCCAGCAAGATTCTTGAAGCTAATAGCCTTGTGATAGAGACTACAATAAAGATAGAAAAATTGAGGCACAAGAAATTCAGTTATTTACATAACATCTGGTTCAACTCCCCACAGCTCTTTCATGTCACTTAACTGGTCCATTTGTTCAACTGTGCCACCTCCTCGATATTCTTGTTTAGGAAAAAATAAAATATTACCTGAAGTTTTCACACTTGGTTATCTTGAACCTTCCTATTGTCCTAGGTTTTATTCAGTGTTTAAGAGGTAAATCCTTCCACTTCTTAATTATCATTTAAAAGACTTTAGGCATTGTGCCAGACAAGAAAGGTACAGATAGACAGTGGTTCCACCTTTTAAAGGGAGAGAAGACAAAATATGCACCTATAAAATAGCTGGACCCACGTAGACAAGGGTCTCAAACACTTAATAACTAAAGAGCTAAAATTATTAAAACATGGAATAAAGACTCTCTTGGGAAAGAGTTAAAGAACTTTCATTAAGGATGTCATTTGAGTTCAGTCTTAAAGTAATCATAGGACTTGGTTGAGAAAATAAATATAGTGTGGGGAGAATAAAATATTGTCATTCAAGAAAAAGAAGCAAAATCAAGCAGGGCATGGTTTCTCTTAATAATTAAATATGTTTTTTTCCTAACCTACATCTTCTGCAAATGCTGATAAACATCAATAAAATAGAAAAGGCTGAAATGCTCTAGGCACAATAGAAAAATAAGGAGAGTTAAGATATAAGAAGCATTCAATAAGTATTAGAAGAATGAATTAATTAATGAGTGGTGTTGGTGAGATGATAAAATAAAAATATATCTTACTGTAGCATTTCATATTCAGCTGCTCCCTTACAAAAAACTTTAAAAAAAGGAATCAGAAATGGCCTGAACTTCTTTCTCTTAGCTTTATGAACCCTGCCATGCTGCCTCCTCTGCAGACCACACTGAACAACAAAAATTGAAGAAATCAATTTCAACATTTGCTTTGGAGACAATGAAGAATGTGATCCCTGTTTGCTAAAATTCAGTTCGAGATGTCAGCATTCAGCTTCATCTTCTACTGCAGAGCCAAAAGAGGCTACTGTGGTTGTGTGAACATGCCTTTTCTCTCCTCCACACCATGCATATCCTAAGGGAGAATCTGACTTTTGTGGAAAATGAAGCTTGCACAATTTGGAAGGGGGTGCTTTTAAAAAATACAAAATTAGAAATGCAAACAGCTATAGAGCCTTGGAAGGAGTCCATGCAAGTGAGAGACATGCAAGTTTAAGAGTCAGGAGATTAACAGTAAATCCCATGTATTCTTTGCATTTTGTGACTGGTCATGCCCTTCTACTCCCTTTCTGGGTAAACAACTCCTTGTCTCTCTTCATATGAATACTGAAATGTTACAATCTTTATGCAATTTTCTGACACTTGACACCCAAACAAGAAGCACAATCACTCCAGAACTGCTCATTTTCCTGTCATTAATACAACGTATTTAGTTATTTTGCAATTAGTTATGTGCATATTTATTTATTTATTTATTTGAGACGGAGTCTCACTCTGTCAGCAGGCTTGAGTGGAATGGTGCCATCTTAGCTCACTGCAACCTCCACCTCCCGGGTTCAAACGATTCTCCTGCCTCAGCCTCCTGAGTAGCTGGGATTACAGGCACTGCCACCACAACTGGCTAATTTTTGCATTTTTAGTAGAGACGGGGTTTCACCATGTTGGCCCGGATGGTCTCCATCTCCTGACATTGTTATCCGCCCACTTTGGCCTCCCAAAGTGCTGGGATTACAGGCCTGAGCCCCCGCGCCCAGCCAGTTATGTGTATTTTTGAGACCTCTGCTAGACTGTGAGCTCCTTGAGGGCAGAATCCTTGGCCTTCGCATCCACAGCACAGAGATCTCAATACAAGGTTAATTGCATGGTTGGCTAAATTATATTTTTTGTTACACAAATTACTCATGCTTAAAATGACAAAAGTATTATTATATTTATATAAACTTAGCAAGTTTTTTACCGGACTATTTCTGTTGATTAAAGAGCAGCACCTGAACAGCAGGTTAGTTTTCTCACATATTTTTTTTTTATACCAAGGAGGTGATTTTAAAGAAGTGTAGAAAGTTACAAAAACTTACAAATACAAACAGTCAAACATGCTGTACACATCTACGAGCAGCCTAGAAGTACTTTATTCTTAGTCATGATGATCATTTTCAAATGAATAATCGAAATTAGAGTTTTGCAAGCAAAACAATTAAAGATTATTTTACAAGATATAACCAACATAATCTTTGATTAACAAATTATATTGTGGAAATAACAATAGAACATTAAATATACCATTTTGTGAATGTACTGTAATGAGTTTCAGAAGAAAAAGAAAATCATTTTCTACTATTTTCTGGGCTGTGACTTGGATTTACACAGAGGGAGAATAAAAAGAAATTAGAATAAGCCTGAAGTTTTGCTTTTTAAGATTATTTTTCTGCAGCAAAGCCTATAGGAGCAATTAAGTTGGAAAATAAAAAACACACTAGCTTTTTTTTTTTTTTTTTTTTTTTTTTTTTGAGATGGAGTCTTGCTCTTTCGCCCAGGCTGGAGTGCAGTGGCACGATCTCGGCTCAATGCAAGCTCCGCCTCCCGGGTTCACGCCATTCTCCTGCCTCAGCCTCTCCGAGTAGCTGGGACTACAGGTGCCCGCCACCGCACCCGGCTAATTTTTTGTAATTTTTTAGTAGAGACGGGGTTTTGCCGTGGTCTCGATCTCCTGACCTCGTGATCCGCCCGCCTCGGCCTCCCAAAGTGCTGGGATTACAAGCGTGAGCCACCGCGCCCGGCCGCTTTTTTTAATAAAGTCACACAAAAAAAAACATACAACTACAGTAAAGCAAGAAGATAAAAGAAGAGAAGAAAATTAAAAACACACCATATTTTGTGTATCTTTTAATCCCATCCCCTCCCTAAAAGGTATTTTCTGTTTCCGAGATTTGCTTGTCTTTACTTCAGTCATATATAGCTTATATGCACCATTTAAGATTTATTATTTTCAATATCTAAATATAAGTATTTATTATAGCAACAAAATAAGATAAATAATACAGACTACTACATTATAAATGGCTCAAGGACTAAAGTACTTAACTGATTTACACAGATATTGATGATGAAAATAATACAGATGCCATAACTTGGTTTTAGTTTCTGGCTTGGTTTCAATCAGAGTTTCATGTTAACAGCCAAATCTACCTTTTCTTTGAATTCATCAGCAAATATTAGCACATGGACAAAGTATAGGACTGGCAATCTTGTCATGTTACTTTTTTCTCCCTCGTTTGTGTGCAATTCTTGCATAACAAAGGAGAGAGCAAGTTCAAAAAAGGATCTAAAACACATAAGCTTATTACTATTGTTTCTTACAATGAGTGGCTTTTTTCTAGTTTAAAAAGTAACTTATTGGGAGCTATGGCAATTCTGATATAATCTGAAGTCACCTATGTTAATTAATTTGATTTCCAAAATATGACTTTCCAAAAATCAGATTTTTTCAATTTTAGTTTCCCACTCTTCTTCTTTTTCACTATCAGCAAAACAAGATATGAAGAAAAGGTGTAGAGAATAAAAAAATCTGATCTCTTCTGTCTCATAAAATATATGCTTAGACTAGGCTTTTTAGTTGTTATTTGATATAAAGATTACTATTTTGAATTGTGGATACAATTAGTGATTTAAAAAAATCATTATTAACATTATTCTGGTTTTATTAAACAAGAGAATTTGGTAACCATTATCAGTTTCTCACAACATAATCACCATAGTTGGAGTAATAGCATAATTTTGGAAATTATAATGTAATTATATTAAATTTCATAAGTGTTTAAACTTCGAAAAAATTTTTAAATGTGTTCTTTGCTGTGTGCACACAAAGATCTGCTGTTCTATTTGCTTTTTATTTCTCATAAAAATAAAACAATAATAGAAGCTACTATGTTAACTATAGCTTTTAGCACCTCTGTTTATCATTGTAATCAAATTATATTGAAAGCCACTGAAAACTTAATAGATACACTTATTTTGTTGACTTTCACTATATGTCAAGAAAATGGGACAATGCAATCTTTATTTGCAGGTTAAAATCATGTTAAAGTTTTCATGAAGAAAATAAAATAAAAGTACAAAATGCCAAATTATCCAAATAGAACATAATTCACCTCATTCAGTTAAATAGTTTATTTTAACGCAAAAGATTAAAAGATGTGGAAGACAAAGAAAAGTGAATGGAGGCAAAAGAAAAAGAGAGGGAGAAGAAGGAGGAAAAAGGAAAAGGAGAAGGAGAAAGACAGCGCTCTCTCTTCAGGCCATTTTCAAACTGAGTCAGTTGGTTTGCTTTTAGCCAGAAAAAGATTCTGTATTTTCCCGTCAAACTTTGAAAATCAATCTATATTTTCAATATTTATCAATATTGGTTCATATAACTTTTTAGTAAAACTTGTAACAAAAAAGAAAATGAAGCCCTATTGTTTTCTTTTTTTTTAAGGTTTTCTTTTCTTTTTTTTATTATACTTTAAGTTTTGGGGTACATGTGCACAACGTGCATGTTTGTTACATATGTATACATGTGCCATGTTGGTGTGCTGCACCCATTAACTCATCATTTAACATTAGGTATTCTGATTCAATACCTAAATGACCAAAGAGCAAGTGCTGCTTTGACGTTGCTAGGTTCTGTTGATTTTCCAGTCTCTATCAGCTTGCATCATCAGTAATGTCCTTAGAGCTCTGAATCTTGTTTTCATGTGTTTCTGCCTCCCAGGTGAGATGTTAATACAGACAGTAAACTAAGCACATGCAATTCATAAGAAGAGCCACAACTCACAGCCTTCTAAAGTCTCTTTTGGTCAAGCAAAAAAAAAAAAAAAAAAAAAAAAAAAATGAACAGACTCTAGAACCCAAGAAGCAAATGATTGAAATAATGAGAGAACAGCAAATGAATGTCAGCTGTGATGATTAGAGAATGGATGTGGGCTCAATTTCTAAATGTGTAAGAAAGAGATGTGTGAGAAAGAATTGAGAATTATACCACTTGGTAGGAGGTCAATGCAATTATATTCAGTGAAAAAATAAAATCTCTATGCAGAAAATAATGATGAACCAAAATATGCAGTGGACTCTGCAGGACAAGTTAAGTATATTAGTTTATTGTAATTCCATTTGCTGTTTCTAGAGTAGGAACTGGCTATTGAATGGAATGAAGATGGGGGGACAGAAAAGCAAAATAAAGAAAAAAGACATAATGGAAGAATGAAAAGAATGAAGGAAGGAATTATGAGGTCAATTTTTTAACTCACAGCCGAGAAAGGCTAGAAGCTCTTACTAGAATTTATAAAGCAAAAAATTAAAATTCTAAGTATCTTCTGACAAAGAGAATCTATATGACTTGCTGATATAATGGAATCAGTTTGTATCTTTATTCAATGAAAAGTTGTGTACTCACGTCACAACCTTATTTAAATATATACAGACTTATGAAAATGTGTATTAAATGAGTTTGCCCAAAGGGGGTTTGGATTATAATCCCAAAAGATACAATCCTAAATGCCATAATCCCAAATGTTGAAATCTCAAAAGATCAAAATTTCTAAAGTCTAAAATCCCCAATGTCTAAAATCTTGGAATTCACAATCGCAGAATAGTTGCATCATGTTAGGTAGAACTATTACCTTGTTATTGTCTTTATTTGGAAATTAAGTATGGTTTAAGGCAAGGGTGTCCAATCTTTTGGCTTCCCTGGGCCACATTAAAAGAAGAAGAATTGCCTTGGGCCACTTATAAAATACACTAACACTAACGACAGCCGATGAGATTTTTTAAAAAGTCACAAAAATTCTCATAATGTTTTAAGAAAGCTTATCAGTTTGCATTGGGCTACATTCAAAGCCATCCTGGGCCTCATGTGGCCCATGGGCCATGGGTTGGACAAGCTTGGTTTAAGGGGTTATTTATGAGTGCTAAATCGACAGTGAGCAAACTTGTGGACTTAATTTTAGGTGTCAAGTTGACTAGATTAAAGAATGCCTAGAAACCTGGTAAAGCATTATTTTGCATGTGTCTGTGAAGGTATTTCCAGAAGAGATTAGGGTTTGAACCTGAGTGGACTAGGCAAGGAATACCTGCCCTCAAAGTTGGTAGGCATTGTTCAATCAGACAGGGACCTGGAGAGAACAAATACTGAGGGTAAATTGGTCTCTCTCTGAGAACTGAAAAGACTTTTTACTATGATTATTATTTTTTTTTTTTTTTTTGAGGCAGAGTCTCACTCTGTCACCCACAGGCTGGAGTGCAGTGGTGCGATCTCAGCTCACTGCAACCTCTGCCTCCCAGGTTCAAGCGATTCTCCTGCCTCAGCCTCCCAAGTAGCTGGGACTACAGGCGCATGTCCCCACACCCGGCTAATTTTTGTATTTTTATTAGAGACGGGGTTTCGCCATGTTGGCCAGGCTGGTCTCAAACTTCTGACCTCAGGTGATCCACCCACGTCGGCCTCCCAAACTGAAAAGACTTTTATTCTGCTACCTTAGATATCAGAACTCCAGGTTTGCTGACTTTTGGACTCCAGGACCTCCACCAGCTGCCTCTTGGGTCCTGAAGCTTTTGACCTCAGATTGAAACTTACACCAGCTTCCTGGGTTCTGAAGTTACTAGATTTGGACTGAGCCACACTAGCAGCACCTCAGGGTCTCCAACTTGTAGACGACCTGCCCTATGACTTCTCAGCCACCATAAGGATGTTAGCCAATTCTTCTAAAAATCCCCTCTCGTGTATCTATATACATATCCTATTGATTGAGTCTCTCTGGAGATCCCTTACTAATACACACTTGGTGTTGAGGAAGCCAAGTATCATTCCTGCTACTGTATTCCTTACAACACAGTGGAAGAGATCTGTGAAATTGTTCCCTCACAAAAAGGCTGTGATAAGTTAAGTGTATGAGGCTTCTTAATAGTGAAAGATAAAAGTTTAAAAGCTGGTTATTATTAGTGCTGCAAAAGCTGAAAATCCCTTAATTGCAAAGGCCAAGCAATAATCAGACTTCCAGATAGACTGCGTATACTTACAAAATTTGTAGACCACAAACAATGCCCAAATACAGATCATAGAAGTAAAAACACAGATGAAACTACAAGAAGTCCTCCAAGCCAAATTATCCAATCGCATATAACTTCTACCTCTTCACACATAACTTCTACCTCTTCACACATAGCGCCAATTTGCTATGCTATGTATTTCATCTTCGCATCATATCCCATATTAGAGATCTAAATTGTGTGGAGACTTTTAGAGAGTTCTAATTTGTTTTATGCTGCAAATTTGATTCCATTAAAGTGCATTATCACAACGTTGACTTTATGTATAAGCACTGCACATTTATATAGAAATGTTGAAATTTCCTCACTAAATGAAGAAATGTCCTTTTTGTAGATCTGCATTTGTGAAAGATAAAATTTCTTGAGATCTTGACTCTTTGGGTGATTACATTTGTGACAGTAACTCATCATGGTTTTCCATCAGTCTCGCCAAGACAAGATTTATGTTGTCTGTCATTATGTTTCATATGACCAAAGTTATAAAGCTAGATGCACATAAGTACCAACCATAGTATATATTTCGCTTCTGACCTATTTATATGAATACAGCTTGACTACTTATAACTGTTATACCCATGCAACCGTCATTCGTATGCCAAAGTGTTAATGCTTGCAAAAATATGCATGTTATTATTGCCTATTTTCTTATGTAAAATGGCCTAGGAAGTGTTTTGTTGTGTTTTTATGTTTCTCAAATAAATCCCCTTTTAAAAGTGTAAATAAATTTTTTTAAATTTTTTTAGAATTATATTTTCAGTATTCTGATCTTTTGGAATTTCAACACTTGGGACTATGGCATTTGTGATTGTTTGTTTTGGAATTCTGGTCAGCTCCCACCTGAAGGACATACTAAGAATTCTCAAATATATGCAGTCTTTTGTTTTTTTGGTAAATTTAAAATTCTTTGTTCACTGAGTAAGTACTTTGTGAAGAACAAATGCTAGAATATTAATTCCTTATGAATATTTTAAATCTCATTATTTAGAAGTTTGGCTAAAAATCTTTAATTAGGGTATAAGGTAAAAATGGTACCTGGTAGTAATGTGTGGACTCTAATTTCTAGGATTTGATGGATGCAAAAATTCTTGAGCACAGAATTCCTATAACAGAATAAGAGATTACATTTTTACTAAAATATTAATTATATTCAAAGTAGAATTGAATAAGGCTTACACGCCTAAAACATACAGCTCCAACTGTTTAGCTCCAATTGGAAGAATCCTCAAATATATGCAGTATTTTGTTGTTTGGGTAAGTTGAAATTTCTTTGTTCACTGAGTAAGTACTTTGTGAAGAAGAAATGCTAGAATATTATTAATTCCTTATGAATGTTTTAAATCTCATTATTTAGAAGCTTGGCTAAAATCTTTAATTAGTTTATAAGGTAAAAATGGTATCTGATAGTAATGTTTGGACTCTAATTTCTAGGATTTGATGGTTGCAAAAATTCTTGAGCACAGAATTCCTATAATAGAATAAGAGATTAAACTCTTACTAAAATATTAATTATATTCAAAGTAGAATTTAATAAGGCTTACATGCCTAAAACATACAGCTCCAACTATGTAGCTCTAATTGGAGTCTGTTGTATATTTAACTAAGATTTGCTGAAATGAAATTTTAGTTAAATACACAACAAGATTACAATTCATTTATGTAACAATTATTGAGTCACTACTACATGCCAGGTACAGGTGCTCTAAGCCTTTGGAACACAGCAGAGAACCCTGCCCTCATGGGACTAGTAGTCTAGTGAGAGAAGATAGGCAGTAAGCAATCACGGTAATAAATGAGGATGCCATCCACTATGCTGAAGATGAAAAATGCTGTGAAACAATAAGAGAGCTGGGTAACCAATATTGAAATTGTTGAGAGTGGGAGGGGGAGATATTTAGTTTGCAATTTTAAATTAGTAGTGGTGAGTAGTCAAAGTGCAGACATACCTTGAAGGCCAAGAAAACAGAATTTCCTGATGAATTAGATATTGATCTTGTGAGAGAGGGTGGTAAGTCAAGGACGGCACCAAGGTTTCTGACTGAGCAACCTGATGGGGTTGCCGCCAACTGAGAGGAAGAAGACTGGAAATGACTAGGTGCCAAAGCCAATGAGCTTTTTCCCTGTGATGCTAAACTTTACCAGATAGGGATGCTACATGTTAAATATCCTAAAACTTTCGTGAAATCTCCTGCCCCTGCAGTTTTTGTGACACCAGTCTCCTGAATCTTCTGTTTCCCTTTTCCAGCAGCACCTCTTCGTTTACTGGCTCTTACACGTCCATGCACAATCAAGGTTCCTTGATCTCCAACTCACCACTCCCTCCACATCCTTCTGCCACCATCCTTTGGTACTTATCTCAGATCTCCAAATTGTCTTACACTCTTATCCCAAAAAAATCTAATTCTGGTTCTAGTAATTTAACAATTTAACCAAATAAGCCCTCTTTTTCCCCCTTCTCAGTCCTCAGCAACAAAAATGCAGAAATTATAAAGCATACCAAAAGATTTACAATGTTGTCAAGCTTTAATTAAATAACAGAAGTCTCTGCAAATGAAGAAAGAAAGGAGTCAAGGCCAGAATACAGAATACACTAACTAATCCTTCAGCTGGCCAAAGGGACTTAGATATTGGCCCAAGGAAGTTGACCACTCATGTGAGAACAGAGTAAACTTGGACTTGTGCATGATAGAAAGCAAGATGTAAGACCGTGCATAAAAAGAAATCTGAAAAGCTACATCTGAGTGTAATGGTATTGAAAATAGCTATTCATTTAGGGAATCCAGGGTCAAGCAAGAGGAGGAGGAGGTGGGTACTGTGTGGATTAAGTCTAATTGGAAAAATTCAACCTCTGAGCCTGTGCCATCCTAGCTGTAAAATTTGAATGTATTAGTGTAATTTGAATCTATTAACGTTGTGTGGAAATTTCAAGTTGAAAAATTAATATGAAAACTGAGTAAACTCATAAAGTTCCAAGAAACTTCTATCTAGGGACATTTTTACAACCCACAGCAAAATTATCACAAGACCAAAAGAAAAAATCCAGAAAAAAAAAAAAAAAAAAAACAAGGGAGAAAGTCAAACACATAGAAGTAGAGAGTAGAACAATGGTTTTCATCAGCTAGTTTTATGGGAGGGGTGAATGGGTGAATGGGTGAAAGGGAGAGGTTGGTTAGTGAGTACAAAGTTTCAGTTAGGAGAAGTATGAGCTGGTGTTCCATTGTACAGCATGGTGACTATAATTACTAATGCATTTCAAAATAGCTAAAAATTTTAAGAAAGAGGATTTTAGCTGTTCTTACCACAAAAAGAAATGATAAATATTTAAGATGTGGATATTCTAGACTGACTTGATCATTCTACAATATATAAATGTTTCAAAATATCACACTGAATCCCATAAATATACAAATTATTATTTGTCAATTAAAAACAAAACTTAAAAAGGAATAAACATCTTTGATAATTACACTGAACAAAATTTCTAGCATATATTGGCCTATCCTAAATGGTAAGGAAGCATTCAATTTAGTTCTTGTATTAGAAACTGAACAATGTAATCCTTTAAAAGTAGTAAAATTTTTCATGAATTTTTTTTTTTTTTTTTTGAGACAGAGTCTCGCTCTGTCAGCCATGCTGGAGTGCAGTGTCATGATCTCAGCTCACTGCAACCTCCGCCTCCCGAGTTCAAGCAATTCTCCTGCCTCAGCCTCCTGAGTAGCTGGGATTACAGGCATGTACCACCATGCCCACTAATTCTTGGATTTTTAGTAGAGATGGGGTTTCACTATGTTGGCCAGGCTGCTCTCGAACTCCTGACCTCAGGTAATCTGCCCATCTCGGCCTCCCAAAGTGCTGGAAATACAGGCATGAGCCAGTGCTCCTGGCCGTGAATTTTTTAAAGAAATAATTTGCATTTGATAATGTGCAGTATCAGGAACTTTGAATCTGGAAATAAATACCTGTAATAGTGAGCATGTCAACTGAATCATATTAGCCAGTAACATGTTTTGTTAACTAAATTATAATCTATCAATAAGTATATGAAGTTGATAACTTTCCAAGATCAATTAAAAGCTGGCACAAAGGTAATATAATACATATCTAGAGATAAATATTATTGAGATTTATTTCCTGACGTTAAAAACAAATTTGATACAGGCCAAACACTTTGCCCGTCTTTGACCTTGGAATTCTCTTTTCTTTTCTTTTTTTTTTTTAATTTTATTATTATTATACTTTAAGTTTTAGGGTACATGTGCACAATGTGCAGGTTTGTTACATATGTATACATGTGCCATGTTGGTGTGCTGCACCCATTAACTCGTCATTTAACATTAGGTATATCTCCTAATGCTATCCCTCCCCCCTCCCCCCACCCCACAACAGTCCCCGGAGTGTGATGTTCCCTTTCCTGTGTCCATGTGTTCTCATTGTTCAATTCCCACCTGTGAGTGAGAACATGCAAACTGTCACAAAGACAAAAGACCTTGGGATTCTCTGTCTACAAACTCCCGCCCTTCAATACTCAACAATGGCTTTATATACGCCTTTTCCCATGGGAACAAATTTGTTTCTCTCCAGGTAGAATTCATCACTTTCTTTTATCTTTTTCCTTTTTTTTTTTTTTTTTTAATTGAGATGGGGTCTCACTCCACCTGGCTGTAATGCAGTAGAGCAATCTCAGCTCACTGCAGCTTCCTCCTCCTGGGCACAAACAATCCTCCCACCTTAGCCTCCTGGGTAGCTGGGACTACAGGTGTGCACTATCATGCCTGGCTAATTTTTGTATTTTTTATAGAGACAGGATTTTGCTATGTTGCCCAGGCAGGTCTCGAACCTGTGAGCTCAAGCAATCCACTGGCCTTGGCCTCCCAAAGTGCTGGGATTACAGGCATGAGCCACTGCACCTGGTCTCATCACTTTCATATTTGAGCTAGATCCACTTCAAGTTTTCCTGGACTACAGAATGCATTATATTATATTAATTATATTATATTATATTATATTATATTATATTATATTATATGCCTAATGAATATTAGCCACCCCATTCTTTTCTTCTGGGAACCATAAGCTTTTTGAAAAGCAGGAGACACTTGTGTTCCAGTGCCTTCTAAAACATCTGACCGACTCCTATTCACAAGCATTTTACTACCAAACAAAAAACTGGTTTGAATCCCTTTACCTCCTTATATCTAACACTTTGTAATAGTTAAATATGTGTTATATTAAGCAGTCTATAAAATCAGAAAAAGACTTGTATATTTTCTATTAACAGTAAATACATGGAAATGCCAAGAATTCATATGAATAGACTGGGCAAATTCAGTAACTAAGCAAATCTACATAATCTAATAACTTAATGAAAATTAAAATGTGTTACACCTCTAAAACTATGCTCTCATGTTTATATGAATAAATGAAGTTAATCTATAAATAGGTAAAATTCATTGTATTAATCAATTGTTCTATAATACACTCTTATTAAATCACACAAACTCTTGTGTGTGTGCATAAGTAACAAGTAAGTATGATTTTCAGATAATTTAATTTTGCTTTAAATTATATATTTTGTTAAAGTGGAATTATTGACATCACTTTTAATCTCTTATCTGGAAAATGCCTGAAAAATAAAGTTTGCCCAGTACGTCCCCAGTTAATAATAAGTCTTCGATGAGTGAATCAACTGAATGAATATGCTTATTCAAAATATAATTTTACAGTGTAGTTTCAATTTATATTTATCAGTAAGTAACTTGTGAATTTGCCTAAGCAAAGCTCTAAAATGCATTTTCATCAGGTTGGTTCATCTAAATATCTTCTCCTTTAAAGATTTATCAGTGGGAAAATTTAACCATAAAGATTACAGTATAATTGCATAGGTGAAATAACTATAAAGAAAAGCTGCTAAAGGATTATCAGGCAGTGGGGGAAAGAAGTAGGCTATGATAAGAAAGGGGTGTATAAGAGAACCTTCCAAGGATTCAGAAATATCATTCTTGTTTATTGACCTGGAGGGTGATCAGAAAGATATTTGCTTTATAATTTTAAAACTGTACATATATTCTATCCATAGCATATATGCTTTTTAATATTAGAAAGCAAAAAGAACAAATTAGTATATAGCATCTATGTAACCAAGTGGCACAAACTGGGCATCTTTCAACAGAAATTTATTCTCTCACATGCCTAGAAGTTAGAAGTCTGAAATCAAGGTGTCACTGGGGCTGCACTTTTTCTGAAAGCGCTAGGAAAGAATCTAATCTATGCCTTTCTCTTGGCTTCTGTTGTTGCGCAAAATCCTTGACATTCCTTGGCTCATAGATGCATCACTCCAGTCTTTGTATACATTGTCACATGGCATTTTTTTCTGTGTGTCTCTGTGTGGCTTTTCTCCTCTTCTCATAAGGGCACCAGCATATTGGATTAGGGCTCCCCCTAATTCAGCAAGACCTCATCTTTGTTTGATTACATCTGCAAAGACCCAATTTCCAAATAAGGTCATATTCACAGGTATAGGGGGTAGACTTCAATATATCTTTTTGGAGTACACAATTCAATTCATAATAGCATCTTTCTCAGAAGCCTTGTTAATATAATAAAAAAGGAAAGTTTGAGCTATTCCCTCATTATTTTAATTACATGCAGGCTATTTTGCATATTCCTGCATTTATTATTTTAGTAACTTGTTCAATATTAATGGTAAAGTGTGTGCACCATGTGTGGCAATGTGTGTGAAAGAAAGAGAAAGAGAAAAAGTGAATAATCAGAAATTAAGTGCTATCATCAGGCCTGAGTTAAATTTGGCCATGTCCATTTATTCCATTAGTTAAATGTGCAGTAAATGAGATTCACATTGTAAAACAGGCAATGACAGAAGTCTGGTCTCCTTGTTCTTTTAGTTTCTGCTTGTTTACTTCTCTGGGTTTTTTTTTTTTTTTTTTTTAACGATGTTTGTCTTGTTTTTTGTTGCTTTTGCAAGCATTGGTTCTCAAACTTGCAATTAAAAGTTAAGTAGAAGTTTTTGTTTATTTTGCAGCAGTATTCTTAAATATTTATGAAGGATCTTAAGTCTGACTCGCTTTGAGGAAATATAGATGAATTAATAATTGATGTGGCTGCTTTGCAGAAAATTAAAGGGTGGAAGCACGTGTTAAAAATTAAATCATCCATGGCTAAGACAGCAGATGTTATTTATTTAAAATCTTGCAAAAATGTACAATTAGGTTTTTTCTTCAGTCCAAGTCAACTGAAAACCTAATGACTCATTTCAACTTTTCAGATTCTAAAACCTGAGGCTAGTCAAATACTAGACAATAAAGGAGAAAGAGAAATTTCAATTCTTTATCCTAGGAATTGTAAGAATGCTGTTTATTCACACAGAAAAGAAAATAAGTAGGAAAGAAGGATCTGTGTGTTCTGTATGGGCCTAGAGGCAGGACCAATTTACAGTATTGGTACTTGTTTATACTTATAGAAATCATATTGCTTATTAGCCATTTTGGCACAAAAAATCTCTACAGAGCTCTAACCTATGGACATTCACTTGTGTAAAGTAAATAAAATAATGAAATACAAACATGTGCGAAAATGTTGGGTTAAAAAAGCTTGCTGTGACAGAGCAATGGTAATTCCAGTAGCTGGAGAAGAAATTCACACTTTTCCACAAGATTTATATAACTTACAATCTTGGCTGGAAGTACTTAGAGGGGAACTTTTCTATAAAAGATCAGCAATTTTATTTCTGCCTATGGAGAATGAGAGAGAGTCTATCTGAACACCCACACTGTTCTAGAGGGAGGAGAATGGAAAGCATAACCTCTACAAATCCTCACCAAAAGCCTCACTTTCTTATCTGAAACAAATAAGCAAAAAAGAAGTTGCAAGTTCAGTGAGAAACAAACTATGCTACTGTTGTATCTTGAAGTTACTACTTAAAGCTGTCTAGTTGTTTTGAAGGTGTCGTTTTTAAAAGACATATTCATCTAGCCACATTTAGAGCCTCTTTTTTTTGCAGTAAAATACTCCATAACTTAATGGATCATTTTTTATAATTCTGGTTTACCCATATCTGCTACTGGAAGATTCCCATAAAACAACTGTCCTAAGAATGGCTGCTGTCATCAAGTTGTAATGCACAGGGTAATACTTTATGTATTCTTTAAACATATGAATCAGGAAGAACTGTCCTGAGTTCCTTAAAAACTGAAAACTGAAAATTGTAATATTTCTCACATGAGCAGATTTTTGAAGAACATGCGTATCCTTAGTGTGTCCAAGGTGGCCTAAAATCTGAAATATCCTTCTCCAATTCTAAAGACTTCATTAACCCAAACCTTATACTTTTTTTGTTGATCCTATCAAATTCCTTATATTTACTGTTGGTTCTATCTTATATTTCCTGGAAATATAAGGTTGGTTCCATCAAATTCCTTGTATTTCCTGTTGGTTTTTAACCAACAAAAAGAAAGTTACGTCTCTATCACTGTATTGACTGGAAATCCTCTTTATTTGATTCCCCCAGTGGCTCAGAGAAACATTATGGGGTTGAAGTAGTGGTTTCTCAATAGTCTTATGACTGGAGGGTCAACAAAATGCCCTAGCTTCATTCAGCTCCCATTAAGTGTCCTTTAGTCACTTGACGGAGGTCACTGAGCTTGCGTGGCCCCACAGAGATCTCATGTACTCAACATCTCATTGCTTCTTACATCATCAAATATTTTCTTATTCAATCCAAGAAAGATAAATAAATTTTTCTATTCTCTCCTAAATATCTACTACCTCTGTTTCTAAATTAAATAAGCCCAAGATCCTATTGTATGATCCCAAAATGTGCTTATACATATCTTTGCCCACAGTTCACTATGAAATGAAAATATTGTGTTACTAAATAGCTCCTTCTCCAGGTAGTTAAAATTATAACAGTGTCTTCCAAGCATTGTTATGTGGTATGTCCTATTCTTACAATCTTTGCAACAATGGTATAAAAAATTAATAAATGTTGTTCAAGATTTAGCCAGTGCATTCAAGAAAACAAGAGCAATGCATTCAAGAAAACATAAGAGCAATGCTTTTAAAGCTTAGAAAGGAGTGGGCTGGGCTTGTTCATCCAGCTTTCAGTTACATTGGTAGACTCACTGCATCATGATTGAAATGTGTAGCTTATACAAGGAAAAGCAGCTATTCAGTACTTTCAGAGAAGGTAGAATTTAAAAATCTAGACTTAATAGGAGTAATTTAGGTTAGAAATTAAAATAATCTTCCTCATTTTAATGCTATAGTGAATGCTGTGACAAGCTGTACAAATCCCCCTTCAAGACTTTGGGACTTGTTTCTCCAGTTGCTAGAAGAGCTGTCCTCAGCTGTTAGCCTTCTCCAGAAACTGTCCTGGACTACAGAGAGCTGTCTTGCCTAGCTGTAAGCCTCCTTCCTGGGACAGTAGCACCCACTGACTGGTGTAATTTCTAAAGTATAGTATATAGCATAAACTCCATATCACTGTACAGTATAAACTATGCAGTATATTACATAGCATATTGAATAGGATGTAAGGATCAAGCACCCTCACTGAAGTATGGGATAACTCTTTGTTATTGAGACACCATCACAGCTACAATTTTTCCTTTGGCTTGTGTCTTAGGTTAGGCTATTACAACAAAGTACCATAGGCTTGTTGATGTATAAAACACAGAAATTTGCTTCTCATAGTTCTGGAGGCAGGAATCTGAAATCATGGTTGTGGTCAGGCTCTGGTAATGACATTCTTCTGGATTGCATACTGCCAACTTCTGCTTGTATTCTCACATTGTACAAGGAGAGCTAGCTAATGCCCTGGCCTCTTGATAAAGGCACTAATCCCATTCTGAGGGCTCCACTCTCCTAACCTAATTACCTCCCAGGGCCCCAGCTAGAAATACCATCACACTGAGCATTAGGTTTCAACATATGAATTTTGGGGGCACACAAAACATTTAGCCTATTGTGCTGCCCAATCCTGCTGTCTCCCCCACTTCTCCCTTTCATCCCCTCCCTCCTAAACTCTGTTCGTTCTCACACCCAATTCATTCCCTTCTTTCTCCTCCCTCTTCTCCCTTTCCCTTTCTCCATCTTCCCTTCCCTTCTCTTCGAGCAATCTTGCATGTAATCTCAGTCTCAGAGTTTGCTTCCCAGGCAGCACAGTTGCAACCAATGCTTAAGAAAGATGGGAATTTAACCCAAATTAGTTTGTAATATTTCTTTTCTAGACAAGGTTTTAAAAGAATAAAATAAGTGATTATCTTTCTGGAATCTTTTAGGACTGAACAAACCCAGAATTATTCAGATTAAATGATGTTGAGAATTATGAGATGTGTTGAAAGAGTTAAAAAATCAATTAGTGCACACATAAGAATGATTCAACGACAGAGAATAACAGATTCCATTAAAAACAAAAGTGATTTCACCAGTGACCCATCTTTGTATACTTCCAATATTCTTTTACTTTTCCATTAACAGTTGCCTTTTCTTGTTAACTTCTCTTATCTTGATACAAATATTAATTTTCACTGTAATATAAATCAAATATGCAGCCTGTCTGCTTTGCAAAATACCTGTGTTATATTCTCTTTTGAGAGGTAAACTGCAGTTACTTTACTAGAGGTCTAGAAGCCCACATATCCACTATTGTCAAAAGAATCACATGGTACAGTATTAGAAAGCATCAGCAATCCCAAAATTGGGGTGCTCACATCAACAAGGGGCCCTGGGCACTAACACTAATGTTGGTAGAAAAACATCAGGTGCTAAGTGGCTACGCATTGCCAACACAGTCTTTTATCTCTGTTTAAAATAGCAAAGTATCACTCATGCACCTTTTGCGTTGTTTTGAAAAGTTTTCAAATTTGTTAAATTTTCATATTATAAATTCACAAGCAGCTGATTTGCATTTAACAAAAATTCTTCTATCATTTCAGAATGGCTACCCATGTATAAAAGGATGGCATGTATCTAAGCTGAAAAAGTGTGCTCTCCTTTACATTTTAGTATCCTTGTCTCATTACATAGTTAATGTTCTGTTTCACCATCTAATGTAACATAATATGACAAGTAAAATTTGAGGAAAGAAATCATTTTTTATGTTTTGTAGCTACTTTCTATTTGAAAAGCTGATATCCATCTCCACATTCTTAAGCACACCAAATAGCACCACAGCTTAAGCCAACATCTGCTTGCAGACACTGGTTAATGAGTTGATGGCTGACTTTTAAAAAATTGAAGTAGCTTGGCACATCACATTCCACCAAAAAAACTGTGACATATGATGTTTTATAGTTTCCAATTTGCCTGAAAAGGCTGTGTTTTTTTTGTGTGTACCATCTTTTCTTGTCTTGTTTATATATTTTACCACCTACATGGATTCACACAAAAATATTGAATTCTTTTTCATTTTCTTAATTAAGAAAAACTATATAATTCTATAAATGCCAATGGAAAAAAATTGCTAAATTATGTTCCTTCTAAGATAAAAGCACAGAAAAAGATGGTCTAAGACTGTCTTTGCTTCCCATATGTTCCAGTTTTGAAGAGAATGTACTTATTTGCCCCAGTTGATATAGTGCCCAAGAATTTCTGGGTGCAAATATATCATTCTCCTTCCAATAGATCATATCTCAATATTTAGATAGTCTTCATGTACTTTTTCCACATTAAATATTAAATTATGTGGTATGTCCTATTCTTACAATCTTTGCAACAATGGTATAAAAAAATTAATTTTGCTTCCCATATGTTCCAGTCTTGAAGAGAATGTACTTATTTGCCCCAGTTGATATAGTGCCCAAGAATTTCTGGGTGCAAATATATCATTCTCCTTCCAATAGCTCATATCTCAATATTTGAAACTTCTGAAACTTTTTAAAATTATATCAACTATTAATTTAACAATAAAGCTATCTTGTTATCAGAGGATCAAAGTATTGACACTGAATCCAATTCTCTGACCACCCACGACTTACCTTTCCTATTGTTGTTTACATTGTCACTATTATCAGCTTGGTGTTCATCTTTTGACTTGTATCTCATTTACTCTGAATTAAAACAATGTAAGTTTCCTGTGGAGAAAATTTCTTGGAATTTAAGACTGAATATCCTTTTCTCATTTAAAGTGGTAACTTTATTGGCAAGAAGCAATGATATTGAGGGGAAAAAATAACATTTAAATTTTTTAGAAGACTGCTCTAATCTATTTAATTTTTATAAAACTTCAATTGTATAATTGATATAGAATAGAATTTTGAAATTCCAATTCCTTAATAAAGGATGAATTACTCCTGCCACCTGTTTTTGTATGGACCACAAGGTAAAAACGCTTTTGGCATTTTAAATGGCTACATTTTAATGGTTATATAAGTACCTATGCAATATCCTTAATTTGTCTCTTGACTCAAAATCCTAAGATATTTACTACATATACCTTTAAGAAAATATTTGTGAGCTCCTGATCTGGAGAAGATCCCTGTGCCTTTGTTACTAGTATGCTAGTATATAGTTTTCTTTTCTTTCTTTTTTTTTTTTTTTTTTTTTTTTTTTGAGGCAGTCTTGCGCTTGTGCTGTGGCCCAGGCTGGAGTGCAGTGGCATGATCTCAGCTCACTGCAACCTTCACCTCCCCAGTTCAAGCAATTCCCTGCCTCAGCCTCCCAAGCAGCTGGGATTACAAATGCGTGCCACCACACCCAGCTGATTTTTGTATTTTTAGTAGGGACAGGACTTCACCATTTTGGCCAGGCTGGTCTCAAACTCCTGACCTCAAGTGATCTGCCCACCTCAGCCTCCCAAAGTGCTGGGATTATAGGCGTGAGCCACTGTGCAGGGCCTGTTACTAGTATGTAGTTTTCTATGACAACTGTGGTCACTGGAGTCAGAAATTACTTCCCTCAGAAAACATAAGCAGATTAGATGGGTGTAGGAAGGAAAATGCTTTGGTTATTTTCCCCCTGCTTTCTGTTTTTATGTATTTCGTCATATTTTAGTTGTCAATCCAGCACTGTTTTCCCCCATTTCTTCAATAGGTTTTTCTTCCAGACACAAATATCGTATTTCTTACAGAATATAAATGCAACATATATTTCATGTATTTGTGGCAAGTGGGGACCATGATGTCATTATCTGCCTACCTCATAAAATCTGACAAAGTGATTACTGTGATGAAATAATTGACTAATAAATACACATAAATCAAATTAAAAATAAATCAATAATACAAATGTAAAATAAATTTTTAAAAAGAAAGAAAGTGTTTTAAAAAAAGAAAGTGTTTTTTTCCCCCATAATTAAGCTTTGGGTAACTGAAAAATCTGTATAAACTAAAAACATGCTAATAATTGATATGAATTACCAGCTTAAATAATGTGTTCATTTAATAAAATTTCGGTTTTGTTGAAGACTTTACACTTTAATTTTTTATTGGAGTATTTTGACATGAGTAGTCTTGATTATGTCAACAATTCAGTGATGCTTGCAGACACTGGATTTGTAGGAAGTTTTCTCAATTTTCTAGGTGTCATCTTTTATAAAAGAACAATTATTCTGTCTATAAGCATGACCTTTTTGATGTTCTATTTGTATGGCTCTACTCTAAATAAGCAATATTTTAGACCTACATAAGTAAGTGTCTTCTGAAGTGTCAGGGATTCTGTATTCTGTCTTTGTAAGTTATTACAGAACAATGAGTTTATAATAATGATCCAAGAGAGTTGGACACCATACTAGATATTTCATTTTCAGATCAGAACAAATAACACATTCCATGCCATGTAGGTCTGGCTTCCCAGGCTGCTCAAAATGAAAAAAGAAAAAAAGCAAACATAAGTCTTAAATTTCTATTTTTTGGGAATAGCAAACAAGACGAATGACATCTAGAAAAACAACTTCAAGCTCTCATTTTAGAGAAGAGAGAAACTGAGGTCGAGGGCAATAAAGGAGAGGGGGCTTTTCAGGCTCTTCCAACACTTGGCTTCTGTGATTTTTTTATTTTTAAATGAGTAAACATGAGCTTTTATATTGTGTTCACACTTGGAATAGAATAAAATACTATCTAATGCAATTCAAAACAGCTTTAGTAAGTCATTGTGCTAGTATCATAACATTTCTTTTTTCGGTACATCTTTCTTCCAAAGTCAGTTTTTCATTTAACACCAAAAGAGCCCACATTGCAGCACTCAGAAAAGAAATAAAGGTTTTATTTTTAAAGAGTGTTAAGTCTACAAGTGACTAAAGAGTCTTTGATACTAAAAATACCCTAGGTAAAGGGGGAAATTTTTCAGTTTGAACAGTATGTAGTCATAAATGTGGCAGACTTTCTATTAGCTCAGACTCTGGGAAGAACAGTTGGTGAGGCTGCAGCTCTTTGCTAAGGAGCATAATACATATCACAGGGAGTCATGAAATAAGAACCCTCCATTCTGCCATAGGTACAACTACACAAGTACACACACATACACAAACACACATATACACACATCCACATCTAAATATTATCACATGCAGAAATGCCACATCTATACATAGACTCAGAGATATACAAACCCAGTATCGTGGACACACATACACACATGGACACACACACACCAATGAGTAGGTACCACAAGTAACTATAGTAATAGCAACTGTCATTTAAACTATATCACTTATATTAGTTATTGGTCTTCTTTAGCCTAATGAAATGACTTCCTTATTACAAAACATCTTGTCACCATATTGAAAACAGCATGTTACAAAGATGGCAGAATCTTGATCAACTTAAGAATGTGTCAACATAATGACAACAGCAAAAGGAACAAACGCAAAAATTGTATGTCTACGAAAACATGGCTCATTGACTGTTCTTGGGAGGTCACTCTGTTTCCTCATCTGTGAAATATAGGGACTGGACTGGGTGTTCTGTGAGGCTTCTTATAGTTCTCATACCCTTAGAACATACACTTCTATTTGCATATGAATGAGAGTGATAAATTCTTATTGGCTAATCCCAAATGGTTTGCCAAAACATTTGATTAAAACATTTACTGCACACCTGAATATTCTGCAGAGATAAATTATAATGTTTTCCATATAAAACATTTAATTTGCCTCGGCACAGTGGCTCATGCCTGTAATCTAAGCACTTTGGGAGGCCGAGATGGGCAGATCACCTGAGGTCAGGAGTTCAAGACCAGCCTGGCCAACTTGGCAAAATCTCATCTCTACTAAAACAACAAAAATTAGCCAGGCATGGTGGATGCCTGTAATCCCAGCTACTCGGGAAGTTGAGGCAGGAGAATCACTTGAACCCAGGAGGCAGAGGTTGCAGTGAGCCGAGACTGTGCCACTGCTACACAGCCCTGGTGACAAGAGCGAAACTCCATCTCAAAAAAAAAAAAAGAAGAAGAAGAAGAAAAACATTTAATTTGTGCTTAAACTAAGCAGAGAAATGGTTGGTCGACACTCACTTTTAACCTTGACCACATGAGTGTTTCAAGAGACTAATAATAATTCCTTAGGAGTTATCAATAGTAAACTATCTATAGCATCACGAAATACATAATTTACTAAGGGCATCACTGCCTTGGGTGCTGAATAGACACTGTGCATGTTGAGCAGACTTCAAATAATGGTGGCAAAGTGATAGCTCTATATTAAAACAAAAACTTCCTGCTTGTGCTTCTTCAGAAATTATGTTTTAATTTGGATATTCTTTCAAATTTTTTCATATTAGGGAAATTAATAATGTGATTTAAGTACTATTTTATTTCCTCTCTCACATGGAAAAAAAATCAGTGAACTACCCACACATATCAACTATTGAGTCTCCTTTTTAAATTTGTATCACCAATGTCAATTTTTAATTCAAGGCAATAATCTGTTGTTAAAAAGAGGACTCTTAAAAGATCCCTCCCAGTAGTAATAAATAAAAGAACACAAAATTTCCTCTATAGCACATAAAATGCACCAAATAAGACAGGAACTAAAGTGTTCCAAATCTAGTTTGGATAATAATAAACAAGTCTCATGGCTTCTTTGTATCTACTTTTCTTCCTTTTTAAAATAAAGAATTTAGAGTAGATTATTTTAAAGTCTTTTTTAGCTCAGAATTATTTGTGTATTGCTATGATTAGAACATTTGTGTCACCCCCCAAATTCATATGTTGACACCGTCTCAAGTTGATGTCATTAGGAGGTGGAACTTTGGGAAGTTAATTATGTACCGAGGGCAAAGCCGTCATGAATGGAATTAGTGCCCTTATAAAAGAGGCTTTCATGGCCAACATGGTGAAACCCTGTCTCCACTAAAAGTACAAAAATCAGCCAAGCATAAATTAATACAAGTGGCCAGTGCCTGTAATCCCAGCTACTCAGGAGACAGAGGCAGGAGAATCGCTTGAACTGGGGAGGCGGAGGAGATTGCAGTGAGCCAAGATTGCGCCACTACGCTCCAGCCTGGGCGGCAGAGTGAGACTCTGTCTCAAAAAAAAAAAAAAAAAAAAAATGCTTCAGAGAGTGAGCTTGTCCTTCCACCATGTAAGGACACTACTAGAAGAAGCCATCTGTGAGGAAGCTCAACCATGCTGACACCCTAATCTCAGACTCCCAGTCTCCAGAATGTGATAAATAAATGTCTACTTTCCTGTTTTACCCAGTCTATGGTATTTTGTTATAACAACCCAAACAATCTAAGACATGTGTGTAATAACTTTGAATTAGTCTCTACTGAGCACTCAGTGTATTTCCATACTCTGCTTGCAATATGCTGTTGAATGCAGGAACTGTGACTTGTAAATCTTTAAGCCTCTACAGCATTCTCATCATGCTCAGCTCATAGTAGGTTCTTCCACCTGTTTGTTGGAAGCTCTAGAAAAAAATTATAAACTATTTTCTCAAGATACCTTTTAATGTTTAAAACAACAGCCAGATTTTCACTTCTGTTATTTGCAGAGATTGTCTTTCTTTGCACTAATGAGAAAGATGCATACCCTGAAAAATGTTTTTAAGTAACTATGAAAAAAAGACTTAAATAAAGCATCTGCCCTATTGCATCGCTAATGGGGTAACCTCTTTATGTGTATGCAATCCATAAATAGTGGGCACAAAATGCCAAAGGTTTTAAAAGTGCTGAAAATAACTTTTCTCTTGGAATAATAGCATTTTTATTTTAAGCTGCAATTTACAGATATTAAAGATTGTCATTTTGCCCCTTCTTCTGTAGCTGCAGTTTAAAAGCAAAATAGGCAACTACTTTTTGAAAGGGCAAAAGCAAAATAATGAAAGAAAATAAAATGTATTATTTTACAGAGTTCAGTACTTTTAATAACACTGGCTTTGAACTCTTGTTTTTCATTTCCAAAACCATGGCGGCAAGATAATTCCTCCAAAGGCTAAAATCAAGACAGGGTATTGGTGGAGACCTGGGGCTCAGCAGGCCTGGGGAGATAGTGAAACCTGAGAGTTAGAGTTTACCAGGAAGGTGTGATAATTATAATTTGGCTGGGAAAAAATAGTAAAACTAAATTGGTTGGTTTGACAAATAGCCAAATTACTCAGCAAGTTCTAACATGGAGTTGAGACCCATAGAGAACATGGAGATCTGTCTTAAGAAACAGAAGGCTAATGACAAGGTGTAGCCTTGAGAACCAGGAAGGGAACAAAGACTAGTGTAATCTATTCATTAGCGTTGTTCTGAAAAATTGATCTGGGTACAAAAAGTAGTCCAAATGATAAAAATAATGCATTTTCTGCCTACAAAAGGAAAGTACCCATTTTTTTTCAGCCAGATAATACACAGATACAAAAAAAAATGAGACAGAGATGGATGAAAAATGCTTAAGTAACAGAAGCAGAATACTAACATCACAGTTAAGACATATGACACTGGTCTTTAGCATAAGGAAGCAGAAATATGAATTGCCCCTGATACCAGCATAAGTGAAATCTCTATACTTAGTACTGGGGATGCAGTAATTAGCAAAAACAGACATAGTACCTTCCTATATGATCCTATTATTCAATATGGAAGATGTCCATAAAATAATCACCCAAGCAAATGTAAAACTGTGATTGGCACTAGGAAAGAGAAGTGCATGGTATTCTGATAGCATAAGAGGGGGATTTTACTTGACCAGGATGGTGCAAAACAGCACTCTTAAGGAAGTGATGATTTTGCTGAGATCTGAACAATGAGTAGGAGTTAACAGGATGATATATGTGTGCTGGTGGGGAGGAGGTGTTAATGAAGAAGGGATAAGATTTTCCAGGAAGTGGGAAGAGCAAGAGCAAAGTCCTGTATTCAAGGGAATGGAAGAAGGCCAATGGCTGAAAAGTCAAAAGAAAGGAACATGCAGTGACAGGTGACACTGGAGAAGAGGTGGAAGGAAGACCAGGCACAGTAAAGGCCATGTTAAGTATTTTGGTGTTTATTCTAAGATTAGTGAGAAACCATTTAATTGTTTAAACAAAGGACTGACATAGGACGTTAAGTTTTATTTAAAAGAAAATTAAAAAAAGATTATTCCAGCAATGACATAGTGATGTAGTACAGCCCAGATTTGAAAGAAATAAAGTGGAAGGTTTTTGGTGGCTTTCATTATTTTCCAGGTGAAGATGACAACAGCTTGAGCTAGGGTCATAGCAATGAAAATAGAAATAAGTTGGTTTGCAAAAATGTTTAAGAAGTAAAATCAGCGGGCCTGGTGATGGTTTAATTGGATATCGTATATGAAAAGAGAAAGCCTTTAAAGATGACTCAGGGTTTTGGCTTGTATATCTTTGAAATAGCAATGCTAGGAAAAGATCTTATTTTGTTTTGTTTGCAGTGGGAAGGTGGTAATGATTAAGTTCAGTTTGGGATAAGTAGAATTTAAAATGTCTTTAAGATGTCTATGTGGAGATACCAAATAGGCAATTGAAAATACCAGTCTGGAGCTTAGAGGATAGTGCTGGGCTGGAGATAAAAACAGGCTAAACATGAACATGGTCAGAGCCATAGGTCTGGGTGAGATTGCCTGGGAAGAGAGGATAAACTGAGAAAAGACGAGATCTTAGGATGAGCCTTGTTAAAGCTAAAATGTAATGGAGAAGGATAAATCTGCCATACCTTCCTCACTCTGACCAGACTTTACCTTACTGTAAAAATGTGCTAACAGTAAAATGAAAAGTAACAAATAACCGGAGAATACACTAACGGTCGGGCGTGGTGGCTCATGCCTGTAGTCCCAACACTTTGCGAAGCGGAGGCAGGAGGATGGTTTGAGCTCAGGAGTTTGAGACCAGCCAGGGCAACATCAAAAGACCGTGTCTCTATAAAAAAATACAAAAATTAGCCAGGTATGGTGGTGCATACCTGTAGTCTCAGATACTTGGGAGGCTGAGGTGGGAGGATCACTTAGGCCCAAGAGGTCGAGACTGCAGTGAGTGGAGATAATGCCACTGCACTTCAGTCTGGGCAACAGAGTGAGGCCCTGTATCAAAAAATAATAATAAATAATAAATAGAAGAAGAAGAATACACTAACATTATTGTTGTGAAAGTCAGGGAACATACCAGAGAAAGACAGCTTAGAGTGGTCAATGATTTAAGTAAACTATGTTAAAAAAAAAAAAAAAAAAACTCAAATAATGAAAATATATACTAAGGTCTGATTTTCACCTTACCAAATGATGTTATTTATTTATCAACCTAATTGTTTGTCCCATGTCTATTAAAAACATATTTTTTTCAACAATTTAAAATGAGATTTGCTTTGGCATTTGGACCAAGTGAGTCGTCCGTGCCCTTATTGATTAACACTGGGGCTGCATCTGAAGACAGCAGCCATGTGCCTCAGACAGGAAGCTGAGACTCAACAGAGCAGCGCGGGAGAGGGGCTCCACTACAAACCTTAACAAGGAGGCTGGGTTTCCAGATAGAGGAGAGGGTTTACAATAAAACAGAACAAGAATAGTATATTCTCTTTGAGTACAACATATATGTTCATGTACATATCTCCTTAGAAGCTCCTTCCTCAGTGACAATCAGAAAATATTGATTCCTAGGGAAAAACCTGGATATTGTTTGTGAATCACTAACCAAGCATTTAAGGCTTTAGACTGAGGTTAACCTGGAAGTACAAAGGTGAATTTTAGTAAGGTATTTCTAGGAAGAAAATAATGCATGTAGGTCTTCATTTTGTAATGGTTGATTCTATATTTTATTACAAAACAAAAGAAAAGCACATCTGCCAGAAGTATCATCACACTAAAAGATAAAATATCTGTAGTTTTTACATCTGAGTTTATGCAAGTGTTAATTTCTTTCTATTTTAAAAACAATAGCTGTTGTGGGAGCCATAATGGTCTGCAGTGAGGCAGATGAACAAACTGAAGAATTAGTGAAATACTCCCAGTTGGTAACTTCACCATGAGAAAGAAATATTCTGTCAGGGCTCTCGATGAGATTTTTAAATCTTGTGTTGAGTGATTTATTGTTTTATATCTACAATTTTAAATTGTTCTGAGAAATGTTGTTGTACTCTGGAGAGAACTGATGAAAACATAACTGAAAATATATGCACTGCCTTTTAAAAACGTTTGTAATCTTTATTTTAAAATTCCTTTTTATGTTTTCTTTCAAAAAGATAGTTTTCTTTTGACAATGTTATTCTATTATAAATTTTAATTTTCTTATTCTGCTTTGTCTAACTTTATAGATTTAAATACCTCAGCAAACCTAAAGTATAAGGATGAAAAAAAAATTCTGATGTGATGACAATGTGCCAACTGAATGGTATTTATACTTTGTAGTCAGAATGTTACAATGAAATTGTCTCTGCTTGTGATCTCACATTATGGAGAGTTCTGAGGGTCTGACAACTCCTGACATTATGATATACTCCTATTACACGGTTAAAGCAGACAGTCAGAGCAGAGTTCTCGGCAGAGCATAAGGAAAGATTTATAGACATGGCAAAAGAACACTTCGCCTGTTCCCTCCTTTAAATAATTATGACTTTCCATGAATCTCTTTCTAAATCAACTACAGAATGACAAATATCTGGGCAAAGAAAAGGCCACAAAAATATCACTTACTGTAAGCACTATTGAGGTTTTAGAAGCACAGTATTGAATTCTCTGTTGTACGTCCTTCATATGATTCATTATGTGGGATGCTCCCCACCTCTCCACACACCATGTATTTCTCTCATTATCATTCAAAAAGGACCTTTAAAACTCCCTCTCTCTGTCAAGTTCGTTCTTTTCCCAATACAAGGAGTCAAGAAGAAAATATTTCAGTGTATTTTTCATTGAACAAGTTAAGGAAATGTGATAAAAAGATTTGTCTAATTGATTAAATGGTCTGAGCACTCTGGAAGGACTTTCCAGGATTTTGGAAAAGGAAAAATAACATTTGCAGGTATATGTTTTATTTAATTGTGAAGGTTTATATAAAGTAACATTTTGAAATACTGGGCCGGGTGCAGTAGCTCACGCCTATAATCCCAGCACTTTGGGAGGCGGAGGCAGGTGGATAGCTTGAGCTCAGGAGTTCGAGACCAGCCTAGGCAACATGGTGAAACCTCATCACTACAAACAATACAAAAATTAGCCAGGCATGGTGGTGTGCGCCTATAGTCCCAGCTACTCAGGAAGCTGAGATGGAAGGATCGTTTGAGCCCAGGAGCCAGAGTCTCAGTGAGCTGAGATCAGGCCACTGCACTCCAGTCTGAGCAACAGAGTGAGACCCTATCTCAAAAAAATAAAATAAAACCTGTATTTTTTTCAGTACTGAAACATTGAATTTTGAAAAGCGCTTCTTTGTTCTGAAAAGGGAAAGACAATATTTATAGAGTATCTACTCTGCAAGGGCCTTTCCATAGATTATATCTGTCAATCTTTACAACAGCCCAAGGAGGGAAGAAATATCAGCGCCACTTTACAGATAAGCACACTGAGTTATAGACAAGTTATGAGCCCAAGATCATACAGCGAATAACAGACCCACACTCTAAAGCTTTGTCTGGCCCTCAATTCATGTTCTTTCTGAAGACCTGACTATTGCCTACTCCTAAGTCTTGCATACAAAAATGGATAAACACACAAATTGAAAACAAAAATACGAGCCCTATTGCTTTGCTATTATAATCTAAATGCACAATGGGGAAAAAAGAGGTGACTGCTGATTTCATAGTTTATATAATTCCACCTATTTGAAGAGTCGAACAATAAAATACTTAAGGGATGTAGCATTTATAAATTTGCAGACTTGCTGAGTTCTGAGCTATGCATATTACCTACATTATATTCTGTAACTATTTTAATCCTCACAATAACAGCACAAGGTAAGCACCATTACTATCTCCATTTTAATGATGAGGAAACTAAGGCTGAGAGGTAAAAAGGTTATCCAGGATCACATAAGTGATTCTATAAGTGGTAGAGCTGGTCTTGAATCTATGATTATAGCATGCTGAAGCACTCTTATCTATGATGCTAAATTGCCTCCTTTAATTACATAATTACTACAAAACGAAACTATAACAAGCCACTGATTATGCTTATATTTCTATGTATTTTACAAGCAATATATTGCATTATCTATGAAAACTGTATGATTCTTATTATTAATTCCCAAAAAATGCATTAATTCTGTTAAAAAATACAGAATCAGTGCAAAAAAATGCATTAATTCTGTAAAAAGAAAACTGCAGAAAACCAATATAGAAGTTAACTTGAAAAGTAACATGTGAATCTAACCTATCACATTCCTCATTACACCTACCTTTCTTATCAAAGGCAACTACTGTTCACAGACATATAACCTTCCAGACATTCTCAATGTGTGTGTGTGTTTGTATATATATGTGTGTATATATAAAAATGTATTTATATATACCAATGTATTTATATATACACACATATACATACATATATATCATATTATATATTATATCACATTATATATGTATGTATATATATGCATGTATACATATGTATGTATATGTGTGTGTATATATGTACATATGTGTGCATATATATAATAAAAATATAATTTTAAGTCATATTACATACCCTAACTTTTTTTTGGCTCAATAACATAACTTGGAGTTCTTTCTATATTGGAACACTTAACTTTAATGCTTTCATTCTTCACTTCTGAATAGCTTACCATAATACAGATATGTCATATTTTAATTTTCCATTTTACAAGATTATTTTGTGGGTTCTTTAACCTTTCTCTAAAGCATCTGTCATGTTATCTACACAATTACTTATTGAATCCTTCTGTTTGGATGCCCATCAGGTGGGCTTAAATTTCCCCATGTCCAAAATGAAATTTATCACCCTCCTCCACATTGCTAGCTCCTATATGTTCTTTAAGTCAGGGCTACTGAAAATGTGAGCAATGGACAAGTGATGGTCAGGGATTATTTGAACTAGTCCATGGTTAAATAAGTACAGAAACTAAGAGAAAGCACTTAGAAACCTTCATAGCACTTTAGCAATGCTGCGACATCTTCCTGCACTAACACGCTTCTAGTAATTTATTTTTACTGCATTTTACAAAGTATGCAATGAAAAAGAAATTTAAAAAATAACAACAGAAAGCTTATCCTTCACCACAGATACTCTGAGAAACAGTTAGTACTGCAATTCAGTGAAGGGCCCTGCTATCCAACCAGTCTAAGCCAGAAATGTGAGACTTACTCTTCCTATCTCTCTGACCAAGAATATACATTGGTAGATAAGCTAGAGAAAAACCATGAGAATGTTTTTAGAGCAAAGAAATTGCTTTCAAACTTTTGTCTTTACTGGTCCCTTTTCCATTAGGATAAAAACATGCTGATTTCCTCTGATCTTTTGAATACCCTCTACCACTAGTGGAATTGAAGTGGCCCTCCAACTATTACCTTAGCTCTTTCCTTCTCTCTGTAATAAGATTTTTGTTAAACATTTTTAGGAATGCAAAGATCCCTTTCATATTCCCCATTAGTTTTGTTAAACCACTGCAGTGTGATTTTCCACAACTCCTCTGTTGAAAATCTTAAAGTAACCAATCATAGCCTTATTTCTATGAGGTTGGTGGAAAAGTAATTGAGGTTTTTGCTATTTCTTTTAATTGCAAAAACTAGAATTAGTTTTGCACCAAGCTAATAAATCCCCTGTTCTTTTTTCCCTTGACTTCTGTGCAACATCTAATACCACTGACCATTCACCTCTTCTTGATAATCTGTCTAATAGTTTCTATTTCAAATCATTCAAGTAAAATGTGAAGTTGTCTGTCAGTAGGTATAGGAAAAGATGTAAAATTGCCCCTGTAGAGATTAAGAGAGGGCTATGTCTGTAGAATAATATAAAGATGGCCAGGCAGTGTTGAAGGCCTAGGTCAGCCTGGAGACCATCAATGTGGAGTAGCACCAATTGCTTCTTTCTCTTATTTTCTTGAGTGAATGTAGCCCTGGTGTAGATATAGAGAAAGTGGGTGGTTGGATTGACCCAGAGACTATCATTTAAAAGAGTTTGGGTGGTAGCTGAATGTTACTAGAATAGATAAGATTACCTAAGGAAAACATGTCAAAGGGGAAGAAAGCAAAACTAAGGATAAAGTTTCAGACAATGTTAGTATTTAAAGAGTTGGCAGAAAAGGTGTTTACTGATGGTGTTAAGGAAATATAATAGCCAGATGAAGGGACAAACATGAAAAGGTAGGGGCTAAAAATTAGAGGAGAGAGTTTTAAAAGGCAGGTGTGGTCAATAGTAGCCACTGTAAGCAAATTATGCTGTATGGGGCAGGGAAATATATAATTGGTTATAAAAATTAAGAAGCCCTAAGTGATTTTATCAAGGGTAGTTTCAGAAACACCCTGAGAAGCCCACGCAGCTATAGCTTTTGCTGAATCAGATGTGAACACTGCTTCTGCAGCTCTGGGACTTACACTAGTGGCCATGGTATTCCCAAGGCCATAAAGTATATGACCACAATTAGCCGGCAGAAGCAAATCTCTGTGGAAAAATCTTTGTACACACTATGCCCTCCCAAAGGCTTTGATGAGAGTGTGTTATCTGTCATCATCTACTCTATTGCATAAACCACCCAGGCCCCTCTGTGGAAGCCATTCAATCAAGATAAAGTCCCTTTACTTTGATAAAGAGAAATAGTAAACTACAAAGCTGATATTTCCTACCTGATGCCACTTCCAAGCCCTGTCTTAATTGACTTCTAAGTTCTCATGTCTGACTTTTTATGGTGATTTTCTTCTGTCTCTCTCTTCTTCAAGACTTCTTTCTGCCAAAAAAAAAAAAAAAAATTACATAAGACATGAAAACCTTCTAAACCAACAACAACTACAAAAAAAAAAGACTAATCTTTTTTGTTCTTCTCATTTTCCATTTATATGTTTCATTCCAAAAGATATCCCAAGAACCCTCCTTGTTTTGGCACACGTGTCATGAAAACCCCAGTCACTTCCTCCCACTCCCAAAGTGCTTGATGAAGGGAACACAAATTTCTCACCATCCAACTTGAGGGAAAGGAGTTTGCAAATACGAGATTTCCTAATGTGTCAAAAGCCCAAGAGAAGTCCCAGGACCACCCTGCAACTTGAAGTGTCCCTCAGTAAAGAGGAAAATTCTCCTGCTTTTTCAGAAAGCACTGGACAACAAACATGTTCTAAATGCCATGATGTTAAACATGGGACAGGAGACACTATTTCATTGGATGCATTCCCCACTCTAATTTAGCACTATGTCAGAATCAGTGCTATGTGGCCACCCAATTTCATTTTATAGTTGTGATGGTTAGTATTGAGTGTCAACTTGCTTGGATTGAAGGATGCAAAGTATTGTTCCTGGGAGTAAAGGAGACTAACATTTGAGTCAGTGGACTGAGAGAGACAGATCCATCCTTAATCTGGGTGGGCACCATCTAATCAGCTGTAAGCATGGCTAGAATAAAGAAGGCAGAAGAAAGCGGAATAAGCAGATTTGCCTCCATCTTTCTCCGGTGATGGATGCTTCCTGCCCTCAAACATCAGACTCCAAGTTCCTCAGCTTGTGGACTCTTGGACTTATACCAGTGATTTGTCAGGAACTCTTGGGTCTTCAGCCACAAACTGAAACCTGCACTGTCTTCTTCCCTACTTTTGAGGTTTTGGGACTTGGACTGGCTTCCTGGCTACTTAGGTTGCAGATGGCCTATTGTGGGATTTCACCTTGTGATCATGTGGGTCAATTCTCCTAATAAACCCCCCTTCATATATACATCTATCCTATTAGTTCTGTCTCTTTAGAGAATCCTGACTAATACAATAGTTGTTTTCCAAGTATATATCAGGCTAGCTACCATGCAGTTAGGGAGGGCTATGATTCTGTTCCAGCCAATGAAATGTGAGAAGAGACAATGTGGCTTGAGGTGGACTCCCTGTAATGGTGAAGGTGGAGTTCGTGTATACAGTGGTAGATACACAATATTCAAGCAGACTGCTTTGCATCAGCTGAGATATCACATGGAGAACAGTCATTATCAAGTATCTCTACTTGTAATCAGGCTTTTCATGAGTGACAAACTTTTGTTGTTTTAAGCCACAAGATTTGAAGTTTAATTTGTTACTACACAGCATACATAGTCTTTCCTATCTCGATTGATAGAAGCTTCACACAACTGTAGATCTAAAAGAGATTATTTTCTCCAATTTCTTCCAAGGCCCAGCGAGTATGTGTGACAAGCCCAGTATCACAAAATTACTGAGTGGCGCAGAGGAGACTAGAATGCCAGTCTTCCAACATTTGGTTCACTGTTCTCTCTTTTTTAACAAAGATTACAATCTATGACATTGGAACAATAGTGACAAATATTTTGATAACATGCATTTATCAACATTTTAGAAAAATAGGCACATTTATATACATATGCATAATAAATATTATTTTAAATGTATGTGTCTAAATGCAGAAATAGATATCTTCAATGTCTTTTACATAACATGTTGGAACTTGATGCCACCCATCTTGATAAAGATTTGTAGACTCATATTGTTGTTTTAACTAGAAACTGCCTTAAATATTATATATTGTTTAGTTTTTCCTTTGTTGTTGGTAAATGAGGAAACAGAGGCCCAGGAAGTAAAACCATATTTCATGAGTTCATATAGTCTGTAGAAGGATAACATTTGAGAGGGAATACACTGATAGTCTTTAGGAATTATTTATTATTATTATCTGCTAGGGACTAGGAACAAAGCAAAATAGTGTGAAGAAAATTGCTGTCCATTACATAAGACTGCGGTAGTCTCTTGGATTCCTCAGGGGATAGAGGTGATGGAAACAATGTCACTCCAACTTCTGTTTTCCCTTGTGTTTAAATAAGCCATTATGATAAATTACCTCCCACCTTGTGTGCCTATATGATGTCTCTGCACAAGCTTTCCTTTTTGTGGTGTTTTAATGTCCTTTCTTGGTAAAGTACTCATGCCCTAGATTCAAATTATCCTCTGTTAGACTGTAGTCTATGTGAGGCCCTGAGATCCTGAGGTCCAACAGGTCTCTACTGGCAATCTATTTAATTGTCAAAGAGCAATGCAATTCCTTCAGAAAGCTCTGCTAGAAAGATAATATTTCAACTCCCCTACTGTTTATGAAGTATTTTCTCCATTAGAATTGTGAATATTATATGTACACATCATATACGTAAGCTCAACAGCCATATTCCATGATATGAGCTGAACATAATGAAAAATCTATGAACCTGCTCTCAGTAACCCAGCAATAGAGCTCACAATTCCTCTCTGTTGGTTAGCTTTTACCTTGCCTTCACTGGTCAACAAGTAGAAGCTTTTCTTCTTTTTTTTTTCGGAAAAAAAAAAGGTATTTGACACATAGTAACGGTACACATTTATGGGATACATAATGATGTTTTGATACATATATTGTGATAAGATCAGACAATTAGCATATCTATCAGCTCAAACACTTATCCTTTCTTTGTATTGGGAACTTTTAAAAAACTGTTACACCTCAGCATTAAAGGGTCCCAAGCAGGTTGAAAAAGGAAGAAACGCTGGTTATTCCTCCATTGGCAAAATTATGCATGTAGTATTGCCTCTTACCAATTAGCAATAACCGTATCTCCCCTATGCCTTCATAGTACTTGGGACATAAGTTCATTACAGATTATTTCATTATGACTTAGTATGATTCATTTGTGTAAGTCCCTCCTATTAAACTATAAGTGATTTAAGGTAGGGGATTGCTTCGTATATGCCTACATCCCCCACACCAATACTAAAAGTTAAATTTGTTTGTTTCAATAAGTAAAAGGATGAATTGCTATGGAAGTAATGATTTGAAAGTGATGGAAAGGATCCCACAAATATAAATAAATTACATGTACAGAAGGTAAGAAAGCGAGATTCAAAGTTGATTCTGACTTCACTGATTATGAGTTTTACATCCATCTATCTTTCAAGAGGGTCAGGCTCACAAGCCGGCCTTCCTCTTTCTAGGAGAAATGCTTTTTCAGATGCACAGAAATACCCATTCTTGGCTGAAGAAATAAAAAGAAAAAACCAGACTCTATGTAGAAATCAGAAAGTAGGGCAGGGCCCAGAAACATGGTATCTGATAAACTCTGTTCTCTGAGAAGGAAGAAGAAAATGCCTTCTCCGACTAACTCAGGCAGCTTCAGCTTCAGCTCACTACATTTTTCAATAGGTGGAAGTATATCAAGCACAGAGTAAGAAGAAGGTCCTTCTGGAGTATAGGATTTGTCTAAATCCTGCACAGAGAGCAAATATAAAGGCACAGGAAATGAAAATTACGATGCTGGAACCACCCAGACAGCATCCGATGGGACTCTCTCTTCCTTGAATGCCAGTTAAGTGTTAATGAGAAACCTGGGAGTATCCCCAAGATACCATGGCCAAGACTTCTATTCTCCCCATTTTTTTAATCGTCAAACTGAGTATCAGCATAATAGGCACTTATTCACAGGGACAGTTAAAAGGATGTTTGTAATATGGCTTGAAACCCCTCAGGTGAAATTGGCTTTCTGAAGACAAAGCTGTGGTGATGGATCTAACTTCCTCACACTTCTTGTAACTTGCTCTGCTTCCTAAAGCTCTATTCTCTGAGTTGACCTTGCTTAGCTGGTATTATATTTTAGATAAACCTATCTATTAATAATTTACTCATTTCTCATTTACATTATGTTATGTTTGTTTTTTAAGGAAGTAAGAGTATTGATTTTAATTCCTATATCATGAAGCAAATTATTTCTGACCTCTGTATGTTCAGAAGATATGCACTTAAGCTGCAACTCTTACTAGCCATAAAATATCCTGCTGAATCACAAATATTAAAGCAAATAACTTTCCATCCTGAGGCCAAGGGTACATACTTCCATGGGAAAACAAAATAAGGTGGTTTAATTTTAAGAAAAAAAAATCATGTAGAAGTTGAGGAAAATTTAAGGAGGACTTTAAGAGTTTAATATAAGAAAATCTAAATATTATTGCCATAATTGTAATGCTACAGGGGAAAATATATTCAGAATTATATCATCCCTTTATAATTGAAAGACAACTGTATTTTCCTCAGGAAGTTCTTACTTTAGTGATCACCAATCCTTACCTTAACTTCCCAGGATATAATTTTTTCTTATTTGTCTAGCCACTCTATTGAGGCATATAAGGTCATGGCCTTGGAAATGCACTATACACACACACACACGCACACACGTACACACATCTATGACATCATCAAAATTTTTTAAGGCTAATTTATAATTATCCTTTAAGATTTCTTATATGTACACAGTATTACCACTCTTTCCTTCCAAAACCATGAGTGTTCTGAATTTTGTGAAATTGATCCTTCTAAAATGTTTAAGCTAGAAGAGAAAGAAGTATGGATGCACCACTGGGAAAAGAGAAGGAAAAGGGATGTAGTAGGGAGTGGATTCTCTCTGCTAGGACTTCTGCAAAAGCAAAAGTTAAAAAGGGATTAATAACAGGGTGGATTTGCAATAGAGTCCAAACTAACATTGCTTTGACTCTTTGTTCTTATTCTGATAACACAAACCAAAACATATTCAAAATTGTAGCATACAAACATATACTGATTTTAGGCTGATGAAACGCTTCTCTTTGGGACCATTATCATCCTTACCCTCATCAGTGCTTCCCTAAATGTTTCAGTACACACTGGCTTCTCCCTTTCTGCCTTCTGTGTTCTGCCTTCTTTGTTAAACTATCCTTATACTCAATCCCAAACAATTTACCAGGTTGCTTGTATATGATCATCTTTTCTAACATTTTCTTATCGTCCCAACGATACTGTGAACTCCATGAAGACACAGTTTGTTTTTTCATGCGCCAAAAAAGAAAAAAATCCAAAACTATGTATGACTCTTTATATTTTCAGCTTCTACACAGTGCCTGGCCCATAGCAAATGTTAATTATGTGTTTAATTAGTTAATTCCAATAGCTGAAGAGTGATTTATATTATTTATCTAGAAACTAACAATGGTATTTCCATTTTAATAAACAGATAGTAAGAATATAATTTTGCTCTTAATCTTCTTTAAAGTTGTCACAATAGAACTCTGGAAGGGAAATGTATCTATCCCATTCCATTTTACATTTAAAAACCCACATAAAGCCATCTAAACCTCTAGGACAAGTGTAGGTTTAAGTGGCTTCCCTCCTGCTCCAATTAAAAAAAAAAAAACACTACTAAGCACTGTAAAGTATAAAAGAACATTAAAATATCGTGATTTGTAATTTTGTGACATGATTCTCTAATGTGCAGTTTTACACATTCATCCACTTGGTCACTAAGGCAATTTTTGTGATAGTTAATTGTTTTTATCTTTATTTAGATCTGAGTAATAGTTACACCAGATAGTTTTCAAATTTCTGTATTCTTAAAGAAAATTGAGACAAAACACTGATGAACATACTTTTACATATTATTATAGTTATTCTTTTTTTAAAAAAAACACTTCATTTCCATTGGGCACCATGGCTGACACCTGTGATCCCAGCACTTTGGGAGGCTGAGGCGGGTGGATACCTTGAGCTCAGGAGTTCAAAACTAGCCTGGGAAACATGGCAAAACCCCATCTCTAGAAAAAATATACAGAAATTAGATGTGTGTGGTGGTGGGCACCTGTAGTCCCAGTTACTGGGGAAGCTGAGATGAGAAGATCACTTGAGCTTGAGAGGTCGAGGCTACAGTGAGCTGTGGTTATGCCACTGCATTCTAGCTTATTCAACAGAGGTAGACTCTATTTCAAAAATAATAAAATAAACTTTGTTTCACAAGTATGTAAGTAAAAATCAATATGTACTTAAAATAAGGCATGCCATTAATATTTAGATGCAACAAATTGCATTTTCTCAATATCGAAGTGCTTGGCTAGATAGCTCATTTTGAATTATCAATTTTTTTTATTTTTCAGAGGTGAAAATTTACAGAGAATTATGTCATAATCAATCACGATAAGGAAAATATATTAACTGTGGGCTATTAAAGAAAATCTTTTATGTGCTTGTGATCCACCTTCAGGTAGATTTATTGACATATAATAGATGTCAAATAACTCTAAATGGTTGTCTAGTGGTAATAATTACATTTTGGGGCCACACTTTATCAAGTTGATTTTATATATAAGAATTTTACTACCCAACTGACAATGCTATGATGGGCTCTTCTCTCCTAACTGATGATATTTCGTTAAATACCATGATCAGACCTTCAGCACTTCTTGAAATTAGGTTGAAGACATCTTGCAAAATTAACATTCCACATACAATTTGAATTCAGAGGTGTGTTTAACTCTTGAGACAGAAGGAAATCAAGGAATCATATTTAGCAGTTGTTTTTGCTCTCAATCTGTCATGTTTTCTAGATAAATATAACACTGATGTGAAGAAGTAAATTTTCATATGACTTCTGTAATCTCTAACAGCTCATTCCATGTGTATATTTATATAGATTTTATCTCCCTACGCAGGATCAAAGTTGATGTCCAGCAGCCTCTCTCTGGTTGCTCCCATTAAATTCACACCACATGCGTCCACCAGCTTTTGTGTAATTAAACTTGCTATTTTTAACTCACAAGCAGAAACCATTGAAAGGTAATGGTAACTGTTGTGTAAATGAAAAAGGCCTATTTGTCACCATTCATTATACCAATTCAGCCATGATAAATGAACAGAAATGGAGTATTCTCCATATTTCTAGTGCAACTCCCCTAAGCCCATGGTCTGAATGCTGAGAGAGGGTGCTCTGTAGGGAGATGGCATGCATAATGCGGAAATACTTAACAGCACTTTGCAGTCTGGAGCCAGAATGGCCCAGATCTGACTCATCTCCATGTCAAGCTTGTTTGGCATTTAGCTAATGTGTAATTTTATTTTGACATGAATCATTGAAACTTAAACATGTTAAACTAAATATTTGAACTCTACATAAAATCCTTTTTAAAAAAAAAACTAAAGTATATATTTAAAGCCTTTTAAAAAGTGCCTTAGCTAAACATAAAATAATTATACATAATAGTCTCAAAGATTCCTGACTTTTCTCTTTTGAAGGGGTAGACTATTCTGGGCATATTGATATTTTGCTTTGAATAAAAGGAAAATTATTTCAGTATGAACTTGGCTCTTCAGAATGAGGTGATGTGAAATCTCAGCATTTATCAGATAAGCTAGAAATTCAGGTCATCAGTGACTGAGGACTTGGGGTCCATAAACACCAGAGGGCAAATCTTTGCATTATCTGGGTAAGTACTGCCTTTTCTTTTAGGCCATTTAAACTTGAATGGAGAAATAGAAAAGTTAAAAGATAGAGTAGAAAATTTAGAAAAAGTCACTTTTAGAATAACTAAACATGGTCTTTCCGATGTTGTTAACATCTTAAACTGATGATCTGAAGAGAAGAGTTGTGATACTAAACCTTAGATTTAGCATATAGGCATCCACTGGAAAATAGAAGATAGAAACCAACTCTGACTGGAGACATTCTGGATCTAGTTAAGAGACAGTCTTCCAATCTAATCCAACAAGTACTTCACCCAGAATTCAGGCATCTCAAAACTTACAAACTTTATAAAAGGCCCAACTTTACTACCTACGTTTTAGAAAAGCATATTGTAGGTACTAGTGGAGCATCACAGTACTGAGATCAAAAATGGTATTCTTTATAACCTGACTCCAACTTGCCTCTCTGCCAAGTGGTTTTCCTAGAACCTAGAACTTTTCTAGGAAAAGTTTCAAATTTGAAAACAGCAAAAAAAAAAAAAAAAAAATTTTTCATGACAACCAGTTGTTGAAGAAAGCTCAACTTACCAAATAAAATGAATATGAAATACAAAACACAATATTAGAATATTTGTAAAGACAATGGAACCTAGTCCTAAAACAAGTTGTAATAAAATAAAGTGATTGAGTTTTTATTTGGATCATGAATCAATTCAGAAAATATAGAAATAATTGAATTTCCAATTTTGCACTAGTGACAAAAAGGCTAAGGGTAGCTTGCTATAGTGGTATCAAATGCAGAGTCATGGCCCTCCGAGCCATAGTTGAAGGAACCAGCTCAGTGAGTGGAATGGTGTGAAAGGATGAAAACCTCCCCTGACTGCTGCTCAATTCCCTCCAGCAGAGCTGATTAAAAAAAAAAAAAAAAAAAATGCCCTTTTGCACTACATTGACCTGTTCTGTGAATAGGTCAGCCAGGTGCAAGCTACCAGATGTGACTTTCCATGGTCTCTAAGCTCCAGGAGGCCATTTATCTCTTTTATTAGATAGGACTCAATGCTATAAAGGGTGGCAGAACCAGCATCTTACTATCAGGGTATCTGAATTTGTCAAAATTTTAGCTTTTTCAATAGGAAAAGCACTCTGAATGTGTTGTTTCTCCTCATTACATCACGATTTTATCATAAAACAGACTTCTCAGTAGTTTGGGAATAGTTTAGACATGCTTATAAAGCCACCTCTGACAGCCTAGATTATTTTATACTTCTATAAAATGCCCTTTTCACCCACTTTACCTAGATTTTTTAATGATTCAAAACATGTTGAATAACTTATGTAAAGATTTTAAGAAACTTGAAGAGACAGTTTACAAAGCTCAAATATCTAGTGGGGCTTTACTGGAGAACCTCATAACATTGAAAGAATGCTTTTGTACTCTCAGTGCTCCCCTTGGAAAGCCCTCACCAAAGCTCAGGCCCCATCACGTGCTTTGTGGCTTTTCCCTTAGAAAATTGCAGATGCTTCTTCCTCCTTGAGGAAACTTGAAGGTCTCCAATCCCCTATTTCCACATCTCAGTCACCAACTTAACCAGATAAACTAATCTCAGCTGACATTTAAAAGACCTTTCCAAAGATAACACGTACTCAATTTAACATTACCCTACCTGCTGCTTCTTCTCTAAGTCAATGAGACCTAAAACTGGCTGCCTTTAGAATAATCTAGACAGCTCCTTAAAAATGCAAATTCTTGGGGCTGGTTGCAGTGGCTCACATCTGTAATCCCAGCACTTCAGGAGGCTGAGGCAGGTGAATCACCTGAGGTCAGGAGTTCGAGACCAGCCTGACCTACATGAAGAAAGCCTGTCTCTACCAAAAATACAGAAATTAGCTGTGTGTAGTGGTGGGCACCTGTAATCCCAACTACTAGGGAGACTGAGGCATTAGAATCGCTTGAACCCAGGAGGTGGAGGTTGCAGTGAGCCGAGATTGTGCCACTGCACTCCAGCCTGGGTGACAGAGCAAAACTCTGAGAAGGAAGGAAGGAAGGAGAAAGAAGGAAAGAAAGAAGGAAGGAAAGAAAAGAGAAAAGAGAGAAAGAGAGAAAGAAAGAAAGAGAAAGAGAGAAAGAGGAACGAAGGAGGGAAGGAAGGAAGGAAAGAAAGAAAAGAAAGAAAGAAAGAAAGAAAGAAAGAAAGAAAGAAAGAAAGAAAGAAAGAAAGAAAGAAAATTCTTGAGCTATACTCCAGACTTTTATTCTGCAAGTCTAAGGGGACACAGGAATCCCCAAATAAGTTTGGGAATCGTTTGGTCAACTCATCAATGGCTATTGTGGAAAATTTGTGACCACAATAATTGGTAGAACACTATCTCCAGGCAATAAATAAATTCATGATCTCAATATTGACAGATCTGTGTTCAAATCTTTATCACTTGTGAGTTGCTTGGCCTCTCTGAGCCTCCACTTTGTCCGTTAGGGAAAAAAAAGATGTAATAATACTTACCCAGGTTGTTATGTGAATTGAATAAGAGAATTTTGTCAAAGATGTTAATATGAGGTAAGAAAAAGAAAATTGGGAAAAGGGAGGCAAAACAAATCCTAGTACAGAAATAATGGTTATGCAAGGCAGTGCTGAAAGAAGTAGTCAGCTATACTGCTTTCTTGGGGAGGAATTAAAGTCATTACACTCTTCTGGGCTCTGGGTGGAATAATTCTGGATGTAAATTAAGAATTGAGGAGATTAAGAGGTGGTCCCGGTTAGGACACAGGGAGCTTCCTCCCTTGGGCAACCTGAGAATTCCATTCATTGAGTTAAGATAATTGCTGAATGCTTACTGTCTTCCAAACAGTGTTCCAACACAAACTATACCATATAAGAATGTAAGAATGACATTGTTCCCACTCTGTTGGAATTTATATTCTAGTTGGAGCAAGGCTGGTAATATACAAATAGATAAATTAGAAGTAAATAGATGAGCAAGAAAGATCAGACCATGACAAATATCACACACAACATTTAAAAGGCAATATGATAGCAAGTGACTAGGCAGGTGCTTTTGATTGGGTGGGAGTGGAAGGGCATCTCCAGGGAGTGATAGTTAGTCTGAAATCTGAAGGGCAAAAAAGAGTTGGCCCATGAGAAGATTGGAGGTAAGTACATTCCTGGCAGAAGGCACAGCTAGCACAAAGGTCTTAAGATGGCAAGCTTGGCACGTTCAAGAAACAGAAAAAAGCCAGTATGGCTGAGGACAGTGAGTGTTGGTGAGAGGGTAAGGACATAAGGTCGAAGAGATAGGGAGTGGTCAGAGGACAGAAAGCATTGTATGCCAGAATAAGGAGTTTGGATTTTATTCTAATGATGACAAGAAGCCACTGAAATGTTGCAAATAAGAGTAGTAACAGGGTTCCATGTATGTTTCGCTAGGATCACTGTGAGCTCTCAGTAAAGAATGAATTTTATAAGGAAAGAGGTGAAAGCAAGCAAATCATTTAGGAACCTATCACAGTAGCCCAGGCAAGAGGACTGGTGGATGCAGCTTGGAAGAGTGTGATGATAGTAGAGAGAGAAAGAAACAGATGGAATCAAGACATATTTCAGACGCAGAGTCTACACTTCTTGTGATATGGTGGATGTGGGATGTATAGGAAAGAGAAGAATCATGGAGAAACAGGTTTTGAGGCTTAAACAAGTGGCTGATGGCTAGCAAAGAGCAAGTTACAGAGGGCAAATTCAAGCACTCTCCTGGTGATAGTTCAATCACCATAAAACTCTAACAAAAGAAGTAACCAATCTAAACAGGTCCATGAAGGTCGTCCAAATACTAACAATAGAGGAACAGAACTTCAGTAGATGTTCTATTCTTAGATTTTTAAAAGCATTTGATATTGCATTTATATAAAGAACGACTTTTAAAAGTCACCTTCTTGGTGAGATATTTTAATATTATAATACACAAAACTATGAAATGACATGGTAAAGTATAGGTAAATTGATCATCTAAGTTAGGGCTTGATTTTCTTGTTGTCATGAGGTTAAAGGTGGACAAATATCCTTTAATATCAGGTCAGCTATAGAGACAGCAGAAATGACTGAGCACTCACTGTGTGTCAGGCACTGTTTGAAATGTTACTCTTTCAGGAACCGTGTGAGATTCCATGATCATCCCATTTTACAGATGAGGAACTGAAGTAACTTCCCCATTGTCACTGAGTCTGCCACGGGGAAGTAGAGCTTGAATTTAGGCAGTGTGACTCCAGAGCCCAGACACTGAAATCATGCTTGCACCCCCTGAGAAGGACGTTGCTGTGACCTCCGGCTTCCCTGGCTTTCTTCTCTTCAGTGTTGTTTCCATGGAAAGAGTTAACAACTCCACACCCCTGGCATTCCCTTTACAGAGTTTTGTCCATATACAACTAAAGATAAACGAGCCCCAAGCCCTAGGTGCTTAGAAGCTATGATATGAGATAAAATAATTGGGTTGTTTATTTTATTCGTATATTGCTTTAACTTGCATTATGCAATAAAACTCCATTAATCCATACTTCACTGATCTCATGTGAAGATAACCAACTAAACTATATGTAATTAAGAAATGGTACTTTTTCTTCAGATAATTCTTTAGAGTCTTATTTATAAAGTAGGCAAATCCAGTTTTTTAAAAAAGAGTCATTTATTTTTGGTTCTAGTAATTAAATTTATTATGTTATCAAAGTAGCTTATTCTTATGATATAGTATAAAACCAGGGCCTTTTGTGAAGTGTAGTTTTTACAAACTTAGCTTTATTACTTATTAAAATCCATTTATATCTTAGTTAATAATATTAACTTTCTTTGACATTACTAAAACTCCACTTCTTCCCAAATATTTTCTCAGGCAGATTTCTCACATTTTTCTTCCATTATTCCAAATGAATGAGGTTTTAAAGTGTTCATATTTATGGGACTACGTATAAAAATAATAATAAACACCAACTTTTAAAATTATGTTCTTTTTCATTTTGCAGAGATTGCTTAGGGAAATAAAAATGTAAATGGTACAAATTTACAGCCCTTGATTCATGGAGCAATCCTTCCCAACTGTATGGAAGAAGCCCACAAATATCCAGCCACATAAAACTTTTAATGCAGACATTTCAAACACCACCAGATTTCTGTCACTTCTTTTAAGGAGGGAAATTTTTGTGTTGAACAATAGGAAACCATGAATAGCTGGTTTCGACTGAAGCCTAGTTTTCATATTTTAAACATGATCATTTAAGGTCAGAGAAACCAAAACTTGACAAATAGTGTTAATTTTTGAAAAGAAGAAAGACAGCTTGTTTTGAGAACTTACTATGAGCCAATACCTCTATTAAGTACTTTCCATGAACATTCACAATGTCCTGTGAGATGTGCCCTCTGATTTTCTCCCTCTCCAAGCAGAGGAGAAACTGGCCTGCCAATTGGTGGAGTGCCTGCTGGGTCACAGTAAAGGATGATGCCGGTGTTAAATCTCACCCACCTGCTTCAGCAGGGTGGGCTCCAGATGAGCTTTTCTTTCCTGAGAAGTGCCCAGGGAACATGATCAGCATTGGTCTTTTTTACATCCCTATATCAGCATCAGGCTTTGGGTGGTATTTACAGTGACTTGGAGAAGAAGAAGTGTACTGGTCCGTTGATGCCCTTGAGTAATAGAGAGTACCAGTCTACGGGGCTATGCCAGCTCGGGGACCTCAGGGAAGGCTTTTGATTCTGTCCAAACAGCCTATTCATTATGGGACTACATATAAAAATAATAATAAACACCAGCTTTCAAAATTATGTTCTTTTTCATTTTGCAGAGATTGCTTAGAGAAATAAAAATGTAAATGGTACAAATTTACAGCCCTTGATTCATGGGGCAATCTTTGAATTACGGGTGGCCAAGACAACATACACATCTCTTGACACATTTTCCCCTTCCCAGACCTCAATTGTTTTGGGGAGAAACTTCAAAACAAGGATTTTCATATGTGGTATAAGAATAAATATGTTCTTATTTACAAATTTTAAATCTACCAGAAACATACGTTCACGAGTAAGACTTCCCTACACATTTATCTCCTATTGTTTTCCCTTCTCTTTTCTCATAACCTTCTATTTCCTCCCTCCTATTCTCTTCCTTTCTGGTATTTCTCTCTTGCCTTCATCTATTTGGAGGAGGAAGGAGGTGAGAAAAGAAAACATGGGAAAAAAGAGAAGTTATGGCAAAGCAATTATGCTTAGCACTTCTTTTATATGTAGAATATGCTTGTGCCATTACCACTTCTTAGATATTTGCTTCCTGGTTTTAAACTTTATTTCTTTAGATGAAATTCTTTAGAACTACTGAGGGTGACTTTTTTTCCTTACATTTTTTGTGCCTCAAGCAGAGAACTTGAGTTCTACTTTCTGGATGCATGTCTTGCTAAATGTGTGACTTTGGACAAGCAATAGCCCCTTGCATTTTTCACTTCATCATCAGTTATACAGAGAATAATACATGTTTTACCAATCAGACAGGGCAGCTGTGAAGATGAAAAGAAACAGCAAGGAAGCCACACTGACAAAAGACTGATTTTATGAGCAATTCTGGTCACACCATAACATTTCTGTTCCTTTCCCCTTCCTTTCTCCATAGTCTTATTTCTTCTTTTCTGCCTTTCTCATCTGCCATTTTAGCAATGTCTCATTTATTTGACATATCAATAAATAAGGTGTTCCATTAGAAATTAATGGATTTTTTTTGCCAAAGTAAACCATGGAAGTTAATTTTTTTAGATTTCATCATTTTAAATGGAATATTTAAAATACAAGATTTACTTATATTCTGCCTCTTTAGACATAGTTTACGTTTCCTGATGGTTCAGGATTATCTTCACTATAAACACATGATGCTCTCCCTCAAATTGTTGACACCCACCCCATGCTGCCATTAGTACATAGTGCCTCAATTACTGGAACCTACTTCCATTGTTTCACCTTAATCTACGGTCTAACTTATGTTTTACAATCTTTCTTCCCAAATAATTCTAAGTTCCTTGATGATACAGACTGTTGTTCATTTAATTCCATGTCCCAGTGCTTTGCATGGTGTCCACATTCCAGTATGAGTTTAGTAAGTACTACCTGAAGTTATAAAAGTCACTGATAACCTGAAAACCTATTCATTTCTAGGAGAGAAGGAACTATTTGCAACAACCATGTTGGTTTACATAGATTTAATCTTCACAACTGAATAAGGAAGGTAATATTACTATCTCCACTTTAGAAATGAGAAAACTGAGGCTCAGATAACTTAAATACCTGCCCAAGGTCACACAGCTACCAGCAGAAGAGCTATAACTTGAGTCTGGACCTGTCTTATTTCAAAGTCCATTCTTTTCCTGCCACAACACATACCATATACACTAACTCTGACACTGAATGGGCTTTGCGGTTTGAGATGAAGTTCATGGCTTTTACAATTTTTCTGCCCCACCCTCAATATCGCCTGCCACCTCTTTGGCTATAATTTATCTCATGACCTCTTTTACTGTCCTAATCTGCAACTGACTTAGAAAATACTAACTATGGGCCGGGCGCGGTGGCTCAAGCCTGTAATCCCAGCACTTTGGGAGGCCGAGGCGGGCGGATCACAAGGTCGGGAGATCGAGACCATCCTGGCTAACACGGTGAAACCCCGTCTCTACTAAAAATACAAAAAATTAGCTGGGCGTGTTGGCGGGCGCCTGTAGTCCCAGCTACTCGGGAGGCTGAGGCAGGAGAATGGGGTGAATCCGGGAGGCGGAGCTTGCAGTGAGCCGAGACCGCGCCACTGCACTCCAGCCTGGGGGACAGAGAAAGACTCCGTCTCAAAAAAAAAGAAAATACTAACTATGTATATTAGACTTCTTTAAAAGTAAGAATAAAACATTCTCAGCAACAATAAAAGGAAAGAATGACAAATGGTTTTAAAGCTGCACATTGACCCGGGCTTAGTAGTAGCACCTAGAGTTGATGTTTCTGCAGCAATAACTGTGGCTCTTCAGGAACCAGGGCCCATAGGGAGTGACCGTTTCTGGCGTGGTTAAGTAAAGGGAAAGTGAGGCCACACTTCTGGGACCTGGAGAGTTTTCAATAAGTAAATTGCAATGAAAAACACCGTGTAGTCTTTGGCAACACCTATCTAGATTTTCAGATGTGTCTTTTGCTATTCCTTGTTCTTAGCTGGAGGATATATTGTTAAGGGGGCTAGATAAATGACGTCTGGATAACCAAAGTGTTCATAATGGTCTTTTTCTTTCTTGTTCTTCTTACTTTTTCTTGGCCCATGTTCTGTGTTTCAGGTCTTAGGTTTGACAGCATCACCCATAGCACCTAGGCTTTGGTCACTGAGAGCACATAGGCCAAAGAGAGTGCAAACCGCTGGTACAAATTAGATAACTGCAAATGAGTAAGTAAAGCATTAAACAAAAAATGACTCCAGTTGGCATAAGTAGTTTTTCCCAGAAATATTGTGCCTGTGAAGATGTAATTGTACATAGTACCCAAACATCCACTGGGTTGCTGATAATGTCTCTGCACTTCATGTCTGCCTCATTCTTTCTGCCTCCACAGAGTTGATGACATTTCTTGGGCTCTTTTGCTACTACTTCTGTCTTTGTTACCACCACTTTTGTTCCGTATATAATCTCCTTTGCTTGCTTTCCTCTTCTCTCTGCCTTTTTTATTTCTTATTTTGTTGGGTCCCTATCATGTCATCTGAGCTTCTTGGCTACATCTATATGAAAAGACTAACTTTTTTTGTAAATCTCTATTAAACCAGAAGATTTCTTCCCTCTTGTTGGAGAATTAATCAATCCCGGCTCATCCACCATAACTTTCACGTTTTTGGCTCCTCTTAATCATGTACAAAATACTCAAAGCTCATGGTTTATTTCGTTTTTTACAAGATGCACATTATTCTTCCTTTTGTAACTGACACCATTCCTGGTGCTTGAACACTAGACTCCAGATAACTGAAGTTATGCTGTACTCGATAAAGCCTACCTGCCAGAAATCACTTCTCCATTGACGCACACATGGTAGTTGATGTATACATTCATGACCTCTCCCAGGAAGTATCCAGATTAGGCTCAACTTCCAAGTGCCAGCTCCAACAATTCCCTTTCAGTTACTCTTCACCATATATCTCAAAGTAAAGGAAATTGGCATCACCAGAGGGGTAACCTGATTCTCGAAGTGATTTTCTTAAATCATTATAGATAGATGAAGTAGATCGATAAATAGACCAATTATTTGTGGCAACTCATAGCAAAACATAGTGAGTTTCGGTCCTGATATTAAAAACTCCTAATACATGGGCTTTAATTTGCTAGAAGATCATCCTAAAAATATGATTTCTGATGGTTTCACATCACCCAGGCACCAGTTTATCAAGTGGCATCCTAAAGGACCCTGTTCTGTCATTAGCCTAAGACCAGAGTTACCTGCTACTGCAAACTCAATTAAATAGAGACGTGAAAGAAAGAAAAACACTAGAAAAATATCTTCAAGGAAGAATGAGAAGGGGTTTATTGTTGTTATTTTGTTGTTGTTGTGTAAGATATAGAGTTTTATCTATGTTTACCTGTTGAAGAGAAACAAGAAGAGAGAGATAGAAAATACATGAGTGGGTGGGTGAAAGGAGGTATTTGTGGTTTAAAATTGTGCTGTCTAATAGGATAGCCAGTAACCACATGTGGCTATTGAGCACTTGCAATGTGGTTAGTCTAAACTGAGATGTGCTGTGAGCACAAAATACACATAGAATTGTGAAGGCTTAGCATGAAACAAAAGCATGTAATTATCACATTAATATTTTTCATGTTGATTAGAGGTTGAAAAGATAATATTTTGGCTACAATAGTTTAAATAAAATACATTGTTTAAATTAATTTCACTTGTTTTTTTGTTTTTTAAAATGACTAGAAAATTTTAAATTACACATATGGTTCACATTTGTGACCCACATTATGTTTTTTGACAGCATTGTTATAAGGTTTTATCTACCCAGATTAGGTTCAATGAGGATTAACAGAAAACGATAAAATGACCCACAATGATTACTAAATATAAATATTTATTGATTCCTCACACAATAGGCCAAAGGTAGACTGGACTAAAAGGGCTTATGATCATCAGAGGCTCAGGCTTCTTTAATCTTTCTGTTCCACCATCTTAAGCACACTGCCTTGTGATCCAAGATTGCTGCTAAACCTCTAACCAGAAAAACCACATTCCAGCCAGTAGGAAGAAGAAAGGAACCCGTTAAGAATCTATCTCTGTGAGGCCTTCTACAACCATCTTCTACCATCTTCCTTGATTGGTAAGAACTAGCTTTGGTCAAGATATGAGCCATCTCTGTAAACTTTGGGGAAGAGGGGAACTAACTACTGTGATCTGGTACTTGGCTCCCTGTAAATACAAGAGAGATCGAAGAGTGCAGACTTTATTCCTAATAGTCAAGCGCACAGCTAAACGTCAGGAGTTATATTTAGGATGACCATTTGTCCCAGTTTGCCTGAGAGTCTGTTTTGTATGTGTTGTCCTGGCGTAATTATTAATAGCTCCCCTTTTTTCTCTCTCAAGTGTCCCAGTTTGGATGATAAATTTATGGTCACCCTTGTTATGTTTCCAAGAAAAAAGAAACAGATGATAGGGTGGCAATTCTCTCTGCCAGGGGTTCTTGAGAAATCACTCAAGAGATCCTTAGCAAATAGATGTGTCATCCAACCCACCCCACCAGTATTCTGAAGCTGGTTGGAGGTGAGTTGAAGGAGACACCTATTTGCTAAGGACTTCTTGTGATCTCCATACAGAAAATTAAAGGACTTTTCTCACTCTTTATTATTATTTATTCATTTAAATATATATGGTACAACTCCATTTGCCAAGTGCTGTGCATTTGGGAGACATATATGTAAAACAGAATTTAATACTATTAATCCCATACTATTAAACCCATTTTCTATTATAATGGAGTAATAGGAGTTTGAATTATCTGAATAGTCTCGATCCTGGTACTACTATTTCTCTCCCTGAATACTTTTCTAAGTCTCTTTCCGTCTTTTACTGGTTCCAGAAAATTCTAGCCCACTGTTTTCCAAAATGTCTTCAAATATATTGTTAATTCTTTAAGAGAGTTCCTAGCCAAATAATATTTGGAAACGCAGCATTACTAAAGCATTATAATGCAAGTTAGTATATTAATAGCTCTGAGAAGTACCACAACAGAAATTCCTATTTAACTCTTCTAATCTGAATAGGTTTGGAGTTTAATACCTGCTAACATCTAATGCAGCATCCCTTTGTACTATTCCTAGAGTCCCAGAAGTATGAAGATATTACGAGACTCTCAGTCCTCGGTTCCTACCTCTACATTCTGCCTCCTCATGCTCACATTTGTTCTCTATTTTTACCTCTAAAGAGGTGATGCCTAAGCTACCTTCTCTAGCCTTTACTTCATTCTCAAAACTAACTGGACATCTCTGCTTAAGTTAAACGTTGTAATCTCAAACTTAACAACTTAAAATTTAATTTGACTTTTTGTTCATAATCAAGTCTCCCCTGATGCATGCCTGTTTTTGGAATTGTACTACCTGCAGTAGACACTTTGTCTATCTGTTCGTTTTTGGTTTTGTTTTAGTTTGGGAATTTTTTTTTGGTGAGGGTGGAGGGAAGGGTTAGGGAGCAAGCCTAGCAGTATTGTACTTCATTCCTATTTTTGTTTGAGTGAGAAGTGCATTGCCAATGGCTCTTGGCCAGACCGGGCTTGAGCATGTGGTCTGGGCTCAGCCAATCAGCCTCCCACTGGGCACTTTGAATTTTGAATTATTAATATTAGAACAGAGATGTAAGAATGGTTAAAATGCATTCACAGCGTGGTGGGGTGACATTAGCAGTGTTCTGTGACAACAGTGTTCTCAACTTGGTTACTTTAGATGATTGTGATGCAACCTAAAGTTGAGAACCACAGTATTAGATCTTATACATCAGCTCTTCCAAGAATAATTATTCCACCCAAAATTGACTCTGCCTTTTCTTAAGTCCTATAACCCTTAATATCTATACCACTCATGCTGAACCTATCCCATATTGCTTTGCAGTTATTTATCTTATCTCTTGACTAGCTTCTTAGCTTCCAGAAAGCAGGGTGATATAAACCACCATGACTGACACAGAGTATAACTCACTTAATGAATCAATGAATATTCACTAGTGACAAATTAATTGCTCCTGATATATGAACTTCCCCATTTTCTTTTTTTTTTTTTTTTTTTTTTTTTTTTTTTGAGACGGAGTCTCGCCCAGGCCGGACTGCAGGGGCACGATCTCGGCTCACTGCAAGCTCCGCCTCCCGGGTTGACGCCATTCTCCTGCCTCAGCCTCCCAAGTAGCTGGGACTACAGGCGCCTGCCACCTCGCCCGGCTAATTTTTTGTATTTTTTTAGTAAAGACGGGGTTTCACCATGTTAGCCAAGATGGTCTTGATCGCCTGACCTCGTGATCCACCCGCCTCGGCTTCCCAAAGTGCTGGGATTACAGGCGTGAGCCACCGCGCCCAGCCAAACTTCCCCATTTTCTATAAAATAAACTTTAAATTAGTTCACTTCTATTCAAGAGCTTCTTAAGCAGGGGTCCTCAAATTTGCTAGATGTTTAATTAACCTGGAGAGTTATAACAAATATTGATACTCACGTCAGAGCTTTAGAGATTCTTAAGTAATGGATTTGGGGTGCAGCAATCTGGTCACTGTGACTTTAAAAGTTCCTGAATAGTTACATATTGCAGGCAAGGTAGTGTGTAGTCCAAAGACTGAACTGCAGAAGCAGTTTACCCGGGAGTCTCTGAATGTGCATTTCAACAAGATTCCCAGATGATTCCTATATACTTTAAAGTATGAGAAGCACTTGGTTTAGAGCAATGATGTTCAACAGAAACATAATACAAGCCGCATATCTAATTTAAAATCTTCTAGGAGCCACATTAAAAAAGATTTTTAAAAGGTAAAAATAATTTTAATAATTTGTTTAACCCAATGTATCCAAAATATTATCATTTTAACAATATAAAATTATTAGTGAAATATTTTATAATATTTTTGTACTAAGTCTTTTAAATCCAGTGTGTATTTCATACTTACAGTATATCTCAAATCAGACTAACCACATTTCTAGTGTTTCATAGCTACATGGGGTTAGGGGTCACTGTACTGGATAGTGCATATCTAGAGTGTTCTGACCTTTCCCTCTCCAGCACCAACTATAGCTTTCCTTACAAAAGCTTTTTGCTTTAGTCAAAAGAAACTTTTCATCAAACAATCAACCTGCCATTCACTTTCCTCTCTTCCACTGTTACGTTCACTGCTCCTCGAAGCCTGGAAAGACCTCCCTCTGCTCTCTCCTGGTCTAGGTTCCATTTTTTTCCTTTAAACCCAGTCTAATTTTATAGCTATTTGGTGAAACCTTCCTAATATGGTTCTAGATTACAATGATTAGTTGTTGCTCTAAATTTTGCAGGATAAACATATATTTTCATCTATTAAGGGAGATGGTAAAAGATGGTTTTAGAAGGCTAAACATGGAATGTAATTAGAATGATAAAACATGCTGCCCTTCTTAATAAAAATGAAACCTAGACCTCAGAAGGTTGATATTGAAAGGCCAACTCTCTGGTGAGGAGTAACAGCCTTCCTAGGAAAGCTAAATCAATCTGCATAATTCTACTCCTGGAGATCTTCCATGGTTACCCTTGCCTACCTTGCCCTGACCCCATAATGCTAGAACTAAATAACTAATTCTCCATCTCAAGCATAAATGCAGGTGTGAGCAACAACTCTTCTCTTGATTGCTCCAAAATTTAACTGATATAAAAATAAAACATTCAAAAAATACTTTTTCAATAGCCAGAAGACAATTAAAACAAAAATTTCAGAGTCCAATGAACTTAGACACTCTATAAAGTTTGTAAAATTTAGCCTGTTTTCTGTATGAGCAAGATTACCCAATTCACAGATTACAGGATGGGGAATCAAAAAAGAACTTGCCAAGTCCCCCCGTTCCTTGATCTTCTTCTCTTTCCACATGGTGACATTATGTTTGGGCTACAAACCTAGTACTTCCTAGACATCTTGACTCCTGTTGGTCTAGATTTTCACTGTCCAATACTGTAGCCACTAGCCACATGTGCAACTACTGAATACTTGAAATGTGGCTAGTACAAATTGAGATGTGCCATACATGTAAAATACATACTAGATCTCAAGATTTTTTACATATGTGAATTTTCCATTGCTGCCATAAAAAATTACCTCAAATTTAGTGGCTTGAAACACCCCTTTATCACATTTGCTGTCTCACAGCTCTGTAGACCAGAAGTCCCATATCGAGTGGCTCAGCTGAACCCTCTGCTTATTAGAGACTCATAAGGCTAACACCAATGTGTACATGCGGTTTCGTTCTTTTCTGGAAGCTTTAGAGGCAAGTCTGTCCCAAACTAATTTGGACTGTTGGATGAATTCTGTTCCTGTGGTTGTAGGGCAGGAGTCTTGTTCCCTTCATGGTTGTCAGCCAGAAGCCTCTCAGCTCCTTAAGGCCACCTGCATTCCTTGTCATACTGTACCCTCCATCTTCAAACCAGCAAGGACATGTTGAATCCTTCTCATGCTTTGAATCTCTCTGAATTCTCCTGTCATTTCTCTTCTTCTTCCAGCCTGAACAAATTCTCTGCTTTTGAGAACTCATGTGAGGGAGCATTCCAAAACACTTCGTGAGAGATGGAGGAGTGGTAGCTGCCCAAACTCCTCCTTGCTCCCACACACCAGTCTTAGTCCACTTGCCAGCTGTAGAAAGTGGTGAAAGAAACCACTTACTGTAATGGTTTGGGGGTGAGACACAATGCCATCCAGGAAGAGTTAAGAGAGCCTTACAGGAAACTGGTCTTGAATTACTACCCTGGTGAGAATCCAAATAACAAACAGAAGTGTAAACAGATTTCTCAAGCTTATGAAGTGCTCTCTGAAGCAAAGAAAATTGAATTATTTGAGAAAAGAGGAGAGTGGGCAATTAAAAAGCGTGAAGTGAGTGGAAGTTTTGGCTCCCTCATGGACATCGTTGATATGTTATTTGAAGGAAGACGAAGGATGCAGAGAGAAAAAGAGGTAAAAATATTGTGCATCAGCTCTCAGTAACCATAGAAGATGTATTTAATGGTGCAACAAGAAAACTAGCTCCATAAAATAATGTGATCTGTGGCAAGTGTGTAGGCTAAGGTGGTAAGAAAGGAGCAGTAGAGTGCTGTCCCAATCACTGAAGTACTAGAATGCAAATAAGAATTCATCAGATACGATCTAGAATGGCACAAGAATTTCAGTCTGTGTGCATGGAGTGCCAGAGCCATGGAGAGGAGATCAGTCCTAAAGATAGATGTAAAAGCTGCAATGGAAGGAAGATAGTTTGAGAGAAGAAGATTCTACAAGTTCATGACAAAGGCATGAAAGACGACCAGTAGATATCTTTCATGGTGAAGGAGATCAGGAGCCAGGAGATACTATCATTGTTTTAGATCAGAAGGACCATACTTTCTTACTCGACCAGAAGACCTTTTCATGTGTATGGGCGTAAAACTGGTTGAAGCAATGCATGGCTTCCAAAAGCCAATATCCACCCTTGACAACCAAACCCCAGTCAACACCTCTCATCCCCCAACTCAGATTGTCAAGCATAGAGATATTAAGTGTGTGCTAAATGAAGGCATGCCAGTTTATTGTAGATCCTATGAAAAGGATCACCTAATCATCAAATTTAAGGTCTACTTTACTGAGAATGCCTTTCTGTTTCATGATAAACTCTCTTTGCTGGAATAACTCCTTCCTAAGAGGTAGGAAGTAAAAGAGGCTGATGAAATGGATCAAGTACATCTGGTGGACATTGACCAGTATCAGAAAAGATGGGCCATTACAATGGAGAAGCTTAGGAGGATGATGAACATCATGCCAGAGGTGGTATTCAGTGTTAAACCTCTTAATGGTGCCAATGAGTAACACTCACTGCTGGTATTATATATGCAGTGGTGAATAAGTGAAGGACTATAACCATAATATGCTCACTTCTTGATATTGTTTTTGTTTTAATATTCAATTATAGTCGTGTTTTAAAAGTTAAATGAATAATAAATGAAAATATAAAAGCTCTGATTTTGCCTTAAATATATGTTGACATCAGTGTGCAAGACGAAGTTTAATATCTGTAAAAATTCCTTTTTTTTTTTTTTTGAGACCGAGTCTTGCTTGGTCGTCCAGGCTGGAGTGCAGTGGCACAATCTCGGCTCACTGCAAGCTCCTCCTCCCGGGTTCACACCATTCTCCTGCCTCAGGCTCCCGAGTAGCTGGCACTACAGGTGCCTGTCACCACACCCAGCTAATTTTTTAATTTTTAGTAGAGATGGGGTTTCACCGTGTTAGCCAGGATGGTCTCGATCTCCTGACCTTGTGATCCACCTGCCTCGGCCTCCCAAAGTGCTGGGATTACAGGCATGAGCCATCACACCCGGCCTAATATCTGTAAAAATTACTTTTAAGAAAAGTTATGCTAGCATTTGTTAGGTCATGTCTTGTAATTAATTTCAGATGTGTATATGAACAAGCTTAGCTTGAAATGCTAAGTATATGTATTGACCTCCACTTATGGCCATTCATTGTTAAACTATGAAATTAAAACTCTGTACGGTTGGCCCTCCATATCAGCAAATTCAACCAGCCCTAGATTTAAAATATTCAGAAAAAAAAATACAACAATAAAAAATGATAAAAATTTTTAAAGTGCAGTATAACTATATAGCATTTACATTATATTAGGTATTATAAGTAATCTAAAGATGATTTAAAGTATATAGCAGGTTGGCCAGGCACGGTGGCTCACACCTGTAATCTCAGCACTTTGGGAAGCTGAGGAGGGCAGATCATCTCAGGTCATGAGTTCAAGACCAGCCTGACCAACATGGAGAAACTCTGTCTCTACTAAAAAATACAAAATTAGCCAGGCTTGGTGGTACATGCCTGTAGTCCCAGCTACTCAGGAGGCCGAGGCAGGAGAATCACTTGAACCCAGGAGGTGGAGGTTTTGGTGAGCTGAGAACATGCCATTATATTCCAGCCAGAGAAACAAGAGCAAAACTCCATCTCAAAAAAAAAAAAAAAAAAAAAAAGAAGTATATAGCTGGTTGTGCATGTGTTATAGGCAAATAGCACACTATTTTATATAAGGGTCTTGAACATCTGGATTTTGGTACCCAGGAGGGTCATGGAACCAATCCCCCATGGATACTAAGGGACCACTATATTTAACTGGTAATCAGAAGATAAAATGAAATAGCAAGAAGTGAGCATATTATGGTTATAGTCCTTCACTTATTCACTACTGCATATATAATACCAGCAGTGAGTGTTATTCACCAGCACTGTTAAGAGGTTTGACACTGAACACCACCTCTGGCATGATGTTCATCATCCTCCTAAGCTTCTCCATTGTAATGGCCCATCTTTTCTGATACCGGTCAATGTCCACCAGATGTACTTGATCCATTTCAAGTACCAACAGAAATGTTGGTTTGTATAGTTATGTGTATTAAGTGGAACTCATTGTGATGCTTCTGCATTTACGCTATTCGACTTTTATTTGAAGGTGCATAATACATAATCTAGCTGTGGCATCAGTAATAGAAATGATCATATTTATAGTTTATATATCATATAACTAATGTTATATGATATAGTACATATATAACATATGTAGATCATATATAGTTACATATATATAGAAAACTCTGTTGATCAGTCCTCGTTACATTCTTTTTTTCCTTCTTTTTAGGCCATCCTGAGCCCCTAAGTAGTGACTTACAGAGCTGGGTTAAACTTAACTTAGAACTTAAAGTGATGAGACCTTTATATGGAGGAGAAATAATTTGCATGTACAATATGGGAAGGTATTCCTTAGGTATGTTACAGGCTCACTTTAAACCACTTGATTTATGCTCCAAAGTATCTGTAATTAATGTTGGGAGTATAGCCAATTGTGATAAATACCTTTAATTGTATATTTTAAAGTCAGCATATGGTCACATGCTTACATTTAAATATCAGCATTTAAGCAATTCTTGAAATATATGAATGTCTCCTTAGTATACTGATTAAAAAGCGTTTTCAACATTTGTCACTACAGGTGTTTTCTCCCTAGGTCAAAGAATTAGCTTTTCACTAATTAAAATATGTAACTTTTCATTGTAAATAGTTAAAATTAGTAATACAAAAATATTATTTGACTGTTTAAAAAAAGAACTCATGTGATTAGATTGAACCCATGCAGTCAATCCAGGATAATCCCCCTCTTTTAAGGTCTTTAACCTTAATTACATCTGCAAAATCCCTTTTGCCAGGTAATGTAACACATGTACAGGTTCCAGAGACTAGGGTGCAAACATCTTTGGGAAGTCATTCTTTCTACCACAGTATGAAAAAAAAGTCAAGTATTTCATTAATGATAACTATATTTGTTACATGTTGAAATAATATTTTTGATATATTAGATTGAATGAAATATATCATTAAAATTGATTTCATCTGTTTCTTAAGTTTTTGAATAAGCTCCTAGAATATTTAAGATTATATATGTGGCTCACATTTGTGTCTTACATTGTATTTCTATTGGTCAGCACTTGTCTAGACCTCTAGAGAGGTTAAATCCTCTTTACCACCCTCAGAGTTTTTGATATTCGGTCTGTGGACCCATTCCTTCCATGAGAAATGCTTCCCTTATAATCAGTCGTGGCCTTACACTTTTAGGTCTCTCGTGACTAAACACAGCATTGCACGATACAAAACCCACAATTTTCATACAAGAGATACCCAAATATAGTGATGGAGCATGGAGATCTGGGTACAGGGCACATTTCCTTATAATAAAATGAACCTTGTTCAACTTGATAGCCCTAGTGATTACTGACCTCACTCAATGAGAGCAGAGACTTCTTCTATTCATCTTCTGATTTCCAGTGGCGGCACAAAGAAGGACCCTTTTCTTTCCTTTTTAAAATTTTTTTTGAGATGGCATCCTGTTCTGTTGCCCAGGCTGGAGTCTGGTACAATCATAGCACACTGCAGCCTTGACCTCCTGGGCTCAAGCAATCCTCCCACCTCAGTCTCCTGAGTAGCTGGGACTATAGGCATGTGACACCAAGCCCATATATATTTTTTAATTTTTTGTAGAGATGGGGTCTCTCCATGCTGCCCAGGCTGGCCTCAAACTCGTGGACTCAAGCAGTCCTGCCTCAGCCTCTGAAAGTGCTGGTGTGTCTGGAATTGGTGGGTTCTTGGTCTCACTGACTTCAGAATGAAGTGGACCCTCGCGGTGAGTGTTACAGCTCTTAAGGTGGCGCATCTGGAGTTTGTTCCTTCTGATGTTCGGATGTGTTCGGAATTTCTTCCTTCTGGTGGGCTTGTGGTCTCGCTGGCTTCAGGAGTGAAGCTGCAGACCTTCGCGGTGAGAGTTACAGCTCATAAAGGCAGTGCGGACCCAAAGAGTGAGCAGCAGCAAGATTTATTGCAAAGAGCAAAAGAACAAAGCTTCCACAGTGTGGAAGGGGACCCAAGCCGCTTGCCACTGCTAGCTCCGGCAGCCTGCTTTTATTCTCTTATCTGGCCCCACCCACATCCTGCTGATTGGTAGAGCCAAGTGGTCTGTTTTGACAGGGCACTGATTGGTGCATTTACAATCCCTGAGCTAGACATAAAGGTTCTCCACCTCCCCATCAGATCAGTTAGATACAGAGTATGGACACAAAGGTTCTCCAAGGCCCCACCAGAGCAGCCAGACACAGAGTGTCGATTGGTGCACTCACAAACCCTGAGCTAGACACAGGGTGCTGATTGGTGTATTTACAATCCCTGAGCCAGACATAAAGGTTCTCCACATCTCCACCAGACTCAGGAGCCCAGCTGGCTTCACCCAGTGGATCCCGCACCAGGGCTGCAGGTGGAGCTGCCTGCCAGTCCCGCGCCGTGCACTCACACTCCTCAGCCGTTGGGTGGTTGATGGGACTGGGCGCCATGGAGTAGGGGGTGGCGCTCGTCAGGGAGGCTTGGGCCGCACAGGAGCCCATGGAGGGGGTGGGAGGCTCAGGCATGGCGGGCTGCAGGTCCTGAGCCCTGCCCCCAGGGAAGGCAGCTAAGGTCCGGTGAGAAATCGAGCGCAGCGGCCGTGGGCTGGCACTGCTGGGGGACCCAGTACACCCTCCGCAGCTGCTGGCCTAGGTGCTAAGCCCCTCATTGCTCGGGGCCGGCAAGGCCAGCCGGCTCCTCTGAGTGAGGGGCCCGCCAAGCCCACGCCCACCCGGAACTCCAGCTGGCCCACAAGCGCCGGGCGCAGCCCCGGTTCCCACCCCCGCCTCTCCCTCCACACCTCCCTGCAAGCTGAGGGAGCCGGCTCCCGCCTTGGCCAGCCCAGAAACGGCTGAAGGGCTCCTCAAGTGCCGCCAAAGTGGGAGCCAAGGCAGAGGAGGTGCCGAGAGCAAGTGAGGGCTGTGAGGACTGCCAGCACGCTGTCACCTCTCACTGGGATTACAAGTGTGAGCCACTGTGCCTGGACTGAAGGGCCCTTTCAATGAATATTTACTAAACCAATTGAAAGTCAGCAATTGGCTGGTTAAAAGAAAAAAAGATAGATTTTGGAAAGTAAGTCAGCTACCCTCAATTTCTTCATAATGACAAACATTTCTATATTTTACTGACAGGGCAGCCTCCATTTGAAGCTGTAAAGTAAATAATATTTTTTATATTTTGGAGACAGAGCCTTGATCTGCTGCTCAGGCTGCAGTGCAGTGGTGCGATCATGGACGACTGTAACCTCAAACTCCTGGGCTCAAGGGATCCTCCTGGCTCAGCCTCCAGAGTAGGTGGGACTACAGGCATACACTACCCTGCCTGGCTAATTTTTTTTTCCAATTTTTTGTAGAGAAGGGGTCTCGTTACGTTGCCCAGCCTGATCTCAAACTCTTGGCCTCAAGTGATCCTCCCACCTTCTCCTCCCAAAGAGCTGGGATTATAGACATAAGCTAGCATGACTGGCCCAAATAATATTTAATGGTTACATCTTTATGAGACAAGAAAGTATGCTGATGTTCAGGAAAAAAATATATTATTTACCAAATGAACACTCTAATTAACCAAATGTTTTCACTGCTGTGTACTTTATTTGGCATAGATGACTAAGCCAAACCAATAAATCTGTGACTGTTTTCAAAACTGTATTTCAAATAGATTTTTGGGTGTACCATTATGTCTGGTGTTTAGTTTTATTTAATTTACCACAATACCAAAATGTTTCTTAAAATGTTAGACCACACCCACCCACCTCTGCACTTCACCTAGCAGAAAATCCAGGTCATCTGTAGAAGTTGAAAAGCAACACAAAAAAGCTCATGCACCTTCATCTAATCCTCCAACCCTGGGCAAGGTAAAAGCTCTTTCCAGAGCATTGCATCCCAGTTTTTGGAACCGTACCTGCTCCCAACCCCAGGTGTGACCCTGTCGCAGGTAGGCAAAATTACTGTGACAATCTCACAATCCATCAGCTACAGAGCAAAGGATCCTCTGAGAAGTTAGGATTGCTGAGAAAGCACAGGCTGCTGAGGGTTCCTCTCCTGCCAGACATAAACCTGATGCAAGACAGACTTATGAGAAACCAGATTCAGCTCACCCATCCTCCTTCTCAGTCATCTTCCAGGTACAAAAGAAAGACTGAATACTAATCAAAAGATAATATAAATAAACCTTTTAAATAAAATTTACTAATTGAAAGGACTAATAGATGGAGTGATGCATTCTTCAAAATCTATTGTCATGCCTTTGTGGACTTTATTGCTTATCAGCATTTTTCCCCTGAAGAAAAAAAACAGAACAACAATATTTGTTCAGAAAAAAAAAAAACAAATCGTGTTTCTTCCTTTCTTATTACTTTTATTGTTTGAGGTTTCTTTTAGACTATAATGTGGCATTGTGATTTTGAGACAGGAAAAAAAATCTCTTGTCTTTCAAACATAGGAATGTGATTGTATGCTATTGTTGCCAACAATGAGCTAAAAAGGTTAGTGGATCACATATCTGGCAAACAGCCATCTTTCTTCCTGCTCAATATATTACACAGTATACATTTTATTGTTGCTGCTGAGCATATGATTTTGTCTGAGTAGTTGGTAAATAAGTTTAGACTTAACTGGTCTCTTTCTAAAACTCAACAGCTTTGTCATTCAGGCTATATCCTGAGATTTAAAAAGTGCAGTTTGGGTTCTTAGCTCATGACCTTTTGAGGTGATGGTAAGAGTGGTGGGAGGAAGGAGGTGGGGTGGGCTGTTGAATGAGAATCTAGAAATATTGTGCCTTGTAAATTGCATCCCACGTTTCATTTTCAGATTGCCTAAATTAACAGAGTGAAATTACCATAATAAAAAGGAATGGGTACTGGAGAAAGTACAGCAATTCTTTCTAGTGTTGTTGCCCAGATTCCTTCCAACATACCTCTAATTAAATGGACCAACTCTCTCCACTGACCTCAGGTTGACACAAATTTGCATTCTGCGACTGTCATTTGAAAACAGACAAGCCGTCATAAGCAATAATGCTGTGATTTCTTGCCTAAAGGACTTTTCTGTGTACTGCATTTATGCTATGGAATGTAAGCAAGAGACTTAATGCCTTTACAGAGAAAAGGGGAGGAAAGATTTTCATTTTAAGGGAACCCCAGAGGGAAAAAGCTTATCAATGAGAAATACAGTGTTCTGGGTAATTTTGGTTGGGTAGGGATGTATGTTGAGGGAGCAGACTAGATAGAGTTGGGAGAGAGGAAGTAACACATCAGTCTCCTTGGAGCAGTAGAGTCCTTTCAATCGGGTAAAGAGTACAGTAAGTAGCAGGTGGAATCAGCTCCTGGCCTGTTTTGCTGGGGTCAAAGGGTTGGAGGAACACAGACTAAATTGGGAAGGCTAGTGTGCTTCTCGGCTTCTGGACTTGGGACCTGAAAGAAGGCTGAGTCCTGAGCTCCGCTTCCCAGCTAGGCAGTGATCGCCCCCTGTGACTCCGGATGCACACAGCAGCCCCGAGCACGCCGCGGCCGCCGCCCGACCCCTCACCGCCTCTCCAGCCTGGCACTCTGGGGCCACACACACCAGCTTCCTGGACACCTGTGTGCCCCAAGCTCTGGGTCTAGGCATCCCCCTCACCCCAGAGAGACCGGTCTCAGCGCCTCAGCGATTGGGTCCCTCCGACCTCTGTGTCCCCGAGTTCTGCCACCCCGGTCACCTCCGCAGGTTCCCCAAGCTGCGACCTCAGTCCAACTGGGAGCCCTGCGCGCCCATCCGGCCGCCCCACTGCGCTGCTCGCCCGCGGTTCCAGCGCCTGGGTGGGACGCCTAGTGGCTCAGCAGCAGGACCTCTGCCTCCGGGTAAATCCTCCTCCTCCCCTTTCTCCGCCTAAGGCCCTGCCCTCCCTCTGCATCAAGCCGCTCCGGTGCGTGCGCCCGTCTCTCCGCCGAAGACACCTGCGCTTCCTTCCCCACCCTCCTCCTCCCTTTCGCTGAGGTTTCTCCGCTGCCTTTGGGAGCTCGGGAGCGGCAGCTGGAGGAGGAGCAGGGGGAGGAGGGGAAGCCGAGGAGGAGTAGGGGCGGGGTGGGTGGGGAGAGAGCCGGGAGGGTGTGGACTGGCAGCCACTCTGCAGCTGGTCGCCTGGGACCCGGTCCCTCCTGCGCGCCCAAGTGATGGAGGGGAAGAGATTCGCTTAGACACACACGCGCACACAGCTGGGCACGTCTCCGGGAGGCAGCTGCCGGCTTGGGCGCTCTGGGGGCCGGGAGGCGGCCGTGACAGCGCCAGCCGCGGGGAGCGGGGCGCCCGCACAGCTTGGCACCGGAGGCTCGAAGGGAAGATCCCAGCCACACTGACTGTTGCTGTTTTGGGCGGATTGGGAGGGAGCGGGTTGCCAGAGGAGCTGTCACCGAGGACGCCCGAAGTCTCGCCCTCTGCGCTCAGGGTCCGGGGCTGCGCCGGTGCCCTCGTGGGGCAAGGAGGATGCGCACCTCCTCCCGCAGAGCGGCTGCGGTCTCCGGCACTGCGCGGACTCCGGCTCCTGCGGCCGCCCGTGCCGTGCCCGCGCCACGGGAGCGCGCCCTGCCGCACCTGGTTCCAGCCTCTAGGGGAAGTGCAGGAAACGCGCCCTAAACTCCACTACTTCTCGCCCGCCTGCCCCTCCGCCGGGCTCCCCGCCCCAGACCTCGCAGCCGCCGCCGCCGCCGCCGCCGCCTGCGTGTGGGGCCCGCCCGCCTCTTACTCACACGCGCCACGCACAGCCCTGTTGGTTTGCTCCCGTTCACGCCGACTCGCTCTCCGCCGAGCCTAGCCCGGGCATCCGAAACTACTGGACCAACTGCCGCCCGGACCGCAGGAGCGGCCCGGTGGCCCCACGCGACCCGCCGCCGGCCCCCGCACCCTGGGGCTCCCGTCCGCGCCGCCACAGCCGGGGACCATGGTGAGCAAGGCGCGCTGCACGCCTCGCGCGGGGGAGGGGCTTTGAGACCTCTAGATTTGGGGGGAAATGAGAAGGGGCAAATCGCCAAAGGGAGGCATCCGGGTGATGCCAGCAAAAAAGCACTTTGTGGGGTGCGGTTCTCCTGGGCGCTGCCTGGGGAAGACTTTTGAGAGGTTTGCTTAGGACCAGAGGTTAAACTAGTGCTAGATGAGAACGGCGGGGGCAATTCCTGAGGTAAAATTAGACAGAAGGTGTCAGTCAGCCTGCCTGTCTCTCTCTCAGTCTCTCCTAGAGCGCTGGGTAGCGCTCTCTTTGAGGGAGAAAGGGAACACGCGTTTACTGCGCTCTCCAGAGTTTGGGGGTTCGCGTTCGGCCACTTCTGGGGTTGCTGTGGAGCTGTTTGGAGCGCGAGGGTAGCTTTGGGACAGTGGGGGCCTGCGAGGCCCTAGCAGAGGACAGGCAGAGGGCAGGCAAAGAACAGGCAAAGGCTAAGTTAACATGTGGGTGGGGTGTTTTCTCTTCCCAGCTGGCCCCTCCCACACCCCTCACAGCCCCACTTTATGCATCTCTTCCCACCCAACACACACACACACACACACACACACACACACACGCGCGCGCGCGCGCGGGTTGGATGCAGTCGAGGGGTGGTCATACTGTTACTACTAACAAGTCTGAGAGGTCGCTGTCTACTCACTGGAGCGCTAAGACTCCTGCTCCAGTTACTTGGGCGACCACCTTGGTTTAGGGCAACCTGCAAGGAGCGTCCAGCTTAAGGTGGATGTCTTTACCTGGAGGTTCCAAGCGCACAGCAAACAAACCTCTACCACAACTCCGGAGTCACTTCACTTTGGTGGGTTTCCTCTGCTCTTCCGCTTCCCTACTTCACTGCTTCAGGGCACCCACCCAAGGGAGCTGATGCTCAGATCCGTGGTCTACCCTGTCTTCACCCGGTGGGTCTTTCTCTCTCTCTCTCTCTCTTCCCCTCTCCCTCTCCCTCTCCCTCCCTCCCTCCCCTCTCTCCCCCCCTCCCTCCCCTCTCTCCCCCTCTCCTCTGTGTCTCCGAATACCAGTTTCTTCTTAGAAAACATTGGGGAGAGATTTAATATTTGCAAAGTGCTTTATGTCATATTACTTCGTGGATACATTTAATAGCACTGTAACTCTTCTCTGATTTATGTAAACTTGGCCTGATAAATAGCATGCAGGGTCGGGTTGGGTGGGAGCGAAAGTGGGTGGGTGGGCCTTCTTTCTGTGCTAGTGCTCCTTTCTAAACTGATTTGCTAGAAGTAATAAACGGCTGGTGCTTCTGAAAGGTTTTACTTAGTAGTTTCTACATATTTCAGAGCTTTAGACAAATTACACATTATAATTTATTTCAAATATATTAAGCTCTTTTCAAGAAAAAGTTGAAGAGAAGATAATAAAAGAGGATTACAAATGTGAATATCAAAAATGATTATTTTTTAAAAAAGGTTTTATTGCTATCAATTATGTTGCAATAGATTTTTGTTGTTGTCATTGTTACCTTGGGGTTTCCTCCTAGTGAAGTTTTTAGAGAAATGAAAACAATACTACTTACCTTCCTCTCTCTGTTTGGTCATTGCTCAAAGTAACTGAATGAGCATCAGGGCAGGCTTCTTAACTTCAGGAATATGAAGGTATTCACCAGTGAACTGATGGAGACACAAGAAGATATTACAAGACACATAGCAATGGGAAGGAAACCGTTGTTAAATTTAACCGCCTCCAGTGTTTTAACAGTGAAAAAGTAAACTGCTTTGGCTTCTCCCAAGCTACTCTGGCCTTTTAGGAACACTCTTTTTTCAATTAATAAAACATATAGAAACATCATTACTTGAGAAAAATATTTTCAAATAGGTACGTAAGCAAATTACATGGGAAATTATGAGCACAATATTCAATGGAGTATTACAGCAAGTACTGGGATCCTGGTTTCTAGGTTAAGCCGAGCTCATGCTTAAACTTTAACATTTGAAGTTGCTCCCTTTGACATCTTTGTGAGGAGGTGTTGCCCAGTGTTCTCATTATGCTTTTATCATTGTCCTCACCATTTTTGCCGGCATACACAGATGTTTTTGAATGAATAACCTTCTTACTCACTGAATTCTCATTCATTCAAAAAGTATTTATTGAGCACAGGAACACACACAATATGCAAATTTGAGCTGGGGTGTTATTTTAAACAAAAAGGGAGGATTTCTGGTAGAAGCAGGATGCTTACTCCTACACAGTGTAAATAGAACTTAGAGCAGTGGCTTACTTAGGGAAGCAGCATCTTGCCCAGAGTAGGTGGTCAACAAAGAGCTGTTGACTCAGAAATCACATAAGATATTAACTAGCCAACTTTGTTTCCCTCCTAAATTCTACAATTATCTTTAACCCACCATGTCGTTAAGATGTGACTCAACTTCAGAGAATTGATGTTGACTCTAATCTCCTTGCTCTTTGTCTGAATACTTTAGAGTAATTTAACTATCTGTGCACTGTATGGTTTCTAGCTCTGGCTTTCTGTGTGTGATTTCTATGGAGTAATGCCAGCTCTGAATTTGTCATTAGTATTCATTTATGAGAAAATGCAAATGTTCTTGTTGCACTGAAAAAGTGAATTCGCATTCATAGAACACAAGAAATATTTTGCTCCTAAATCTTACCGTCTCTTAATTTTTATAATCTCAGGAACAGTAACATTTTTTTAAAAAGCAATTATATATAAATGAACAAGTTAACGAAAGTAGTTATTTAGGATTTTTTAGAAAAGGGGAAATGTCTTATGGAAATTTTAGTTGAAGTGAATTTTCTTTGATGCTCTTGACATGTCTAGCAGGATGATCTATTTATTGTAGGCACCCTCATTCATGAATAAAATAATTCTCAAGGTAACTTCCTAGTAAAAGGGGCTAGTGGAGGAGAGAATGCTTACTAAAAATGATTCCAGTTTGGGAATAGAGTATGAGTAGTAACACTAGAGTTGTGTTTCAACATTGAAATTATGTGAATATTTCTGTATTTCATTGGTTCTTATATGGATGAATTTTTTGGATTTCTAAATACTTTTTCCCAATATTTTCATATTCTGAGATGATTGCAATTAAGTGAAGAATTATTATTTGGTAATGGAATAATAGTTTCTTTTAAGTACAGGTGAATAGCTTGAAAGAGAGAACAAGTCAAGTTAAGGAAATTTTTTAAACCATAGATTTCAAATCATTTAAATCCTTTCCATTTTTTGGTGAGGGGAGCTCAAAACAAAAATACCTAGTTAAACTTTTCATTATAAATTAAACCATTGCCATTCAGAAAAATCCTGTATTTTAGGCTTTCTGTGAATTCAATATTAATTGTTTCAAGTTAGCAAAAATGTAACCTTTTGTATATATATTCTGGTATCTAATTTAATTGTTGACAAATTTTGCTTCCTCTGGAATCAATGTTTGTTTCTGAGTTTTAGTGTTATCTTAACCTTTAAGCAGAAGTGCAATTAAAGCAAGATATTAGTAACTTCATTTAAAAATCACCAATCTAAGTAAAAAACATTTCAGAGTAGCTAACCCTTATCAAAAGTAGAGTAAAAGATTACATCTGGAAATTCATAAAATGTTTATAGGATAAATGAACCTCTCTAAATTTCATATGGAAGTTCCATTATGGTGTCTTACTATTAATTAACATTGGTCCAATAGATTATTTTTCTTCTTCTTGAAGTTTTATGAAGCAAAGCTATGTCCATATTAAGAAATGGTTGAAGAGTTTGTTTGACTTTAGACCACTTTACCTAACTTGACTCTGCATGGGGGAGGTAAATTTTATTTATATTTATTTATACATACATATATATATGTGTGTATATACACACAAATGTATAAACGTGTGTATATATATACACAATGTGTATATACATTGTGTATATATATACACACATATACACATACACATATATATACATATATAGTATATATTTATGTTTCTGTTTATGTATGTATCTGTTTTTTAATAACCTTGTACAATAGGAATAGAATCCCTTTGTGCCATATGTGGTTTGTGAAGTCAGCATCACTTTGAGAATGATACCCATAAATGCTCTACTAGTTTGATATTGAAAATATGGAGTATGATACATTTTTTGAACAATTTATTTAAGAAACATTTGTAATAAATTTTAGTATGTGCCTGACAATGTCCAAAGAGCTCTACTCATATTAACTCATTGATTCTGGTAGCTCTCCTGTCATTTCCCATTTTACAGAGGGAAAATAAGTAGGTACAGCTGCTATTATTATTTTATTTTTCTTTGATCTTATCATTTTTACTGCCATTTAGGAGATGAGGAAGGTGAGGGTTTATGAACCTAAATAAATGACTCAAGCTCCGCAGCTACTATATGGCAGAACTGGCATTTGAGTCCAGGCAGTCTACTCTGCTCTTGAATAGATTTCTTTTTTTAAGTTTACTTAAATAGAGGTCCCAGTGGGGAGCAAGTTAGGTGTAAAGCAAATAGATTCTAGCAACTGAGATTTATAATTTTCAACTTCTAGTGAATTCTGAAATTCATAAGGAAGGCGATTGTAATGAAGCCGTGACATAACCTGAACCACAGCAGTCCTTGAGCATAGTGCTATAACTTAATGTAGTTTTTAATGGACTTAATAATTTTCAAAGGTTCAGCTACTTTTAAATGAGGTAACTTTAAGAACTGATGCCATATTTAAGTAGTTTTAATAGCTCAGAGAATCTGATACTGAATGTTTTATGCTTCCCATGATATCCTTATAATGTGAACCTCTTGCACAGAGGTCAATATTGTGTTACTACGGTGTATAGTACTTGCCAAAGGAATCTGAGTTTTATAGAGGTGTGAAGTAGGAAGACTTATTCTGCTCAGACTTGGGTACAGACAGTTGGCATCCCATTAATATTTACTGCATGTACTGAAGCAGGGCATTCCACATGTTGTTACTCCAGAGGTTAAAAAAAAAGCTTCAAGTGTCTTTATAATTGCACAGTTTTAAGATGTGATTTAATACTGAATAGACGTTTTATTTTGTCATGATGATCTCAGGACATTACTATCTATGAAACCTTGTGGAATAATAACTTTTATGAGATGGAATGGCCTAAGATAGAAAGGAGAAGGATGTTATAAGAAGTATGAAATAATAAACCGGTTTTAATGTTTAAGTTTAGGAGTAGACAAAAAGAAGAATGCCTGTAATTGTACTTTTTATTTGAAAAAGACATACAAGGCATAATTAACATGAAGTAACAGAATCTTTAAACTGCTAATGAGGTACCACAACTGTTGTATCATAAATATTTACAATCTTACTATTTGAGTATAGTTTGGGGAACTATTCAAGAACATATTAAAATGTCACTGTAATGCTCTCTGCCATAGCTAACTAACTCAAGTCAATGAAAAAAATCACAATAATTCTGAACATGCCTCAACATAAATAAAGTATTTATTGGAGTGTTAGTACTGTAGTCAGACAGAGTTGGCTGAATTAAAATCCCTGCTTTACTGCTTATTAGCTATGGTGTCTTGGGCAAGTTACTTCATTCTTCTAGTTCTTAGTAATTTAATTTATTATTATTATTATTATTATTATTATTATTATTATTTGAATTGGACTCACGCTCTGTCACCCAGGCTGCAATGCAGTGGCACAATCTTGGCTCACTGCAACCTCCGCCTCTTGGGTTCAAGTGATTTCGTGCCTCAGCCTCCTGAGCAGCTGGGACTACAGGCATGTGCCACCATGCCCAGCTAATTTTTGTATTTTTAGTAGAGACATGGTTTTGCCATATTGGCCAGACTGGTCTGAATTCCTGGCCTCAAGTGATCCGCTCACCTCAGCCTCCCAAAGTGCTGGGATTACAGGCGTGAGCCACTGCGCCCGGCCAAATTCTTAGTAATTTTATCTATTACATGGTAATGGAAATACCACTTCATTGATATCCATATGATAATCTATGTAAAATACTTAGCATTGAGTGTCATACATAGTAAAAGTTCAGGAAGTAGTAATTGATACTGCTGTCATCACCACCATCTTTAACATCAACATACCATCATCATAGATGGTTAAACATAATGGGAACAACATGCTCATTATGTGTATTTGAATACATCGTTCTCCATTTTAAAGCATGGGTTCTCTTACTCTTGAAGGAGGTGTATGAAGAAAGAATTATGTGTTTTAAGACTTAAGCTTGATTAAATACCAGATTTAAAGGCCTATGCTAAACACAGAAATTAAGAGGAGGCTTTTGGGGCCGGGTGCGGTAGCTCACGCCTATAATCCCAGCACTTTGGGAGGCCGAAGCGGGTGGATCACAAGGTCAAGAGATCGAGACCATCCTGGCCAACATGGTGAAACCCTGTCTCTACTAAAAATACAAAAATTAGCTGGGCATGGTGATGCACGCCGGTAGTCCCAGCTACTCAGGAGGCTGAGGCAGGAGAATCTCTTGAACCCGAGAAGTGGAGGTTGCAGTGAGCCGAGATTGCACCACTGCACTCCAGCCTGGCAACAGAGTGAGACTCCGTCTAATTTAAAAAAAGAAAGAAAAAAAAAGAGGAGGCTTTTGGGACAGCTAATTCACTGTTCTTACTTGCAAGGCCTTGCTTTATAAGTTCACTTGATTCTTTGGAATATGTATCCTCTTATCCAGATGTAGTAAATGGAAAAGAATGAAAGTTTTTGCTAAAGGAATTGAAATATTTATATTTGTCTTTGTATCTGATATGAGTTGAAAACTTTAGGTTACACAGAAATTTCTTTCTGACATTTTTATATTTCATACCTTATAGAACTCAGTGTATAAAAGGAAAAGCTATTTCCTAACTCTGGTCACTAAATGTGAATAACTTGACTTAAAAGGTTAAGTTTAATTTTATTCTTAGATTTTTTTTTTTTGCCACTCATTTAATTCTGGTAGTTGATATTTACTATGTACCAAGCAGTATAGGTCTTTATATATTTTGCCCTTACAAAGCATTCATTGGGACATATGCCGTTAGTATTTCCATTTCACAGATGAGGAAATTGAGGCCCAGGAAGGACCCAGAGCTAAAGGGGTGGAGCCATGATCCTCACCCACACCATCTGTCTCTGAAGCCCATATTTAACCCGCACACTAACGGGCTTCTTAGTTGCAGTTGGCCCCCAAGTATTTTCTGTGGATTTGTGGGCCTTAACACTCATGCCTCCCTACTTTCCTGTATCTTCCTTGCAACAAACAAAAGAGTAATTTAATTTCAATAAGGCTCAATTTCTTGACTTTGTGTACATACTTTTCATATGTATATGCAATGGCCACTAGAACAAAGAATTAGATAACATTAATTTTTAGCAAACAATTGAATTGATTTTAAAATAGACTTAAATAAGTATGCCAAAATCCTTCTAAATGCAGTCATGTGTCACTTGACAATGGAGATACATTCCGGGCTATGCATTTTTAGCCGATTTTGTTATTGTGTGAACATCATAAAGTGTACTTATACAAACCTGGATGGTATAGCCTAGTACACACTTAGGATATATGATATAGCCTATCATCTCTAGGCTTCAAACCTGTATAGCATGTGAGTGTACTGAATACTGTAAGCAGTTGTAATACAATGGTAAGGATTTGTGTATCTAAACATAGAAAAGGTACAGTAAAAACATAATAGTGTAATCTAATGAGACCAGTGTTGTTTATGTGGTGTGTCATTGGCCGAAACGATGTTATGCAGTACATGACTGCAGTTGCACTCACACTCTGTAGGCAGTAGTGGGAACTGACATTTTATGCAAATGGAATGTCCTCATCTGGTGAGCTAGCTGTCTGTGACCTAAGGTTCCTATCTGGCTCACTTTTTCTGAGCTGAATGCAACAATATAGGATGAGAGGGCACTGGAAAAGAGCCTTCCTCCCAGGGATGCAGCACGGAAAAGTGGAAAAGCTTGCCACGGGGAACTCTGGGGTTCCTGCAGATCTGAAAGGTCCCCTCGCACCCTTGAAAACATCCATAAAAGGCTCAAGGACTGTTGTCTTGCTCACCTGACTTGAGTGCTTCTCAGGGACAGGGATTGTATTCTTTTCATCCCTATTTCCATGGTACTTGGCACATGGTTTAATGGGGCAGACACAGAGCTCCTTAGTGTAGGTATTCAGAACTTCAGAAGCAGAGAGCTGAGGCACCCAGACAGGAGGACCTGGGGAAACTGGGCAGAGGCAGAGCACAAGACAGGTACAATGTTGTATGCGGGACTGATGGGCTTGCAGATGCATGGGTAGCTGGGAGATACTTTTTTCCATTTTATTTTTACTTAACTATGGTTCTATTCCTCTGTTTCCAAATCTAGACTAGATGTGTGATACCAACTTAGCTCTGATATCTGACTCTTTAAAATGAAGAACATAATTCCCATTGTCTTGATAGATGTGCCTGGCACATCATAAAATCTTTAAAAATATTAGCCATAATACGTAAACCCGGGAGGTGGAGCTTGCAGTGAGCCGAGATCATGCCACTGCACTCCAGCCTGGGAGACAGAGCAAGACTCTGTATCCAAAAAAAAAAGAAAATATATATATATATATATATATATATATATATACATATATATATACATATATATATACACATATATATATAACATATATATATATATTAGCCATAATATTATTTTCAGATTTTCTATGAATGTAATTATTTTTTCTTAATCAGTTGTTTATCTTATCTTCATACCCTGTCCACTCTGAAATGGATTGCTAGTGAGTTAAGGGTTATTTATAGAAGCATTTACTTTGGGAGTTTCTGAATTCCACAAATACTAGCATTCTTTAAATAAGGGCTTCCAACTCTGTACTACTAACAGAAAGATCAAGTGCTTGAAAATTTTTATACACCATTACTTTTTTAAGATTACCTCTTCTCAAACACTTTATGTTATTTTGCTCTTCTGTATTGGCAGTATCATCTGCCCAGACATCCAAGAAAAGCGAGAAACTAAGAATAGTTTGTCACAAAGATCATAGTAGGAACATAGGTACCTCAAGATCATCTCCTCCCACTTGTAGTCTGTCACCAAGATGTGACAATCCTGCTTCCTGAACACTACCTATCTCACCAGCCCCAGTGCTATTCCTTAAGTTCAGGCCATTGGAACTTCTCACCTGAATCATAGTAGCCTCCTAATAAGCCTTGGATCTCCATCCTCTTCAATGCTTGATTTTTTTTCTGACTACAGACCTGATCATGCAGTTCACTTGCTTACTAACCTGCAGCATCCCTTACCTTCAGGGTAAAGTTCAAACTAGTTCAACCTACAAAGCCCTTACTATTCCAGTGGACCAGCCTGGGACTCAACTTCTGTCACTCCTCTGCAAGGTCCTTACAGTTGGGTGACTCCAGGGAAGGAATGGACCATGCTCCTTCATACTTCATTCCTTTCTATATGCTGGTCCCTCTCCCTAAGGGTTCTCTGCTTGTCTAACCTGTTATCTTCCACACTACCTCTCTTTGTTTTCTTGCCCCTTTTCTCTGTAGCTCACCCACCTCCACCCAAGCCAGGATGGGCTATCTTTCTGCTCCTCTGTTCGGTAGTACAGATCATACTCTATTGAGTTAATGTTATTCCCCTGTCACGCACACACATAGACACACACTCTCTCCCCACCCCCAACAGTACCTACATCTCCAGTGCCTAGCACAGTGTCTGGAATATATAGGAAGCACTAAATACATTTTGATAGGAGAAATAATCATCTTCTCTCTCCCTGTGTCTGACTTTTTAATGCCTTTCTTACTTGCTGACTTATTTCAGTATACATTGAACAGGTACTATATGTCATGCAGTGTGCTGGATCTGAGAATATGATGACTTTATTAGTCCTTATATTACAAGTTCTCAAAGAACTTGTAAGCCCAAGGGCAACCCAACTTTCAACGAAACAAACAGTATCGAGTGTGCTAGATGATGGAGAAAACGCATAGTGAGGGCACAATGTAAGAAAGCGGGGACAATGTGCCTGGTGGAGCAGGGAAAACTCTACCCCTCCGTCCTGCCCTAACCCCCTACTACCTATTTTTCTCTAGTAGTGTTCTAAGTGCCTAGAAGTAAGCATCCATCTATCAATATGATTATAATAATTTTTAAGAGACGATTTAGGTCTCCATTTCTTCAATAATAGTCTATAGAGAATTAGGCCATTTTTATTTTCTACTTGCAGACCAAGAAAGCTTCAAAAAGTTCTGTAACAGTCCATGAGCTCATTTTTGAGGTTTTCTTTTATTTAAATTCTTTTAAATATATCTAATAATCATGTTATTTAAGTTTATTTTTCTCTACAAAGCAAGGGACTTATATTTAACCAATTATTAGTATCCACTTAATGAGATTTAAAAATCTGAGTTCTCTTTTAAGAATGGAAATAAGTATGAAATTAAGTTCTTTTACCATGACCAAAATGGAAAACTTAATAAGATCAAAAAATTAGCTAACAACGTATGGTAATCACACTACAGATGTCTCTCTAGTACTAAATAAATAGAAATGACCTGTTGATTAATACATTTAATGGCAAACATTTGGAAGCAAGTCTTTTTTTAGATGTGCATGGTCATCCCCTGGTAAGTAATTATATGTGCAAGTAAAATAAGAAATTAGTTTCAAAAATATAACATGTAAAATGTAGTATTACCTTCAAAATATATAAAATATAATACACTATTCTCTAAAGACATTGACACATTTAATTTACTGAATAAACTAGACCATTTTAGGTGACTTCTTGTATATTATTCCTGAAATTAAAAACAAAGTAGTAATTAAATATTATGTTCTTTGCTTTCCTCTAAAGTACATAGAAACATTTTAATTAATATTCCCTAATTATGTGGATATTATATTCCCATTTCCTGTCTTAATGTGAGAGAAAATCATGAGCAATAAAAAAGTAGAACCAAATTAATTATATCTACTTTTAGTTATAAATTTACTTGGAAATTCTTAAACTATTTTGAAGATGTAACTATATCCTGTTTTAAAAGTCACCTTAACTTCTTTCTCTGACTTTAGTAGCTTTCTGATTACCAATAATTCCATTGCCCTAAGAAAGGGCCTAGTTTTATTATCTTGCAACCATGCGGTTTACTGTGACTTAATTCTATCACGATAACAATCAGCTATTCTTGGTCTACAGGTAGTTCCAATATTCCAAAATATTGAAATGTTGGAAAGCTGAACAAGTCTTACACGTGTTATAAGTAGCTGAACATAGGACTTACAATCCATACTGGGAGACTTTTGAAATTGAAAGGGGATATATTAATAATGATGCTGAGAAAAATGTTATGAAGTCCTAAATATGGTTAATGTAGTGCTTGCTGTCTTCCTGTGCCAGTGGTTTACTGTTTGGGAAGACCCCTTCTATCAGCCTGTCTTTTTTTACCCAACACAAGGCTGGGGCAGACATTCTGGTAATGATGCATGTTGCAGTCTTTGTTTTACCCAGGACTCCCTAGATACCTACAGTAGGCTTGAGGAGAAAGACTTCATTGTTTCAGAAGAGAACCAAGTGGAGTCTTGGCTCTCCAAGGTAGAAAAAAGGGAGACTGATGTATAAAGGGAGTACAGTGCAGAAAAGGAAAATAAGGACCTCTGTGAGTGTGGAGCTGGGTGGACCCTGTGGATGCTCATGTGAGGAAATAGAGTCCATGTTCTCCACATTGTAACCATCACTAAACCAGAAGGTTGGAAGCATACCTTTGGCCCTGCTGCCTAAACACTTGCCGTGAAGCATCCCCCACTCACTTCATCTAGCTGGAGTGGGTAGCAGGAAACATGACAGTAACTCAATATCATGATAATAGCTCAGAATCATTGCCACTACATTCAGCAGCTATTTATTGAGCAACTACTGTACTCTAAGAACTTCATTCGTTGATACAAAAGACAGTTCAGCATATTACAGGCCATTTAGGAATGCATTGGAGGAGGCGGTAGGACCCATAAAAGTAAAAAATCATTCAGAATTCCAACTATTATCCATGTTTATTTTCTTGGTTTTTCTCTTTCAATAAACTCTACTTTTTAAAGGTGTCTATTTAATGTGTTCTTTCTTCTTTTGAGATGCTGATCACTTGGAATTTTAAATATTTTTTTAAAAATCTGGAATAATCTACATTTTCTCAGTAAAGGAAGTGAGAATTTATGTCATGGAAATGGGGACATTTATACCCCTCCCACCGGACTGTGCATCTCTTACCCAATAGGGAGTAGCAGGAAGAAGAATGCAAGTGTATTTCAAACATACATTTAAGTAGTTCTACTTTTGTCATTATTTCCATCTGAAAAACTTTTTTCTTTCTTCCTAGGACAAAAAAATCAAATTATTAATTCTATTTAAATAATGTACTGTATTCAGAAGAGTAGCTGCCAAATTTGTTGAGACCTACAACAAGATAATTAATTATCTAGCACACAAGGACTATTGGAGTGTTGGATATAAAACAGATGGTGGAAGAAGAAGGATGAGGCAGTCAGGATGCTCTGAGGGTGTGATAAGTCTTTCAGCCTCAGTGGGGTAAAAGCTACTTGTGCGCCAAACCTCCTTCATACTTCCTGCTCTGCTTACTTTGTTTTGGTTGATCCTTCCATCACTCCATCACTTTACTCCCTGAGATTCCAGTTTCCCTTTCCACTGCCACCACATTCATTTTAAATGTCAAGAGAAGTTAGAGAAGTTAGGGGAGGTGAGGGCAAAGGTCTATTCCCCTTGGACCCAGAACTCAGTGCCAGCATCTGTGGCAGTCCCAATACCAATCCCGTGGAGCAAAGCAGACTGCAGTATCCTTGTCCTGACATTGCTTTTAGTCATGCAGATGTAGGCTATTACAGAGTTTTAGGTTCATACCAGAATCAGTTAGATAAATTAATATTACACGCAAACACCATGAATTTCTTTTGATTTGCAAATTTCAAAGTCTTAAACTGAAATCTAAACATTTTCCCAGAGAAAACCTGGTTATCAGTGAAAAAGGTTATACAAGGAATGGTTACTACTCCCCACTTCAGAGTGATTCTCTTCTATGTCTAATCAAATTTGCCAGCAATTAGAAGGTACATCCATATTGAACTAAGTATTTGATGGTAGGGATTATAGTCACTTCACTATTGGTGTTTTTCTTATAGATTTATCATCTATTACAAATTACCATCATGACGCATTTATAACTCTGCGACAGTCTTAGTACTTGGCATTACAAAGAGGGGTGACAGATTTCAGATATTTAAAAAAACTAAGTTCAAACTTTGTGACTCATGCACTAAAGAAATACAGAATAATTCAGATAAGACATCATCACAATAAAGGTACTCATTCATCATAAGAAAGAGTGAGTTTCTGATCTGGGGAAGTAAGCAGTCACCTTGCCTATCCCACCCTCTCAATATCAAGCCCGTCTTTTATCATTTAAAGTAGAGTTCCCTAAAATAGATTACACTGACAAGTAGTAATTACTGACAGCTGCATTTAATTAGCAGAGCAGATTCCTGCTCATGACAATAAAGTATTATTACATGTTTAGCGTTAGCACTGCCAGTGAGAGGTGACTTTGCTAACACAGAACTAGAAGACCTGTTTTCTTTATTTAAAAGCACACCCAGCTTGGCTGGAATTGAGCTTGTGCTACGTGGGAGTGTCTATGGTTTTACAAAAAGAAAGAAAAACAGTAGCTGTAAAGTGTTTTTCTTTTTCTTTTTCTTTTTCTTTTTTTAGGAAAACAGGCAGATTGTACAAGGATGAGTAGTCTGGTGCCAGCCATTGGTTCCCATTCTGGGATTGTGTGTCAGTGTTTTTGTGTTTGTGAGTCTGTGTGTGTGATGGGTAGGAAGGAATGGAGGTGTTTGGGTGCCACAGATGGAAAGAAATTAATTAATACCTGTAAATAAGTAATTTCTGATTATATTAAAGACACTATTGCTACCCTTCCTTCCTTCCTTCCTTCCTTCCTTCCTTCCTTCCTTCCTTCCTTTTTTCCCTTCTTCTTTACCTTCTGTACTTAACCCTGTACACATCTCTAGTTCATGGAATATCATAAAAAGTATATGTGATCAAATTTAGGATTTTATATAAACTCTAAATTTTACAATTGATTGCAATTTCCATGCATTCTTTCTTATAGTAAGAAGGCTTGACTTACCTGCTCCTACCTCTATTATTTCATTTCCACTGCCCTATCTAGGTCTCTCACCTGGCAGTTCTTACTAAGTGTGAGCCTATACTGATGGAATTCCAAGCATCACATAGATGTTCAATATCTTGAGCAACATCACCTTTCCAACATCATCAATCCATGGTGCATAGGTAGATGGTGTTAACTTTAAGGATTGTGAAGATGACTAAAACTAGCAATTCTTGACTTGAATGACGTTTTCTATTTTTATTATTTAAATATATTACTGAAAATATATAAACAGCCTATTGTGACATTATCAGTAGAGCCAGTCCTATAACTTAATATAGTTCCTCACATTCATGGAACTCAATGCCAAAAATATTTACTGGTAGTCTAAAAATGTGAAAAAAAAAATGATGTTGCATGTCTGGACCTTATGTTTGTTGGGATAGTGTAGCGTGTTTTCACAATGCTGTTTGAAGTTATCTGGATGTTGGCATTTATTTTTCAAGTTGTAAAAATAGACTCTATAATATACTGCCATCTTGTAATTTGCCATTATAAATGCTATATTCATAAAAATCAACTTATGTATCCATGGCAATAAGAGGCAAGATGAATATGAATAGAGAAATCCTAAATTGATCCTCAAACCAATTTGCATCATCAAACTGTTCAGCAGATCTGCCAAATTTCTTCTTTTGTCTTTTCTTCCTCCCTCCCACTCACCCTCTAGTGGACATAGCTAAAGAAAAAGGAAGATGCATAGAGAAAGCCCACAGCCAGGTAAACAATGGGGAATCCACAAAGGATATGGCCAACCCACTAGTTTAATACTTATCACTATCTACAAGTACATTATGACCACCGACTCTATTCACAACCCCAGACTGGGCACTAAATAAATGTATTTAAGGTGAAGAATGTGTAATCTTTGTTTGCAAACACTAATCATTCTAACAAGGGTATTTAAAGAAAAAAATGTCAGGAGCTTATCTGTATTCTAGGAGATTTTACTCAAAGAAAATTCCAAGAAACAGCATTGTGTGGATACTAAATATAAGTATCCAAATGGGCATTCAGTTAAGACCATTTAAGAGTTATTTTGAATATTAAACCACAAACCTTCACTAACACCCTAAATTTAAAGCCTTACTGAGTCTTATAATATTCTGATGTTTAAATCCTATTAAGAACAGAGGTTTATTTTTATTTTGTGCTTTAGAATAGAAGATTCTTCACTGAAAAAGAAGTTTATAGGATTCAAGGGCATTGACAAATTTAAAGCTCTACTGGGTCTCATAATATTCTGAAATTTAAATCCTATTAAGAATAGAGATTTATTTTTATTTTGTGCTTGAATAGAAGATTCTTCACTGAAAAAAAATTTAAAGGCTTCAAGGGCATTGACTAAAAAGAAGTATTATGATCACTGAAATTGAGTATGTTTGACAACTCAATATTTCAACTAGAAAACTTTCCAAAATTACATCTATGAAATTGGAAACTCTACTATGCAACTGCTCTAATTACTGTGCTAGTTCATAAATTAGTACTGAGGAATAAAGGTTCAAATATTATCTTTTAAGAATATCTTTGACTTGTAATATTGTCATTCCTGTTTCAGTCATTAGGCAAATACTTTCTGAGAGCCTACTGGTTTGTTTTGTTTTGTTTTGTTTGAGACAGAGTCTCACTCTGTCACCCAGGCTGGAGTGCAGTGGCGTGATCTCCGCTCACTGCAAACTCTGTCTCCCAGGTTCAAGCAATTATTGTACTTCAGCCACCCAAGTAGCTGGGATTACAGGCGTGTGCCACCTTGCCCAGCTAATTTTTTATACTTTTAGTAGAGATGGGGTTTTGCCATGTTGCCCAGGCTGGTCTGGAACTCCTGAGCTCAGGTGATCCACCCAGCTCACCCTCCCAAAGGATTATAGGCATGAGCCACCAGGCCCAATGGGCCTACTTTTTTAGTAGAGATAAAACACAGTCCTCTGGCTTCAAGGAGTCAGGTGAGAAAGTAAATTATTGCATTGCAATTTAAATAAGGGTTAGTTCCTTGTCATTTCTCCCCTCTCATCAACTAGAATGTAAACTCCACTGAAGGCAAGAATTTTTGTTCACCAACATAGCCGAAGCATGCTAAAATATTGCCTGGCACGGAGTAAGTGCTCAATAAGTACTTGTTGAATGAACTCATAGGTATATGAGGGGGCATGGGAGAAAAGTAGTGGAACAGAAAAGTGGCTGTGAGGGAAAAGGGTCTGAAAATGCTTCCAGGAGGAGGTAAACCTTGAGATCCATCTAGAAACTCTAAATAGAAAATAATTTAGCAAAACTTGCCAGGATCATGTATGCCTGCATAAAACTGAGTGGGTTTGTTTTTCCCTTTTTGTTTCTTTTTTTTGTTTTTTTTGTTTTGTTTTGTTTTGTGTGTGTGTGTGTGTGTGTGTGTGTGTTTGTCTTAAAACCTGGCTTAACAGTGAGTTGGAGAAACACTAGTTTGGCGGGGAAAAGTAATATACAAGTAATTTGAATCTTAGGATGCAAGAAAACTCCTTGAGACACCTCTCTTCATCTCTATGCATGTTTCACATGTTCAACAGTTATATCCCAAATCTATCTTTCTCTCCAGACGCCTAACAATACTATCTGCCAAACCCAACCACCTTAACAAAGAAATAACACTTTCATCATGTTCTGTTCTAACATGTTTTTGAAATTACCTAATTTTGATCAATATTGGGCTAGAATACCTTTTTCCATATTTTAAACTGGAACAGCCTTTTCCATAAAGCCTAGACCTCTTTTGTGGTCTAAATAGGTTATTATTTTAACCCTTCATCAATTGTGATTGAGTAACTAACCCCATCAAGTTGATGGGGTCTTGGTCTCAAGATCAGGTTGATGAGGCTTGGGTCTCAGCCTCAAGCCAAATTTCTTACTGAAGGTGATAAACAAATCCTCTGCCCATGCTAAATCTAGCAATTCATTCATTCAGAAGCTGGGAGATTTAACTGATACAGTCAATGTTCACTTTCTACACCAAGCCAATCCTAAGGATTTGTTAGAATCTTTGTTTAAATGTTTCTTTCTCCTGATTATTGGCCTGGAACTAACTGTAGACATTTCCTGCAAGTATAATCATTTCCTAGTTTGACAGTACTTTATTAACCAGCCACAGGACTAAAGTCATCTTAGGCTGTAATATCCCTTAAGTTGAGTGAGACACATTATCCGCAATTGGAATCACTAGAAACCTTAAGAGCAATGATTCTACAGATGTACAAGTGATAGTTCAGACCTGTGGAACCCATCCTTGGTCCATCTGAATGCACCTGAATATGTTAGTTGAATGTCTACTTTCAGAACACCACTATACAGTGACGGTACTGATAGACTTTGTGCATCTAGACCAGTTGTCTTATAAATTGAAATAGGCTTTGGCTTGAAAAGGCAAAGAACATAAAAACAAGTCAATAACTGACAAGCGACACTTCATATGCACAAGGGAATTTATGTTGATGGACACTTATCTGCAAGAAAACAGAGAATACATCCTACCCTATATAATGATTAAATAATTCAGGGAGAAGGTCATTCATTTTTTAAAACTGAGAGTCAGAGTCATCAAGCTAATGTTGCATCAAAATGTTTTAGGTCCAAGGATTTGTACCATGAATGAAAGTCAAAAGCCATGTGTAAATGATGAAGAAAAGTGATGAGCTGAAACTAGAAACCTGCTCACGTAAGAAGAAACTACTTGTCCCTCTAAGGCCAAGTTAGAGATGACAGTTTTCAGAATAGATATTAAAGGGAATACAGTTTTAATTCTCTCACATTATCTAGAATTTAGAAGCTTTCTGATTTTCCTTACCCAGTCACTAAATTGGGTGCCAATGGCACCTGGCAGCCCTGTTGTCTAAAAGGGAACCACAGTGGGTAAGCATTTTTATGTAGTTACATTATATGTGCAAAAATGACTATAGCAATACATAGCAGTTTTTCTGTTAGGTTGTATTTATCTTCCCCTTCCTCCCCTTGAATCTTATACTCTCAGAATCTAAGAAAGGACAGGAAGAAGCCAGTGTCCCCCAGCCATCCCTGCTGGGGTCTTCTCAAAATGTCTTTGTTAACAGAAGGAAACAGCACAGCTACTCACCCTCTGACTCAGTGTTCCTTTAAAACAGCCTCCCAGGACTCTTTGGCCCTAAAGATAAAACTGTGTTTGCCTTTTGAGAATCTTTGAAACACTCTGCCTCAAATTAAGATCCAAAACCTGAAACCAGTACTCTATAGCTTTCTACCCTGGATAACTCTGTATACTTTATTTTTCCATTTACTGAGTGGGAAAGTATAAACTAAATGTACATACATAATAAGATTTGTACTGGTTGAACAGACATTGCATGCCACATCATATACCATATTAGACCCGTAACATGCATTATATGTTATCTTCATAATAATCCTATGAGGTAGGCTCCATATTATACTTTTACAGATGAGGAAATTGCAGCTTAAATTAAATTATTCAAAATTGAACACTTAAGAAGAGGAAGGAATAGGACTTGAACTCTTTATCTTTCTGATTCCTGCCAAAATTTCATGATCCCTGCCACCAATCACACTGTCAACTAAGGGTTACAATGATTTTTGAGGATAAAATGTAAGCATCCTTGTACTATTCGTATGAACAGATTAATTATTTTACCTGTATCACCCCCAACACATAAAAATCATCCCAAAATGAGTCCTCCTTAATCCGTTAATAATTTTACATATCATTAAATATGCACTAGGCAGTTTTACATATGTTGTCTTTCTCTAATCTGAATACTAATCCTGCTTTATGTTTTCTTCCTTCATACCTTCTAGGTAAAAGAGCCTCCCTTCATTCTGGGGCATGGCTCCTTATCACATGTGTTAGTTGGGAATAGGCTACATTATGCTGAGGTAACAAATGACCAGTCTCAATGGCTTAAGACTTTAAAGATTCATTTCTCCCTCCCACTATGTGTGTATTGCAAGTTGGAAACTCCACTCTAAGTCTGCACTTTGAGTCCCCGACCAGCAGAGCAGCATTTATCAGGAATGAAAAGAGATCATTGCTAAGGACACACAGGCTCTAAATGCTTTCCTCTGAAAGTGACACAAGTCACTGTGTTCATTTTATTAGCCAAATCAATGCCTGTGGTCAAATCTGACATCGATGAAGCAAGGAAATATAATTCTCCTCCCCCAGGGAGGAGAAGCAAATATTTGTGAAGTTTAATACTGTCTATACTATTAGGTATGCATGCGTTGCCATACCGTAGTAGTATAGCTAGTATTTTATGTGGGTAAGTGAACTAAACCTTCAGAGAGATTGGGAATTATAGATGGCAAGAAAGGAAATAAGCTCTAAGGAATTTTCTCAAGTGCTACCTTAGCAGCTTCTACAGAAATGACCTCCAGGATTCTTGTCCTTTCACAAACAGGTTTCTTCACATTTATTACTTTTGCTTAAATGGTTTTGGTCATTATCAACAGAATTTATAGGCTTCACTGTTACCTTTTTGAATTTAGAATGTATATTTAGAATTTGGAATCACTTTCTCTGATGTCAGTTCTGCAGCTGATTTTTTTTAATGCATTATGTGAGCAAATGTAGATTATAACCATAAACACAGTACAAGGAAAAAGCAGGCCCATCTGTCTCTTTCAAACTTGATTAGGAAAGGTTGTGCAGACAATATTTTTAGTATGGTCTTAAAACTAAGGTTAAGCTACTTTGAAGCCAGTTGGCTACCACAGACTTATTCATTTTGAGAGTTAGGATAAAACAAATTGAAAATATAAACACATTCTGAAAGACGCATTATATTGCTACTTTAAAACCACATTTATATTTCAATTGCGCAGGAAATACATTTGCAGGCACATAGAGTTTTTCTTCTCTGACTTTGTGACAGAAATTCTGAAAGGCTAAAAATTCTATTACTTGTAGTTAATGCTACTAACAAGAATTAACATGCCAAGGAAAAGTCTGTATGCTATCAAGAACTGTGTAAATGAAAAAAAGCCACATACTATGGTAATCTAAATGGTATGGAGAAAAGTAAATTCAGTAGTGATTGTAAGAAAATAAGTGGCTTTTCCACTTATTGTAAGTATGATCTTAATAATCAGAAAGATCAAGTCACCAAGTTATTAAATTATTAAGTGAGCAAAAAGTGTCAGACTAGCCTATTTTTTCTTTACCTTCCTTTATCGCGGGATATAGACAAATGCCAACAATCAGATAAATAGTCAAATGCTAGACATATATATACGTGTGTGTCTGTGTGTAAAAAGATACATTGAGATGCATATTTTGCTAGCACATTGTATATTGTACCAAATCTAATACTTTGAAGTAGACTTTATGTTATGTTATTAACATTTTTATGCGGGTAAGTGAAATAAACCTTCACTTATTATTATATCGTGCTACATGTATTTTAAAAGATCTTTATAATTATCAAACTGGCACTATTAACAATTATTGAGAGATGGCAATGGATTGGAGTCCCCAGCTTCTTCAGCTTACAATCTTACAGAGAATGTGGAACACAGAACAATAACTCAAGCCAGAAAGTGCTAAGCCCAAGCAGGATAATAAAGAATTTTATAATGAATGAGAGGCAGAGCCAGAGCTGTTCACCAGGCTAATTGAGAAAGACCCTGAGAACACCTCTAATGTCATTAATGAAGAAAAAATTAAAAGGGAAAGAGGACAGGAAATTTCAGCTAAAGGTAGGTTTATGAAACAGCAAATCGTTTTTTATATAGATGGAGCAATAAAGCCAAATGCCAGAATGTTTCAGGCACTGTGCTAAGTATTTTTATATTTTTAATCTCTACAATGCTATTAGGCAGAAGTGGAGCATTCTATATGAGGGAAAAATATAAAGAGGCTTATAGTAGTTGGGTGAATTGCCCAAAGTTTCAGTTAGATGAAGCCAAAATTAATTAAATCCATTCATTTATTTGTTCATCCAAAAATATGCGTGTTCATGCCTGTAATCCCAGAAATTTGGGAAGTTGAGACAGCGTGATTGCCTGAGGCCAGGAGTTCGAGACTAGCCTTGGCAACCTAGTGAGACCCCGGCTTATATATATATATATAGAGAGAGAGAGGAGCACTTCCTATGTACTGCCATTATAGGTGCTGAGAATACTGGAGTGAACAAAAGAGAAAAAAATACTCCTGTCCTTATGGAGCTAATAGTTCATGGTTTTCTGTTTAGTTTTTAGCTGTGCAAATTTTTCTCAAATAAAACATTAATAACTCTCTCCCCTACACATAAAGCAGATACAAATAAAGCTGTTTGGTTAAGGTGATGTAAGGGGCTGGGACCTCTACCTGGCCAGAGCTTCCTTCACCCTTTCTCATTACATTTATACCTAGTTAGAAAGCCCCTACACCCCGATACTGCTACCAAAATGGTGGACATATCAATGAGGGACAAGAGAAATGGGTGCAGATAGTGAAATAGGAATAGAGAGATCACAAGAGCTATCTTATGATGTAATCGAATTAGTATGGGAGTGAGGTTATTTGGACAGTGAGAGGAATGATAGAAGGGAAGAAGACTTTGGGAGGTTTTTCAGTAGCCCCCCTGAACTAGTGGACACTGAGTAGATTCAGAAGGATTTGGAAGACATAATGAATCAGCATATAAAGACTGTCATGCATTAGAGAGACATTATAAATTTGAAGATAGAGTATAAGTTTAGAAATTAGAGTGTTGAGGCACCTAGGCTGGCTTTAGTACTTAAACTTTGTAACTTTGGTGAAATTACTAATTCAACCTGAGTCTCAGTTTCATTAGAAAAATGGATGTAATAAATATACCCTGTCTAATTGTAAGAATTAAAGATAATGTGTGTAGAGTCCCAATAACAGTGCAGTCACCTACAGAGTACTCATGCCACCACCAATATTTCTAAGATTTTTCTAGGGAATGTCTTGTATGCATTCAGTAACAAGTTCTAATAGTTATTATTACCCCTATTTCTTCCTCTCCAGTGAAAGATTACAAAAAAAAAGGATGCAAATGAAAAACTAACTGAACTTGATGTGCCATCCATTGTTATGAAAAAGGATGAGAGAGGCAATGAGGCTCTAAGCCCAACTGGGATAATAGTAGAGCCACTAACAACAACAACAAAAAAAAAATAGTATCAGGTACTTAAAGACATACTCATACATGTACGCAAAGGAATAAAGTATGTTTATGACAATATTGTTTGTAGTAGCAAAAGACTGGGAAAAACTTAAATGTCCTTCTGTAAGGACAGAAGAAATAAATTAAGGCATAGTCATACTGTGGAATATTATTCAATCACAAGAAAAAATAAAACAGAACTTTAAAATATGAAATGGTTTCCAAAATAACTGTCAAGTATAAAAGCAAGATATATATACTCTCTGGAAAAGTAACATTTGAATTTGCTCACCTGTGCTACTTATGATATATGTACCCAAGGTACCAAAAAAGAGAAAAAAAGTAGAATTAAAAGATGAGAAATTGATGTTGCCCCTTAACTAAGACTTCCAAAATGGCCTTCACAAGGCATCAGCAAGCCATAGCCATAGACTTTGAAAATAGCAGTGACAGCTGGTAACCAGAAGCTGTACTATATAAGAGTCAAGTTTACCAAAAACTTCAAGATAAAAATTATTCTCCTAGGCAGTATTTGTCTGTAGAATCATTCCCAGGAGTAATATCTTTGAATCCAAAAAAGAGGACTTATCTAAATCATAAAGTTGTGTAATGGTGCATGTAAATTGGATAATGCAAAAGAAATGTGTTAAGTAAGAAAATTAAACATTCTGAATTCTTATATTTTCTGTGAGATTGGAATATATAACATCATCAGAAACATGCAAGTAAACTTGTATCATGTTTAATAGAAACCACATAAATTAAAAATTGGATGCATATTTAATTTATATATCTAGATAAATATATCCAGTTTGTCTTATATATCCACTGTTTGTTTTTGTTTTGTTTTGTTTTTTGCAAACAAATATAACAAAGCAAAACAAAAGACTGCTAAGATGATAGAAATACCTACATTTTGTGTCTCCTTGGGCTGATAGGAGCTAATAAAAGGGATGTTTTAATCATTCTTAGAAAAAAAGATTATGGAATTATAAAATCTTAATAGGCATTGAGCACTTGCTAGGTCCAAGCATAGTGCTGAGTGATTGATATTTTAGTTAGTCTTCATAACAACTTGACAAGGTAACTCCTTCTCTTTCCCCAAGAGGTTCATTTACTTGCCCATGATCTTATAGGTAGTAAGAGGTCAAGTGGGCATTTGAACCCAAGTCTGCTGACACCTTATTTGTAACCACGATGCTGGTTGCTCTAGGCTTAGGGTATAACCTGCAAGAGGGGGATGGGGTAGGACTCAGTTAGTTATAAAGAGCTAGAGGAAAAGCAATTTAAGAGAACAGATTTGTACATAGAAATAGGAAATAATGCTGTGAAGAGCCTTGGTGGGCAGAATCAATGACCTATATTTTACTATTATAATTTTGCCCAAGGCAACCTTTTGTTGTCAGACAGTTATTAAAAAAAATCTACTTAAAGAGTCTGATATTAGATCCCTGAGAATAGGAGAGAGGAGGAGAAAAAAAAATAGCAATTTGAAGAATCCAGTGAGGAGTAGATATGTAAGTTAGAAACATAATCCACATGGATTTTGAAATCAATGAAGGGATTGAAGTTGAGTTAAAGCATTGCTAAGAACTTGTTAAAAAAATATATGTCCTATGCTTCTGGCTGGTGCAGACATTACAGCTTTTTCTAATTAGTCACCCTATATTATGGGCTGGACATGAAGTGGACAGAATATAGTTTACGCTCCAGGACAGAGAGCCATGAATAGCAAGGTGTTAAATGGTGGAGATTAATAAGCCTTGGCAGGTCAGGGTAGGGGACTTTAGGTGGCATCTGCTCACACTGCAGTGGGCTTAACTCTCGCCAGTCCTATGCGTAAGAGCAGAGAGTTCCAACTTTCAAGTGGAGAAAAGCTCATTTTATTTACTAAAGTACCCTAATTTGAGTATTTGAATTAACAGTGATGTTAAGGAGGACATCCCATTTTCTCTTGTTAATGTGTGTGTTTTAATGTAATTTTGATGATGTGGTAGTCAGATCACTAGCCACCCTGTCTAAAATAAGCCTCATAACTTTTTCCCGCCCTGTAGCCTACCGCCCCTCCCATCATTACTCTTGTGGTTCCTTCATGGCCCTTAGGACCATTTGTGGAATAATTTAGTTTACCTGATGTTGGTGTAACTCCCCAAAGTAAAGCATAAGCATGACGAGGGCAGGCACCATGTTACTTTTGTTCCCAGCTAGGTAGGTGCCTAGCCTACCACTATAGGTACTCAATGAATATCTACTAAATAAACAGATGGATGTATGAAATGTATTTTTCATTAAATGTAGAAGAATAAAAAAATTACAATATACTATTTAAATATTATATCCATAGATATGGCTCCAAACCCAGAAGAAAGAGTATTTTCCTTATTGTGATTTTAAGACTGTTATAGAATTCCTTCACGTTTTAGTTAGCACCTTCATTCTTAAGGGACATCTGGATACTGGAACTACATGCATCCGTTTACTCCAAGTGTGTTAATGATTACCCTTGTTAGTAATGCAGGAAGCGGAGATCATTTAGGGAGGAAGAGGGCACTTCTACATGAGAATATGACAAATTCTATGGGTATTTCCTCCAAGATTGACCTATATATTTTACCTAAACTGAAAATAAAATTATTTATGTTTTCACAGTGCCTTAGCTTTTAGGGAGATGTTGGACATAAATTCCACATTTGATATTTTTATATCTTAAGGAAACCAGGAATCAGGGAAATTAAATTACTTGCACAAAGTTTCCTCACTGATAATTGGAAAATCTAAGATATTAAACCAGAGCTTTGAATCAAACTTCAGTGAGTTTCCCATTCAAACACACAAGAATAATTTGCTTTTAAAAGGAAAATCTAATTTTATTTTTCTAACTAACTGTATAACTGCTATGCAACAATTTCATTGCCTCAGAACCTGGAAACAACAACCAGTACCTACCAAACAAAAAACACTCATGATTCACAGCTCACCTCTTTCAGAGAAGCTAATCTAAAACATTGGCATATTCAATAATCTAAAACATTTTAATCTTATCTAAAATATAGAAAAATTGTTGTTGCCCTTAAAATCTTTAAAATAATTTGTGCTGTTGATTCAATTAACTTGTTCATCTAGGAAAGTTTTGGTTTTTTCTAGCAGCATTAACTGTAGAACACATAAGTAATACTGAAATGCTTTTTTTTAGCCCAACAGTGTAAATATCTGGCAAGTATAATGTGAGTTACTCTTCCTTTGCTTTTATTAATTTCTTTTCACTTTTTGGATCATGTTGTCACTTGAACACTTTTGGATATATCTGGAATCATCTCTCTTCTCTGTTCTCCATTTCTTGTCCCCTTGGAATTAAAAAATCATCAATTTGATTTCAGTGCTCATCTGATATGTGACAGAATAAACAATACTGGATGTGTTCCAGGCACACATTACATTGAATGCTATCCCTCCTCCAACAGATGGCCAATGTGATGTTCGTTTTATGGTGTCCTTAGATCAGGACAGCTTCCTGCATCATTGGTTTGTTGCAACCGGTAGTGATATGGTTGGAAGAGTAACTTCCAAAAGCAGATGACATTTTGGTATAATTTATACAAATAATTATCTATACACAGACAGACTACTAAAATACAAAAATAATTTCTACAGTCTTGAACAAAGGTGGCATTATGGAGGATCCTTGCTCACTGATGGCCTAATTCACTTTATATTACGATAAATTCAATAATTGTTGATAGAAAAAGTCACATGCCTGCTTCCGCTTCTCTTAATGGCACTGCAGAGTTAGATTGCAGCATGAATGAAAAGATGGTATGTTTTCAAAGCCTTGGCAGCTTGTGGTGACCTTCAGGAGAAATGAAATGCTCTGCTGGCTAGAGAAACAATTGAGCTGAAACCAGTGAGGCACAGTAAACTCAGAGATAGACTTCCCAAATTAAAAGCTGTTAGCAACAGCTCAGACAAGAAGAGAGAGAGTAAAGAATATCACTCTGCAAGGCGATTTTATGCAAAGATTTTAAAGTGGGAGAGAAAACAAAGTGCAGATAAGAAAAAAAAATTTTTCTCTTCCTGAAGAACTTAGTGTACATATGATATCTAGACTGTGAATATATATGTCTATAACCTGTTGAAAAGCATACAGAAAAAGAAAAGTCCAACCTTTTCATGAAACAGAGCATGAAAGAATTAGTAGGGGTCATAATATTTTATAATCAAATTGTTTTCTATGCATCTCTAAGTCACAAAACATCAGTCAGTGGACTACATATTTGAAGAATCCTTTTAACATATTTGTAATAAAATATGTGTGCTACTGTTTCTCAGATGAAATGATTAAAATATGTATACTAAATCTGCTTACTAAATCTGTTGAGCATTAAGCTCTATGATTGTTTGCAATTTTTTCTATTTTATTAAAATAAACGAATTTAACAAGGTTTCTAGTAGTTTGTTGAAAGACTAAAACAACCCCTTAAATATGTGTTTAGGATACAGATCAGACAAAGGCAGAGGACTGAAAATATATTTTTATATTTGCAAGGAATAAAAAGAAATGTGATAGACAACAAATAGAGGTGCCATGTTCTAATATGTGCAGTCGTTCTGTTAAAATGCTTATAAATAATGCTAAAATAGGTATAAAATAATCCTAACCATTCATGTTTACATATTCCACACATGAAAATTTATTTGCACAAATGAAAATGCTCTTATATCCACAAAGGCTCTATTATTCCTGTGTTACCCAAGCCACATACTATAGTTATTAATTTTACATTAATATTTGTTGCTTTAATTACATTTGGAACTAGAAATGGTGGAGGATGATGGAGGTACAATAACATAAAATTAAGACTATGTTAATTTTATCTTACTTTAAAAAAATTGTACTTCTAGAATGTCTTGCAACTCTCAGAAGCCCTCTCTTTACTTGTTACTATTTTAATGGTGCACGCTTATTCATTCCTCATCAGTTAGTGACCTACATAATATTTATGCCAAGTCTTAAATCTAAAACTTCTGAGTGCTCAGCATAAATAAAAAATGAAGTTGTAAGCTTTCATGTGTACCTACTGTTTATCTATGAAGAAAACAGATGTAAATGAAAATTTAAAGCTGAAAGGATACTCCTAAAGTTATTTTAGTGCTTCTTAATCTTTTTTGATCATTTTCACCTGAAAATTTGATGAAAGCCTGGCCCTGTCTCCAGAGAGGAAAAAAAGAGCATACACACAAAAGAACTGTGTTTTATTTTTGAGGATTTGCCAGCTCTTTCTATGAACTTCAGGGACTTCTTGGGCCTATGAAAGCAAATATAAAGCTCATTTTTGTTTTTTCAAAAAATTACTCCAAATGTTAAACTTCATTACCATTAAATTGAGAGGCATATGTATGGATTTCAACTTCAACATTTGCTCCATATTGAACTGCAGCAAGGCTATCTTGGCTTCAACTGAAATTCTGCTGTATAATGTCTTAGCTTAGGAATCATTTGTGTCTATGTCTAAAGTAGTGGTTCTTAAAGTATGATGTCTAGACCAGTAACGTTAGTGTCACCTGATAATTTGTTAGAAATGTAAATTCCTGAGACATCACTCCAGACCTATTGAATCAGAAATGGGGATTGAGGCTGGGATTAGTGGCTCACACCTGTAATCCCAGCACTTTGAGAGGCCAAGGCGGGTGGATCACTTGAGGCCAGGTGTTCAAGACCAGCCTGGCCAACATGGCAAAACCCCATCTCTACAAAAAAATACAAAATATTAGCCAGGCGTGGTGGGGCATGCCTGTAATGCCAGCTACTCTGGAGACTGAGGCACGAGAATCACGCGAGCCTGGGAGGCAGAGGCTGCAGTGAGCTGAGATTGCACAACTGCCCTCCAGCCTGGGGAACAGAGTGAGACCCTGTCTTAAACAAACAAACAAACAAACAAAATGGGGGTTAGATCCAACAATCTAGTTAAAGAAGCACTCCAGATGATCCTGATGCAAGGAATTCCCTTATTTCTAATTCTCATATCCAAGCATCTGATTTTAATTACTCCATCGATACATAATTTACATACAATAAATGCACCTATTTTAAGTATACATTGAGTTATGACAAATCTATGTACTCATTTAACAGCCACCACAATCAAGATATTGAACATTTTTTTCCATCTCTCCAGAAAGTTCTCCTGTATATTTGCAGGCAATTCCCACCACCTCCTCCCCAGTAAACTACTGATCTGATTTTCATTACTGTTGATTAGTGTGGCCTGTTCTAGAACGTCATTTCTAAATGAAATTATACAGTATTTGCTCTACATGATTTATTTTTAAATCCAGCCAGCTTGTTGTGTATATCATTACTTCATTTCTTTTTATTGCTGGATAGTATTCAGTTGTATGGACATACCACAACTCTTTATCCATTCACCTGTTGTTGGACATTTGGGTTGATTACAGTTTAGGGCTATTATAAACAAAGCTTGCCGTGAACATTTTTGTACAGATCTTTTTGTGAACACATTTTTCTTTATTGTAAGCAAGTGCCTAGGACTGGAATTACTGGGTTGCATGTACAGTGTATCTCCATAAGGCTACCAAACTTTTCCAGTGTGATATACTCCCACCAGAAACGTAAATTCCAGTCGTTCCATCCACACCATCTCCAATACCTTGGTATTGTTGGTATGTTGTTGTTATTTTTAGCATTTACCCTGCTAATGAGTGTAAACTGATCTCTCACTGTGGTTTTAAGTTTCATTTCTCTGATGACTAATATTGAGCATGTTTTCATGCATTTATTGGCCGTGAGTGTATCTAGTGTATTTTTTTTTTTTTTTTCTGAGGCAGGGTCTCTTTCTCTCACCCAAGCTGGAGTGCAGTGGCACGATCATGGCTCACTGCAGCCTCAACCTCCTGGGCTAAAGTGATCCTCCCACCTCAGGCTCCCTAGTAACTATAGGCATGTACCACCATGCTTGACTGCTTTTTGTATTTTTTAATAGAAATGGGGTTTCAGCGTTGTTGCCCAGGCTGGTCTTGATTTCCTGGCCTTGAGTGATCTGCCTACCTAGGCCTCCCAAAGTGCTGGGATTATAGGCATGAGCCACCACGGCCAGCTGAGTATATATTCTTTGATGATGAATTATCTGTTTAATTCTTTTTAATTGGGTTGGTTTTCATTTTATCATTTAACTTTAAGAATTTTTTTTCCGCTTCTGGATCTCGGTCTTTTGTCATTACATGTATCAGAAATATTTTCTCTCAGTCTGTAACAAGTCTTCTTTATTTTCTAATATCTTTTGAAGACCAGAAATTATAACTTTAATGAAGTTCAATTTCTCAGTTTTATTTTTTAAGTTTTTAATTTATTATTCCTGACCTAAGAAACCCTTGTCTACCTCAAGGATCTTCTCTTGTGTCTTGTTGTAAAAGTGTTATAATTTTGGCTTTTATATTTACAAGTATTTTACGTTTCTATTTAGATCTAAATATATTTGGTATATGGTGTGAGGCATAACCCAATGGTTTTTGTTTTTGATTTTCCATTTGTATATCCAGTTGTTCCAGCACATTTGTTGAAACTTCAGACAAGCATCAGTTTTTAATTTTCTAAAATAATTTACACTAGTTTTGTTTTAAAAGTTTAAGACTCTTCTCCATTATTCTTAGATTTTGGCCAGAGCTTCCATTATAATGTTCATTTGGAAACATAGTAACATGAAATCCAAATATTCCTGGAGAATTTAATATTAGTCTAAATATATGTATTAGTTTTGCCTAAATTCAGCTAGAGGAAAGAAAAGACAAGAATGCTCTAGGTAGAACTCTACTTCATTGGAAAGGTGAATCTGCTAATGGAGAACATTTCTTAGGTGGCGTAGTTAAAATACTACCAACTTTCAAAGCAGAACGCTAAATTGAAAGTAAAATGACTGAAATAATGAAATGCCTAGTAAATTATGAAATTATGCATTGATTTAGTTATAACCATTGAAAATATCTTCCTTGCGGCTGGGCACAGTGGCTCATGCCTGTAATCTCAGCACTTTGGGAGGCCAAGGCAGGCAGATCACTTGAGGTCAGGAGTTCAAGACCCGCTTAGCCAACATGGTGAAACCCTGTTTCTACTAAAAATATAAAAATTGGCCGGGTGTGGTGGCGCGTGACTGTAGTCTCAGCTACTCAGGAGGCTGAGGCATGAGAATTGCTTGAACCTGAGAGGTGGAGGTTGCAGTGAGCTGAGATTGTGCCACAGCACTCCAGCCTGGGTGACAGAGTGAGACTCTGTCCCCCCGCCCCAAAAAAAAAAGAGAGAGAGAAAGAAAGAAAATATGTTGCTTTAAATTTCATTTTAAGTGGTAACAATTTAAAAAATAGCTTTATATTTAATATTGTGGTAGAAATATGTTTATTTGTAAAAGTTGAGAAGTTATAGGAAAACATAAAGAGTAATTTAAATCAACTATAACCCTTCTATTCAGAATAAGCATTCTTAACATATTGGTATATATTCTTCCAAATATACAATCACAAGGACCAAAATGGAAACATATTCTAAATATCATTCTTTTCCTTAAAACATTGTAGATCTCTATATCTTAGTAAATGAAGGTCAAATAGCATCAGATTTTATTATTTGAAAGTAATACATCTTGTTTAACCATTTCCCTAGTAATGTTCATTACAAATATTTTTGTTGTTGTTTTGTTTTGTTTTTTATTTTTGTCATTATTAACAGTGCTATGATTAAGAACCTGGTAGGTATAGTTTTGCATTCTTATCTGATTGTTAGACTGTTTGTTTCAATGAATAAAGTTGGTAGTTATGTTTGTTTGTTTATTTAATGTATTTATTCTTGAGCCTGAATTTAATCTTGATGACATTGGCTGTATTAGCATATTCAACCTACTGGAACATTTATAATCTGGAAGTAAACCAGAAAGTTGCCAAACTCTATTTACTTTTCCAGGGGATTTTGAGGCCTTAAGTGAGTTTACGTATGTGAAAGTAAATGGAATATTCTGTTACACATTTCTATCATTGAAAATTGTGGGGAAATATAATCATATCATTAATCAAACATATACAGACAGTCCTCTACTTATCAAGGTTCAACTTAATGATTTTTCAACTCTACGATGGTGTGAAAGTGAACAACATAAGATATTTTTAACTTCCAGTGAGTTTCTGGGGACATAACCCCTATTGCAAGTCGAAGAGCGTCTGTATACAACAAACATCCATTGTGCACAGGTCTCTATCTAGATGCAAAAGGCCTGAAAAAAATACAAGACTTCCTAGGTTCCTAGCAGGAAAAAAAAAAGCTATTTGGTGAGTAAATAAAGTCTTTTCCACAAAAAAACATTTTTGAAGTTTTTGCCGTTTGTAATACAATTGAATTAGAGAACTTAAGATGCCATTTCAATAGAAATTTCTTACTCCGGAGTCCTTAATAAGTTACAGATAAGCGTAATTATTTGTTTTCATGTCTCTCTGAAAAAAAAATCTAGAATCCCAAAGCTTTTCTTGCACAACTACCTCTCCCTGACCACTGGCATATAGTAAAGGCATGTTTTCATTCATTTATTGAGTAGCTATTGTGCAATAAATGTACTGAGCATCCTGGAGGAGCTTGCCACCTACTTGGGACTATAACATTTGAAAGTTATTTCAGATAGGAGATTTTAGTTTGGATTTAAATCTAAGTCTTCTGTGAGGACTATGAGTTTAATTTTTTTCCCTATCGTTCCATCATAGACTCATCATTTCCTTGTCCAGAACAATATATTGGAGAGAGCAAGTTTACTGCTCACTTCCATTGAATCATAGGTCTTTTTCTCTGCACATTACCCTGAAGACCTTAATGAAAGGCATGTTTGAAAGTATACATAAATATAGATACTTTTTTTTAGATGTACTTTATATTTATGAAATCAAAATTGGAAGAGCCCTGGCAAGCAATATTTAGTGCAAACTTAATTCTCTGTTTAGAATGTGAAACAATCTTGGCCCAAAGACAAATGTAGTACTATATTTTTCAGTGTTTTATTTCTCATATTTGAAAAATTTAACACAAAAGGATATTTAATATTTTCTTTTTTGTTGTTTTTGAGACAAAGCAGCATCTCACTGTCGCCCAGGCTGGAGTGCCGTGGCGCAACCTTGGCTCACTGCAACCTCTGCCTTCTGGGTTCAAGCGTTTCTCCTGTCTCAGCCTACTGAGTAGCAGTGATTACAGATGCACACCACCAAGCCCGGTTAATTTTTGTATTTTTAGTAGAGATAGGGTTTCTCCATATTGGCCATGCTGGTTTCAAACTCCTGACCTCAAGTTCTCTGTCTGCCTCCGCATCCCAAAGTGCTGGCATTATAGGTGTGAGCCACCACACCTGGCCAGGATATTTAATATTTTCAACCTGTGGTTACTACTTAAATCATTATACTGGGTAACATTTTAGAAATAGGTGGATGTGTTTTACTGACAAGTCCCTCACATAGTAAGAGGTTTTTACCTATTACTGCTTAAATGTCTTCTGGACAACTCTATTTCTACTTTAAGTATTTTACAAATTTTGGCTATTTAAGCCTACCACCCTTTTAGAGACTTTATGTCCCTGAGTGCTCATATGTATTCTGTGAAAAGATTTCTTAGAGTGTGGTCAAAGAAACCACTTTCAACAGCATCCCCTAGGTTACTTGTTAAAGGGCTTTCCTGGCCCTATCTCTTCTAAATCTGAATCTCTGTAAGTGTGACTCTGTATTTTATATTATTGATGACATCCCAGATAAGTATGATGTTCACTACAGTTTAAGTACCAATGACTTACAAGATCAGTTCTCATTTTCGCCTCCTAGTTGCCGGTTAACATGATGCCTAGTCTGAAGGGAACATCATCCTTCTCTTGTTTCATACCTGCTTGGCTCTGAGAGCACCTGTCATCAAGGACAACTGTGTCTCACCTACTCGGGAGGAGAAATGTTTCCATGGGCATTTCAGGGTTTTGTTGGCATGCAGGGAGCTGTCAAGAGAATCACCTTACCAATCTATTTGTTCACTTATTTCTCCTTACCTGGTCTGGTTTTCGCCTCCTCCTGGGACTGGGTGCTGGGGCAGTTCAGGGGGTCAGAGGCATTTCATGAGCTACAGGTCTATGTCAACAGTGAAAGAGCTGTTCTTTCTTGTACTCTACTCAAATGTTCAGTGAGCCATCTAGTTAGTTTTTTTGTTGTTTTTTGTTTTTGTTTTTGTTTTTCGAGACAGAGTCTTGTTCTGTCACCCAGGCTGGAGTGCAGTGGTATGATCTCGGCTCACTGCAAGCTCCGCCTCGCGGGTTCACGCCATTCTCCTGCCTCAGCCTCCGAGGTAGCTGGGACTACAGGCTCCCGCCACCACGCCCGGCTAATTTTTTTGTATTTTTTAGTAGAGACGGGGTTTCACCGTGTTAGCCATGATGGTCTCGATCTCCTGACCTCGTGATCCGCCCGCCTCGGCCTCCCAAAGTGCTGGGATTACAGGCATGAGCCACCGCACCCAGCCACCATCTAGTTAGTTTTAAACTACACTATTTTCTGCTATGTAGGAGGGACAAATAAGGACAAGAATATTAAGTTTAAGAGACTTATGCTCCAGAGATAATTTTTTAAAATTCAATTTATGCTTAAGATATTCCTAAACTTACTAATATATAGATTTTCAACTTAAATTATTTTAATAGTCATTTACTATGATCATTTTTCTCTGTTTTTCTTGAAGAGTATTCTGTTAATTACTTATTTTCTCTCTGTGAACAATGTCAATGTATAAAAATTTTATTTCCAAATTAATATATTGTTATCTGCCTCCTAAAGCAATTTCTAAGCATTCATTCTATGACACAACTCATTAGGTTTTTTACTAATCAGTCTTAATATTGCACATTGAGTAATTATCTTATAAATTTGAGCAGCATCATATATACAGACATAATCAAAACTCCCAAATCATTTCAATCAAAAAACAATATAAAACTGGTAAATAATAATACATTGATAAGAAATTTTAATTCACCTCACATTGATATTAATTAAAATGGTAGTATTCCAAATTTTCTTGGTTATATTGCTATCAATATTTTATTATCTATTAAAGGAAAGAAAATCACATCTCACTGGTAAATGCCAATTCATCTACTTTTTAAATTTAAATGCAAATTCTTTCCACCCCTTGCCTTTACAAAAAGATAAGTCAAAATAGGAATTGCGTCTGTTATGCATTACTTTGTACACACTTCAATATCAAAATTATTTTTTATCATGATTCTCCAAAAACTTATTTTAGACCGACATCAAGGAATTCAATTTTTATCCTAGTTTCTATATGAAATTGCAATATAACAATAAAATTCTTAGACATTTCTTATTAAAGAAAAAAAAACTAGGTTTTATCCTAGTTCTCACAAATCCCTGTGTAATTTTCAATAGATTACTAGTTGGAAAAAAAAAACAGTAACGATATTTGTGCTATACATACTTCAAATGTGGCATCCTATGCTCTTCTCATGAAGGAAAGAGAAATGCCTTTTATATTATGAACTACTGGTAAAATGACTAAGAGGATGTTCTAGCAAACCTACCCTAGGTAATCTCATACAGGTTTCAGAATCAAACTTGTAAATTTCCTCTTAGTGCCTACAAAGTTTGGAAACTGCAGTTTTACAACATAAGGCTTTGGACCTTCTGTATCAACAATAAAGGAAGCCCAATACATATTTTCTCTAATTATGATTTGGAAGTCCTTGCTTGAAGTGAATATAGTAAGATGTTCATGCTTCCCTTGCTACTATTGTTAATTGTGCACAGTCCCCCCATGATCCTTCACCAGCTGCCGCTACTGCCTATACTGAGGTGGTCAGAACAAAGTTCAGGAGAAATAGATGTTGAAATGGACAAAAATAAGTGATCGTATATCCTATATGTATTTCTTAAGAAGGAAATAAATATTTAGCATTTGAGGAGTCTCTTGGTTATTCAGATTTCTAGCTAGATCAGAAATAGGTAAGATTTACTAGATTTCTTAATCCTTTTATTAAACTTATTGGATTCTGGATTGTAAAGCACTTGATACACTTTCATTTAACTTGGGTAGTCAAATAGTATCTTTCACATGTAGCTATTTTTATAGCAACCACACCTGTGTCTTATAGAGCAATCCATATGTGTCTTTTTTATTTAACCTGTAGAATATTGAGAATGTTTTTAGTCTATAATTGCGTTGATGGATAACACTTCACAGCTAGAATATAGAAACACTTTAGAAAAATTATTATAAATATAATATTGAGCACTAAAAAACAATGTTTTAGTAATGTTATAATTCAAAATTGGCTCTGAGATATATTCTGGGTCAAAATTATATACTATTTGTAATCCAGTGAAAAAATTATTTGCTTATAGATTATATATATATAATAATTTATATGTAAATGATTTTACTAAGAGATAAAGGATGAGAAGACCAAAGATGTCCCCTAAGGATGCCGTAGGAATGAAGAATATCTATTATATATATATATATGTGTGTGTGTGCATATATATATATATATATTTCATTACAGAAGCTTTGCCTTAAATAGTCCCTGAATAAATGAGAAAAAAAACTAAACTGAAATTTGGACCCTTATGAGAATAGAAGGCTATGTTGAACATTTTTTAATAGTCATAATTATTTTAAAAATTACATTCAGGCAAAGAATCCCAGAATTTAAAGCACTTTCTTAGAGGCAAAATGCAATGGTAATCGTACAGGAGCGTGGCTTTGGACTTTCTGAACTTCAATGTTTGTGTCTGTTAATTCAAGATGCCAATCAACTGTTCTCTCAGTTCAACATTATATAGTCCAGTGTATTATATCAATCCTGCTTCTCAAATTGTGGTCTATGGACCCCTGAAATCTTCTAGTCACTGTCAATAGAGTCTCATAATAATATTAAGGTGCTCTTTGTCCGTTTCATTGTGTTGAGGTTTGTATTGATGGTGCAAAAATCAGTGGTGAGTAAGATGCTGGTGCCTTAGCATGAATCAAATCTAAGTGGCACTAGACTGACTGTATTATTTACTGCCACATATTCACATTAAGAGAAGGAGAAGAGACAGGAGAAGGAGGAGGCAGCTTTTCTTAAGAATGTCCTTGATGAAGCAGTAAAAATCTCAACTTTTGAGTATGGTCTTTTTTAATAATCTATGTGATGAAATGAAAAGTACACATAAAGTACTTTTACTGCATACCCAAGCACAAGGGCAGTCTTGAGGAAAAGTTCATGTGGGTCATTTGAGTTGCTAGCTGAACTAGCCACTTTTTCATGGAACATCGTGTTTACTTGAAAGAACAACTGTCAAGCTGCTATTATTCATAGTTGGGTATTTCACATGCATTTTCTCAAAAATAACATAGTGAGTCTGTCACTTCAAAAAAACAACCGGCAATATTTGTTTCCAAATTTGAACTTTTACTTGAAAGCTTGAATTTTAGAATTAGAAAAAAGTATTAGAAAATTGTATATGCCACTCTGAGTATGACTGCTTCTCAATATGTAAAGACTTTCCTGATGAGGTGGGTGGTGATATTAATGAATATGATTTTTAAATAATGACACATGTCAACATTTGGGAGAACTGCAGAACCCAGTGCAATCTTTTCAAAATGACCAGTACATGATGGTAAAATTTATGCTTAGTAAGAGATCCATTCAAAGTGAAAGACCAGTGAATTTTAATGTAATAGAGTACATTGATATGATTTCAGATTTCACATTGCAACTAATCTTTAAGAAATGATTACTTGTCAAGTTTTGGTGTAGTATTAAAGAAAAATACCCACAGCTATTTTACTCCTTTCTTTTTCAACTCTGTATCTATGTGAGAGCTAACTTTTAAAAATATACATCAACCAAAACATCTTGCAAAAGATTGACTACTGAAGCATTTATGAAAATCCAGCTGTCATTTATTATGTCAGACGCTAGAACTTTTCAAACATATGAAACAATCTATCTCTTCTTGCAGTTTTTGTTTGCTTTGAAAGGACAGTTATTTTTCATAACAATGTTATGTGTTAACATGGAATGAGTTCATTTTTGCTATTTTTAAATGAATGACTTTTTAAAAATCTGTTTTAATTTCTAATATGGTTAATAGTAATAAATATAATCTACATGAAACAAAAGCTTCTAAGACCAAAAAGTTTGAGAATCACTGATACAATCAGGGTGGTTTGGAAGCAGCTATTCAAATCCAAAATAAAGCTTATTTTGCCACTAGAGGGAGCTTTCATTTTACATAAATGTATTGTATAGAAGCATTAAGAATTTATATGAAAAATAAATGTGAGAGTTCTAGAATCACAGCACTTACTATGTAGCACAAAGCTTTGTGAGAATGCTACTGCTTTATTTCTGTGGTAGCCCTTTAAACAAAATGGAAGGATTTTTTTCCTACAATCATAATTGTGTTTGTGCCTAGTATGCTTGAGAAAATGATGTCTACATTTCATATTTAAGAAAACATCACAAATTCTTAATATATGATGCCATATAGAAAGAATTCATTATCTTTTTCATCTTTCTAACTGCTTCCTTTTAAGTAGCAGGTGTTGATGTAGTTCTTTCTTTTCTGACTGACCTTTGAGTAATTGCTAATTGAGTGTAGGTCAGTCAGAAATACTTCTGACATCTTGTATTTCTCCCAGAGACATTTGTATCAGTTACAGAGAAATGACTGTGCATATGGAAGCAATGGGGAAGTCCTGAATGATTTAGTTCTCTTCTCTGAGGTCCACATGGAATCACACCACTACTGCAGCCAGTCATTCCTGTGGTTTTATAAACTCACCCTCAGTGACATGCATTTTTTAAATAATAAAATTTATTTTTCTTTGTCTTCCTGAAGGCTTGATATGGAAAATCACATTCTGATTTATGGGCACAGGCTCAATAGGTAAAGCTGCTAGATTAATTTTGTAGATATTTTAGAAATAATTGCATGCATTATTATATTTCACAAATAATCTTAAGTAGACAGTGTTATAGTAGAATTTAAGTTAAGCACATCCAAATTTGCAGCACCAATGTTGGTCCAAATTCTTTAGTTTGTTTGTCTTCTTAGTATGACGTAATGTGCCCTGATAAGTACCAACGTGAGAAAACCCTCGTAAGAAAAATCATTTTCCTTGAGTACTTTCTTCTTCCTGCAGAGTCTTTTCTTATATTCTCTTAAACTAGTGGTTCTTAACATATTGAAGTAAAAAAATTGTTTTTAAATCAGGTGGAAGCCATAGTCACTCTGCCCAGAAAAAAAAAATGCAAACACAGTATGATACATTTTGCATACAAATTTTCAGGTTTTTGGACCTCCTGAAGTCCACGAGAGTTCTAGGTTAAGAATCCAGACTTTAAATCAATAGGAAACCAGTGAAGCTAGAATGTGGCAGGTTTCTTTTGAGGTGGGGGTGGGGGGACTGAGGAAGGAGAGGATAAGTATCTGGGACTAACATGCGTTAATCACCTTATTTATTTGAAATCACAAAAAAAATCTTTGGGAATCCTGAAATACTTTTAGTAAAGGCTCCAAAATCCATTTCTACTAAAATATTATGTATATAAAAGCTAGAGCTGAAAGCTTTGGTAGAGTTGAGGCCAGACTTGGTGAAACCTGGTTACACCCCAGTGCAGAAATCCATTCAACCTGCCAGTCTCCGTCATGGATTTTAAAAAGTGATGTATTTAGAAAAGCAGTATTGAGTCCATCTTAGTTTAAACAAATTTAAACTTTTTTGAGTTTCCAGGAGCCAAATTGGTCTCAAGAATTCATTAACTACACAAGTTTAAGTTATATAAAAGAAGCTAAGAGCATTTTAAATGTGGGCAAACAACTCACAATAGTAACACTAAAGTTGTTCATCCATATTCAGTTTGTAACATTTTCACTCTTAATTGAGAAAGGATTGTCATAATATATTTAAACTATGAATAATGAAGACATAAAATGATTTTACTAAGAGATAAAGGATGGGAGGACCAAAGATGTCCCCTAAGGATGCTATAGGAATGAAGACAAGAAAGGAGAGTAGAAAGACAGTCCTTTTTGCTCACAAATTCTTGGCAAATGTTGACAGTTGAAGCTTACCCAGAAAATGAAATAATTTTTTCTTTCTTTCAAAATAATTGTACCCTGCATTTCTGCTCCCTAAAATGTTTATAAAGAATTTTCATTATTACACATTGCTCTCCAGATGAACTTCCTTTAATCTCACATCTACATACCTGAATTATTGTCCTAGGTTTTACTTAAGTAGTAGGTGATTGATAGTTTAATTTTGCATATGTGCTTGGATATAGCCATGGTGGTGAAATGAAACTAGACAAACTTTATCATTAATAAACTTAACTATGACTTTCTCTTACCATTTCACGTCTACTGCCATATTCTAGTGATCATGAAATAATAATTTGCAATGGCTTTCAGCAATGATAGATTACTGGTACCTTGATTCTACTTTTTTGAGGGTTATGTTGATTGAAACAATTAATTTTTCTGTCTTTCTCATTACCCAGTTGAGCCTAACAAATATATTAAGGGTGTCTAGGGTCATCACACATAAAATGAATGTATAACTCCTGCAAAACTGAAAAATTGAGTTTGTAGGCTGCCAGTTTGGCAAGAATACATTCAACACCTTTCTGGGTAACTTCAAATATTTGTAAAACTTGGAGAGAACGGCAGACAGTATGATTTGCAGCTTGGAGAGTAAACTTTGTGAGTCAACAATGATGTTGAAAGCCAGCAAAGATCTAATAAATACATGTTACAGTTTTAACACTGAAAATCAACTTTCAGTTATTCATGAGGCTATTTTTTCTTCTTAAAAAGCCATTGGTTGCCCTTCCGTTCTTCTAAATTTGGCAGACACACAAGTAGTGATGATGAGTGGATAGTGGCATGTGGCAGGCTGTGTCATGGTCCTGGGAGACCTGTCCCATTCTGAAGAGAACCCCATGAAGCAGCTGAGGGCTCAGCCATATGTCCAGATTTTTCAGGAGATGGATGATGAGAGCTAAGGAGAGTGTCAGTGTCCCTGAAATGGAGCTCAGGTCAAGGATTTAGCCCCAGGTAGAGAAGTGAACCAAAGCTTTACCATATTTAGGAAAGAGTGTGGGGTAAGGAGCTCTGGTGCTGATTCAATAGGGAGAATATAATGGCTTGTTCCAGATGTAGATCCCTTAAATTTACACAAGTGCCTAGGATACCAAGACTCAATCTTAGACCTTACTTGCTACTGGGAATGAGGCTTCTCAAATTAAATATGCCTTGTTCAGGATTGACTCAGGTGAGCTAAGACTACAAGTTTTTGACAGTGAATCCATGACTGAGAAAATGAGGACATCTTTTCTCCAGTGCAACACTTTCATTTCCCAGGGGACCCTAGTGTGTCCTGTGAATGACCTTTAGAAGTAAATTAACTTTTCCTAGAAAAATAACAAAGATGAACTAAAAATGAACTTATTATTAATAACATAGATTTTGCACAGAATTGACTTTTGATGAAACCTGCTTATTATTTTTTAAACAGCTTTACTGAGATGTGATTCTCATACCATAAAATTCACCTATTTAAAGCATACAGTTCAGCAGTTTTTAGTACATTCACAGAGTTCTGTGACCATTACCACAATCGTTGGAACCTTTTATTCTAGAACATTTTCTTCATCCCCTCAATAATCCCTGCACCCGTTAGAGTCACTTTTCAGACTCCCCTACTCCAACCTACTAGCTCTAGGCAACTACTAAGCAACTTTCTGTCTCTATAGATTTTCCTATTCTGAGCATTTTATACAAATGTAAGCATACTGTATGTGGTCTCTTGTGACTGGCTTTTTTCACTCAGCATAATGTTTCAAGGTTCACCCTTGTTATAGCATGCATCAGTACTTTATTCCTTTTTACTGTACAGTAATATTCTATTGTGTGAATATACCATCTTTTATTTACTCATTCATCAGTTTGTAAGTATTTGTGTTTCTACTTTCTGGCTATCATGAGTAATGCTGCTGTGAGCATTCATGTACACGTTTGTGTGTGTGTACATACGTTTTTATTTTTCTTGGGTATATATCTAGGAATGGAATTGCTGGGTCATATGGCAACCCTATGTTTTTTATGTTGAGGAATTCACAAATTGTTTTCCAAAGTGTTTGTGCCGTTTTATAATCCCACCAGCAATGTATGAGGGTTCAAATTTCTCTGCATTCTTACCAACACTTATTATTGTCTGTCTTTTTTGTTTTAGCTTTTCTGATGGTGGTGAAGTGACATCTCATTGTAGTTTGAGATTGCATTTCCCTAATTACTAATGATGTTGAGCATCATCTCATGTGCTTTTTGACCATTTGAATATCTTCTTTGGAGAAATGTCTATTCCAATCTTTAGCCCATTTTTAAGTTGGATTTTTTTGTATATTTAAAGTGTTCTTTATATGTTATATATACAAAACTCTTTTCAGATAGATGGCTTGTAAATATTTTCTCCTATTCTCTGGGTTGTCTTTTCATTTTCTTGATGATGTCCTTTGAAACACTATAGCACAATAGTTTTAATTTTGATGAAATCCAGTTTTTTTCTTTTCTCATCCATACTTTTGGTGTCATATCTAAAAAAAAAAGACTGCCTAAAATACTATGCATATTAAGCCATTTTACATTTTAACCCTTAGTCTTTTAGATTTGCATAATTTTTCCTTTGCTGTATTATCAGGCTGTCTTCACCAGCACTTAAGGACTATTTCTCTGGTGTTAGAACATGAGAGAGGGAACAGTTTTCAGGAAGTCCTTTTTTTATGGAAATCATTTACCTCCTCGCAGCCACTAGCAGTGAACATGGGAAAGAGCAGATACCCAAAGGACTATAAATCATGCTGCTATAAAGACACATGCACACGTATGTTTATTGCGGCACTATTCACAATAGCAAAGAGTTGGAACCAATCCAAATGTCCAACAACGATAGACTGGATTAAGAAAATGTGGCACATATACACCATGGAATACTATGCAGCCATAAAAAATGATGAGTTCGTGTCCTTTGTAGGGACATGGATGAAACTGGAAAACATCATTCTCAGTAAACTATCGCAAGGACAAAAAACCAAACACCGCATGTTCTCTCTCATAGGTGGGAATTGAACAATGAGAACTCATGGACACAGGAAGGGGAACATCACACTCCGGGGACTGTTGTGGGGTGGGGGGAGGGGGGAGGGACAGCATTAGGAGATACACCTAATGCTAAATAACGAGTTAATGGGTGCAGGAAATCAACATGGCACATGGATACATATGTAACAAACCTGCACATTGTGCACATGTACCCTAAAACCCTAAAGTATAATAAAAAAATAAATTAAAAAAAAAAAAAAAAAGAACACAAAACTTACATTTTCTTCTTAACCTCATGTAGAAATTTCACTGAGGTATAGTATATTGCTAGTTATTTGTATGTATTTTAATTAATGCCCAACACTTTGAATGCTCACAAAGAATATTATCACTAGAAAATTCAGTCTTATCTTTTCCAAAATAAATTATTGGATAGTGTTACTTAGTACAGGACTATCGGAGAACCTGCCCCCGATAGTCACATAGGTTCTTTTCTATTTTCCCTAAGTGTTGGCCGGGTTGAGAAATAAAGGGACAGAGTACAAAAGAGAGAAATTTCAAAGCTGGGCATCCGGGGGAGACATCACATGTCGGTAGGTTCCATGATGCCCCAGGAGCCGTAAAACCAGCAAGTTTTTATTAGGGATTTTCAAAAGGGGAGGGAGTGTGCAAACAGGGTGTGGGTCACAGAGATCACGTACTTCACAAGGTAATAGAATATCACAAGGCAAATGGAGGCAGTGTGAGATCACAGGACTGGAGCAAAATTAAAATTGCTAATGACATTTCGGGCACCATTGTCATTGATAACATCTTATCAGGAGATAGGGTTTGAGAGCAACCAGTCTGACCAAAATTTATTAGGTGGGAATTTCCTCTTCCTAATAAGCCTGGGAGCGCTATGGGAGACTGGGGCTTATTTCATCCCTACAGTTTCGACCATAGAAGACGGCCACACCCAAGGGGGCCATTTTAGAGGCCCACCCTCAGGGGTGCATTCTCTTTCTCAGGGATGTTCCTTGCTGAGAAAAAGAATTCAGCAATATTTCTCCCATTTGCTTTTGAAAGAAGAGAAGTATGGCTCTGTTCTGCCCGGCTCACCAGCGGTCAGAATTTAAGGTTATCTCTCTTGTTCCCTGAACATTGCTGTTATCCTGTTCTTTTTTCAAGGTGCCCAGATTTCATATTGTTCAAACACACATGCTCTACAATTTGTGCAATTCAATCATCACAGGGTCTTGAGGTGACATACATCCTCCTCAGCTTATGAGATGACAGGATTAAGAGATTAAAGTAAAGATAGGCATAGAAAATCACAAGGGTATTGACTGAGGAAGTGATAAATGTCCATGAAATCTTCACAATTTATGTTTAGAGCTTGCAGTAAAGACAGGCATAAGAAATTATAAAAGCATTAATTTGGAGAACTAATAAATGTCCATGAAATCTTCACAATCCACGTTCTTCTGCCATGGCTTCAGCTGGTCCCACCGTTTGGGGTCCCTGACTTCCCGCAACACAGGACAAGAGTGTATACTCTGGAGTCGTGCTGCCAGGTTGAATCCTGACTCTAACACTTGGCCGTATGAGTTTGGGCAAGTTATATGATGTTTTGTGTGTGTTTTAATTCTCATCTATGATATTGGAATAATGACAGGACCTACCTCATAGAATTGTGAAGATTAAATGAGATATTATAGGTAAACTAATTAGAACAATATCTGACACATAATAAGTGCCCTTAAGTGTTAAATGATAATGATGTTATTGTTTTGTGTTACAGAATTAGTGTATCTGCGGAAAATTGGCCAAAACAAATTCTGATGGATCTTCTTTATTGCTGTTTAAATATTTCAGACAAAATGAAATATAACCTAGAATATGAACAGTGCTAGATATGCATACTTGAAACAAAAATGATCATGATCAGTTATATATTTCTATTTTACTAAGATTTTTTCTCTTATAAAAATAAATTATACCTTCTAATAGTAAGGAAATTGCCTCTGCCAGTTTTTATTGTTTAATTTGTTTTAATTTCAAACATTAAAATAGCACATTAATTGATCAAGGAGTCTCAATTAATTTCAAATGCTGCAAATATACTAATATTTATTCATGGCAGTCACAGCAGGGGTAGAGGGACAGGAGACAACCATCTTCTAGAGGAAGAACTTTTAAAACAATTATATTAATTCCATTTATAGGAAAAAGAATAATTCATAGAAAAATTAATGTTACAGTTCCTAAAAGCATGTTCCAGTTACTATTCCCAAAACAATGTGTCAGATTCTATTGTATTCATTGGCTATTAGTCATTTTGGCAGCTTGGGCTATGCTGCCACTAACAGTATGAAACTAGCATACTATCTTCTAGTATACACAAAATTGTATAGATATCTTGTCTCTCTACCAGACTGTTGCTCCTTGAAGGAAAGCATTAACCAAGCCTGTTCTGTATTCCCCATATTCAGTACAGTACTTTGTCCATAGAAAGCACTCAGTAGATTCCAAAGGGATCATACAATTTTAAAGCCACAGGAGAAAGACCTTCATTAGATATGGCTAAATTCATGAAGTATTTATGTAATGTATGAAAAAATATATATACTAACTCTACAGTAAAGGAATGAAAAAAGTCTGGAAAGATACTTTTCCCCATGAAGCCTGCTTTCCCATTGCTCCTTTGCGGTTTCCCAGTCTTGTTCCTCTTCCTGTCACTCATGGTGCTAACACAGATGCCTCAGGACACCGCTTGGCTGGGTGCATCTACAGGTGTTCCCTGCGTATCTGGAACGGCCTTGTTCGGCAGATTCTCTTGCTTGTGTATGTCCCTGTCTCTCCCTCTAAACTGGAGCCCTGTGAAGGCAGAAATCATTCTTGTCTTGTGTTGCATTATTTTTGTCTAGTGTGTAGTGGTCCTGTGTAAAGAACACTCATATATAATAATGATTGAAGTAAATATCTAGCTCTGCTGTGGGCTAGCTGTGTGATTTGGAGGAAGTCTGTTAGCCTCTCTGGGCCTCTGTCCATCTCTCTAGAAAGAGATGAGGCTGGACCTGATCAGGGTTTGAAATGAGGTGATCCATTTGCTGATTCTGATCCAGAACGGTGTTTTTATTTTTATTATTTCTTGTTTGTTTTTACAGAGAAGCGTGTACTCCCATTTTGCTGCAAGACTCCCTTTCAACTTTCACCTTTGTGCTCAGTGCTATCCTCCAAGCTCCTGCAGGCACTCTGGCATAGGCTGAAGCTTTGTGTTACCTTTCTGTTCTAAGATTTGGAGTCTGTGGTTTTAAGACATGCATGATTTCGTGCTTCACCTCCATTTACTTACAAGCAGGAGCTTCATTTACATTGTCTCGTCCTCTTGAGTATCATTTGTTTTGACTCTTTCCACCTGGCAAAGCTTTTGGATTTCAAAGCTCACAAATTCCTGCTGTTGGCTGTGCCCTTTACTTTAACAGGGGTGATTATATCTTCTCTCTAGATATTTTTATTAGCACCCTACAGGGTGTGAATTTTTGGCATTATGATGAAGATAAAAGGAATAGTGGGAAAACAACATCTTTCGGAATATATACCCACACATGAATTTTAGAAATCCTATTATTCATTTGAAATTATTTATTTTCCTTTCTATGGTTTATACCTATGAGTCCATGTTGGTTATGGAGATGCATGAATACGTTTTGATTCTGAACTTACCAGCAAAATTCATAAGTAAGTATACATACGTACTATAGACATGTTAATAACTATTTAATTAGTTATAACCCAGGATTTTTTTTTCCAGGGCAAAACCAATATAAAAATGGGGTATAATCCTCAGTGAATCTGTTGTGTGAGGTCTGATTACTTCTATGACGTGGCATTCTCTAAATATTGCTGCTTATTAGATTGAAGTATAGTTGACATAGACCCATATTTAGTTAGAGTGGGCCATAACATGCCTTTGTTGAGTAAAAATGTTAATATAACTAGTAGTTATGAACAGTGAGATGAACTTCTGCTGTTTTTGCACTCAAAAAAAGTAACAAATGTAAATTTTGTGAGTGTGTTTTCTGTACTGAGTAGAATAGCAGCCATTACATTGAGAAATAGGTGACCGTTTGGCTGACGATTGCTGCCTATTTTAGAACATTCTGTATGGTTAGCTCCTTGAAGCATAGATTCACAATAGGAGCAACTTTCAAATCTGATAGAAACCCGTGAGACATACACATGGGCCTGTTCAAATAATTGAACTCCCTTCCACTTATGACTATCTTATTTGCCACTTGGTGCAGCCCCGAAGATTGTACAAGCTGTGAAGAAGCCACTTGGATATGGTTTAGCAGTCTCAAAGCAATCATTTCAGCTTCCGTCACAGTAGACCTACTTTATGGAGCACCAAGGGGCACTGTCATTAAGAATACTAAGGAAGTAATTGCTTGTACATGGCCCTGAGTAGTTCCTTCCCTTCTATATAGTTTGCATGCTTTTGCACTGTTATTCTCCACGTTGTTATTTCAGATATTAGGAGATTTGTGGTCACTGGCTATAGATGACCTTATTATGCAACAATCTGATGTTTGAAGCAGCAGTATCTAGATATGTCAGTTTCTTATATATAGCTTTGAATAAGTGTTTCTGCTTTGGAGGAAGCTCTACCTATCTGATACATCTGTAAATGTGGCAAGTTAAAGATTACCATGGTCAATACAGTCTTTCTCCACCTTTGGTCTTATTACCCTCACTCTATGTCAAGTGCTTTATCTCTTCTGGAGAAGGGAGCTTGAGTTTACTGAGGACTCAATGTGCTTGCCATCAATGCCTACTCACTTAAAAGACATTTATTATTACTTCATAGGTAAAATTTATTGATTAATAAAATATCTGAAATGAATAAGGGGCATTAGAGAAGACAGTTCTGATTCAAATTTATTTTTCCCCTTATTTTCTGTAAATATATTTTACCTTATTAAATGTGTGTGAGTGCATAACAATGAGAAAGAGAACGAATGAGAAAATGTGGGCACACACTCTCTCAGAATAAAATCTTACTCTTGTGTGTGATTTTGTTCTGATGCCAGGTATCTGGGTTTGAAAAAAATTTTCTAGTGCCTTGTTAATTATGTGTTCACCATTATTACATAAGTAATTACCTTATGTAATGATATTAATGATATTAAGCTCCATTCAATAAGAGAACTGTAATCCTCAATTGCGCAGACATCCTCGCCTTTAGATATTTATTCAAAATTTAGAGAAAAAGAAAGATACATAGAAGAATTAGATATTTGATCTTTGAAAGGATTTCCAAAAGACTTTTTGACCAAAATTTCAGCGAAGGTTAGTGAAACATAATCAGTGATATATTATTGCATGGTATTAACATTGTTTCAGGATCATGAGAAAGCTCTTTCTATATGAGAAATGCATACCTTTAAATGGATTAGACATGCTAAAAAAGTTTCTAACCTTGACCTTAGCAATATTAATTTTAGGAATTCAAGAGGACACACCAAAAACCATCTAATCCAAGTTTTTACCAAAAGCTGGAATGTCTCCTAAGATCTTCATCAAACATTTGTCCAGGCTCTGCCTGAATACCTCAGAAACAAAAAGTTCATCATCTAGTAAAGTGTAAGCATTGTGGTGTTGGTGAACACTAATTCTGCAGGGTTTTTTTCTGCTTCCAGTGCATCAGCTCTCTTTTCCCCAATGCCATCTCCTGGAGACAAGCAAAGTGATCACATCTTCAATCATCTGAAACATTCCAAATTTCCTGCAGCTGCTTCTCCTTAAGTGTTTCTCCTTAACACGTTATTGAGATTAGGTGCCCTCCTGGTTTCCCTTCTGGATGGGTATTCTCATCCAGCTCTTTCCATAGTTTAAAATATCTCCATAACTTTGTGTCATACTAATGCTTCCTCACTTGTAAGGCACTCCAGAAAGTACCACAGTTTGGTTTCTCCTTTGACCTAAAGTGTGACCTAAAGTGACCTAAAGTGTGTCCTGAAGTGTGTCTCCATGGGGTTATTGATGGTCTCCTGGGCACCAAGCCCTGACTATATTAGTCTCTCTGCAGCATTTGACGTGGTTGGCTGAGGCTCTTTCTTCTTTTGGGGTCCTGAAACCTCCTTCTGCTTCTTCTCAGGCTCTTCTTTGAGTTCACTATTTAAAGCCCACAGTTGGCATTTTCCAAGGTATTATCTGTCAGCTTTTCATATAGTACACATACTTACTGAGTGATTTTATATGGTCTTATGTATTATTATCCATATTTAGATAATTCACAAATACATAATCACCAATCCAGATCTCTCCTAACTTTTACAATTAAGTTGCCCCATGAACTTCCCTAGCTTAGGACCTTGTCACTTCCTACTCATTTTACTACAACAGTCTCAGGACTGGTCTTAGGTGCAATTCATGTATTCCCAGTGGCTAGGCTAAGCTTTCTGAAACAAATAATAATTATCCTGAGTCAAAGACTTCAGTGACTCCCCTTTGCCCACCAAATCCTTTTCAAGCTCCTTAGTTGTTTAGTCCATAGACTTTTTATGACTTACTTCAGGTTACGTCTCCAATCTCATGTAAAACCACTTTCCATCTTAAACTCTAAAGTTATAGTCATAGAGAACCAGACTCTGTGTCCTGAACACTTGGTGCTTTTTCTCCTGCTCTGAGCCCTAGGCTACTGCTTCTGCCTGAAATTCCTGACATTCCCTCTCTCCCTTCTCTTCACATGACTACCTCCTGTACAGCTCAGAGACACCACTCCTCTATCCCATGGCTTACTCTTCCAAAGAGTTGAGTTAAGTGCCTCTCCCATGGACTCGTGGAGCTGCTGTGCACGGTGCACCTCTCTACCTTAGCACTTCTTACACTGTATTATGATCATTCATGTACAGTCAGCCCTCTGTATCCATGGATTCCACATCCATGGATTCAACCAACCTTGATCAAAAATATTTGGGAAAACAAAGAAAAAACAGCAATACAATACTAAAATATGATACAAATGTCAAAACAGAATATAAAGTGATTTATATAGCATTTACATTATGTTGGATCTTATAAGTAATCTAGAAATAATTTAAAGTATACAGGAGGATATTGGTAGGTTATATGCAAATATTGTGCAATTTTATATCAGAGATTTGAGCATCCTCAGATATTGGTATCTTTGGGGAGCCCTGGAACCAATACCCTGTGGATACTGAGGGGTGACTGTACATGTCTCTCCACCACCAAACCATGAGTAACTTGAGGGAAGGGCTATCTTTTCTCATATGTGTAACCCCAGTACTTATGAAAATGACTCTGGCACTTGAATGTATGCCTTAATATTCATTTATTCATTCAGTGAACATTTTTTGAGTATCCATCTGCTGTGGTTTTAGTATGTCCCACAAAATTTGTGTGTTGGAAACTTAATTCCCTATGTAATGGTGTTGGGAAGTGGGGACTTTTGGGAGGTGTTTGGGTCATTAAGAGAAGCTGAATGGATTAATGACACTATGAAAAGGGCTTGCAGGAGTGGATTCTCTCATTCTTCTGCTATGTGAGAACACAACATTTTGTCCTCTCTTGCCCTTCCACCTTCTGCCACATGAGAACGCAGCAAGAAGGCCCACACCAGATGCCATAGTCTTGATCCTAAAATTCCCAGTTTCCAAAACTGTGAGAAATAAATTTCCATTCATTATAAATTACCCAGTCTGAGATTCTCTGTTATAGCACCACAAAATGGGCAAAAATGCTATTGTCTACAAAGGGCTACAATAGATGTTACTGGTAAGATAAAAATGAACTGGCTCTTATGAAACTTACTAATAATTAAACAATGTCTTTATTCCCTTTAAATGTTATTTCATTTTTTATTTTAAAATGTGGGATCATTTAAAATTTTCATCTTGCTATAAACCATATTAGCTAGTTTTCCTGTCTGTGTCCTATGTAGATTTGTTCTTTAGAACATACTTTGGGTTGCAAAGTGTGCACTTAGTGCCAACATTTATCTCCTTTCATCCTCAGAGTAACTCTATAATGTCCGTATTGTTATTCTCTTACGTGTGAAAAAACAGAAAGTTGCAGACTGTGTTAAAGCAGAGTTTCAAATTCAAGGCCCTAGAGCTTTACACTAAGCTGATCTAGAAGCTCTTTTTGCCTTTATTTAAGGCACTGATAACAAATGCTGAATGAGAAGGAGCTGAACTCTGAGCCCCCAGAACTGACATTACAGATCTTTTTCCTAGTGGCACCATCCATTTATCAGACATTCTTATCAATCTTCCTAGTAGGCAGCCCACCTTTCTTCATCCTGTCCACAAGGACATTACAAAGAGCTCACTAATGCCTTGCAGAAATCACTCTCTGCCATCTCCATGGCATTGCCTGTATCTACAAATCGAATACCCCAGCAAGTGGGGGAAACGGAACTAGATGACCCGAGATTCAGTCCCTGCTCAATACTGAGCCTCATAAATATGTGTCAGACTAATGACTGACTTGACTTTCTTCCCTATTCTTTTCATTACAGCCACCAATAACTTGCAGGTGCATAAATACTGAGTGTAATTACCCTTTAAGTCCTTAGGTGTGCTACATTACTATTGGTATGAATACAAAACAAAAACTTTCTTCAGAGATTGGATGGCTTCCTTGCATGAAATGCACATAGTTGTGTATCTGTTTTAATCAGCTTTCTGCTTGCTCCAAAGAAAAGATTTCTGAAATCATGCACTCCCCAACTAGTAGTTGTACTAAGTGGCTGGGCAAGCAGGACTGAACCCAACTGTGTTGAGACTTCTTTCATCTCCAGAGAAAAGGTGCATCAGGCAGCCCTGCCCTGGATAGGGCCTGAGAATGAGAGCCCATTTGACAGGGGATAGAAAGAGTACCTGGCATACCTAGAAAGAGGCTGAGTAGGGTCGACTCCCCGGAATTGGGCACTGTTAGGTTCCCAGCCCCAGTTTTCCACTGCTGCTTGATAGTGCAATCAGGAGTAACAGTGGGAAACAAATTAAATAATAGATTGTTTACAATGTATTTTTAGCAGTTTTCCCCCACAAGGGTTAATGGCTTATTGCTTTAAAAAAAATAGTAACACAACTCTTGTACATAAAACCATCTCCTTTTTATTTTTTAAAACTTTCTTAGGAGGATATGACAGTACCAATACAAGTGGCACCTAGCAATTGTTAAGTTGTAATTTTAGAAATAAAAAATGTGTTCACAATGATCCTGTGTTTTGAAAGAAAAATTTAGCATAAACTCTGATATACCATCTGGCATTCAAATCACATTAAAAAACATTCATAGTAGTGTGAATTCTCCTAGGACAATGCTGGTAAGGAACAGGAGACTGAATTGAACAACCTTGAAGAAAATAAAACCCCTTTTGGCATTACTGGTTTCTGTGTGATCTTCTCTGTTAGTACTCCAATTTTAGTATGATCTTGATCAGAAAGGCATAATTTATAGACAAAATTTCAGGATGGGACTTTGGTTAGTGTCTATACCATGACATTTTTAAAGAAGTTCTGAATTCTCCATTTAAACCTAATGGTTTATTGATTATTCTGAAATTCCAAAAAAGAGCAATAGATTGAACCTTTTGTCTTCCTCAGCCTGCACTAGTAAAAGCAGTAGCCACTGTGTTTGGTACACTTCACACTTTTCAAAGCTGATTCATACTGTGTTTAGTGTGTCTTCGAAAAGACCACTTTTGGCACGGTAATTAGATTCTAAAAATGTAATTACAATAGAAACAACAACCACCACAAAAAACCTTGTGGTTTAATCTCTCCATATTTATGTAATCATTTTGAAATAGTACATAAGTTTGGAACTTACAGAAAAACACCATTTATAATTGTGCTGCATTTCAGTGACTACTGAGGACAAAGAATTCTTATATAATACATTGTTGTGGCTTTTTGGAACCCCAGAGCTCATGTAACCATTATTATAAAAGAAATCTATCATTTTTGTTTTTCATTTGAAGTACAATACTATTATATAACCCATTGGATATTTTGTGCTAAATTTTAAACTGTGGTAAATGAAAAATATTTAACTTTGATTTCAAAGCCCATAGGAAGATAGTTTTGAAAATTCAAAATTTATTTCCCTTAACTTTCCTGAGTTCAGCTCTATATGTCCCTTAGGTAATGATTACGAAGTATGAGCTTTGTACTTGTAGAGCTCACATTAGTGAGCAAGTGGGTTCTGGAAATTACTGTTCTTTACAGTCTTCCTGAGGAGATAGATAACAAGTATTAATGTCCTTTAGCTGAAACAAACTAAAACACAAGTTATGATTGACTGAAGGTTTTATCATCTGTGATTTACAAGGAAACCAACCTCTTGGAATGACTTCTCCTCAGCCTCCCAGATACGCTGGAAGAAGTTGAGAATATTTGGTGAATTAATTCTATAAATGCTTGCTCACTGACTGGGGCCATTTAAAAATAATGAGGAGGAAGATAATTGGTGGGATGTCTTTAAATTTTGTGTCTTGAATTTTTTTTTAATCCAGTTATTTGTTCTTGTAGAACATATAATATTTTCATGTTTCTTGGACGTACCGACTGTACACGTTGCTGATTTGGAAGCAGTTGCAGCATCATTTTTCCTACCCAAGGAAAAATTTATAAATAGTACTGATCAGTATCCAATGTGTATTTTTTTTTAGCTGTGACTGAATTGTCTTTAGTGGGTGTATTTTTGGTGTAAAACTACAATGTTGTATTATGATATCTTCTATGAAATAGATTTTAAAATCTATATATTCTAGATGGAAATGTAAAGGATAACATTAGAAAAATGCAGTAAATGGTTAAATATATTCACTCATCCATTCAAATATTCCATCAGTCAGCATTCATCAAGGGCCTACTATGTGTCAGGGACTGTTCCAATAAGAATGTGTTGAAAATGTTCTCTGTCCCAGGAACCATGTGAGACTTTCCAAATACAAAGTTCATAAAGCACAGCTGTGTTCTTCGGGAGCTACAGATCTGTGCTATTGTGGGAAGCAGAGATGAGTACTTAGTAGCTGATTAGGTCAGGGAAAAGTCCCAAGGTTATGGGGCAATGGTCCTCATAACTATTGGACTGAATTACTTTTATTCAATTCTTAGGCACAGACTATATCTAACATCTAATCATTTCTGGGAATGGCAACAAAGGCAAGCAGGTGAGAAATTTTGGAAAAGAGTCAGTATAGAGATAGCATAAATGCCTTCTTCATGAAACCTTTAGCAGTCAGACTGGTCAAAGATAATCACTGTACCTCACAAAGCTCATGGATCTGGTGTCATACATCTGTATCTACATGACTCTCTGTCTGCTCCCTATGCACAGCAGCTCAGAGCTCCAAGAGCAAGGATTCCAAGAGACAGTAAGTGGAAGGTACAAGTCTCTTATGTTCTTATGTCCTTTTTCATTAGAAAAAGGAAAGATATCAAATAATTTATTTTTTGGAGCCCTCTTTAAAATGTTGCTGTCTGCCTGGCTAGCATGCCAATATACTAGTGATATTTTTAGAACCACATGAAAATCCAAATGTAATATAATCCCAGTTCATAAAATAAAATGTACTATTGCATTGATTTTCTGGTTTGCACTGTGTAGAAACTTACCCAGTGAATTTTGCCATTCAATAATTGCCCTTTGGTTATCTCTCCTAAAGAGTATATTTTATGATACACTATTAATGGAGGAAAAGATTACTCTATCAAATGCTGTTTACCTGTTGATCACACTGCTGCTTTACATTACTTAACAAATATTTTTGCATAGTCCTAATGGATTAATTATGCATGTATATTCTATGTATTATACATTGATAGAGATAGCTATAGTAATTCCTGACTTTCTTAAGCTACACAGGAATAAAACTCATTTCTTTAAACTTTTAGTGTATATGTGAGTGGATATGTGTGTGTTAAAATAACATCTTCACACATCGCTAGTTTCAGTAAGATAAAATTTCAAGGATGATTCCCTCTAAAGTTTTTAGGTGGTAGAAGATAAGACGCTGGACAAAGGGGACATTCTCATCTTACTACAGTGTATCACACAATTAGGCACTTTATGGGGGATTTTATGTCTTCTGCTAAAATAGCCAGCATTGGACAATTTCAGAAACAGGATATTGGAATGATCAGACCATTGGTTGGTTCTGCTATGGTAACTTCTGTTTGCCTAAAGAGAGTGATGTTTGTTTGATTTGAATACATGTCAGAAAATAGAGAGTGTTCTTTGTTTCAGGCTTCTTGAATCATCCCATGCCAGAAACAGCCATACCACAAGATTTCTAGCAAGTCAAAATGCTTCTTTTTCACCTTCTGTGATAAGAGATTCTTTAACAATGTCAGAAGATATTTGTAATACGTTACATGGATTAAACAACAGGTTATAAAACAGTGTGTACATTAAATTATAGCCCTTTTATGTTTTACACACAGAAAAAGACTTCATGTGGTACCATTGTGGTTATGTCTCCAGCACGATCTCTGGTGTAGTTCAAAGAGCCCAGTTTTAAATCCCAGTTTGTCCACTTACTGGAGATGTGATCCTTGACCCTGAGCAAGCTACTAAACATTTCTGGGCCCTAATTTCCTCATTTGCAAAATGGAGACAATGTTAGGGTTTGTAAACTAATGACTAAATATATATAAATAATTAGGACAGTGACTGGTACAGAGTAAGTGCTCAATATTATTAAAATTATATTACTGCCATGAATGCATAATATTAATAGTACTTATCTTTGGATAATGACCTTAAAAGTGATTTTTATTTTCTTATTTATAATCGTATTTTCTAAATTGTCTAAAATGCACTTGAATAAAGGTGTTATTCAAATAAGAAGAAAAAGGGCGAGTATACTAATTTATACAAGACATCTTCAAGCACAACTTCAGTTATCTTTAACATCTTCTAAAGAGAAACCACTCTGTACCATTCTAATTTTTATTTCATTTTTACCTTTCTTCTTAATGCATTAAAATTGGAATGTTACTAAGTTACTAACATCTGAACAGCTCCACAAAAGTAAGATTAGCAGACAAAAATGCGAGTTGTTTTTTTCTTAAAATATTATTCATAATAAATATTGACAGACTTTTATCATTTGTTGTAACTTCATAGGTTTCTTTTTAAAATTAACTACTTATTTTGTTCTAATGTAAAGTGAATCACAGGAAAATGAGAAAAGCAAAATTGTATGCTTGAGGGAAAAAAATTTAATAAGTCACTGGTAATTCAGTGCTAGTTTGTAAAAGGGACGGATGGATTTTAACAATTTTCTTATATGTTTAATTGGGAAGAAAAACAAGGTTCTTTATGGTAGAACATAAACATACTTACTTTCTGTTTTTAATTTGTTAAGCAAATTAATCAATATAATATATGTGGCTAATAACCATTTAAATCGTTTTTAAATTTTATATTGGCAAGAACACTTAACATGAGATCTACCCTTTTAACAAATTTTTAAATGTACAATGCATTATTGTTGACTAAGCATAATGCTGAAAGCACATCTCTACAACTTATTGATCTTGCTTGACTAAAACTTTATGTCCATCGATTAGCAATTTCCCATTTTTTTCCTCCCCTCAGCCGCTGATAACCACCATTCCAGTCTTTGAGTACATGAATTTGACCATTTTATTAATTTTTTTCTTAAAAATACTTTTCTTATTTTCTTATCAAAAACAGCATTACTTGTTAATTATGGAAATTTTATTGAAAAGTAGACACTGGGAAAGAAATAAGTATCACTTGTTATCCAACCTCTAGAGATTATGGCATTAGACATTTTTTGCATATATCTTTTCATTATCTTTCCATACATGTATATTTCGATGTTTTTTTAATAAATGGGATCAGACTGCATGTGGCATTTTGGAACCTATTTTGTTCATTTAGTGATATCTTTCCAAGTCATTAGCAATCGACTTCACCACTATTCGTGATGGCTTCATGAAAGTTCATAATTAAATGTATCATAATTTTTTTAAAATTTTATTTTATTTTAAGTTCCAGGATAAATGTGCAGGATGTGCAAGTTTGTTACATAGGTAAACGTGCTGTGGTGGTTTGCTGCACCTATCAACCCATCACCTAGGTATTAAGCCCCCCATGAATAGCTGTTTATCCTGATGCTCTCCCTCCCACCACCCTCCCCACCCTGACAGGCCCAAGTGTGTGTTGTTCCCCTCCCTGTGGAATTTGACCATTTTATATACCTCATATGAGTGGAATCATGCAGTATTTATCTTTCTGTGATTGGCTAATTTCACTTAGCATAATGTCTTCAAGGTTCATTCATGTTGACACATATGGCAGAAATTTTCTTCATTTTTAAGGCTGCATAGTATTTCACTGGACATATACACCACATTTATTTAAATTTAACTTTTAGGTTCAAGGGTACATGTGCAGATTTATTATATAGGTAAACTTGTTTCATAGGGGTTTGTTGTATAAATTATTTTGTCACCCAGGTATCAAGCTTACTGCCCATTAGTTATTTTTCTGATCCTCTCCCTCCTCCCACCCTCCATCCTCCAATAGGCCCCAGTGTATGTTGTTCCCTTCTGTGTGTCCATGTGTTCTCATCATTCAGCTCCCATTTATAAGTGAGAACATGCATATACCACGTTTTTAATACATTCATTTTTTGACGACTGTTTAGATAATTTCCACATTTTGGCTAATGTGGTAATGCTGCAGTGAACATCCAATGCTAATATCTCTTCAAGATCCTGATTTCAATTCTTTTGGATAAATGCCTAGCAGTAAGATTCAGCATTCAAATATTTACTAGCTAATCTATTTTAGTTTGTAAAAATGGCATTTGCTTGAAAATAGCATACAAATAGAATATCCTAGCACCTTAGATAATGGGTCATATTATATAGACAAATGAGCTGAAGATCAATCCAGATTTTAGTGTGATGGATATTTTCTCAGTCTTTTTCCTCCTGATTTAATTTTATTAAGTTTAATAATTTTCTTCTCAGATTTAGTACTGTTCTACTCTTATCTATATGTATATATTCACATATATATGAGTGTGTGTGGTGTGCGTGTGTGGTGTGCATGTGTGTGTTATAAGGAGCAGCTTGGAGATTCACTTTTTACCTCTACAATGTAAGTTTATTATGGCTGTAAACTCTTATGTTGTAATTTTACTTTCTGCAACTTATTATGGAAAACAATATAAATATTTGTAACACTAATATTAAAGAAGCATTTAGCTCTTCTTTTCCCTGGGTTCCATGGTCATAGATCCAAATTTTAGGAGCTGGAAGATTCCATTCCCCTTGGGTTGTGGTTGAGGCAATGCATAGTAGAGAGTGGTCATTAGGTTTTCTGTGCCAAGTTGTGACTAAGGCTAGGTCTTGTGGCTGAGACAAGCTTCTCAACCTTCAGCACAATTAGTTGAGAATAAAAGATTTCATAACTGGTTTATCACCATGAAAAGGAACTCACACAAAAAAAGTTTAAAAAAATAGATGACTGTAACAACTCTCCAACTAGCACAAAAATACATTCTTGGTAAAATAATGTCTCAGCATGAAAGCCTTCGGGTTTGTACATTATGAATGGGTTTGTGAATGAAAAATGGATTTTGAATGTGAAAAATGAAGCCAATATAGACTTAGTATTAAACTTTAAAATACTTTAATGACTTTTAAGTTCCCCTATAAGATGGGCCAAGCATTTTCTGAGTAAGGGCATATGAGTATATTATCATTTTATCATCTTTAAAGGAAGGTTTATTTCCTTTTTTCCTTAATGTTGAACGTTTAAGATTAGATTCCTGATCAATTACAAGGCACACATATAATTAACATCCAATGACTAGACCTACATGGAATGGAGATAACCTCTGTCTGATAAAATTGGGTGAGTCCCTCATCAGTTTTTCCTGCCTCAGATATATGCAGTGTTATTCCTAATAAGTTCTTCCTCTCTGTATTTCCTGCCTAAATAATCCACCTGCTTCTGAAAAAGATTTGGGGTTCTTTTTGCAGGTGTATCATTTTTTTGATATCCTGAAGCAGTTTCTAATAGCATTTCTCAGCACAGGCAATAAACTTCACAAATGCTCTGTTTATTAACTAGAAGACTTGCACATCTCATTAGGAATTTTCAGGGAACATATTTTTCTTCCCTGTCATTTTCTTTTTTCCCAAAAGAACAGATTCACTGTGTAGGAAAGGAAGATAATTTGACTGTCTGCATTGTGAACTTGGTAACTTATTTTTGTAAGCAAACATTGGAGAAAAACTTCCAAAACATTTTTATTTAACTGAGTGAATTGGAATGTAAACTAAAGATGATGTTTATTTTATGACATGAAAAAATAATAATAACAAAAATATGTTAATTTATATTACTTTATAATTTTGAAAATAAACTTTGCTGAATATAATCCTATGTGATTTTTGTAGTCTGTTGATAGCAGTTGTATTGTTACTAAGCTGCCAAGAGGTCTTACAGGTTATTAATGACAAACCAAGCTTAGAAGTTATGGATACTGTCAGTGCAATGATACATATCATCTTGATGGTGATTTTGGTTATAAATAAATCATAATGACAGCTCAAAACCTAAAAAATTAGAATAAAGGAAAACCAAGGTTGGTATTTTAAGCAAATGATGAAAAACCTAATCAAAGACTGAAATCTAGACTTTGGTATTTAAACAGCATTCATTCAACTAAAAATTTAAAAATAATTTTAAAATTAAAAAACAGTATTCTTTTATTTTTTCCTGCCCTCTCTACTGTCTTTCTCTCCCTGTAGCTTCAGCAGAAAATATCAAGAATTCTCTTACTGATTCTATATTAGGAGTCAAGCCAAATTTATAGCTTGGATTTGAAAGAAAAATGTTTAGAAGTCCTGGAACTCCATCTACCAAAGTATATAAATTATGTCACTTCTAGTAAAAAAACTGTTTAGGGAAAAAAGCTTTTTTCTGCCTGAGAAACTTTAGTTGAGAGATTATTTTGCATGTGACTTCACATACTTTCTGTAAGAAATTAGCTACACTAAAATCCATGATTTATTGTTGTCTAGCTACGTAAAAGCTTACCAAAGTGGTCATTGGTTCCTGCCTTTAATAATGGAAGAAAGGGGAGGGAGAAAGGATAGGAGGAGGAAAAATGGAGACAGAGAAATCAAATATGTGGAAAAAGAACAGTTCCAAGTGCACCTCAGTGGGCCAAACAGAGCATTCAATACAGTGTATTAACATGGGCTTGAATAATTCAAACTTTCAAACCACAGGAAGAGGCTTTCCAGGGGGAGGAAAAGTCACCATAATTAAAGCTTTACTGGCACATGGAGGCAGCTGTATCCTCCGACAGACCGAGAAAATTGGACATGGCCTAATAGCCTAAGAGAACGGGGATGCTGTGGGGTAGCATTGTTTGAGAAGTGTTAGGTTTATTTTGGCGTTCTCCAATTATAAAGTCAATTCTCTGGATACCAGCTTCTTTTACATATTAATGGTCTAACCCTGGCATATGGCAAGAATGCAGGATTCAACTCAGACTGCTTGAAAAAGGAATAGTGAGTTCAAAGATGCAAAGATGCCAGTCGCTGCATGTTACATTTTTGAGAGGTAGCCTTCAAAGTAAACAAGAAAAATGGGATTTTTTATGTCAATATGTGATTCATTTTAGAAAGAATGTTTCTTCACTTAGTCTCTCCACATAAGGTACTTACAGGTTTCCAAATATTATATACATTTATTATACATACCCATAAACTCATACATACACATACAGTTTCTGAGTTTTATTTAAAGATTATTTCAGTATATACCTTCTTTTCCATAGCAAATTGAAATGCCTACCTCAACTCACTGCTTTAAAGTGTTCAAAAATCCCAGTTGATTTTGATTCATCCAAATGCCAAGACTCATCAGCACCTTGCTTTTTTTGTAAAAGGTGCTTATTTTTCCCCTTGAGTGCACTTCCTACTTGAAATTTCCTGCCATCTCCCAATGTCTTCTGCAAGGATGTTAATTGTCATGCTTGCTTTCTGGGGACTGAATACAGCAAAGGGTCTATCTGAAATAAACAATGCAGTGTGTTCCTGGGGGCCTTGCCAGACAGAAAAGCTAAAACATATTGCTGTGTTCCCTTGGGGATTTCACACCATGCCTGGACTAAGGAAGGTGGAAAAAAGCGGGTAGCAGCAATATTTCCTACTTCCTCTTTTTCTTCTTGACAGCAGAGTTTAAAAGCTTACCTCTCTCTCCAAGTTTGATTTCCCACTTCCCCACTATCCCTAACATCAGTGTAGTGGTGAGCTGTTTTCCAAGTGGCCACAGGGGATTGGAAAATAGGCTTGGAAAACAAGGAATCCAAAGTCTACTCCTCCAGGGAGAAAAGAATTTTATTGTTGTCAAGCTACGTAAAAGCTTACCAAAAAGTGTTTGTAACCTTTTAAAGAAACTTTTCACTACATTTAGGACAACCTTTAAAACTATCAGGACAAAAGTGTGTTATACAGAACCATCATTCCAAGAATTAGATCTGACACTATAAAACTGCACTGGCATACTTTGTAAAGTACAGCTCATTTAAAATCAGTTATTTTAATTAAAGCTTCTTGTTACATGTTATTATGTAAGTTATACTATGGACTAAGGATGCAGTAACAAAGTAAGTGAAACACTGAGATACATTGGAAGGGATCAGAGTTGGAGATATGATACGTTATTTGGGGAAATGGTCTACCATATCCTAGAATATATCTTCTTATTCTGAATTCCAAAATTAAATGGTATCTAAACTCTTACTTTCATGCTCAAAATCTGTTTCTAATAAGAACTTTGCCAAACTTATAAGGCTTATCTTTCTTATAAGCCTTACTTACAAGGCTACTGTCTTATGTTAAAGAAGCAGAAGTATGTGCCCTCAAAAGGTACCACAAACCCATTGATGTGAAGCTTACATTTACAGATTGCAATGTTAGTTTGATGATGATTTGAGGTTTTATGAATTTATTACTTATTTATTACTTCAGCTCTGTCTACAGCTGAAGGCGCCCTACTTTGGTTTTAATGCTGAATTGTGAATAAGCAGGTCAGATTACCTTCAAAGGCATACAAATTGAAATCAGATCTCTGAAGGCTCATCCAAAGGAGAAGAGATGAAGTCTCTTATTTACTGCCTTTAGAAATATCTTACTTTTGAATGGGGAAAATAATTGTACTGAAATCAACTTTAAATACACCATTTACAATGTGTAAGGCAGCAAAATGTAGTCAGAAGTAACTTAATAGTTTAACATTCAGTAACCATCGTTATGCCACTGGAATGAGTCTTTGATGAACTGGATTTGGAATAACATCTGCTGGCCCAGATTCTCTTTCCCAGCAATGGGTCCCTCTGCCTGTTGGAAGAGGGTGTACCTCCTGAATCTTAGCCTGGGGCCAGAGCCTTCATCTTACCTATTGAAAGGCTACACGATGCTGACCCACAGTCTCCTTTCAGGCTCAGCTCACCAGGCCCCTGTTAAATCTTTCTTAACCTTCATGGCTGCCATCTCCTGCCCTGTATCACCCACTGTATCCTGGGGTAGAGTATCCCATTTGTGCTCAGGAGCAAGTGAAGTCACCCTGAACAATTTTCCCTTTTCCACATTCTTTGTGTTTTCTTTCCCTCTGCCTGGAATACCTTTCTTCCAACGTCTTCCCCCACACCTCATCCCCCACTCTCTCACACATCTTTATCCTGGAAAACTCTCACTTTTTTCAGGTATCACTTAGATATCACTTCTTTGGGAAGCCCTCCCAGGCTGGCTTGGTCTCCCTTCCTGTATCCTTTCCTAGTTCCAGTACCATGTAATTTTGCTTTGGTCCCATTTATCATTCCAAATTAGAATTATATGCCCATTTCTGATCTGTATGGGAACCTTCCTAGCTACTCCATTATATTGGAGGTCAGGGACCAGGATTCACCATGTTGTTTCTACCACTTGTCTTAGTGCTTCTACATAGTAATCTCAGTAAATATTTGTTGAATGAATGAGCACACTGTTTGGAGCCAGCTTGTCCAAAATCTCCCAACTTCTGGAAGGTAGCTGTTCCTCTCCCACCAGACCACTGCCCTGCTGCAAGAGACATGTCCTATTTCTGGTACTCCTACTTCTGCTCCTTCCTTTCAAGGTAAATCCAGCCATACCGGGGCCATGTCCTGACCATAATGAGGAGGTTTTCAGGAAGCAATAAAATGGGGACAGCCTTCAGGAGCTAATAGAAATGTGGGGACTGTCCAGAATAGAGAACACCCCCATTTGGCATTTTTATCATTTAGATCTCACTGCAATTGCAACAAAAATCTGGGACAGCTTTGTTAGATGCCATCACTGCATGGTCTAGATTTAGAACTGTGTATAACACATAAAGCACAGATTCCACCTATTTTTCTCTAAATAGAAAGAACAGGTTATAAAGTTGAAATTATGCTTCTGTGGCAGAACTCCATGGTGCAATTTACTGCTCCTTATTTCTCTTGTACTATATTAAGAACAAACACGATTTATAGGGCATTTCCTGAAGCAGCACTTTTACATTTTAGTAACATTGCATATACTTGCTTTTGCTTGTACAGACAGAAATACATTCCTGCTTTCAATTCAATGCTGATAAACACACAAGCACACACATCTAAATATTGACATAGATGCTGATTTTCTTGTAAAGAAATACGAACTTGGAATATTCCTGAAGTTTTAACATACTTAAGTAGCTCCAGATTTCTTTGTCTAATTGCCAGCTAAAGAAATTGACTACTTGTTGCCATTAAAAATTATCGGATATTGATTAGCAGTCCTATAGTTTACTGCCTATTTATCTAAGTGGAATTGATGCAGTAAAGTAGAAAAAGAATGAATAAAAGAAGTTTTCTTCTTGAAGTGCTTGATTCTTTACCAAGCTTGGGAGCTTTTCCTGAGTGGTGACTTACTGATAAACTGATTGTTAGCTGCATTCTGTCATTTGCTGTGGAGAACACATTTCCATCTGGTTTTCGAAAGGAATCCTTTGAGATCTGCATGTGTGCATGAAATTACATGCAGAGAAAAAAGTATGTTCCCCTAGCCTTCGTCTTTTTTAATGTAAATTCACTCAGAGGTTCTTATCACTCCCTATCTGTTTAATTTCTGCTTCAGCAGTGTGCTTCCTCTCACCCAACCTGCCCTCAGCCTTTGGCTTTCTGGAAATTAGTATGCAGTAATCTGAATGCAGCTGACCAAAAATTAAAACCCTGGAGATTTATTATGAGTTTATGGTCCCTCACTTTACTGGACTTTTAAAGAATACTGAAGTATCAGTATTTTAGAAATAAATATGAAAAGACCTCACATTTCTCTTAATTTCTAAATTCTCCTCCACTTCCATTTTATTTTGTTGGACTTCACTATTTATTTGGGAGAAATTTTTCTGCTCTTTTTGACTCTAACCTTGTAAGAATTGTTAAATTTGCAAGCAAAATTATGCAGAAAATGTGACCTTAAGACAGAGAAATTAATAATAATGACAAGAAAAAGAATAATGCTTTAAATTGCCTACATTCAAATTCAAGAAGTAGAAGAATTGAACAGCAAGGATTTCTATTGATTTTGACATTTATTTTTTATTACGGCGTGGTGTTCATTTATGGAGCTATATAAATCTCATAAGAATAATTGAAGAGCACATGTAAACCTGCTCCTTTGCCCCTTTTGGGTCTCCTCCCTCATGACTTAACCCGAATGTCAGGAAGCAGCTGTCAGTCATGAGTGGTAATGTTAAATCACCTATTGTTTCTCCCACTAACCTGCCCCCTCAAAGCCCATCGCAGGTGGCCTTCATCAAAGGTAAGTAATGAGAACCATGGAGATTTGTCATCAGTGATAATTAGGGTGACCATTTCATGTTTGGAAAATTTTAACATATATTTTAAAACGACAGAGTAAAAAAAAATAGTCATCTTTTTGTTCCTTTGTAATTACAACTATAACCTCGAAAAGGCAACCTGCAATGAGAGCATTTTTGCTCAAGAAGGGATATAAGAATAACTCTCTGGAGCTAACTCTTTTAAAACTACCTTGAATAATATCTGCATATGGCTTTTCCCAAAGTTAGTGAAATTTCCACGTGTGTACTCAAGTACGGAGCAGTTTAGAATACATTCCCTTATCGGGAACTATTTCCCCTTCCCTTTGCCTATGAAATGTTTTGTGCAAGAAGCATTATAACCCATGAATGTATCCATTAACTCCAGAGATACAAATGGAATGGGAAAAAGGAATGGGGAAAAAATTAATATTTGCATTTATACAAAAAAATTTATGATTTTTATAATTACTGTTACTGTTTGTATAACTACTGTTGTAAGCAGAAGTGTATTAGGTTGGTGCAAAAGTAATTACGGTTTTTGCCATTAAAAGTAATGTCAAAAACCTCAATTACTTTTGCACCAACCTAATATTTCCTCTTGCAAAGAAGCAAAAGAAATATAATTTATTTTTTCCTTTTCCTAGTTCTGCTTATTACTTATGAATCATGGGCAGACAATACCATATTGATACTCTAACTCAGAAGAGCCACTCTTGGGTTACAGAATTTAAACAAGAATTAAGTCAAGAATTAAAAAAAGAAAACAGCTTTAATAATGTATCATCCTTATAGAGGAGGAAGTGATTCTGCAAATATTTGAAACCTTAAATTGAAAAACCATGAATCTTGTGGTATGTGGTCTTATAAACAAAACAAACAAAAACCCCAAAATACTCTGACTATAGAATTTCCACTGAGGTGAGAGAAAGTCAGACTGCGAAAAGGGTAAAGCTGAAAGGTCATATTGATGACCTTTGCTAGATGCACCACTCCCTTCATATTGCAGCTTCCTAATGCAGCCAGAGGATCATAGTATCTTCCAACAAGATCTAAACTAATCCCATGCTGACCATCATTCCATTATTTCCTTACATAAATACAAGGATATAGGAAAGAGCAAATATTTTATGCAAGGTAAGTTATGTGGATCAAGTGGGAAAAAAGAAACAAATGCATATGCTTGAAAAATAGGCCTTTTGTGCCAATTAGACCCCAATCGTTGCTGTAGAAACTGTCCTATATTTTATAAAATATGAGTTAAAGAGTAGAAAATTGAAAATGGAGTGCTGAGTCATTTAATGTATTTCATCTGGAAACTGTCACCAAAATTTGGGAGTTTTTTTTTTTTTCCCACACTCTCATAGCTTTTGGAGATTTAGCTGTAGCAGGTCATGGGCTAATTTATGTAAATAGAATTTGTACTCATATGAAAAAAAATGCTTTCTGCTTTTTAATAGCTGATCAGAAGAGTACTCTCATTATGTGTAAAAGCATGAGTTACCTGTTGATTACGAAGATACTGAATACTTATTCACTTACAATGCCAATATTTGAATGTTAATTCATTTAACCAATAAATATGTAAATAACATTTTATGTGCATGGCATATGAAGTATTATAAGCACATTCAGAGCAAGGTATTAATTATTAGCATGTCTTTTACAATGTAGTACTCTAGGATGTCCAATGAACTGAGAAACCCATAGATCAATAATTCTAATCCCAGCTCTGTCACCTTAAGAGTCACTTAATTTATTTAAACTTTGGTGTTATTAAAGAACTAAAATGAGCATAGTAAAGGGTTTCCAATTTCCCCCCTTGCCTTCTATGTGCCTTTTATTTGGGGTGGGGTGGGAGGGCAGCTAGTCACCTCTCCAGCCCCATAAATTTTGATCAGCCTATAAACAGCTGTCAGAAAATAATTTTCAGGTGGTGTTTGAGATTGTGCTAATAACCTCAGGCAAGGGGCATGGAAACAGGTAAGGGGACCAACCTAAATTTCCATTAAAGTTGAAAACTGATGCCTAAGCCCAAACTACGAGGACTTTTTCCTATCACAGAAGTCAGCAAACTATAGCCTGTGGGCCAAAGACCTGCACCAGGTTTTGTACATCTCAGAATTAAGAATGGTTTTTATACTTTTAAATGGATGGAGAAAAAATTAAAAAGAATAATATATTGTGATGTGTGAATATTATATAACATTTAAATTTCAGTACCCATAAAGTTTTGTCAGAACACAGCCATACTTGTTCATGTGCTGTGGTTGGCTGCTTTCATGCTGTAATGGCAGAGTTGAAGAGTTGCTCCAGAGTCCAAATGGCCAAATAACCTAAAACATTTGCTATCTGGCCTTTTACAGAAAGTTTCCTGATCCCTACCCTATGCTATAAAACCCTATATATAAAACCCTAACCTTGTTTTAGTTGGGAGCCACCTGGTCATCATGTGCTCTCTGATGCGCATCTGCTGACGAAATCCTCCATGTGAGTCACTTAAATAATTCCCTTTTCACAGTTTCTGTATGTATTGTAAGCATAAAATATATACAAGAATGTGTTAATGTAAAGTTTAGTAACACTGTGTGAAGCACTTAAGAGAATGCTTGGCACAAAGGGACAATGTTAGCTACTACTGGTATTTAGTTGTATAATTAGTTATATGTTTATTGACTTAATAAACATATATTATGTTCTTTTGATTTATAGTTGTATAGTCAGGGAACTAGTAGGTGCTAAGGAGCATGAAGATGACTCTGACACATTCTCAGACTCCAAGGTACTTAAACTCTAGAACATACCCAGATAACAAATGCAAAATAGAATATTGAGTCATAAAGAATTGTAGATAAAGTACTATGAAACTTAGAAAGCAAGAGAGGGGGAGAAGGGAAATCAGGGAAGGCCTCTAATCCCAGCTCTGTCACTGTGTATAGTCAGGTGTTTAGTTGTTGTATAGTTGTATACATAGTTGTATAGTCAGGGAACTAGTAGAAGGGAAATCAGGGAAGGCCTCTAATCCCAGCTCTGTCACCTTGTGTAGTCAGGTGTATAGTTGTATACATAGTTGTATAGTCAGGGAACTAGTAGGTGCTAAGGAGCACAAAGATGACTCTGACATTCTCAGACTCCGAGGTACTTAAACTCTAGAACATACCCAGATAAATATTTGAGCTGATCTTGTCCTTCACCTTGCTGCAACCACTCTTAAAGCCATAAAGTCTTCAAGCCTTCTAATTACCAATACCTGAATATCCTTTATAATCTCAATTTCAAGTATTGCATCCTTAACTGCCACTTGTCTTTCCATCTGGTCCCTTTATTATTCCAATTTCAGAAATTTCTAGGGGCCTGTGATCCATTGATTCTTTATCTTTTCACTGTCACTTACTCTTTTATTTTTACTTTACTCCTACCAGCTTAAGAGTGTATTCCTTCATTCAAATTAGTTTCTTCCTTTAACCTCAGTTCCATCCATAACTAAACACAACTCCCAGTTTATGTGAGGCCTGCTCCCTTGCAGACCAGCCTTTCTAGAGAAAAACACACAACCATGCTGACTATTATCACTTTACATTCATGATCACTAACTTCAAGGGATCCTTAGTGCTGCCCAGAAGCCATGGTATATTTCCTGAGTCCATCATCAGCCTCTCTTCTCAAAACTCCACATATCTTCTCTATTGTCTCTCTCCACTGATCTCCTTTCCTCTTATTTCATTAAAAATAGAAGCATCAGAAGAGAACTTCCAAAGATTTCACCAGCAGAACCATTTGGCCCCAAGCCTTTGTGCCTGCATTCTCTGTCTTCTCCTCATTACTCTGGGTGAACCACCCATGCTTCTACCTGAGGCCACCATGTTGTCACTAGATCCCATTCCCTTGTACTTACCCATGAGAACTACTCCACCAGTTCTCTCCTCTTCATGTTGCACCATCAAAATATCCCTCTCTACTAGATCTTTCCCACATATGTAAACATGGTTATTTCTTCCATCTTTGATTTCTTTCTTCTTTGCCCTACTTCTCCCTTCAGCTAGACCCCAATTTTTCTTTTGCCTTTTAGAGCAGAACTTTTCTAAACAGCTGTGAGGACTCTATCTCCAGTGCCTCTTCTCCCCTCTCTTGGAACACCCTCCCCAGTCAGGCTTTCACCCCACAACTCTCCTGAAACTGCTCTTTCAGCATCACCCATAACTCCATCTTGCACATACAGTGGTCAGTTCTCATTCCTCGTCCAATTTGACCTATTGGCATTTGACACAATCAATTACTGCATTTTTCTTGAAACACTTTTTGTTTGCACTTGACTTTCAGGAGGCCATACCCCTCTAGGTTTTCACTTTCCTGACTAGCTGCTCTTTCTCTGCATCTTGGTTATTTCTCCTCATGTCCCTAACCTCTTAGAGTGTCATAAGGCTCAGACACTGGATCTCTTTTCTTTCCTCTTCTCACTCCTTTAATGATTTAATCAATCTTATGGCCTTAAATACCATCAATAGGCTGATAATTTTCACCTGGACCTCACCCTAGTGCTCCAGGCAACAGATTATATACACTTAGATTCTAATAAGCATCTCAAATTTAAAGATCCAAAACAAATCCCAATTTTTCAGTTAATTCTCTTCCAGCACCTTTTCCCATCTCAGTAGATGGTAATAGTGTCCTTCGAATCACTTAGGACAAAAGGGTTTTTCTCTCATACTTTACATCTAATCTATCAGGATTACTTGTTGGCTCCATATCCACTTCTCACCTTCTCCACCATTATCACTCTTTCGTTTGCCACAATAATCTCTCAATGGCATTATTTCATATCTTTCTTTGTCCTTTCCTCTGCCCTTGTTCCCTAAAGTTAATTTTCAACACAGCCAGCATGATCCTTTTAAAACTTAAATTTAATCATGTCACTCCTCAAAATCTTCCAATGGCTGGCCATTTTACTCAGAGTAAAAGTAGAATCCTGGCTGTGACTTGCAAGGCTGATGTCATTCCCTCCCCCTCTCCTGTATGTCTCTGAATGTATCTTCTGCTACTCTTACTTCACTCCACTCTAGTCAGACACTGTCCACTTTGTGTCCTCAAATTCACCAGGACTATTTACACTTTAAGGCCTTTGCACTGGCTGATGCCTGGAATTTTCTTCCCTCTGTTATCTACATGCCTTGTTCCTTCACCTCATTCAGCTCATTGATCAAATGTCAACTCAGTAATTGCCCTGCCCTGCATGTGTTGTTAGAGAGAGAGGAATTTGTAGAGGAATCCCAGAGGTCTTTGTGGAGGTCCCACGTGGATCCTGGGCTGAAGGCTGGGCTTAGGGAGAACTCTCCTGTGGCTTAGCAGTAAGTGGCTATGTACTATGGGGTTGAAAAGGGAACAGCAGCACTGGAAGACTTTGGTGTTCCATCTTAGGCAGGTTAACATCTTCGCACCTTGTAATCACCTCCAACATCTAATGCCACATTAGAAAGGCTATGCCTTAGGTTTGGTACCATACCCTTCTCTGCAAAGCTTAAAAACATGTGTGTCAAGATTCCTTGGAATGGGAGATAATCTTTCAAAGTTAAGTCTTGCCCTGTTAGAGGGGATTAGAAACACCTTGACCTTTTTACACATCTGTCCTAGACAATGTCAAGGTGATCATCAAGTAATTAACTGCCTACTAGAATAAAATGAACACTCCTCAAAGGGAGAACATAGACTCCAGAACCTTTACAACGTATCGTCTGCCAAATCTAGTATTCAATCCAAAATTCTATACATGTAAAGACATAGGAAAATGTGGCTCACAATAATGGAAAAGAGTTAATAGAAAGTGACTCTTAGGTGACCCAGAAGTAGGATTTAGCAGACAGACTTTAAAGAGCCTATGATAAATATGTTCCAAAAATTAAATAAATATATGTTCAAAGAAGTGTAGCATTAAGATATGGTTGATACAGCGGCTCACCAGTGTCATCCACTATCCATTCAACACTGTCATTTTTCTGCTTTGCTAATATATTGAGAACATATTTATAGCATGCCAGGAAAGATGGAAGATTTGAGAAAAAGAAGGAGGACTTAATGGGCCATGGTCCTCCTGCAGACAGGTGAGAATCATAGAGTGGAAAATGTAGAACTTGTTTTGGAAAGGAGAGGAGAGAATTCTTCCTCTGAAGTGAAAGAGAAGGAGAAAATGAAAATATTTGTCTTAATATAAAGGCTTATCTTAAATATATAGCATAAGGCAGAAAGAATACTAATTGGGACCTCATATTGAATGAATTCAATCATGTGGGAGGCAATGAGGGGATAAAATTGAGGAAAATTTTTTAAAAAATAGGATACAGTTGTAAGGGAAGACATACTGAGTCTGCAATAAGTAAACTAGATTTTTGCTTTAATTTGAAGTTATAACTTTCTTCTTAGGTATAGAATATATATTTCCTAAGCATAAGCCTCCCCAAAGCCTGGATTAATTATATTTCTAATAAATTAGAAATATAAATTAGAAATATAATTTCTGTTCATCCAGGGCTAGATTATATTTCTTAAGAGCTGTTTGATTTCTACTCTAAATGAGTTTGTCAATTCATTTATTTCATATATACATAATCTCACTTACTGTGTTTAAGAAACCCCAAAAATGATAAAAGAGAAACAGGAATTGGTAGAAATTAATAAGAAGAAAGAAAAGAAATCAGGGAGTGGGCCTGATGAGATGGCAAAATTTGGTCTCCATGATCAATTGAGAAACAGCATACACCAGAACTGAGCAGTAGAAATCAGCAAAGGCAACTGGAAGCCAGGTTTTAACTACTACAAAGAACTTTGTAACAATTAGACCTGTCCAAGTGGACTTTCTCCTGTTATTAGTTAATAGAAATATTCAAGCAACATATAGACATCATGTCTCTGTGTTACTTTAGAGGAAATTTATATTGTGAATGATATTTAATAGACGGCCTCTAAGATCCCCTCTGATTCTAAGATTCTATGATAACCTATTATAATAAGTCTACTTGGAGCATTTTTTTTAAAAAAAAAAAACATGGAAACTAAACAAAATTATATTGATTTAATTTCTTTTTTCTCCACTTTTCTGTGATAATTGTTAATCTGCACCACCCGTTTTTGGTAATGTTGCTTTTTATATGGCTAATCCCAACCCCTTTTATTTTTTGTAATAAGAACAAGCTTCCTGAATTCATATTCAGTGATAAAAACGTTATGACAGAATCATAGGCTTATCAACTTAGAGCTGGACAAAGCCTTAAAACTCACACAGGCAGACCTCCACATTTCTCAGGAGGAAAAAGTAAGTCCTAGAGAGGCTAAGTGTGCTACCCAAGCTCACGCTGCATAGAACCTCCCTGGATCCCATTCCAGAGCTGTCTCTACAGCATTTGCTGCCTCCTGCCCGTTTAAGTCCATTTAAATGAAGCTTTCTGCAGTGTTTTTATTTAAAATATGTAATTTATTTCAGTACTTTAGGATCGTGTCAGATGACTAGGAGCATGCATCAATTTGTACCAAAATGAAATTTTATAATGCAGTCTAAAAATGCAATTTATTTTAGCAGTTTCCTCTTATACCCGGTTTAAAGATTTTTTAATGGATTTTTTTTAAAGTTCCTTCTTATATTTTCACTGAAATGGAAATCAATGAAATCATAATGCTTTGAAATAATGGTGTGGATGGAATGTTTTCATTTGCAATAGACTAATTAAATTACTTATTTTGTCATTATAACTTGCCTTATATTAGCAAAATTGGCAAAGTCTGCCTCATTAAGCTGCATTTGAGAAGGGCATCTTCTTTTTTCTCGTTTACTAATTCAGAATACAAGAATTCTCAGCATCATGTCAACTTTTCCTGACATCGTCCACAGACCACTCTGGTGCCAGACGACTGTGGTGCCACTGCAGCTAATCTGATTAAAGCTCAAAAGCTAAATAGTATCTGGTAATGCTAGATCAATACTAGCACTGGAAGGGTCAATTTGAGCATGAGCCCAATGTTTTCTCCTCCCATTGACTGATCATGGAGGCACAGATGATGGCCAAAAGTGACTGATTACTGGATAAATATTAAATCCATTATCAAGCCAGTGAAAGGCTGTATGAAAATGTGAGTCACTCTAGCCCTGAGGGTCTTGGTTTTGTCATCTATAAACTGAGGGGATTGGACTATATGATCTCCAAGGATCTTCTAGTCTAAAATTATATTAATGAACCTACAATAGCCCCTGGGGTGTGCTGATAACCAGAAATTGTATGGGCAGCCGCCAAACAGCACACATAGCCAAATGGACTCTTGTATATTTCATTATTATTTAATCTCCTTCTTTCTAAGGTTTCCACTGTAGCTCCAATCACCAGAGAAAATTGAGTACGTTGGGAATGAGCTTATGACGCCATATGGTGGAACTGAAGGGGGAAATGGCTGTTGTTTTCTAAATACACTGAGTGCAGTGGTTCTTCAAATTTTATGGTTAACCCTTTGAGAATATGATGAAAACTATAAATTGTCCCTTCCCAGAAAATTACACAACTATTCAAATTTTGCTTTAGCTTCTAGAGCTACCTGTATCTGTCTCCCTTTAAATATCCCTGGTTTCATGCATGGTCTTACATGTGGTGGGGTTTTCATAGAGGTATCATAATATGATAGAAACAGGATGAGCACTGAATCAGATCTCCACTCTCTGTTACATACAGCTGTGAGATATTAGGTAAGATGGTTAATCACTGTGAGTCTGTTTTCTCACCCATAAAATGGGAAGATAACTCCTTCATCACAGGATTGTGGGGTTATATGAGATAATATGTGTACATTGCCTAATACCATGCTTGACACATAGGCATTCAACAAGTTTGTTTCTTACTTCTTTTCAAAAATGTGACTAGTTTATACTTTAGGTGAAGTTTTAGAAAGCAACTAATGAAATGTTTTTGAATCATAAAATGTTAAGTGTTGGAAGGTAGCAATCTAATAGCCCATAACATTCTTAACCCTTATCATAACTTTTGCAACTTGAGATACTGGAGACCTAGCATGAGGAATGGGCAGCATCTTCAGAGTCCCACTACCTCCTCTCTGGCATTCAGTGAGCTGTGGTCAGCTCTGCCTCCAATGCAGGGCTCCATCCAGACCAGGAATGGCCTCAAGCACCAGCCTCCTCTCTTGCACCTGTCAAAGCCCATCTATCCTGTGTTTCCATCCGTCTATGCCTCACTCTCTCATCTACTTTGAGTTAAAGTGCTAACAATGAATAATAAAACACTCCTTACTGCACCTCCCTTTTAACTGCTGCCTTCAGTTCTTGTTACACAAAGAAATGACGAGCTGCAAGAAATGGCCTGACTCTTGATTTCTGAATTGTTGCTAATCTATCAGCTAGCTATGAGTATTCCTTCATTTATATTTTTGGAAAAGAAGAATGATAACTGATCAGTGCTCATACTGTATTACACATGTCTCTTGTTGTGTTAGGATGAAAATTAAAAAGCAAACGGGTTTAAAGTATTGATTATAAGAAATGCTAAGTAAATGCCATCTTAGGAAATACATACTGTTTCCATCCTTTCTAGTTGTTTTATATTCCTCAAAGTCGGGAGGAAGAGCAACAATGGCAGAGATAAACTGGACAGATCTGAGCTGCCCACCCTTTTAGCTTTAGTGCTTCTTATTCCAAGAATAAGAATACCTTCTATACCAAATCTCTAAGAGAACTGAGTAAACCCGTATACCTGATACATCTACACTGGATTGTGGAGGAGTAGAAACTGCACAAACAGTGGCAATGAAAGCCATCCAAGAACTTGTGGTGTGGTATGAGTGCCTGAGCCACAGACAGACAAAACCACAAGGCCAGTGAACCAGAGGAGGGAATTCCCCTGCCCAATCATAGGTTGAGGAAGTGGACATTCATGGTTGTTTGGCAGAAAGCTCACTATATATATGTGGTGCACAAACTTAATGTTGCGAATGCGTATCTGTACACAGGGAAAGATGATAAATTTTGTAAATAGATTTTTTTTCTAGTCATTAAGTGTGTCCATAGAGACTTGTATCATGAGAACCAGAATAGGGAAGGTTAATAATAAAAGTTTTTCTAGGAAAGATATCCAAGAAAGAAGTCTATATTTTCTGAAACTGGTGACCTGGAACTCGAGAAAGAGTGTACTGATGTAGATACCGTACAAAAACCAGATTGCTTGTTCTACCTGGCTTCTGGATGCCATGGCCCACTCTCTCAGGCCCTCTGGAATTCTAAAGACCAATGGCAACTTGGCCAAACTGGATGTTTGGTTGGTTCTACTTGTTCCCTGGATTCAGCAAATTGTTCCTCTGTTCAAAATCTCTACCTTATAAATAAAGAAGTAAGTACTCCAACTCTAGAAGCTAGATTTATGCTACCCCGATTCTAGAAGGGGGCTTGTGCCTTGTGTTCTCCATATCTGATTCTCTGCTCAGTTCTCTGGGATCTGTCATCTGCTTCAACCTTCCTCACTTCCAGGCCCAGAGCACTTGGGACACCCTATTCTTAACATCCTGCCTAATGGTGGGAAGTAGTAGGTGCTAAGCACCTCTTATTTTTAGCTATACATTAGCCCTTTTATTGGTGCTTCTTGTCATGGAAAATTACAAACAACCCCACCTAAAGATTTTCACCTAACAGATTCCAGCTTCAGTGGAAATTGATCCCCTTTAAAATGGGTACCCTTTCTTATTGAAGCAAATAGCTAGATTATTAATGCAAAAATAATTTTATCACATTGACTCATTTTTGTCACTTCCATTCTTATCATTATTAAATTAGCCTTTAATAAATCTTTAGTTATTTGATTTTTTCCCACACCTCCTGATAGACCAATGTGTTTTGTGTCATGATTGCCATTTCTGAGATTCCCTGTCAAGTCACAAGTGACTATGTTTTGGGCAAAGGCTGGCATTTTTGTATGTGTGTGCAGAGGCAAGACAATAATAAGATGCAATAAAACGTGAGAGCCAGTGTTCTCTGCAGACATGAAAACAACAGGTACCAAAAAGTGTATCTTCAGGGCAACCAAACATATTTTTTGCAATTGAAACTGAATTTTCCCCCAAATATATTTGAACTTTGAACTAATATTTGAGTACTGAGTATGAACCAGAAGCTTAGCTTGGCCAACCACTTTAATAATATCAGAAATAGGTGTTCTGTAAACTTTTTAGTGCCTCTTGATCAATAAAAGTTAGAGCAAACATTTTATTTGCAAAAAGCTGGTACTTGTCACTTATCACAAGTTCTTGGTGATATATATGTCTATGATGAAGAAAAATACTGGCAAATTATTGTTCTCAAAACTGCATAAGTATTAATGTTGTTTTCTGTTCTTCGTAATTTGATGTACTTCTGATAATTTTTGGAAAATAAACCCACACATTGTATTTTAAAATAAAAAGTGACAATCAGTAATTGTTTTTCTTGCTTCTCTCATGAACAGACAACTGATACAGAGAGTTAGCTAATGCCTCGCTATTTAACTTAGCAAGTTTGAAGTGAAAAGAGAGAAGTTTTGACTCCATTTATTTCTCAAAACTAACTTTTTATAATTTTATCTTAAATTTTTTGCCAAATGTTTCCTAATTTTTTAAACTTATCTCTGAATTCAAGCATTTTTCTCTTAGTCAAATTCAGGGCATCAACAAGCCTAAGAAAAGAGATACAAATATGTGATATGTAGACATGTTTTTCATCATTGAGTTTATGATAGCAAAGGTCTAGAGGCAATCTAAATGTCATCAATAAAGAATGAGTTAAATAAATTTTTGGATATGGCATCTGGTAGTTGACAGTATCACTAATTGAGAGAACAGAATATAGGAAGCAAATCTTAAATCAGAGAGTGTGATGAATTCAGTTTGGGATCCTTGAGTTTTAGGTTCCTATGGGATATTTGGGTGAAATTGTCTATGAAGCCATTGGCTATAAGATGAATTTCTGAGGTTGGAATTAGGGTTCAATGTGGGAGTCATTGACATATAAATGATAGTTTATTCATAAGTCCAAAAGAGATCACCCAGGGACAGCATGCAGAAAGAGAAGAAAAATGAACCAGAGATAGGGTGCTGAAACACACCAAGAATGGATTGGCAGGGAAGAGATGCCCTCAAAGAAGTTTAGAAAACGCATTCAGAAAGGACAGAAAAGAACCAAGAAAGAGAGATGTAGTGGAAGTCAAGGAGTAGAGGGAATAAGTAGCCAAATGTGTTAGGTATATTAGTAAGATGAAAATCATCAAATCTTCGTTAGATTTGGTATGAAGGTCATTGGTAACCTTGGCCAGAGATTTTCACAGGAGTCCATCCATTTGCTAGAACCCATGTCCTCTTGCTTGCTTAAAAACTTGCCTCCTTCGGTTTTCCCATCATTCTCCCGCAACACAGCCTCTCTTTGACTGGATTATTGCCGTCATAGTGAGCTTCTATCTTCAAACTTGACCCAGGCTGGAGGGAGCTCCAGCCACTACATTCTATCTCTATTCTGTTTTCACAGTGAAGCTACTTGAAAGAAGTGTTTGTGTACGCTCTCCCTGCCATCTAGGATCCACTTCACTCATTAACCCACTGAAGGTTAAGGTATGCACCATTACCTCCCCGAGCTTTCTGCCAGTAGCCTTCAAGCAGCCAAACCCCACACACGTTTTTTAGACCTCTCAGCAGAGTTACACATCATCGACCACTTTCTCCATTTTGATACATTCTCTTCTCTTGTGACAACATAATCTTTCGGCACCCTTTCTGCCTTACTAACAATTCTTGCTGGCCGGGAGGTGGCTTAAACCTGTAACTCCAGCACTTTGGGAGGCTGAGGCCAGAAGATCTCTTGAGGCCAGGAGTTTGAGAACAACCTAGACAACACAGTGAGACCCCATCTCTACCAAAAAATAAAAATAAAAATGAGTTAGGTGTGGTGGCATGCACCTGTAGTCCCAGCTACTCAGGAGGCTGAGGCAAGAGGATCACTTGAGCCCAGGAGTTCAAAGCTGCAGTGAGCTATGATCGTGTCACCACATTCCAGCCTGGGTAACAGGGCGAGACCCTGTCTTAAAAAACAAAACAGACCCCAACTCTTGCTCTGTATTCTTTGCTGACTTCTTATCCTTTCTTCAACTTTCAAATATCAGTTTTCTTGGATTTTTCCCTGGAACCTCTTCTCCTCACTTTCTAAACTTTCCTCCTAGGTGATCACATCTGATACTGGACTTTCAAGGCGTCCCATAGACTCTCAGGTTTACAACACTAGTCCAAGCTTTTCACTGAACATCTGATAGGCACATCCCTACTTAATGGAATGAACATGAAAAACTCTTACAAATAAGTATAAGAAGAAAAAAGAAAAAAAGACACCACATTAGGAAACTGAGAGAGCAGGAAAAGGTGAAAATGTCCAATAAGCACATAAACATCTATTCAACCTCACTCATAATCAAAAATCAAATTAAAACCAAATTTCGCTGGGCAAGATGAAGATGAAATATAATACATATTGTAATGAGGAATGTTGAAGAAATTTGCACTTTTATGCAATATTGGGGGCAATAACTCTGCATTTAGAAGTACAGTTTGTAAATATGTATCAAAACGTAGATTATACACGTCCTTTTCCACAATGTTACGACTTTCAGAAATGCATCCTGAAATAATTTCATAAATGCATGATATGCAGACATGTTTCTCATCATTGAGCTTATAAGAGCAAAGTTCTAGAGGCAATCTAAATGTCAATCAATAAAGAATGAGTTAAATAAATTATGTATTATCTGCATATAAGGATATCATACATATAGTAATGTGGCTCTACATTTATTTTTAGAAATAAGAGCAATACTATATTAAGCTTAAAAGGTAGTTTTTAAAATAACATTCATATTACAATCCTTTTAAAAAGTATTTGTTTAGACATGCCTAGAAAAGCATCTGGAAAGAGACACGATATAAAGTTGATAGTGAGTCTTTTGGGGTAGTGTTATTGTGAGGACTCTTTATGTTCTTCTTTATAGTTTATGTGATTGAGATACCATGACCGTATTATTAGATTTTACTCCCTTAATTATAAAAAAAAAAACTATCTCCTTGCAAATGAATATGGGTGTTACTTTTCAGTCCTTAATTACTATGATTAACATTTGACAATATGGGGTGGAGAGATCTCTCTTCATAATACATTTTCTCTTCTGACTAATTTTGAAAAGAGACCAGAGATGCTTTGTCACCCACTCCTTAGTTTTTCCCACTGCCGACTACATACCTTGTGGTTCCTAAACACCTTTATGGAACACCTTAATGCTATTTCACTTGGGGACTTTGGCTATCAGCAAGCTTTGTGTTTTGTTTTTCAGTTAGAAATCAATGATAGAAACTTTAAAAGAAATGAGCTTCCATCTAAAATAAGGTTGGCAGAAAAGTAGCCGAAAATAACACATTTCAAGGCTTTGAAGATTAGGAGATATGTGAGAAGTTCAAATAGCTTTTCTCTTATCTGGAGAACTGGATAATTCACTGCTTCACAAGCTAACAAGAGTTTTGTTTTTTTATTTTAACTGGATTTAATGAGAAATGATAACATATAAGAGTTCAAAGCATAGTGAAGATCTTTTTCTTATAAGTTTTTTTTCCATTTTTGAATATTAAGATGGAGGCTATAATTTTCTGAACAAAAGTAGATAATAAGTTAATAAAAATCTTGAAACATTTTACTTAAAAATAATTGCCTGACAGGTCCAGAGTCCCGAAAGAAAATGCTAATTGTAATAATTATTAAATGCTTATCTACTAAAAATAAAACAAAATTTTATTGTTTGAATATTTTGTAAAAATGGGAGTCACTTAGAGTCCATGGGAGATATTGATTTCTCTATCCCTTATTTTCAGGACTAAATTGGCAATACTTAAAAGAAATCAAACTTAAAGAACTTAAGGGAAACAACAGCAACTGAATGCCATTATATATTTATTTCAATCTCCTACACTTTCTACATTTTCAAGCATATTACTAATAGTATTCTGGTTATATTCATAAGCACAGAAAAATCTTCAAATGTCAAAGAAGACTCATTTGTATTCAGTATATTTCCAAAGGAGAAAGCTGGTTTTTGATACCACTTCTCCAATAAAAACTCATTAAACAAAGAGATTTCTGAATTGAAAATTTAATAGTTCATAGTCTCCCATGCATTCCAAATAACTGAGTTTTTAAGTTCCTTTTGCTTTTATCTTTATTGTTAAATATTATTGCTGTTTTATTAATACATTTTTAAAGGTAAATATATGTATAATATGAAAAAAATAAATATATTTGCAATATTCTAAGACATTTTCATTTCATTTTAAAGTGAGAGGAAGTACATTGGTACAACTTAATCAAAAGTATGTGCTATGAATTTTTTTTTTTTTTTTTGAGACAGAGTCTCGCACTGTTGACCAGGCTGGAGTGCAGTGGCGCAGTCTCCACTCACTGCAAGCTCCACCTCCTGGGTTCACGCCATTCTCCTTCCTCAGCCTCCCAAGTAGCTGGGACTACAGGTGCCTGCCACCACGCCTGGATAATTTTTTGTATTTTTAGTAGAGACGGGATTTCACCGTGTTAGCCAGGATGGTCTTGATCTCCTGACCTTGTGATCTGCCTGCCTCAACCTCCCAAAGTGCTAGGATTACAGGTGTGAGCCACTGCGCCCAGCCGATATGAAATATTTTTATAAGATGTTATAATAGTCTTTTCCTGAGACAAGATACGAAGTTGTCATTTCTTAGAGCAGAAATTCAGTTTGATTCATAGATCCAATATTATGAAAATATTCTTTAGGTGATCTGTGGCCTCATTATTCAGGTGAATAATCTGCAAAGTAGGATGTGCAAAATAGAGAAATTTCAATGCTTTGTCTTACTACACAAATTAATAATGCATGAACCTCACTTAATGAAATTCCATTGAAAACATACTCATTGTTTTCTGCTGCTGATAGGGAAATTGTATGAGAAGAGGGCTTGCTGAAAAAAGAGGGTCCAGTAGACAGAAAGTTCCATGAGGACACAGACTGTCTTCCTCATTTAGCATCATGCCTGTACTGAGGCCCTCCATAACTACTTGACAAATGAATAAATATGGAGGCAGAAACACTCTCCTGCAGATTGTTAACATGGAAGAAGCACATGGGGCCTGGAGGAGGCTTTGTCCTTCTGAAGCACTGCAAAAAGCAAAAATGTTGGAAGACATATCTAATGTAAGAATATTAATCAATAGTTAAGAATTTACACTCGTCATTTAGCAATAAACTATACTATAAGTGGATTTGGGGAAAATGCTTATTGTTAAGTAAGGCATGGGTGTATTTCCTCTGTGTTTGTAGTATACAAATTATTAAACCCTACTTCTCTCTTCTGTCTCTGTAAAACATAGTATAAATATCAACTTCAGTTCTGTTCATATGACTAATTATCACCACTCTCTTTAATATTCAGACCATACTTACAGAAAAAAATAGAAACCATCAAGTACATACTCAGCCAGCTTCCCTCTCATCCATCTAAAATTACCTTCCTGCTTATCCCTTAAACAAGAGATTCTTAGTCTCTTGCCCAGTTAACGCTTCTATTTGTGTGATTGTACCCAATCCCTCAACTTCCCATGATAGCATCTCATTAGTTAATTCTCATCTTTTCTTCAATTGTTTTTTCTTAAAAATCTCCTGTCTTTTACCAAAACCCTGAACTTTTCCCATCCTAAAGAACAGCCTTCTCTCAGTCCTATCTTTCACTACCTACTGCTCTAACCCCTCATTTTTTTTCCTATCCAAATTCTTCAATAAGAGTCTGCACTGTTGCGCACTCCTCATCTTAGGCATTATTCAAGCCACTGAACTCGGTTTCTGCCCCTGTCATACTCAATGAGTTGCTCAGATAGCTGCTGTCACTATTGTCATCATCACAGCCATCATCATTATACTGATGTCACTGCAGCCATTGTTGTCTCCCTCACATCAGTCTCACAGATTGCATCTAGAGTGGAGTTCTAAAACACTGATGTGATCATGCCATCATGTCTATTTTTAAACACAGTTCAGGACCTACCTAATGTTGCACTCCTCTCCAACTTCCTTTTTTGCCATTTTATATTCCAGCCAAAAAACAAAAACAAAAAACCATTTTAGGCTTCTTGAACAGATCATGCTTTCTCAACTCTGTCCCTTTGCAGGTGCTGATCCTTTTGCCTAGAACACCTGCCTTCTCAGGTCAACCTAGAATTTAGTATAGAGGATGGCTTCAAGTATTCGTTTTTATCTTTTAGATTAAAAATAATCTGGAGTCTGATCACTTAGATTATTTTAAATTCTGGAAATGACAATGATAGCTATGGTTACTAGGACCCTATGACCTTTGTCTACATCTGCCAAAGAAAACTGCGCGTTCTAGTTAATACACTGGCTTCTCTCTTAAAAATCGATTGCTACCTTTTTATATTGATTGTAAATATCACATCTTTAAACTAGTATCTTACTGTTAAAAGAGCAAAGTGAAAGAGTTGTTTAAGGAGTCTTATAATTATTTTAAGCGTTTATTATAGTTAAACTCATGGAAGAATTTTAGCGATTTTATAATTTTTATACAGTAATTTTTATAGTCCTTACCTCTGAGGAAAATGTGTGTTGAAAATTAGTTTCAAAAGATCCAAAACATTCCTAAAGTTTTTATGACTGTTGTTATGTTCATCAAAGTGATATATAGTTTGCAATATTAGAATAGATGATATAAGATTTATGACCAAATAATACTCAATTTTGCAGTTTTTATTCAATAACAAAAACATTATGATATTGAATTTATTAAGATTCTTAGTATCAAAATATATGTCAACAAATTATAATTTTGTTATGTGAACTATCATAATTTATCTGTATGTGGCATTTTGGATTATTAATTAGGCTGAATTCTTATGTGTAAAAACCATAATACACATAATAATGTGGAATAACTCAACTTGATAACTTATTTTTGCATTTTTATTGTGACATAGCATAAGTTAAATAGAAATAAAAAATTCCATTTTAAAAATATAAAATCTAGTGGAATTTATTGTGGAATTTTTTGCCATTAGTTGCTTTTGGTTAGTTATAATATTAGCTTCCTTTTTGAGATGTTTCATGAAACCTGTGCATTGTGGATTGATGCACATATTCCTCAGACATATTTCTATGTCTACATCTATATCTATTCTGCATCTTTATGTATGTATTTAGGGACTTCATCAAAAGCATCTAAAAATCTTAGCACTACACTTTCCAATAAACAAAAATGAATACATTGAGGTATCACACTGATTTTTTTAACTTGAGTGTTTAACAGCATAACCACCGAAGTGTTATCTCTATAAAACAACTGCTTAGTTTCAAAAGAGAACCCATTTCACCCTGTCTGTGGTACACGTGTCCTCTCGTTTGCTTAAAAGGATCAGTCAATAGATTTTAATTGAATTCCTACCATGTGTAAAACAGGATGATCTGTGGAGACACCAAACAGCGAGAGATAGCCCTGTGTTATGTATTTACAGTCTAGGAAGGGAAACATGATGTGTATTTATAAAAAGTCTACAATGATGCCACATGAGTATTAAAAGAATTTAATTTAATTTATTATATAGAGGAAGAGATTGATGGAAAGGCAACAATGTCATCAATTATGAACACAAAACCTCCTTCCGAGAAATCCTATGTGAAATGATTAATTGCTCATGTTTTTACTGGCTACAGGAAATGATTCCCATGTTACCTAGAATTGATGGCTAATTGGTCAATAACATGTAATAGTCTCCAGTTTATAAAGGGTATTGAGGAGAATCTGGGGAAACTGAAGCTAATCTGAAGGTACAAATCAATAACAACAACAATATTAATAGCTAACATTAACCATTACTACTGGCCAGACACTGTGATATGGCCCATGCACGTCTTATACAAGGAGAAAAAACTTTTTAGTATCTCAAAATGAGAATCTGAGCCAAGGAATCATAAAGTTCCTTGCCCAAAGCCTCTGTATTAATATTTGTTTTCCATATCATCTCCACTTCAAACCCCATGTCTTTATTTGCTTTATTGTCTCTATAATTTCAAATAACCTGGAGCTAGCAATTCAGTTGGAAACAAAGAGGCTTATCAAATAGAAATCAACATGAGTAGGAGAGATCAGACCTTAGAAGATCAAAACCAGGGACTCCAGGTAGTTAAAAGAATATAGCAAGAGGTCAGAATAGCCAACAGTTTTTAAATTGGGAGAAAATTGCCTGGAGGCAAAGATCAACAGCAGGACAAGGAGAAGGGGCAAAAAGAGCTTCAATTAAAGAGAGAGGGACACACTCCTAAGAGGTGCTCTGGCCCCAAGTGGCCGGCAAATGCTGAAGCCTGAGGACAATACACTGTCACTCACCCCCAGGCCCATGGCTGCAAACACCTCTGTCATTTCTTTGCCTTCCTTGGATCTCACTCCTACCCCGAACATGTTGCACAGCATTGGGCTGGCCCTGCTAGTGTTTGTCACTGTGCTGCTGTTTGTCATCACACTGCTGCTGATGGCTGTGAAGTTGATACTCTTAATGGAATCTGAGTTTTCTTTTTTTCAATCTAAATGCAGATTTCTGTGAGAACTGGTAGAGACACAGGATCCCAGCAGGGAAATCCTGAGTCTTCAAGACCTGAAACAAGAAGGGAATCTTCATGCATTCCCCACAGAGTCAGATCAGCTCTCCAGAGGAGGGCATATGTGGGTAACAACAATCACCCCAGACACCATCTTTTATTTGTGAATAAGGAAAGGCAGTTGGGAGTCTCTGCATTTAGTGACCCATTTGGTAAATTTACTGAAAGACAGACCATTTATATTTGGATTTCAGATTCTTAATAACATTAAATAGAAATAAGCTGGGCATGGTGGGACACACCTGTAGTCCCAGCACTTTGGGAGGCCAAGGCAGGAGGATCCCTTGGGGTCAAGAGTTTGAGACCGGCCTGGACAACATAGCGAGACCTCACCTTTACAATCAATTGATCAACCAATCAATCAGTCAATCAATCAATAAGTAAGCCAAGTGCGGTAGCACATGCCTGTAGTCTCAGCTATTCAGGAAGATGAGGCAAGAGAATGACTTGTGGCTTGAGGCCACAGTGAGCTATGTTCATGCCACTGCACTCCAGCCTAGGTGACAGAGTGAGACCCTTTTTATTGAAAGAAAAGAAGAAGAACAAGAAGAAGAAGAACTAATATACATGACATATAGAAATAAAGGGATTAAAGACAGATGTGGAGTGTGGACCAAAGTTATTGAATATCCAGGACCATGATAACAAAAATACAGGGTTGCCTCAACCAGGGTATTCTTAGTATAAGTTTCTCGTTAGTTTTAATCAATTCTTGAGTTTCGTTTAGCCTGTTATCTAACAGGAGTAGAGGTGTACAAGCCAAATGGTGAACCCAGATTTTCTAGGTTCAAATGCTGGTTCTCCTTCTAACTTTGTATAAGTTATTTAACCTCCCTGAACCTTAGTGTTCTTCTCTGTAAAATAGGGAGGAAAATAATAGTACCTACATCATAGGGTTATCATATGGATTAATGAGTTGCTATTTGTCAAGAGCTTAGAATAGTATCTACTATTTGGAAAGTGCCTCAGAAGTGTACATTTTTTTCAAAATTTTTCTTATTTTTCTACGTTAAAAACTTGGGCTATGCCCTGCATCCCCTCTTTCCTTAGCCTACTGCCTCCATTTAACAAACACTGCTGATATACTTTGGCAGTGTCCCTATCCAAATCTTATCTTGAACTGTAGTTTCCATAATTCCCACATGTTGTGGGAGGGACCTGGTGGGAGATAATTGAATCATAGGGGCAGTTTCTCTCAAACTGTTCTCGTGGTAGTGAATAAGTCTCATGAGATCTGATGGTTTTATAAGGAGAAACCCCTTTACCTGATTCTCATTCTCTCTTGCTTGCCACCATATAAGAGGTGCCTTTTGCCTTCCACCATGATTGTGAGGCCTCCCCTGCCACGTGAAACTATGAGTCCATTAAACCTTTTTTTTTTTAATAATTTACCCAGCCTCAGGTATGTCTTTATAAGCAGTGTGAAAACAGACTAATACAGTAAATTGGAACTGGTAGAGTGGGACACTACTGTAAAGATACCTGAAAATGTGGAAGCAACTTTGCAACTGGGTAACAGGCAGAGGTTGGAATAGTTTGGAGGGCTCAGAAGAAGACAGGAAAATGTGGGAAAGTCTTCCTAGAGACTTGTTAAATGGCTTTGACCAAAATACTGATAATGATATGAACAATGAAATCCAGGCTGAGGTGGTCTCAGATGGAGATGAGAAACTTGTTGGGAACTGGAGTAAAGGTGACTCTTGCTATGTTTTAGCAAAGAGATGGTGATATTTTGCTCCTGCCCTAGAGATGTGTGGAACTTTGAATTTGAAGGAGATGATTTAGGGTATCTGACAGAAGAAATTTCTAAGCAGCAAAGCCTTCAAGAAGTGACTTGGGTGCTGGGTGCTGTTAAAAGCATTCAGTTTTTTTTTTTTTTTTTGAGAGGGAGTCTTGCTCTGTCCTCCAGGCTGGAGTGCAGTGGCGCAATCTCGGCTCACTGCAAGCTCTGCCTCCCGGGTTCACACCATTCTGCTGCCTCAGCCTCCCAAGTAGTTGGAACTACAGGTGCCCACCACTATGCCCAGCTAATTTTTTGTGTTTTTAGTAGAGATGAGGTTTCACCGTGTTAGCTGAGATGGTCTTGATCTCCTGACCTTGTGATCTGCCCACCTTGGCCTCCCAAAGTGCTGGGATTACAGGTGTGCGCCACTGCACCTGGCCACTATGAAATATTTTTATAAGACACATTATAAAAAGCATTCAGTTTTAAAAGGGAAACAGAGCATAAAAGTTTAGAAAATTTGCAGCCTGACGATGTGATAGAAAAGAAAAACCCATTTTCTGAGGAGAAATTCAAGCCAGCTGCAGAAATTAGCATAAGTAATGAGGAGTCAAATGTTAATCACCAAGATAATGGGGAAAATGTCTCCTGGCATGTCAGAGACCTTTGCAGCAGCCCCTCCCAGCACAGGCCTGGAGGCTAGGAGGAAAAAATGATTTTGTGCTATGGACAGCCTAGAGACTTGGTGCCCTGCATCCCAGCCACTCTAGTCATGGCTAAAAGAGGCCAAGGTACAGCTTGGGCTGTGGCTTCAGAGGGTGTAAACCCCAAGCATTGGCAGCTTCCACATGGTGTTGGGCCTGCATGTACACAGAAGTCAAGAATTGAGGTTTGGGAATCTCTGCCTAGATTTCAGAGGATATATGTAAATGCCTGGATGTCTAGGCAGAAGTTTGCTGCAGGTAGGGGGTGGCCCTCACAGAGAACCTCTGCTAGGGCAGTGCATAAGGAAAATGGGTAGAGGCCCCCACACAGAGATCCCACTGGGGCAGTGCCTAGTGGAGCTGTGAGAAGAGGGCCACCATCCTCCAGACCCCAGAATGGTAGATCCACCAACAGCTGACCATGCACCTGGAAAAGCCACAGACACTCAGTGGTGTCTGTGGAAAATCTGCAGGCCATGAAAGCAGCCTGGAGGGCGGCTGCACGCTGCAAAGCCACAGGGGTGGAGCTTCCCAAGACCATGGGAACCCACCTTTTACATCAATGTGACCTGGATGTGAAACATGGAGTCAATGGAGATCATTTTGGAGCTTTAAGATTTGACTGCCCTATTGGATTTCAGACTTGCATGGGGCCTTTAGCTCCTTTGTTTTAGCCAATTTCTCCCATTTAAAATTGGTATATTATTCAATGCCTGTACCCCCACTGTATCTAGGAGGTAACTAGCTTGCTTTTGATTTTACAGGCTCATATGTGGAAGTCACTAGCATTGTCTCAGATGAGACTTTGGATTGTAGACTTTTGAGTCAATGCTGAAATGAGTTAAGACCTTGGAGGACTGTTGGGAAGGCATGATTGGTTTTAAAATGTCAGGACGTAAGTTTTGGGGAGGGGCCAGTGGTGGAATAATATGGTTTGGCTGTGTCCCTACCCAAATCTCATCTTGAATTTTAGCTCCCCTAATTCCAATGTGTTGTGGGAGGGATCCAGTGGGAGATAATTGAATCATGGCAGTGATTTCCCTCATACCGTTCTCATGGTAGTGAGTAAGTCGCATGAGATCTGATGGTTTTATAAGGAGAAACCCCTTTACCTGATTCTCATTCTCTCTTGCTTGCCACCATATAAGAGGTGCCTTTTGCCTTCCACCATGATTGTGAGGCCTCCCCAGCCACATGGAACTGTGAGTCCATTAAATTGAGTCCATTAAACCTCTTTTTTCTTTGTAATTTTCCCACTCTCTGGTATGTCTTTATCAGCAGTGTGAAAACAGACTAATACAACTGCCAATTCTGCCTCCTAAGCAGAACTTGACACCATCTATTTCTCTCTCTGGAAGGTCTGCTACCCTACACAAGAGACTCAACTCTCTTTCTTGACTTGCAATAGCCTTTTCATTGGACTTTGTAGCCTCAGCCTAGCACCCATACGGGTATGAATCCCAATCCACAACTCAAGTGTCCAGAACAAATTATATTAATACTATTTTCCATAGCCCCTGCTACTTACTATTTTGAAGCCATGTTGAACCTGCCAGGATGGCCAGAAATTTAAACACATTCATTTGGGAGGTTCAGGGTCTTCCACAGTGCCAAATCTCAGGTGGGGCAGGGACAATCGAAAATCTGATCCTTGATGAACACTGGCTGCCAGGAGGCTCCACCACTGCAGTGCGCTTCATCCTGTTTTCCAGGATGCAGAGCTCAGAGAGCCTCTGCACCATAATTCAGAACTCTCTCTCCTTTCTCTTATTTTTCTCTTCTCTCTCTTTTCTCCTCTCCTTTTAGGCCTCTCTCTTTTCTGCCTGGAGGACTGCTCTTCCTGCCTTGCATTTTCTCACACCTCCACATTCTCTTCCTGTTACCCACTGCACACAATCTCTAAATTGCTCTAAGCCAATTTTGGATCAAAAGAGCCAGAGAGAACATTTCTATTTTTCACTTTGCCATATTCCTTACCTGAGGCAATGAGCAGAGGGCCTGCTGTCTGCTTAAATAGAGAATAGGGGAGAAAAACGAAACACAGGGAGAAAAAAATAGATGAATATCTGAAATACTATCTCACCATGCATTCAATATGGAGAAGCCAAGCAGACTGGCTGCAAGACCTAAAACACTAATTGAATCTCGTTATTCCCTTGTGTGAACATTTTCTGTGGCTTCTAATTGTGCTGAGTGTCATGTCTGAACTTGGAGACCTAGTGTACAAGTTGAGGCAAGTCATTGCAAGCCCACAGCCTCCTCTGCTCTCCTGCCATTCTCTTTCTCTTTCCCAGTGTTGGGCCATATTAAAACTTATAGCCCTTCTGAGAAGGAATATGGTAGCTCTTCAGATTTAAATTACAGTGTTTGATAGTATTTGCATCCTTAAGATTCTCCCTACCCCACTCCAAACAGAACAAAACTAAGCAAAACCCAATAGGAAACAGCGATTCTTTGGATCTTTGTTGACCAATACAAAGTACCTGTGGCTACTAAACACCTGAAATGTGCCGTAATTTCAGATTTTGAAGACTTACTATCCAAATATGCAAAATATATTATTAATATTTTTGATTACATGTTGAAATAATGTGTTTCATATATTGGGTTAAAGCAAGTAAATTAAAATTAATTTCACGTGTTTCTTTTGAGATAGGGTCTCATTCTCTTGCCCAAGCTAAAGTGCACTGGCACCACTATAGCTCACTGCAGCCTTGAACTCCAAACTCCTAGGCTCAGGAGAGCCTCCTGCCTCAGCTTCAGAGTAGCTGGGACTACAGACACACACTACTAATACCCACCCACCTAAGTTTTAATTTTTTGTGGAGATGGGGTCTCAACTCCTGTGTTGCCCAGGTTGGTCTTGAATTCCTGGGCTCAAGCAATTCCCAAAGTGCTAGGATTACAGGCATGAGCCATCATGCCCAGCTACCTGTTTCTTTTAACTTAAAAAAAAAAAAATGTGGTTACCAGGAAATTTAAAATTGGATATGTGGTTCACTTGCATTATAATTCTCTTGCATAGAGTTGCTCCAGATTGCGACTATGCGGGAGAACAACCTGATCTATGGAAATACATAAAGGGCAGAACTTCTGTTCCCATCCTGTCCTCTGAAGACCCAAAGATGATGGTGCTTTGACATAAGCCTCAGACAGGATCAGCCTTAAATTGGAGTGACTTTATAGGTAGATGACATTTTTTTTTTCAAAATAAGGCATTGCTTTTCATTTTTAAACACATTCTGTTCAGAGGCCCTTAAACATCCCGAAAGTTTGATTAAGAATTCTAGGTACCCCCACAATTATCCTCAAATAACATAAGTTTCTCTTGCAACCATCTAGAGCTTTTGCTCATCCCCCTCCACAGATGTTCAGGATATTCTTAAACAAATAGTGATAATCCTGTTTTGGTTCCCGTGAATTATGCATTCCCAGTCCTCCAATGTGTAGCTTCTCTTTTGAGGGTCACCATAATTTCACAGTCAGGCAGTCAGCTGAGGGAGGAATAGGGCCACCTTAACCTTCAGCTAATGAAAAATTCTCATTGGGCTAAATTCATACAGAATTGAATCAGTACATTAACTCTAAAATCTCTGCAGGTTGTCTGAGACACAAACACCTAAGCAATAATCTGCATGAAGGCATAGAGACACTTACAGTGTTAGAGTACTAATGGATTTTTTTTTTTTTAGATGAGCCTGAACAACTTTCTGGTTTTAAAAGATAGAGGAAATAAGACATGGAGTAGTTAAGTGAATTGCCAGTTAGGGCCAAGGAAATAATTATAATTTGTGGCTCTTAACTCTTTCAGTCAACAAATGCTGAGCTACCCACTGTGTGTGAGGTACTTTCCTAGGTGCTGGGATACAATAGATACCAGTTACAGTGCTTTCCTGTTATAACAGAAGACACAAGGAAAAGTTGACTTGAAGAGTAAAGACAATTTATTGTCATGTAACTGAGAAGTTAGGCTAGCATCAGACTACTCTTGATACAGTGGCTCAAATGATATAATTGGGATGACTGTCTTCGGTTCTCATTGCCACTTCTTCAGTGCTGGCTCCATTTCTGTGGGTCTCCTCCATTATTGTCACAATATAACCATCAGCAGCTCCTAGGGTTATGTGTTTTCAGATACCAATCAAACACAAAACAACTTGGAATTTATTCTCGCAGCTCTAATTTGCCCAAATTGGGTTATGTGTTCAACCCTGAACCAATTGGTGTGGCCTGGAGATTAGATATGCCGACTGGCTTAAGCCAATCAGGGCCCACTACCAAAGACAAGAATGGAGTCAATTCCATCCAAACCACATGCTTGGAATTTTGAACACTGTAAGGAAGGGGAAAAGGGAATGTAAATGCTGAGAAGCAACAAAAAAATAAAATATAATTCTTTCCCTCAAGTGCTCACACTTGAGAGCTTTCCAATTCTCCTGTTGGTTTTTACATGCTGTGTCATGGAGCCCTAGAAGTACTCTAGTGGCATCTCAGGATTTGAGGGGATATGCATCACTATGGCCTCCAACCCATTACCTCCAACTTTAACAGAGCTAGCCCTCTTTCATCTGTTTGACATATTGGGCTTCCATGTGAGATTTTATTTGAAGAAAGTGCCTCACTGCTGAAGTACAGTGGAAAGCTGCTCTCCTACACATAATACTGTTGCAATACCAAAGTCACCTACATTACTTTTCATACATTACTTTTTCTTTGATTCAAGAATTTACCCCTATTTCTGTATTGCCTTTTCCTGTGCTAATTTAATGGAATCAGAATGTCATGGAGGCATTTCCTGGAACTTAGGTTTTAGTGCTGAAAATTTCATTTCAGGGGCTTTCTCATGCTTCTGATATTTTGCTGATAGTAGTCATTTTGTAGACTTTCTTCCCATTTTCTCCTTCATTTACTCACTCAAAACACTTGAGAATGATTTCTGCATCTGTAAGACTTCTAAACACTCAACTTTGAGTCATGAGTACGCAAGTGAAATTTTTGAATAAGCAAGTGACTATGTACCAGTGAGGTGCACTAGTGTAGACACTAAGCAAGTATAGTATGACTGTCCTTCCAATAATCTCACTGTGTATCTGAAATAGAGTTATAGCTGATAGTTTGAATATTAACACTTAACAAAAAAAGCAAACTTTTATTCAAGAGAAGACAAAATGTCTCTTCCTTCAGGTCAAAGTTTGCAGTATATTTGTTATGGTCATATACTTGGTGAATTCTTCACTTTCTTTGATAATTTTATTTATTTATTTATTTTTTGAGATGGAGTCTCGCTTTGTCACCCAGGCTGGAGTGCAGTGGCGCGATCTCGGCTCACTGCAAGCTCTGCCTCCCAGGTTCACGCCATTCTCCTGCCTCAGCCTCCCGAGTAGCTGGGACTACAGGCACCTGCCACCATACCCAACTAATTTTTTGTATTTTTAGTAGAGACGGGGTTTCACCGTGTTAGCCAGGATGGTCTCGATCTCCTGACCTTGTGATCTGCCTGTCTCAACCTCCCAAAGTGCTGGGATTACAGGCGTGAGCCACTGCGCCCAGCCTCTGATAATTTTTTTAAAATCTCTTTCATATTCTAGTCAATGAAAATATAAATTTTTAAATCTATCACATTTGTCATTAGCTCTCGAAGAATTCAGATCTCTATTTGTATTCAATTTCCTCCCATCCCATTTCACCATCATGGGATATTTGGTTTATAAAAATTTTTTATCCCTCTAAGTACTTTCAGAGAAGCACTTGGAGAATTCAAACTGTCTGCTAAAATTCAGTCTTAAGCAATGCATATCATAACTTTGTGTAGTGAGTCTATTGAATCAATAGTTATTTACCCATTAAAAAGCAAATGATTAAAAAGCATGAAAATAGATACAAATGCACAAATATTTCAGATTGGTATGGATTTATTTTTACATTAGTTATCTTTGTTTTTCATTTGGTGCAATATCCCCATTTAAGTTCCTTGGAAATAGACTCCATGAGAAATTTGTGTGCCTGGAATTTTGGGAAGTGTTTTGATAACAACAGCTGAAAGGAAATGAAAAAAACATTTTGGACAGATGGAGAGGCTCATCTGTAACGCTGTCATGACAGAGGCCCCAGGTTATCATGGGAACTCTTGACTTAGCTGGCTCCCCAGAGCTATCCCAAATGGAGGCAAAGGGGCTTGGCCTTTGTATCCCACACCGACCAATCATTGGATGCACAACACCCTTGGGGAGGTGTCGTACCCTGAGCAAGGCAGTTTCCTTCAGTCAAGGGCAACACTGTTGTCTGCAACCAGCACTCTTAGCACTTGAAGAAATGAGCTCCTCAGTTCTAAAGAAGAGGGGCATCCATTACAGTGTAGGGCCCCCATCTTCATACCTAGAGAGGAGCCTTGAGGCGTAGAATGATAGGTATGTATCCAAGGATTTCCAAGGGCTTCTATTCTCTCTCGTGACTTGTTTGCCATTCACACAAGTTATTTCTAGTAACTTTAAATGCATGATTTAGTAAGGTAAAAGACATTTGTTGGCACAATGAAAGTACAAGTAATAAGTGGTAAATTGAATAAGAAAAACATGTAAGGGGTTGCCCTGGGCCTAAAAGATTAATTATTAATTAGGGCATATGTGCTAAATCTCTATTAATAAAAGAAACATGGATAGGCCATGAATTTCTGGAGGTTGACTTTTTTAGGTATGTAGTATATTTCTTAAGTAGGGGAGAAAAGAGGAAATCACAAGGAAATTATTTCATGTATTTCATTGGTTAAATTGCCTAGTCTTGGCAAAACTCTGAGAAACTGGGTAGTACTTTTGTTAACAGCAGAAACAACCAAAAGTATTACAGATATCCTCAAATAGCATATACACAGAAAAGCATTAAAAATAAAATAGGGATAGATAGTTGGTATAAACAATGTCTTTGACCTAAAGTGTCTGCTGCCAGACTGAAACAGCCAGTAATGATATGATACTATAGGCAATCCTTGCTTTTGCTAGCTGCTGTGTTAACTGAAACTGGTATATATTGAAACTACAGAATGTAAGGACCATCTTATTAACTTTTATTTCAATTATTGTAACTTTTATTTTCCTAAAATTATGCTCCTATCTTGAAAATAATTAAGTTGTCTGAATCATTAGACTATAACTTCATGAAAGAAGAGACCTTGTCTGTTTTGACTGATTAATTTTATCCCTATAGCCTAACACGGTGACTGGTCCCACAGCAGACATGCAATAAATATTTGATGAATGAATGGCAGAACCATCAACCAAAGGAAGTAATTGTATAGCAGCATTATTCTGAATTATTGCCAGATGAATCTTTTTTTTAATTTTAATTGTATTTTTTATTTTTTCTATTACTTATCAATTATACAACCTGGGTAAATTTAGCAAAACTAACAGAACTTTCTGTAATAAACTGTTAGTGTTTGCTTCTTATTTAGAGATGCATAATTTTATAGCAATCATTCATAATATTGTATTCTAAACAAAGATTAGTTGTTCTCTTATTTCCAACTAATTACTATAGCTCTAGTTCCCAAAAGGATTGACATTCATATGTATGTATAATTAGTGGAGCCCATAGTGAATATTTTATATATTTTTTTTATTTTTTATTTTTTGAGATGGAATCTCACTCTGTCACCCAGGCTGGAGTGCAGTGGCGCCATCTCAGCTCACTGAAACTCCTGCCTCCTACGTTCAAGTGAGTCTCCTGCCTCAGCCTCTTGAGTAGCTGGGACTTACAGGCTTGTGCCACCACGCCTGGCTAATTTTTGTATTTTTAGTAGAGACAGGGTTTCGCCATGTTGGCTGGGCTGGTCTTGAACTCCTGACCTCAGGCGACCCACCTGCCTCAGCCTCCCAAAGTGCTGGGATTATAGGTGTGAGCCACCGCACCTGGGTTACGTATTATTATTTTTAATAAAATAAGTTTAGGCTTTTAAATTTCATTAGAAAAATAATTTTCTGTTGACTTAAAAAAAATTCAAGTTTCTAACCCTACTCAATATTATTCATGCTTACATAGACTAGGATATCTAGTATGCAGAACAGAAAAAATACGGATATCAAATAAGGACTAGAAATGCAAATATGAGATGCAGCAATGCTCAGAGGCATGGGGAAAGCTGAATGATGACTAGAAAACAGAGTGCTTAACCCCATGGAGTCTCTTAAATTTGTTTTTAACAGCAGACTTTTAAACATGAAGGAATAGCTTTTTATATTTATAAGACATACCCTGGTACCTCGAAACAGACAAATTTGTGATTTATAAATTGATTGTAGAAGATCTAGTGCTTTCTTCCAAATAACATTTCTGCCAATCAATCTTGTTTCTTGGACTAGTCTCAAACCTCAAATTCATGCATTTTCTGCTTTTTGGAGTTTATCTTATTCTTGGTTTCTCTCTCATTTCTCGTAAAGATGCAGTTTTCCGGTTTTCATCACTAAGGTACAAGTAAAGACCAGCCTAATATGTTGGTAGCCATTGGGTTAACTCTTTCATTGCTTGAGTGGCTGGTATTCCCAATTCAAATTGACACCTCTACACAATTACTGAGCACCTCCCTCGTGATCCCTTGTGTTAAATTCATGAAAGCTGAAGAACCACCGCGTTGCAACAAGATTAACAACAGTGGAAGCTTAACCTCAGAAGGATAGTTAAAAAGATAAGAAACAATAACCCACAGTTGAGTGAATTACCAGTTCCACCATGATGGCAAAATAAACAAAATTAAGTGGCATTACAAAAATGACTTCATTTGGGTTGGGAACTTTCATTGAAAAGAAAAGAATATTTAAAAAGAAGAAAGTTTTGTTTAATCTCTTCTTTTGATTATTTTTCCTGTTACCATAATAAATGAAACCAGGCGTGGTGGAAGAATAGAGTTTACTTTCTCACTGAAAGTTGTTTTTTTCTGTTTGTTTCGTTGTTTTGTCTGTGTAGATAAAGTAACAGTTTGGCTACATGAGAAATCTTTTCTCTTTGAAGATTCTCATTATTATGTTGGTAAAGCAGAACAAAACCCATATTCTTTTCAGTGACTACAAGTTGGTAAACAGTGCTCACCCTTACATTCAGAAGTTGTGTAAGGTCTAAACAAACTCGCCAATATAAAACTTGATTTTGAGTAGGAGATGGATTTCCTATACCTGTTAAGAAGAGGAGGAAATTTTGTTCTTTTTTTCTCTTAATAGGAACACTGCTGTATAAGCATTGCCTAAGGTATCATTAAAGCCACTTTTTATTTGCCTTAGCTTAAACGACTGGCAGACAAGCTATCTTACTGTCTTTTAAAGCTGAACTGAGTGCAAGAGCCAGTTGTAATAGGTCTGCTTTGAACATTGTTGTTGAAGCCCTCTTGATTATACTTTAAAGCTTGCAATATGTATGTGTAGTGCTTGATGGATTACAAAACCGCATCTACATCTATTATCACTTTCGATCCTCAAAAAAACACTGTGACTTAAGCAAGGATGCTATCTGACAAATTACAAAACTCATGTGCCTCAGCCATGCCTGCAAGTTTCCAGTAATTTCCCTGGGTAATTTAGTTCATGGAACATTGCTCTGTGTCACATTTCCCTTTGTTAGTAATCACGGAAATAGTTGAATGCTGGACAAGCACTGTTCCTACAATGTTATATTAAGATATTTTATTCACAGAGAATATAATACAGCTCATATACAAGCACTATGTGTGTAGAGTGCTGTATCCTGGGTTATAGCTGCTGAGAATTTCCAGGCTAGGTCAGTGTATGAAAAACCTTATTCAGATTGCCTGCATTCAAAGCCTGAAGATGTATCCTGCTCCACCATTTAAGCTTCAGTTTCAATGGGATCATGAGATTTGACTGAAACATCTTCCCTGAACCCTTTCCATGAAAACTTTTACCTTTATGTCAGTATAAAGCATAGTGTTTTTCCAGGAGATTTGGCACTAGTTTCACTAACCAGGTTTGGGTCCCACATGTATGCAGCTTTTCTTTCCCACCTGTATGCATAACGCCTGTCTAGTTTGTTGGTGGCTTCTGCTGGTGTGGGCAAAGCCTAGGACTCTGGGAGCCTGCTGTTTGTATGAGGTTTGCTTGATATTTTGCCTTGAAAACAAGTCACTGTCCCTGATTTCTATGTGTCAGAGCAATCTATCAGGCTTTCTAGCTTCTCAGCAGTCTACTGCTCTCCACAGTGTCTGTTGAAATTATGCTTCAATGTCCTTGTAGGACTGTATCTGTCCTCACAACTTGTGGCTGTCCCCACACCAGCTCCCCAAACCACTTCTGCTTGGTTGTCCTGTTGTTATCTATTCTTCTCACCTCTGGTGTTCCAGTGTGACAATCCATGCAAGTAGGCTGGCCGCATACCAAGGCATTATTCTTGATGATGATCCTGACTTTCCATTTAACGCTAAGCATTAACATCACAAGTACATAGGAAAACCAGATGTTTTTCTAACCTGTTTCTGCCTCATAACTGTGGGTTAGGATGTGCATTACTGTCCTATCTCTCCAAACCTTCATTTTATGTCAGAAGCATGATGCTGTATGGGAACTTTCCAATTTCCAAAAAAGCATATTTATCTTTTTAATCTAACTTTCTTCTTGTATTTGTTCTGTGCAGTCTTAGGCGAGATGCTGCCTACATAGCATCAGCTATTCATTTCATGTTGTAATTGCAAACTGTAGATATGTAATTACCGATGCTTTTTCAATATAGATCTTCTACACTGAATAGTATCTGAAACCTAGATGCCACCTTGTGATTCACTGGTTGTATTGCTAATTAAAGCTGGAATTCTATAAGTTCCTAGTCAATTTCCATACAGTAACAATGTATGTTTTCAAATTTAACTACTGAAGGTAATATGTTATCATGAGATCAAAATACTATTTTGATTGTGGGTATACATCTGCTGTCTCCTCCTTGAAGTAGACTTAAGATAATAATGGAAGCAAATGTAAGGTGATCTTTCAACCTTTTAATTTAAAAGGCCACATAAGTGGTCACTTCTTTATTGGCAGAGTTTCCCAGCATTTGAGTTCTCTCTACCTGGGGAAGCTCCTTATCAGTTATAGATGGTAAGGAACAGATTTTTTCTTTTTTTGGCCTTCCACAAAAATAACTATAAGGGAAACAGAGATGTCTTTGTCAATTAGCAACTGCTTAAGTAGTCAGCTGCAGCTACTAACTTTGGAACACAGCTTGAAGGTACAGATACAGGGACAGTGACTTTAGGCCAAACCTTGAATTTTCATAAAGAAAACATCATGCTCAAATATTTCACCTAACATTTATGTCTAAAAAATGAGCTAGATAGTTTAACATTCACCGTATTATTTAATCCTGAGAAGAACCTATGAAATACATCATTTTCTCCATGGTATAAATGAAGAAAATGAGCCTCAGAATGGTTTAGTTAACTGTCCAGTTACACAGCTAGTAAGTGATATGGGCAGTGAGTAACCTTATAGGTCCTGGGCATTCTGTCCACTCTAGCCACCATGCCATCACTTCGTTCCATATTAAATTTTTTTGTACAAAATCATTACCGTAAAGCTGCGATCCACAGATACCAATCTAAGAGAGATGGTATTGCTAAAAAATAATAGTGAATTAAATTAACTCAAGTTTTCTACCTACAGTTTCCAGTCTTGTAAAGGGAATTCAGACAGCAAAACCTGCAGAAATGTTTGTTAAAACCTTCTTTCCTTCTCTATCCCTGCTCTCTATAACCTCACTTTATCTGAGTCCTCTCACTTAAAACCCTTTCACAAACTCCTCTGTCCCTGTTGGAGCTTTTCTGTCTTCTACAAAAGCACAGCATTCTCCTCATCTTACCCTCTACTGCTCTACCTATAATTCCATTTCTATCTCATTCTCACTATTTTAATTTGGCATCACAAAAGCCCAAAGAATCAGGCAGTAGAAGGACCCTCCTAGGAGTGTACTGGGGACAGCATAGGGGAATGACCCAAGTGGGCAAAGCCAGTACCCTCTTCAGTAGTCAGTGTAATAAGACAAACCTGGGAGTTGAACAACACAAGTCACATGGGCAAATACAAAGAAAAGGGGTGGAGAAAGACATCTCACCTTCTTATTGGGTCAAACTAAAAGGCACATAGCAGTGGACATGGATATTGAAAGATGTAAAGAATTGGGGACATATGTCAACAGCTTTCCCTCAACAACAACAACAACAAAATCTAGGAACATCTACATCTGGATTTAACAAATCCAGCACTTGCTTGGAAAATTAAGAACTGTGCTGTGCTATTCAATTCCACTTGAGTCCTAGAATCTCTGCTGCTGCTTACTTAAAAAACCACCATGATAACCAATGAGTTATACTTGTAGGTTGAATTTGCCCAGCTCTTACTATAGTATCTTCCCTAGTTCTCATATGTGTCATGGTGGCCAAAAATATTTTATTTAAGAAGTCAGAGAAAGGGAGATTTTAAATTATGATGCTGAGATCTCCTATACTGTCCACTCAGTTCGGTTCTGATGATTTCACTTCTACATCATTTAGGTATTTTGAATAAAGGCAGGATAATAAACACAAAATCTCAGCAATGTACAATAATATGCATTTATCTAGCTCATGGGTCTGTGGGCCACTTTGAGTGGGCTAATCTAGGATGGGATAGGCTGGGGAGTTACGATGATCTTAGCTGGTTTGAGATCTGTGGATGAGATCAGCTAGGGATGGGCTGGACTCCACTGGGGCAGTTTAGTTTTGCTCTACATATCTCTCATCCTCCTTCTTGGATAAGCCAGTTAACCCAGACAGGTTCTCACAGTAGTGAAAGTGCTAGAGGGCAAATTCAATAGTGCAAGCATTGCCCAAGCTTTTGGTCACATCATGCTCACTAATGTGAGCAACACAAGTTGAACAACACAAGTCACATGGTCAAATCCAAAGAAAAGGGGTAGAGAAAGACATCCCACCTTCTTATTAGGTCAAACTAAAAGGCACATAGCAGTGGACATGGATAATGGAAGAGGTAAAGAATTGAGGACATTGATAAAGTTTACCAGCATTGATTTATTTTTCTTGAGTATCCTCCTCTCAAAAGTTATGTAGTATACATTTAGGTAGTGTCAGCTCTAGATGCAGGTACCATCCATTCACTTATTCATTATTCATTTAACACATAATAATAATTTTTTACACAAGTGCTGTTTAATAGAAATGCACCATGAGTCATATGGAATTTTAAGATTTCTAATGCCACATTTAGAAAAGGTAGAAAGAAACTGATAAAAATAAATTTAATAATATACTTAATTAAATAAATCCAAAATATTATTATTTCAATATGTAATCAATATGAAAGTCATTAATAAGACATTCTTTTTCCTTACTGTCCTAAAAATTCAATCAGATCCAACACCTCTCAGTTTGCACTAGTCACATTTCAAGTGCTGAACCAAAAACAGCTAGTAACTATTGTATTAGTGAAATTACAGACTACGAATTGAACTTGGTGCTGAAGATACCTGACACTTGCCCTATGGATAGTACAGTCTAGACATAAAGACATAAAAGAATGACCCAAAGCAGTAAACAATTGTTGCTGATGTTGTGATGGAACCAAACAGGATGGTACTATGGAGAATGACAGAAGGAGAATTAATTTAAATTTCATAGTCATTATATACCTTTCTGAGAAGTTCACATCTTAATGAAGATCTTTGGGAAGATTTTTGTGTTTACATCTCTTAGATCTTGTCATGCCACTGTGCAGCATCACTTCTCCTTATTCTAACAGTTCTCTATTACACACCCCCACCACAAAACTCATCAAATTTTCCAATCTCCTAGCCTGGTTTAGTTGTAGATATTTCAACATACCTTTTCAAAATCTCTTATAAAAAGCCGTCACTATGCTCCTCAGTCTGGAAACGAAGATGCAGTTTGTTGCAAAACCAATATAGCAAAGGGATATTACCTGAGATCTTATTACCAAATGGATAAATTTCCTCATTATGACTTTGCCTGATAAGAGCCCAACATTTTATGATAAAAAAATTGAATGGAAAAGTTGTTTTTCTCTGTGTCTATCTGCTTTATAAAAAATGTGAGTGATAATAGAGAAAATACATAATGAATGTAGATAAAAGGGAGAACATTGCTTCAGAAGTAGTACAAGGGCTAACAGAAGCAGAGAATGGAAAAGGTGTGAGAAAAAAAGGAAACATTAACCATATTCATCTGTTCTTAACCTGATTAAACTTGGAACTGCCCAAGAGAAAGTTTTGACTTTTCCATGCTAAACTATCCAAGCAGGGTTTATCAAAGAGGGTAATTTTACCAAAGCAATTATTGTCTATTGAATTTGAAAGCATCCTGGCAAGAATAGGGAGATAAGGTATTTCTTTGTATTACATTAAAAAAAAACCTGATTTTTCTTTAAATATATAAACATAGCTTAAAGAACTGAAAGAGCTTTCTTTTAAAAGGTATGAATCACCTTGTGATTTCTTTTTTTAATCCTGTTCAGTTTATTACATGCCTTTTCATTAGTGAGTCATTGCTTTGATTGTGTAACCCATTGATATCAAAACTACCTTGCTCGGTGTCCTCATGCTTCATTGTTCCTTGGGCAAAATGGCAGGTCCCAGGGATGGCACTTGGAATAACACTGTCAGCGAACCCAAAGCCTGTTTGACTTTTATTTCTGGTGTGATCAATACTCATATCTAAATAGCAAACAGTTTAAGTAGTTTTGGGGTGATATGACACAAAAAGCAGCATACTGAATTTTAAGCTCCTAGATGCTGTTTTCACAAGATATTGCTGAAAACTACAGTTATGGCTCTGTGTTTTCATAGTAGACACTTTAGAAAATGACTTTAATTACATAGAGAAGAGAGTCCAGATTACATGGTGAGCTTTTTTACACTCTAAATTACAAAAATATATTTGTGCATCTACTCCAGTTTTTCATGAAGGATTTACATCAGAACAGCAACACCAGCCTCGTGTTTAGCAACAAAGGACCACTTCGAGTTAACCCTTCCAAATAATATTTTTTTTCCACCAGTGGATAAATACCAGATAGCTCCTCTCCTCTCCTTCCACATACTACATCTGACATTCTGGATTTTAACATTGAGGCGTTTTGGGTCATTTCATTTCGTTGAGATATTTTTAGATGGGATTAAAAACAAATCGAAAAGAGTCAAGCAGTGGTACAGCTAATGACAAACCAGTGCTTTATGAATTGGTGCTTTATGAATGAAAAGCAGCTGTAATAGGGAGGCCATGATGAAGGCTGAAAACTACCACCACTACTACCATCACCCTTTGCCCCAGGTCAGGAAGCGTGCAGGAGACTTTGATTAAAGTTATAGAATGGGAAGTTTGGCAACAGAGACATCATCATTAACTCAGAGATAGAGAATGGTCCTGTAAAAAGGGAGAGCCTTCGTTAAATAGTAGTTAAAGTCACTTAGTAAAGACTAAAAAGATTGCCGGTGTAATAGGAGTCAGCGGGTGTGTGTGTGTGTGTGTGTGTGTGTGTGTGTGCTGAAGCTCAAGAATTGACGTAAAACAATTTAAGCTGAATTCAGTGATGAGCTTTGTGCTTGCAAAGTATCTAAGAATCTTTATATTCCCATGGCTTAGAACAAGGAAGTTATGCTATACGTTTTTGTTGGATGAACAAATGCATGAATGTTCCTAATTAAACAAATTTTAATTGATGCTGACCCAGAGAATATGGTTCACCTATTTCTGGATATTAAGCCCCTCCAAACAGAAAGGGGGATCTCAGAATTAGGCATTCTTTCAGATACAGCTCTCAGCATCCTGTCTGTGGGGATTTCACCTGTCCCTGCTGCAGTGTCTCATAGACCAGATGGAGGCCAACTGCATCCAACTGCAGAAAACGAGGCTAGAGTTAAGTCTAGATGGCAAAACAGGTCTGTAGTTCTCATCTCCTAGTTTCAAACGCAACTCTTGTCTCCTAACTGTGGCTGAACAGAAAAGTACAAAAGAGAGGAGACAGAGGTCTAACCCTTGTATGCTTATTGTTTACCTCATACATCTTTCCCTCCCCAAGGAAACCCCATCACAATTTCAAGATTAGGGGCAGGGCCACTTTTAGCCCCATTTGGCGCTTTTGTGCAAATTGTTAAAATGTATCTCTCCCTCCTGGTGGATGCAGCTTATATCAGGGTGATGGATGGCAAGCAAAACACATGCTTGATTCGAGCTGCTGAAAAATCATCCTCTCCACTAGGTACCCTGGTACATGAACAGGCCTGTTTCTATGCCTCTTGCTAACTGAAAATTAATGATAACAGAATCCAAATCAAGGAGGATATTTTTATGTGTATAATGAGATTAAACAACTTTGCAAATTGAAGTCACTCAAGGAAGTGTAAAAGCTCACAAATTTGAAGTTTATAGTTGAAAGCTTGCCTGTGATTTCTAAAAATCATCTTAATTTAATCTCTGATTACCTTTAGCATTTCTTTATGTCCAATATACGGAGTGCTTAGAAAAGTATGATCTGTCTTTGGAGAGCTCTCAAGCCTAACAGTGGAGAAACTAAAAAATATTTAGAAACGGAAATGCACAAGGGATAATTACTAATTTGAAACTGACAACAAACCTAGATTTTATATATTATTCAGCTAAACAGTGGTACAGAGGAGCACTGGCAGAGCATAGAGTTGAAAAACAACATTATGTAGAATAACCTATTAATATGGTGGTGGGGGCTGTGGGGAACAAACTTGGTCCTTTCTCTTTTCTTCAGGGTACAGGTCTATAATATTCAACCTTGTCTATTATACATCTCGCAAAATGAGTAGTTGGTGACATCTCAGGATATTTAGTCAGAAAATGCAAAGTACTAGACCAGCCCTCTCCCAATGATTCCTTTACACTTTCTTAACCTTCTTTTTTCTATTACATATTGGGTACAATGTTTACTATTCAGGTGATGGGTATACTAGAAGCCCACACCCTACCATCATGCAATGTATCCATGTAGCAAATCTGTACGTGTACATCCTGAATCTATAACAAAAAAAAGAATCTTTTTAAAGACACACAAAAATATTTTTTTCCTATTCTTCATTTTAACTTATCACATACTGGTAAAGTGATCCTCTAGCCAAGTAAGCAAACTATGCCACAGCCAGTCGTCTACACTGATGCTCTTTCCTTTGGCCAAACCACCAGAAGTAGAAGTTCTGCTGGGCTGAGTTTGTGTGGTCCATAGAGACACTATTGAGCAATTTCTGGACCTTTCTGTAGAAAAGCAAGTGCCACCAACTGTTTCCTAGGAAAGCTCTTTTCCAATAATTCGATAGACATAAGGTCTACATTTACTCATGGGAGAGTTTTAGTCATTTAATAAATAATCATCAAGCAGCGTCTTCAGTAAAATAAATCTTTGTCTCTTTAAGCAGACTAAGTCTCAACATTTCTGTAGCAGTCAACTTTGTGTTCCCACTATCATGATTATCTTTTTGTATTTTGTATGTTTAAAGTAGATGAATTTTTAAAAGCTTAGGATTCTAAATTGCTATGTGTAAATAAGCACCTAATAACATTTTAATTAAATATTGATGAGCAGATACAAAATTGCTTTTAGAAAGTGTATATTCTGACAGTGATTATATTTTATTTCTCTGCTTCTCTTTCCTCTACCAATCTTCTTTATTAATACTTTATCTAATTTGCACAAAAGGTATTGTGGTTTTCATTAAAAATATAGACCTGACTTACGTAGAAAACTACTATTAGATTCTAAATGAGAATCCAGGTTAATGAACAAACTTTGCCTGTTTCTTTATGTGTCTGTTAAGGAACTTTTCCCAGAAATTCCAGAATCATACACTCTTAGGCACTAAAGGTGCTTGGAGGACATGTATTCAGTGACTCTCAGCTCAGGTTGCATATTAAAATCACATGGGGAACTTCGGAGGCTCAGTTTCTCCACCCCAGACCAGTTGAACCAGAATCTGTGAGGATGGGGACTGGGCACTGGTATTTCTTTACACCCAGGTATAGTCTAAAGTGCAGCCAAAGTTTAAAAACCTCTGGTTTAATCCAACCACTTTTTATATGAATAGACAAAATAAAAATTGAGGAGGAAGAAATAACTTATCTCAGGCCATAGTAGAGCCTAGATTAGAAGCCACATCACCTAGCCTCAGTTAAGAGCTATTTTCATTAAAAAAAAAAAAAAAACAGTACTTGTATCTTGTTTTATTTTTGACTTATTTGAACTTTCCCTTGGTATTAACATTAACAGAAGAATTCCGTTTCTTAACTTTCCTGTGAAATGGATTTTTTTGTCAACTAGAGAAATGATGCTGTGCGATAGTATAAATTAACACATGGGTGTTCTACATTTCCCAGTATTATTTACCTCCTTGCCTTTCATCAAAAATACATGTCTTTGATTGTTGTAAAGAGTTTCAAAACATATTTATAACTTTCATTTTATGTAAGTCAAGAAGATGTCGCAAATCATTTTAGCATATGTAGACTCATTTTTAAAGTCATCATAAAATGTATGGATAGCTCACTTTCAGTGTAACATTCTGAGAAAGTGGAACTGATAACATAGGCCCAGCATCGGCAGTACTGAAGATGTAGATAGTTCAACATTTTCCAGTTCTTTGACATCTATCTTTTCTGTATGTTTATATCTATTGAGCTTATCAAAGTCTAAAATATTTCAATACAGCATACAATTGCATTACCGATTGTTACATGGCATAGGTTTTATCTTGTGGAGAGATGGAAAAGCGTATCTAAATGCATCATGCCTATGCTCAGAAGTAATGCAAATCTTCTGTCATGCTGGTACCAGAAATAAATGAAAACGATAGTAGATAAAGACTAGACGTATTTTTCTCTTTTGCGCACACGCAAAATATTGTGTATAGTGATCATCATCATGCTTTAAGCATCCACTATAAGCCAAACATTCTATTATCAGCAGAGAAATGTACCTGCAACAGACTCCTCCCCTCTAAAAGCAGCACAGAAAAATTCAGCTGTTATTAATCAAAAACAAAATAAACAAGTGTACTTTAAAGGAGTTGGGAGTGAAGAAGAAACATTTAAATGAGAAAAAAACTTATAAGTTTGAGGATATTCTGTGAATTATGAGTAAAGCTATATACATTCACTCAATTTTCAGCCTATTACAATTATTCAATAAAGATATATTTACCTAATTGGATAGTTGACTTGAGTGTACCTATGTATAAGTTGATGTTACCTTATGTGAGTTGCATATGATTTGTACTAATTATCACTATAGTACAAAACATAGAGAAATTCATAAATGGCAGATGTCTTAATGATCACTTTTTGGAAGACTTGAAAAAAATGCCCATAGTAGGACCACAGAGTGAGGAAGATCAGGGTGTTGAAAAAAGTAGACCAGGTGGCTCTCTATAATGAACCCCATAATAAATCTGCCCTTGCGGAAGGTACCACAGTTTAGGGTACAGATGTCTGAATTATCAACCTGAGAGTCTGGCTCAAGGAGGCACTCTCATTCTGGTCAGACTCATTAGGAGTTGAAGTTTCTGAACTGCAAGGTTGATTCATGAATGGGGACCACTCCTGACCACTACTGTTTCCAAAACATTGGTGTTCTTTGTGTCCCCTACCTGGACCACCTTTTCTGTCCTGTGAACTGATCAGTGAACATGGATGATTGCAAGGGATACACCATCCAGACAAAGAGAAATTTGTGGAATCATCTGAATGAGTGACTTCCGCCATTACCTGGAGTGTGTAGGATCCTAATCAACATGGTCCATTTCTGATTCCTGGATTTTCTCGTCTTTCTCAAAGCTGGTGGTGTTCAAACCATTTTCCAAAGACTCTAGGATTCCATGTAAGAATTGTTTTGTGGGAGGTGGATCCTCTTAAGAAGAAAAAAAATTCCAAAATTTTGAGTGCTACTCTCATCTAGCCCTCCCCTCCCTGTATTAACAATTTTAGCTTCTCTAATCATATTCTAGTTCTGTATCCTTGTAATGACATTCTTTTTAGATCTCTTTAATGGAGTATTGGGAGTTCTCAGACTCTTCTGTCACTCATTTGTTGAGAAAATCACAGAAAGCTGATCATCTAGGGGTTACAATGTACGTGTATTTTTTTTTTACTTGTTTAGTTCTTATACAATATTATTTCTTTTGTTTCCTTGGGAAATTTTTTAAATTATGAGGAATAATTTTACTTTGTATTAATAGGAGCTATCATAGGGTATTCTAAATCTTTGAACTAGAGATTAATTTAAAAAGCTTTTTACCATTTTATGCAATATTGGAGGAATATCTGCGTGAAGTATATATAAATGAGCAATCTCATTCTCTTAGAAGAATTTTTGTTTGTTTTGGGAGTTTTTGTTGTTTGTTTTGTTTTGTTGAGACAGAGCTCTGCTCTGTCACCCAGGCTAGAGTGCAGTGGTGCAGTCTCAGCTCACTGCAACCTCTGTCTCCCAGGTTCAAGCGATTCTCCTGCCTCAGTCTCTGGAGTAGCTGGGACTACAGGTGCGTACCACCACACCCAGCTAATTTTTATATTTTTAGTAGAGACAGGGTTTCACCATGTTGACCAGGCTGGTCTTGAACTCCTGACCTCAGGTGATCTGCCCACCTCAGTTTAGCCACCCCACTCGGCCCCAGGAAAATAATTTTTAAAGAAATATAAAAGGTTTGTGCTATAATTTTAGAACATATATCAATTTTCATGCAGGGAATAAACACAATTTTGTCAAAAGATTCAGAAATTATTAAATAAAACAAAAAAGTTTAGCAAGTGAAATATCCTACACATGAAAATTCATTTTTTCCCGCAAGTACAGAAAAGAAGCATGTCGGAAAAGGCAGAGCATAAGAAGCTATTCTTCCATCATTCCGTTAATCTTATTTTTTATTTATATACAGAAGAGCAAAATAAAGAGTGCAGCTTCAACCTACCCCTTGGAGTTTATGTTTCAGGAAAAATGAAATCATGACTGACACTTTGGTGGAATTTCTTATTAAATCATGATTCACTAGTTTCCTAAAATATCTTTTAGTACCCTAGGGGAAAAGTGTAAAATAGCCTGCCCTCGGGTTTTTAAGAGAACTATGTGTAGTCATTCTCAAAATGCATTTCATGCAAAAGGGCTCTTTTTCTTTTCTTTTTCATATATATAATTTTAATTTTACTAATATCCTAACAGATTTAATACCCTGTGAAAACTAGAAGGTATTTATAACTGAGTAACTGGTATATAGAAACCCAGAGGCAATTACTTCTTGTATAACTATGCCTTAGGCAAAATTCAAGCTGTTTTTTAGAGCCAGAAGTTTAAGCCTACTCAGGAATTTTATTCAGGCACAAAATTTGCATTGTCTACCCTTACATTTCCTGCCTCTCTTCCTTTTGTATCTCTTCAATCCTAATTCTACCTACCATTCTCCAACTTGGAAAACATTATCTGGCTACAGCTAACACTGTTAGAAGACCTGGAGAAGCAGGTATCCCTGTGTCCTCCTGTTTAACAAAATACATTCCCAGCCCAACTGTTTTCATTGCTTTTATGTTCCCTATGCATGTTTTCAATTTACGCTACTCTGGGAAATATTTCTCTTATTTGGGGTGATATTAGTATATAAAATAGGCTAGAATTTCATACCTACTTTTGAATCTGTGAAGATTCTTTTGTTCTTTTCAGGTAAATATCCACCAACTAGGAATTAATTTGCACTTGGGGTAACTGTTTTCCAAAATAATCAGTCTCTAACTCAAAAGACTTCAGCTCTTAGTTATTAAATGTAGTTTTTTCTATTTTTCAGGAATAAATGATGTCTAAAGAGAAATATAAAATATTTGAAAATATGGCCATGAAAATAGCAAACATGCTATTTTACAAACATGTTTGTCCGTAGAACTCAAGGTTTAGCTGAGGGTTTTTCTTGTCATGTAGAAAAGCAGCTTCTTTATAATTAATCTGTGTAAATTCTGTAGAATTCTGATCAGACACAAATTGTCTATTTTTTACTACTTTTTTTGGCACAGTAATGATATATTTCTTCTGGGTCATTTCTAATCTTATAGAAAAGTGGTAATCTAGCCATTGTGAGAGAGAGAATCTACTTCAACCTTTTGAAAAATATTCAGAGTCGGCCAGGCGCGATGGCTCAAGCCTGTAATCCCAGCACTTTGGGAGGCCGAGGCGGGCGGATCACGAGGTCAGGAGATCGAGACCATCCTGGCTAACACGGTGAAACCCCGTCTCTACTAAAAATACAAAAAATTAGCCGGACGTGTTGGCGGGCGCCTGTAGTCTCAGCTACTCGGGAGGCTGAGGCAGGAGAATGGCGTGAACCCGGGAGGCGGAGCTTGCAGTGAGCTGAGATCGCGCCATTGCACTCCAGCCTGGGGGACAGAGCAAGACTCCGTCTCAAAAAAACAACAACAAAAAATATTCAGAGTTGAATTATTAATATTGAACCCATACTATTTGCATGGCATTCTGTTATAGGGTATGAAGTAATGTAAGACATATCCTTATCTTCAATATACTTATAAGTAATTCAGACAATAATGTATAAAGGAAAAATTTTTAACACAAGGTGCTTCGTGATTTAAGAGTTACTGCAAAGTAATTGTTCATTCATTCAACAAATATTTATTGAGTGCCTACTATATATTAAAGACTGCTGAATGTTGGGTATCTAAAAATGAAAAAAAAAAAGAGTGTCTGTCATCTAGGGAGATGAGGCTAGAGAGTTAGACAGGGATCAGGTGATAAGAGGTCACAGTAAAGTGTTATCTTTCTTTAGCCTGAGAACAGTGGAAAGGTATTAAAAGTTTTTATACAAGGGATTGGCACGATTAATTGTGTTTTTTTAAAAAATCACTCTAGATGCCATGTGGAAAATATACTGGAGGGAAACAGACAAGGTTATGATGGTGGTAGAGGAGGAGAAAAAGAACAGGAGGATACACCGAGAAAAGTAGTGAAGTAGGTTTGAAAATTATTTAGGAAGTAAAATCAAAAGGATCTGATGATTAGATAATGAACCTAAAGAAGAAAGGAAGGATCAAATCTACTCTGATTCCTTTTTAAAGGGTTGAAGACTTGGGATTTTGGCTTAGTCAACTGATGACTGATGGGCTGTTTACAAAAAGAGAACACTGGATGAAGGCTGTTTTAAGAGGAATGTTTTTATGGATTTAGTTATAAACATATTCAGTTTGGAGAGTCTTCAAAACGTTGAAGTTGACATGTCAACTATTCAATTAGAAATAAAATATGGGCCAAGCATGGTGGCTTATGTCTGTAATCCCGGCACTTTGGGAGGCTGAGGCGGGTGGATTGCCTGAGCCCAGGAGTTTGAGACTAGCCTGTGCAACATAGAGAAACTTCAATAAATAAATAAATATGGAAATAGGGGAAAAATATTAAGCTAAAGATAAAATTTGAGAATCATCACCAAATGATTGGTCATAGACCTTCATGAGCTTTCTTATTAGTATATACAGTGGACAATAAAGTGGTTTCAATTTAGGATTCTGTCATTATGAATTAGAAGAATCTGGAAAGGTTTAATTGGGGAGGTGAGCTGAATCATGAAAAAAATATAGAATATGGATAATACAAGAGATGAGTAAAATGAATGAAATTGGCAGGCATACGATAAAAATAGAAATAAATAGATAGAAAATATATTTTTAATTGAAAGTAATGGAAATACTAAGCCAAAGTGGCTTAATCAAAAAAGGAATCCCTAGATTCACATATAACTGAAATGTTTAGCGTATTCCTACTGCAAGCAAGTCTCTCTCCAAGAGTGAAACAATAGTCTCAGAACCCAGTTCTTCTTTTTCTGTTTCTTAGCTCTGTTTCCTTGTTGTTCACTTAATTTCATGCAGGTTTTCCTCTCATGATCCCAAGATGGCTGCCAGTAGTTCCAGAGGTTGTATTTTACATGCTTATGTCCAATAAGAAAAACAGAGCTTTTTTTTTTTTTAATAGAATAGGGCAACCAAAGCCTATTTAATAGAATAGGGCAACCAAAGTCAAATGGAGACCAATTGACCTAATAAGGTTGTGTGCTCATTCCTATCATTGCAGGAAGAGGTTGAGATACATTGATTATCTTAAGAAAATTAGAGTGCAACTTTGGATTGGGGATAAATCCACCCAACAAACCACCTAGAGGGTTCAGAAAGGGATAGGAAATCTAGAAGCTTTCATATTATTGGGAGAATTAAATGCCAGGTTAAGGACCTTGGACTTTGTATTAGACTATTCTTGCATTGCTATAAAGAAATACCTGAGACTGGGTAACTTATAAAGAAGAGAGGCTTAACTGGTTCATAGTTCTTAGGCTTTTCCAGAAGCATGGTGCTGGCATCTGCTTGGCTTCTAGGGAGGCCTCAGGAAGCTTACAGTCACGGCGGAAGGCAAAGGGGAGCAGGCACATCACCTGGTGAAAGCAGGAGCAACCTTTTTAAAAGCTCGAAGATCTTGGTTTTTGGCTTATTCAGCTGATGACTGATGGTGCCATTTACAAAATGAGAGCACTGGAAGAAGGCTGTGTTTAAGAGGAAGGTTTTTATGGATTCAGTTATAAACCCATAAAAGATGCCACACACTTTTAAATGACCATACCTCATGAGAACTATCACAAGAACAGTACCAAGGGGATGCTACTAAACCATTTATGAGAAACCCACCCCCATGATCCAGTCACCTCCCACCAGGCCCCACCTCCAACATTAGGGATTACAGTTCACCATAGGATTTGGGCAGGAACAAATATACAAACTACATCAAACTTAATTCAATAGACAAAGTGAGCTCTTTTGTTTTGAAGAGAATAGGGATCCAATGAGATCAGTGCTTTAAGAAGTAAGTCTTAGGGGCCGGGCGCGGTGGCTCGAGCCTGTAATCCTAGCACTTTGGGAGGCTGAGGCAGGCGGATCATGAGGTGAGGAGTTTGAAACCAGCCTGGCCAACATGGTGAAACCGTGTCTCTACTAAAAATACATAAAAAATTAGCCAAGTGTGGTGGTGTGTGCTTGTAATCCCAGCTACTCGAGAGGCTGAGGCAGGAGAATCACTTGAACCCAGAAGATGGGGGGTTGCAGTGAGCTGAGACCATGCCATTGCACTCCAGCCTGGGGTGGGACTCAGTCTCAAAAAAAAAAAAAAAGAAGTAAGTCTTAAGGCAATTACAGAGCATACTATAGCATCTAAGAAAAAAGAAAAAGAGAAATCTGTTGAAGAGTCTCTGCCAATAGTTTAGGAAAAAGATGGTGAAAGCCTGAACTGTAGTTAAGGAAGAAATATTTATGAAAGGAAGATAGCAGTGAAGTGCTAAATGTGAAAAATATTTCAGTAAAAAAGAATCCACAGGACTTCATGAGATAAGAATAATGAACTTTGAGGTGAAACTTCAGTCTCTCACTGGGATTTTGAGTAATGTCATAGCTTTGTCACCGAGGCAAAGATGAGAGTCTTCCTTTTTCCTGCTATAATACTGGACCCTCTTCTTCCAAACCAAGCCCTGCGCTAGGCTTTCCATTCCATTCCATTCCATTCTGGTTTAATTCATTACCATCATCTCCTGTCCCATTATTCCCCACATGCCCAACTCTCCTAGAGGTCAAAAAAAAAAACAAAAGGCAAGTTCTAACCTCTGTCAGAATGAAGGCTGTTCTTGACTCTACATCATGAAACCTTCTCCTTATTGGAGTTAAACAGTAGCTATCATTGCAACCGTTTCAGTGGCACTTACTTTTTAACACATTTTTTGTACATTTTGTCAACCAGAAATGCCTCTATCAGCAAGAAACCGACAACTGAATGGTTTACACAGGTAGGATTTCAGGGAAAGCCGTTAGTGCTGTTGGTTAAGCTGCTCATCCTTCACAGGCCCTGTATCTTTCTGTTTCTCTGGACTTCCATTGTCTTTTACATCATGGGGACAAGACAGCTGCTCTATCCCCAAAGCATCATGTGGTCATTCAAGGCAAGCAAATGTGTGAAAGAGAGAAGAGAAGCAGGAATCCGTTTATCAATAAAGCAATATTCTGGCAGGATTTCTTACCCAGCATACTTCTTATAGCTTATGAGCCCAAATGGGGAGCCAAAATTGGGTCACATAACCACTCTTAGCAGTAAGGAAGAATCAGAAAGTGAACACTTGATTTTCTGTTCTCTATTTGTGAGATGTATAGCAAGAAAGAAGAGAGTTGGGCACGGTGGTTGGCTGAGCAATAGAATCTTCTCTGAGAACTATTGTTATACAGTGTACTCTGGGTTTGCATGTGTGTATGCTCTTGTCATCTTAGTTTTGACCTTGTGTTTATCTGTACATTCCATTTCCTCTGTTCTTTAGGAGACTACTTGCATGGTTGATTACCAATTTTAAAAATATATGTTTTCTTCTTTTTTTCTATGAACCACTACCAACTTCTGCTTAACTCATCCAACAAAGATTCTAGAATTTTGAATAGGCAACACGTTTTGACTAAAAAGAATATTTTCTTGTTTATACCTAATTATCTTGGCAAGTACTACCCATGCGAAAGGAAATATAGCAAAATTACCAGATGATTCCATGGGGATTTAGTTAAAGTATCCCATTTTATCTTTTATGGGGGTGATAGAGCCTCATGTAAAGAAATATTTCCAAGAGACCTCATCAACCTGATTTAGAAATTCAGCTGAAAAATGTAGCACCTGCATATCAAAAATAAAATTAGTAATGATATCACTTGATGCAATGTGTAGAAAAAAATAGTCAATTAAAGCAATAGGAATTCAACCAGAATGCTCTGCAGGCAGCATCGTGTAATTCTGACTTCACAATGACATGAAATTTTAAATGACAACTGTGCTAAATCAGGGAGCAGCAAACCCAGGCCGAGTTTAAATTTAGTAACACTGAAAATAACTTTCTCCATAGCAGATTCTCTATGAATTACAGGTGACCGACCACTTCTTTTTCTGTTCTGTTTAGAGATAATCAGATACTCACTGTCTTCAGCATTGGTGTCTTCTATTCTCAACGGCATTTCTGGTGGCCACCCCAGGAGTCTCCTTGACCTGTTTTAAAACCCTTGGAAATTAAGGAGAGAATCCACCACATATATTCCTTTGAAAGTTTCCACCATATATGTTCAAAAATTGCTGAATGAGCACAAGGATTTGAAGGTAAGTGAATTTAGGGGGTAACACACATATTTGCATAACTCTTAATGGCATCAAAAGTAATTATATATTTTAATAAAATATAAGAAAAAGAAACTATTAAATGTAAGAAAATTATCCATGTATGTGTAGTTCCACAGCAAAAAGGGGAAATAAATAAAACATAATGTTTAAAAATTGTTTCTGTCATGTAAATGTAAACCCAAGAAGGGCAGAGTAGAAATCTTGATATTTGATAATCAGTATCACATTACAAAGCGTAACATACTGTGGTTCTCAAAGTTTAATGTGCATAGGAGTCACATGAAATTGGGAGGAGGGATCCTTAAAATGCTAATCCCTGGGGATATTTCACAGAAACATAGATCCACTAGGAATGGGATGTGGAGTAAGAATGTGTATTTTTACATTTACCCACTCACAAGTGATCCTGATGCCTGTGAGTCTGAGGCCTTTGAGAAACACTGAAAGTGACATTCAATACAATCTACTTCCCATTTTCAAACCTTATGCTAAACCTGAGCTTTTATGTTGGTTGTCTCCTACAGTCATAAGAATAAATAAGGAAGGGGTAATTTTGTTACAGAAGTGCTAAATTGATACTCCCTCTTTGAATCCCCTAATTTGAGTTACTCCTTTTTAAAGTTCAGTAGGATGAGCTAATTCCCAGGTGTCACTATCTCTCTTTCAGAGTGATAGCCCTGTGGTTGCTCTCTGTAGCTATTGCTCTGTTTCGTGTAATGTTTCAATTATTTAGATATTTAGGGTTATTGTACCTATAAGAAATTTCTAAAAGATGAAAATAATGAGTTATTACTAGGTTTGGCTAAGTATTTCTCAATTTTAAGGATTGTATCTTTTTCTCTTCATTTTGAAGGCTCAGCCTTAGATTTTAAAAGAACAAATCTGCTTAATAGCCCTTTCCATTACTTTTTTTCTTAGCAAATAAGAACTTATAAATCATGTGATACATTTATGGAAGGTTACATGTACATTTGGTGAATATCACTTTATTGTATTTCTGTTTCCTGTATGTCATTTAGCAACTTCTATAATTTGTAATTTTAAGTTTACAAAAGGTTTTTTTATTCCAGTGAAAGTGTTTAGTAGGGACATATTCAGATCTTAAATTGTGATGATTTTTTAAAGGTTCAATAAGATGTTATTTTTATGGTGAAGACTGAAGTTTTTAATCAAAATCCTTTCATTGGATTTCAGGCTTATAGACATTTTTTGTCTCTATTAGTCTTTGTGTACACTTGTTCACGTTGTGTAGAATTTTTTATCCCTAACGTATCAAAAGGCAACAATAAACCTTTCATCAAAAAGAAGTGTGTCTTAATAGTGCCAATTAGCACATATTAGCTATTAGTTTTACATGTAGAGAATTGAATATGGTCATTTGCATAAAATAATGGAGTACTTTTTTCAAGTAATCAAAATTAAAACTTTGCAGTATTGGATTAACTATAATAATGAAGTTTCACATGCACTTGTTATTAGAATTGTGCTCAGTAGTAAGATTGTCATACCTGAACATAGCCTCAAATTTGTAGTTCACAAATTTATCATTGGATAAAATCTCCAAATAAAATTTCATAAAGCTTTTAGTGTAAATCCTCTGCAATATTTCCATTTCAGAGAAACATACCTTTACTTTTCTCTCTCTTTCTTTCTTTTTTCTTATTACTTACTTTTTCTGGAAAAAGGAAGAGGTAGAGAAAGAATGAATTGTGTCTTGAAGTGAATCATTTTCGTTATCACTGGTGTATTTATCAGCCTATGTTTTTAAGTTGCAATTTCTTAAAGAAAACTTACAATGTAGTTTCAGGGAACCTGAGCAAGACAGTCTCAATAAGCAGGAAGCAAAACATGCAACAAAAGAATAAATTACAGAAACTTTATAGAATCATAGAAACATAAAGTTTTGAGCAGAAATGGACCGTTTTGATCTTCTAGTCTGTCCCCTCATGTATAATCACATTTTCTCTTCCAAATCTGCCATATAAAAGTCTAACACAATGAGTAGTAAACAACAATCTGGTTAGGGATGACATCAACAAAGGGAAGTTAAGTGGTTGTTTTTCAATAATGATTTCTTCAGTAAGAAAACTAGGGGGAAATTTTTCCTCCAAGATGAAGATTGAAGATTTATAGATACCTAAGTACTTAAAATTGAATTTAAAATAATTTGTGTCTAATTAGATCAAAATAATTTTTAGATATAATTCTTCATTTGTGGAATATTGTAGTGATATGAAATTCTCCATGTTTTCTTCTTCATTAAACACTGATAATTTCAAATTATGACAATTAGTTCCTTGGAAAGATTATTTCTTGTATCAAATAAGACAATGTACTTTCAAGAATTCTCTAACTATAATAGTTTGTTCCATTTGGAGGATAATGTTATACGTTTGGTTACATTAGTGTTAATATGTCTTTGTTTTTTAATTCTCTGGTGTAACATACGGTTTCACCATTATTACGACCAGCTGCGGTTGGCCTATGATTTTGTTCATTCTGTCTGAATCCAAAGTAATTAGCTCTTTAGTTTAATGACAATATTTGTTAATGGGTGTTTAGGGCCAAATTCTGCTGTTCGAGAGTGGGTGGTATATTTGAAGATAAAATCTGGCCCTTATGTTGTAAGCATAAGCTGTGTAATTTTACTTCAAGATGATGGTTTACAGAGTTTGGGGTAGGAAAACTAAATGTGCATTTGTCTGAAGTTTCTCATTTTCAAGAAACAGAAAATAAAAGTGACAGTTTATGTAGATGAACAGCAAACCCACTGAAAGTTCCCTAATACAGCTATCCTGTATGTGTTATTCTATAGCTAGAATATGGAACACAATGACAATTATCAAACAGACTTTAGGTACATTCTTTTATGTGACAGGACACACACTGAGTTTTTTAAGTGCAATGCAACAGTTTTGATCATTGTATTTTTGAAGGACTTAGTGAAGTGGAAAGAATCCTTGCCTGGGAGTCCCTGGGGTTCAAAGTCTGACTCAGCTTCCTAGTAGCGGCATGACCCTAAGAAAATATCTTTACCTTTGCCTGAACCTGTTTCTTCATCCTAAAATAAGACTTTTATACCAGATGATCCCAGAGGGTCTTTCTGGCCCTAAAATGATAAGTCTAACTTGCTTTAAAAGAGCACTATAAAAGGATGGTAGGGAAGACGCAATGACTTGAGCTGACTGAACAAACAAAACAGCAAGTCTACTACTGAAGGTACATGGGGATATTTTGGCCTTACAAGCTTTCCTTCAATGCCTTGTTACTTTTATCCTGGAGCAGAGAAATATTTGAAGGGTTTTATGTAGAAGGCACTATAGGTCATGCTATTGGAAGTTTCAAAATGAATTTTGGCAAAATTTGAAAAACTTCCAAAACTAGTAGCAGTTAAGATATCCAACAATGAATAGGATGCCATGGTAGATAATGAATTCACCATCTCTTATGGTACCAAAGGTTTTATGACCTGCCAAACTGCCCTTCAAGGTGTAAAGGCTAGAGGCAAATTTTCTGAACATATTGGAACTTAGGAAATATTGTTATCAAGAGTCCGTCTTGAAACAACTAGTAGCAACTATTAGAGCCCTTCTTGAAGCAACTATTATCAATCCAGCCAATAAGTGACTATAGAAATTACTGCAAAAAACCTGATTGCAAGCATTGAATATTTATTTCTAGCACTAAATCTAAGATAAATATCGAGATTAGGATGATGTAATAGAACATAAAAGTATAATGTCCTGACAATGTAAAACTAAAACAACTAACAAAAATTAGGAAAGACACAACAGAAAGAAGTTAGTGTGTGTATATATACATATATATATATATATATGTATATATATATGTATATATATATATATGTATATATATATATGTATATACATATATATAAAAAAAGTTATTTGATTACTTTATTCTCAATATCAAGGAATCAATGAATATTTTTTAAACTCACAATCAAACTATAGAAGTATAAGCAGATTTAAGAGTATAAAAAAGATACTAAAGGGGCTATTGTTATTGCCTAGAAATAGCTGGTAAAAAATGCGAGGAGAGAGAGCACTTTTCCTATCACACATAGTAGGAAAATAGTAAACATTCTAAAGAGATAAATGATCAAGGCTATGAGATTATAGAAATGATATAATTTATTATGTGAACCTATAAACATTATGAATTAGAAGAAAATGTATATTTTTGAAGTTACCCAAAATAGACCATATCATGAAAGATTTTCTCAAATCCTTTGTGACAGTATGTTTCTGTCATATCTTTCACATCAATAAATACAAAAAATACACTTATTTCTTTAAAATTTTTTCAAATCGTATCATAGCTTAAAACCCAATTCTAAGTTATACAAGTATACAACCAATACAAGCTAATTCAAAACTTTGAAAATGAAAGGATAGGCAGAGGTGTACTGGGAAAATGCTATCTAAAGAAATTAGGAATTAAAAATCTTAATATCAGAAAACATAAAACTTCAGGGCCCAAAAGCATTTACTAACACAAAAGAGGGACTCTATAATAAATGCTGATGGGTATAATACATACTGAAGGTATATGATCATGAATAAGTAATAGCTTTAAGAGCTACCATAGAAGTTTGTTCAGCAAATGAACTTCTGAAAACATCCCAAGAAATAGAAATAGCCCATTTTTTAGGTGGTAGACTGAGTTTAAAAATTCAACTCCTGTATTATGAAGCCAAATATTTATATTGAAATTTATTTTCAAGACAAAATATTTCCATATCAAAGATAATTAAAACTACTCATTAACCAAAAGTTAGGTACTTAACCAGTCACAAAATTTTTTTCATTATCAACAAAAAGAGGTTCCACATAGCTTCTCTTTTTGAAAAGAAAGCAAGCAAGCTTCCAGTAAGGCTGTAAACGTATGCATCAAACTTTTTTGATTTGAAGAAAAATGGAATGTTTGGACTCCCCCTACTCCAAACAGCTATTCTAAACAGCAGGATATAATTCCAGAGTTTCTGCAGTCAAGAGGTTTCTGCTGAGCAGAAATTCTTGTTCAATTTAGGAATGCAGATGATAATAATTTTCCTATCCTTCTCGCAGCAGGTTTCCTGCCTTCATTTTGCAGACTCCTAAGCTCAGTTAAAAACAAATAGGGAACTTCAGTTCCAGGTAACACATTCTTCAAACATAGTCCCGTTAACCCAACTTAGTTATCATGCAAAGCCGCTTAGCTTCACTAGTGAAATGGAATACAGTTGAATTGCCTTTCTAATGTAATACCCATTTGTGATAAATGCAAAGTGGTTTATGATGGCAAATTTTGTAGAGCATGAAAACTTATGAGAAAAGAAGCTTATATTTTCTAACCTAAAATTATGAAGAAATGTCATATATGTTGGCATGGGATACTCCTATTAAAATGAAAAAATATTCAAAAATGAAAATTTAACACTTGGCCTTTATTATATATACCTCAGCAAAAAAAAAAATTAAATCAAACTATTATATTTCACAGTAACATTTTTCCTACCTTGCACATTCTTTCTAATTTAAATGAATTTTCCCTAGTTTAATTTCTTTCCTTCTACTAGATCTCAACCACGTGGCCCAAAATTTCCTTACATTGTTTAGGAAAGTAAAGATTGCTCAAATACATCTTCTGTCTGCTGATACAAGAATAATCTTTTCTGTATAAATGCAACTTAAACTATCTAAACCACACATTACTACAGAGTAGGTCACTAAGACATTGGACTTATCCTTCAAATGAGTAAATTCTAGATGATAGTTTCCTCAAGTTAGCTAAAATCACATTTGATGAGTGTCGTAGCTAACATTTTACAGCAACAAACCATTCTATCTTTATTCCTTGCTCAGGTAACTCACTTTGTTCTTCCATTCCTTGCTCTTCCTTCATGAGCAGGGTACATATACACTGTGCCATAGCAACCACATTTCTATCATGCCTCATCAACATTGCCAAATTTAATGACTGATTTTAATAACAGAAAAAGTAAGTTTCCAGCCAAGCTCAATATGAACTTTATAAATGATAGTGGCTTGATGTGAGTGTTCTGATGCAGGAGAGATGTGCATTGTACAGTGATTTCAGCTGAGAATCAAGACCCATTCCTATATACATTGTAATTCAATGCATTCTTCATTTCTTCATTCATTCAACAAGCATTTGGTTAATAACTACTTTGTGGTAGGCTGTTCTAAGACTTGAGATACATCATTGAATGAAGCAGATGAAAAGCTCTATTTTCATGGCCTTGTTGAGGTATGGCAGGCAATAAAAAGCAATCATAACAAGTAAATGAATTATGTGGCATTATGGACTACAATAAGGTATAAAAGAAAGAAAACCTAAATAAAACATAAAATGGATAAGAAACAGTATGACAAGATATGGGACGTGAGATCAGATCCTGTACTTTGTTCCAGTTCTTCTGGCTGATGTTTTTCAATGTTCATTCTTGTTGTCTTAAAATCAGAATATGTGAATTAGATTTGGAGAGTGGAGTCTTTATTAAATGAATGTTGCGCAAATTTTCTTTGTTTAATGATCAGCTTCTCTACATTGATATTTGTACTTGAGATACTTACAAGCTCTCCCCAAGCAATACTGTGGGATTTCCAAAAGGATCAAACAATGAAGAATATTAAATTTAAATTTATTTTCTTTTTCCTGATAGTTTAGAACCCATGGAGTAATTTTAAATTATTATAGTATCACTATAACTGTAATTCTTGCCAGTGATGTTAAGCAAAGCCTAATTAGTTAAAAAAGATGCAAATGTCAGGTAAGAGTATGTTAACTTTTAGAATCTACCCGGATTTTAAAGGTATGTCATTATGGAACCATTAGATAAAATTCTTACTTGATTATCAGAAAAATGAGGACTGAACTATAAATTTGAACATATATTTTTACATATTTTATGTATCTTTTTAAAATTATCCATTTTATAGGTACTTTTCAGTAAAATTTAGTAAATTTAGAACCCATGGAATAATTTTAAACTATTACAGTATCACTATAACTGTAATCCTGGTCAGTGATGTTAAGCAAAGCCTAATTAGTTCAAAAAGATTCAAATGTCAGGTAAGAGTATGTTAACTTTTAGAATTTACCTTGATTTTGAAGGTATGTCATTATGGAACCATTAGATAAAATTGTTACTTGATTATCAGGAAAATGAGGACTGAACTTTAAATTTGAATACATATTTTTATGTACTATATGTATTTTTTAATCACCTATATAATTTTTATAGATAATTTTATTAAAATGTAGGTAATTATAGTAAAATGATGCCACCTTTAGACTTATTTTTATGTTAATTACCATGTAAATTCTTACCTACCAATCCTGTAGCATCACAGACTGATTGAGCTGGAAGTAATTTCAGAATTTCTAGTCCTACTGCCTTTGTTTGACAGGTGTGAAAACTGAGTTCCAGAGAGGGAAAGTAATTTGTCCAGGTTAGATGGTGTGTGCAAGTCCCTGTGCCAGTTAATAGTAGAACTCGGTTGGAAAGGAAACCTATTCTTTTAAATCCCAACCTAGTATGTTTTTTAGTAATTGACTCTACTTGAGATTTTTCATTGCCTATTATCAAAATAATGTTTCCCTTAAAAATAAGGAGAATTGACCATATCTTTGCATTTCTTAAAGTTATCTAATTATTGAGTGTGCCTAAGCTCCCTGAAATAGCCTCAGTTGTTTAAAAACCTCTTCAGCACAACTGGAATTAGACTTAAAAAAAAATGAGAATGATCTTAGCTACAGCCACACCACCCTGAACGTGTATCAGATCTCAGAAGCTAAGCAGGGTCGGAGCTGGTTAGTATTTGGACAGAAGATTGATCTTTGGAGATTTTTTTTTCTTTGAAAAATAAATGAAATTATTTATGAAGCCATGAAATGACTTACCTATTAATCAATATATGGCACAAATAAAATACAACTGTATTATTTTTCAATGAATTATGAAAGAAGAAAATACTAAGTAGTAAAGTGCTGAGCTTAGAAAACAACTTAAGTAACATCTGTGCCCTAGGTTCCTCAGAGTCCTTAGGAAGTGATACAGAGTCATTTGAAAACTCTCTGAACCCTCATATGGGAAAATTACATAACTCACTGGAAAATTTCAGTAGATTTAATAGAGCAGAGAGGTAATATATTCAAAACACAAAGGAAAGTATAAAAGACTGTCTGCTAAGCCTAGGGAGTTTCATATGCAAAAAATTAAATAATTAAAGCAATATCAGTTATTTTCAAAGACAGCTCTGAGTTTAAGCATTATAATACATCATTAAAAATTATGCATTTGGTGCTTATAAATGGATTCTAAATTTCCTTGAAATGAAAGGTAAAACCATGGCTTTATATAATGGCAAAACGAGGCTTTCTCGTTGCACACAATAGAATTTTCATATGTGTTTCCAGGCATACCATATATTAAACCAATATAATTTAAATTGTAAGTAAATTTAAAAATATGTATAACATTAGAGACAGGACTCTAAATTATTTGATAAAGAATGATTATGGAAGCAGCTTTAAACACCTAAAGTCCGAACTTTTCAAGGTTTTCATGGTTTTTCTGGTAGTGAATGAAATACAAAAATAAATAATTCAACCAGCTTTTACTTTGGTTGTTGTACATTTGTAAATCACATAAAATTAAGAAGCTAAAAACTGGATCTTCTACCTGTTCCAATACACATGGTATCATTCAATTAAAGTCTTCTATTGATAAGTAAAGCTAATTGAAAATCACAGTTTAAAATTACATCTGATTCTTATTAATGTGATGCCCAATTATTAGCATTCTAGCATTAGGCATTTTAGACTAATTTGTTTATTATTTTCAATGATAGCAAAAAATGCTTAAACAATACAAAGCTAATATATTTCAGATTACCAATGAAAGAAAAGCTGTGAAAATAACTAATTTACGCTTATTTTTGATGGCCTGAATTCATTTTGTCTGAAGCCCTTAGTGATGTCTTTGGAAATGTCTATCCTTCTCCTTTCCCTCTATCCCTTCCCCCATGAATATGTATGTGATTTAGAAGGCAACATTTTTTTGCATATTCTTTTCCCAAAGGAACTTTATTTTTCATTTTTAATCACTTCATAGTTGAGTTGTCCTCTGATCAACAAGGGGATTAGTGGGCCACACGTCTCCTCTACGTAAACCTATATGGTCCAAGAGTGTTGTATTTTGCCTCTTGGGCTGAGTAAAATCGAACCTACCTTTGCCTTTCATTGTTTTTTCAAACATTATGTAAATTGGTAAGAATAAAAATAATGTGATTGGAAGTACAGCTTGACAGACAATATAGTGTAATATAATATCCAAATACTTATAAGGTAGCAATAGTGCTTTGGGGCACCGCATTTATTGTGAATGAGGATTTGCATTTACACATTTTTCTCTACGGTTTAGATTGCATACTAAATCGCTGTGGGAAAGTAGAACTGTTTTTAAAACATTCTACTTAACCACTCTATGGGTAACAAAGAAATGCCAAATCCAGTTTCAATCTAATTTGGGAAGTAAAGTACAGAGGCACAAGAAGTCACATTACACAAGAGTTAATAATAAATAGAAATTTCTGTATGGATTGACATGACCATTATAAATTATCCTTCTATATTTCATATCTAAATAAATTCAGTGTGTGCAGAAGTTTAAGCAAAAAAAAAATAGATTTAGAAAGTTTTATTCATGATTTAACAGCAAGAGTATATTTCCTAATGATTTAGACTTTAGTCATAAAAAAGTTATGTGTTTGATTCTGAACAGGGATCAAATAATACAACTCTGATTCGAGGCCTACTCAGGGCATGGCATTTTTCATTTCTTTAGGCTACGCTGTTTAAATACCAGCTGTTTAAATACCAGTTCACTCCCAGCTCATCATAAAACCACATCATTCCTTCGAAACCTTGCACCTACTGATGAGCTTAGTAACCTTTCAACTAAGTTTTTCAGTTTTCCAAAAGAAGCAAAATTTTTCACATTGAGGTTTTGAGTGTTGTTTAGTTTCTGAAGAGAATTATTCATACCAATATATGTTTGTGTAAATATCAAAGACCTTTGTCACTGAAACTGGAACTGCTTAGTTGTTCAGGTAACAAAATGAAAACATTCTTTTCCATTTTGTTTTGCACCTTAGCTCTGAGAGTCATCACTTATAGGAAACAATATATTTAAATTTGTATGTAGACCGGGCACAGTGGCTCACGCCTGTAATCCCAGCACTTTGGGAGGCCAAGGTGGGCAGATCATCTGAGGTCAGGAGTTTGAGACCAGCCTGGCCAACATGATGAAACTCTGTCTCTTGTAAAAATACAAAACTTAACTGGGCGTGGTAGCAGGCACCTGTAATCCCAGCTACTCAGGAGGCTGAGGCAGGAGAATCACTTGAACCTGGGAGGCGGAGGTTGCAGTGAGCCGAGATCATGCCACTGCCCTCCACCCTGGGTGACAGAGCAAGACTCTGTCTCAAAAAAAAAAAAAGAAAGAAAGAAAAGAAGAAATATGTATTTAGTTTAGTGTTTGTTAGAATCATACAAGATGGTAACTTAAATATTTAGGCTAACACTAAACTCATTTTAATGCAAGGAGAGTGAGGGAAGTGAGTCCTACTTTTTCCAGGTTAGTGGTGGAGCCATCTGTGGCTGAGTTTTCTGATAACATACAAGGCAGTATAGAATGGTGATTATGAATGTGAGCTCTGGAATCAGATGGCCTAAATTCAAGTCCCCACTTCTGCTGCTTACTAGCTGCGTGACCTTGGACACCTTCAGTTTGCTAAGTCTCAATTTCCTCATCTGTAAAATGCAGATGATAACATTGCCAACATCTTAGGACTACTGGAATTAAAAGAGATGTACTTTACATTGTAAACTACATCGTAAGGCTCAATAGATATAGACTGTTCTCATTTGTGCTATTCCAAATGGTCTCTCTTGTTATCCCAAAACTGACATCTTGCCATGAACACTTTGAACTCCAATTGCTGCTTCATTTTCATTGTTTTCATTGACTTGAAAATGAAGAAACTGTTAATATACAACTTTATATAATTATATAACTATATATGAATAGTATATACACATGCATATGCATATATTGAGTTGTGAAAGTATTCAAGTGAGATTGTTTAATAGAATACTTTTATTCTCAGGATAGTGGTTGCTTTAAACCTGCAGCTTTGGAAAAGGATTTAAATGGCAACCTAATGACTTTTTCATCATAACCACATAAAAGATCTGGCAAGATATGTAAAGTTGACCATATGGGCATGGTTGGCAAGACCTTTGAGTTGAAATTGAACTCACCCAACAAGTTGTTTCATCAAAACATTGCCTGGAAATGTTTTTATCTTACTACATGGTGGTTGGCTTTCTAGCTAAACCCGTCAGTAAATGGAGAATGTGGCCAGTTAGAATAGTATGAAGGAGGAGATTCGGTTCATCCAAATTGTTGAGCAGCTGGAGCAAGTGAGTCATGTTCAATTGACACTGGACAGCTGTCCATCAGCTCATAATCATGAGAAGAGCTTTATGAAAAAGCAGCTGGCTTCAGCACCGCAGCATCATCAGAGAAATGCAACTGCCTGAAATAACCCAAACTTTCCTCCCATCCTTGTCTACCCTGAGAGAGCTTTAACCTACTGGGGGCAGCCATGAAATCCTTCCCCAACTAAAACCATGCAATCTTCCATCAAGGAAGGTATTCTTTAGGTGTCCTGCACTTTCAGTTTTCTTTTCCTTTTGTTTCTTTTTTTTTTTTTTTTTTTTTTTTTTTTTTTTTTTTTTTTTTTTTTTTTTTTAAGGAGGATGATTCTGTTCTCTATCTCTGGGGTTTTTTCCTGAAGGTTTTCTGAGTCAGAATAAGAAGATCATCAGAAACCATTTTGATAGAATAAACTAGCATGCCTTCACACATTAGCTCATTCTCTAGTTCACTTTTTTCAACTTCCTGTAGATAGTAAAGCAACGAATATGCAATGAGAGGATATGTGTGTCTACTGGAGTGTAAACATGTTGAGTGGAATTGTTCTTTTAGCAAAGAATAAAAGTATCACTAGAATGCCTCCTGATTGCCAGCAATGAAGCTTTGTTTACTATTTTGGGACCACAGAGTATAAAAAAAAATTAACAGCCTGTATCATAACTGAAGGTGCATGCATTTATGATATGCTGGTTTTATTTGTGCATTGCTGCAATGGGCTTTGCCAGATTGCTGAGAAGAGACTGCTGCAAGTTAACAAGTCACAGGGCTGCCTGAATGATTTGATTTACTCCAGGGTCTAGCCAGTGCATTCAGCTTTATTTGTTAACCTAGCAGAACATTATTTATTAATGAGCTCTTCATGCTTTATTAAACCTAATGTCAAAACACCTCTCTGGGACCCTACTAGGCGTGTTTCCTCTTTGTGGTAAGGTCTTCCAAAGAAAATGAAAAATTATGCAGCAGAGCCGCAGTTAAAACCCAATAGATACCAGTTCAATTGTCCTTGATGCTGTCAGATGGTATTTCTGAATCTTTGTGAAAGATCAGAATACGATGCAGTATGGAACTGAAATTAAAGAGTCCGCTCCTTCAGATGTCAGTAATTAGATCCCACCAAAATGAAACAAAGCTTCTGTGGCCCCAGAAGATGAGTGGACTCATCAGCGGGCCACAGCTAACAGATTCAACAGGAGGGGAAAAGTACAGATGCAGTTTGTACAATAGTAATGAGGAGATATAGGCTTATGCAGATATCATAGTGATTTGAGATTAATAACAATGTGAAGAGAAAGAGAAAGAGAAGAGAAGAAGCAGCTGGATATCAGAAAGAAGAAACAGCTTGACTTCAGAAGGACGGCTTGATGGCAGGACTTCGAAGAAGAGTTCAATCAGGGATGGCCGAACTCCAGGGGAAGGCAACATTCCCAATCCATCCCCTTTCTAGCTCTCCATCCCGCTGAGTGCCACTTTCATTGGCAATAAAATCCTCTGCATTTACCATCTGCAATTCATTCGTGTGACCTGATTCTTCCTGTATGCTGAACGAGAGCTCAGGGTACAGAGGGCTGTCACATTGAGCTTTAAACACTTAAGCCATTTGCAGACAGCAAAGCTAAAAGTCCTGTCAGCACCCAGAAGCACTCGACCCAGCCCCTGCATCCACTCACCTGCATTATCCCCCTCCCATGAGGTGTTGAGGGCTGCAGGCTGAGTACACAAACCACCCCTTTCTCGAGTCCCTCAAAGGGGTCAAGGGAGCTATCCCATTTCAAAAGAACTTACTAACTAGAATGAAGGCTCTTACTAACCTACTGCAACAGGCAAGTTAAGAGTGTTGTAAACACAGGCAATATATTTAGAGTTAACTGCTTTAAATTTTTTCAAGAGATAAAATGGAGAGAGCTTTCTTTGATGGAATTGCAGAAGTAAATATGTCTAAGTTAAAAAGACGACTATTAAAATGCTAAATAATACTGGGAATTATCTAAATATATAAAAGCATTTATGGTCTAATTAATGCTTTTTTTAGTAGGGAATAATAAACTGCAACTGATGTTTTGTTTTCTCCACCAGGATCTATAGAATATGAATGTTGGCATCATGGTGTTAGGGTTCAAAAGGAGGAGTGATAAATTGGAGGGGTACTCATTACTCTGGGGCAGGAAGGGAGAAAAGAGCAATCAAACATCAACATCACCATGTATCCATGCATCTGCCAACTGAATGGTAGAAGCTCTCCATAGAGAAAATATATTAGGAATTTGGAATATCCATCATCACTATGACTACAACTTTGCAGAAGGCCAGCCTGCCCTCATTGAAGAAAGCTCTGTGTATCCTAGAGAGGAGACTCCCTGTGGTGATAATGATCCTATTAACTCCCAGTCAGTGTCTACTAAGGAGCCTGGTTATAAGTGAACAGCATGATCTGTTAGCAAGCAGGGACTCCATTAACACAAACCCCTTTAATCAGGGATCCAGAAGAGGCCGTTATAGACCACACCCACAGCCATGCTTGAAATATTGGACTCTGGTTGTCAGTTCTCACAAAATCATTCCAAAGTGTGACAATATGTCTTTCATATTTCCCACACTGTTGCAGAACAATGTGGGGCACATAACATGTGCACATGTTATGTTACTTGAGGATATTTTTCCCATTCATTATGTTTTAGCCATTAGCTATTACCTTACATGATCTTTCAATAATTCCAAAACTTCTGAGTATTCAGAGTCTATTTTGAATTCTGTTTGATTCTTCTTGCTTAGTCTGTTATGCCAAGTATTTTCTGTTCCACTACAGTATCATAAGTGGAAACAATTTTCTGGTCCTTCTGTGTACTTCAGGAATATATTAATGAAAGCTGGTTTTAACACATTTTTCCCTGACATATATAAAGTTAAATGCTTGTCTTAGTAAACGGAGCCTTTATATTAATAGAATACGGCATAATTTTAGGAAATATCTTCATGAGTCTCATAAAAAATTCCTAAAGTTACTAAAAAGAAAAATCATTTATATAGCCATCATATAAAATGTTTGTATAATTTTATCTTTAATTTTATTATTGTGAAATGGCTTTTAGAATGAGTCATAGGAACCAGTGGCTCTCTGGAAATAAAACTTATAGATGTCATGAAACTGAGGAATAACTCACACAATGGAAGTTAGGATCAAGACTGAGAAAGATCTGTATTGTCTACAAAACTGGGCTAAATCTGAGAAATAGGATGAAATGGAAATAAATGTAAAGTCCCATTCTCCAATTAAAAATTTAAAAAGTAAATTGGGAGGAACTTAGAAAGAAAAACATACATGAAAGATTCTGGGCATTCATTTAATAATTAACTCAGTATGAGTTAGAGATGTGATGTAATTGCCTAAAAGCTGATATGATACTAGATTATATTTGTAGTAAGAATGTGTCCAGCATGACAACCTGTCTTATTCTAGGTTGGTCACACCTGCAGCCATGCCTAAAATAGTACATTATGTTTTGAAAGCTGCACTTTACTAGAGCAGAGACAAAATGTGTTCAGAGTACCACACCAAGGATTATAAAAGGGTTGAAGAGTAACCTGAAGGAATGGGAACCTTTAGCCTGGAGGAGGTAAGATATAGTGGGGGACTGAAAACTGTCTTCAATATTTGAAGGCTGACTTGGAGAATATGGAATTTAGACATAGGATAGAAGAGGGAGGAAAGTGTGGAATGGTATGTAAATCTTGTCTCAATTTATGTAGAAATTTTATAACTATGACCAAGATGCCTGGCAAGTAGCAGTTGTCCCTGAATTGGGCAAAGGCCAATCACTGCTCATTGCAAATGCTGAGCGAGCTATATCTAAATGCAGTTGGTCTGAGGGAACAGAGTGCCTTGTCCTTGGTACCTTCTAAACCTAGATCTGAATGACATAGAAGTGTCCCAGACCTTAACTGGGTATAGTACATCCTCTTATGGACTATAATGCTCTTATGGTCCATTTGTCTCTTGGAATTGTAACAAAATATCAGTTTCACGTTTGTAGTAAGCCATTTAATGCAGCCCCTGTTAATCCAATACATATTAGTTGATGTTCACATTGCCGCTGCTTTAGCTGGAGAATTGCTAACAGTTCTCTTGTCCATTTTTTTCAGAAATCAGAGCAGCTGCTACAATAGCTAAAATAAGCTAAAATCCCTTAAGACATGAATTGTGATCACAGATTTTTTAATGCATTTTTTGTTCATATAATTGAGGTCCAAATCTACAAGAGGCTTTTGCTTTCAAATTATGTAATGAAAATGTAGAATATACCTAAAGGGGCACACAGATGAATGGAGCTACAAAATCACTACTGCTCATATGGAATTTTTATTTCCTAATTTCAGTTTGTAATTACTACTAGTAATGAATATTTTGTCTAAGTATTTTTGCAACATTTCCATTTTATTTCATCTGGTTTATTTACAATAGAGTATTTACGTTTTTTGCCTTGGATGACATATCAATTTTGTTACTTTGGCCTTTGACAGAAAAATCAAAGGCTATGAACAACCTGGTATGGTGTCAAAATTCTATTTGAGTAATAATTTTCATAGATTTTTTTAAAAAGCCCAAAATACATTGAAAGTTCACCTTATGCTATTGCCTGAGAATTTTCTCTTTTTACATTACCCTGAAAGGAGAACAAACTTGAAGTTTATGCTACTGTCCAGCAACATACACAAGCATTCATATGTGTGTGTTTGTATTTTCACTCCCTTTCTTCCCTCTCCTCCTTCTCCCATTTCTTTTTTCCCCCTTCTGACTTCCAGTCATTCACCCAAGATATTTGAGGTTGTATTATTTAACTGATATGGGCTATTTATTTCTAACCAACTAAAATTAATAATTGCATGCCAGTTTCTACTATGAGGGATAGCAAAATAAAAATTGGAACAGTTACAAGTAATTTTCATCTTCTGCTTAATGGCTTTCTTTTTATTAAAATAAGCATCCAGAATTTGAATACCAAATCATTTATTCTAACACTGCTTAATGAGTTGGTGAGAAGATAAACAATACTGAATAGAAAAGCTGAAAGAATACAGGAAGCAAAAATGTAGGAAGAAGAAACTTTAAGAAAAAGAGAAAATTGGGTCAGAGGAAAATAATGTTGAAAATTATGCACGGGAACATTGTTAAAAAAAGAAGGTATAAAAAATAAACAAGTTTCTTTTTCAGTAATAAAAAAGGAACTCAAAATGCACATTTTTTAAAAATTTAAAATATATAATTAGTAATTTCCAAAACAAAAACAGTGCCAAAATTTAGCATAAACTTAATGAAACTTTGCTTAATTGGATTGAATTGACTGTAGAGAAATGTACAGTCTCACTGACAATGCAGAATGTAAAAAAGAACATTATACCCATTTTAGTTTGGCAATGATGAAGTGATTCTGAAAACCTGTACAGCCCAGATTCCAACAGCCCCCACACCTCATAATCCAATTTAACTAAACTAAAGTCTGTTGTTTACATGCCAGCAATTGGCTATGATCCCTTGTGGATTTAATTCTTATCCTTCTTGTTTGGCTTTGGCTAAATTCATTGCATTCATTGTCCAGTACTATTTAGTGAGCTTATAGTATAGCCCTGTAAGCACTGTATTTGGGAATAAATACATAACCCAAGACAATCCCTAAACTTTAAAATAGCTGCATCATGATTTACAATGAACAAAACACTTTGCATAAAATCGTATAAAGACGTTAAAGCAGGTATTATCATCTCCTTCTCAAAATTGAGAGAGCTAAAGCTTAGAGACATCAAAAGACTCATCCAGGGTCACTGAGTAAGTAAAGGAGACAAGATTGTTTCTTTCCTACAATGCAATGCTAACAAACGTATCTATAGCTTTTATTAGCCTATGGACCGGTCAGATTCAGAGTCAACATGGCATTTTGAAAGGATGGGGTCTCCTGGAGGGTTGCACACTCGCCCCTGCAATGATCAACGTATCTATAGCTTGTATTAGTCTATGGACCAGTCGGATTCAGAGTCAACATGGCAATTTGAAAGGATGGGGTCTCCTGGTGGGTTGCACACTCGCCCCTGCAATGATCCTCTCTTAAGTTCTCATAAGCAATATGATTCTTTGTACTATTATCCCCCAGCTAGGAAGCATTTGGCCTTGATCTTATTGGCGGTCACAAAGATTAAATGATACCATTGGCATTTAGTACTCAGGGTCAAGGGACAATAATTGTCCGGGTGAATGACCAGTGCCCACAATGAACAGTTCTCCAACCCCAAATGTGGACAGTGCCTATGTTGAAAGCATGTTAGGGATGAATTACAAATAGTGAGTTATGATGTGTTTTTAAAAATTAGGCCCTCATAAACTAAAATTGATGATTGTCAGAATTTATCGAAAACATGCCTAAGAATGGGCCACCAACACTTAGAAGCCCCCGCACATCCATACACAACATTGGAGTGTCCCCAATTTTTAGAAGAAGCATTATCAGTGTCTCAGTGATGAAGTTTTCAGTTGGTTAGGGTTTTTAATTGCTACTATTTCTAGTTTTAATTCATCATTATCTACTTAGGTTATTATGAACTATTTGGTTAACCCTGAAGAATTTAGTGATCCCTACTTTTGTGAGTGATATTTTTGGCCTAACTTAGAGTAACTATACTGTAGTAAGACATGGGACATATTGTGGTTCAAAGAGGGATCCCTCATACTTCCATCACTACAGTAGATATATGCACAAACTTCCCTCAGAATTACACAGCATAGTACAATATAAAGTAGTATAGTACAGCACAGTATAAGACATATGGTATAGAATGGTATAATTATATTACATAGTGGTAAGGTATGTTAACAGTATAATAGTACTATAGATAGTACAATATAATACAGCAACAGTATAATATAGTAAGGTATTATGTATCACCAAGATTTTTTTTTCCATTGGAAAGATGTAAAAGATAAATGGGTGGTGGCGGCAGGGGAGTCTTTTGTCCAACCAAAGTCAGTTAAAGGAGAGAGAGGGAGAGAGAGAGCCTGAGTTATAGAGCAGCATAATCTGAGTTTGGACTTCTCGCTGAGAATGCTTGGCATGAAACAGTAGGAATGAGCCGTCTTCACCATGACTGTCCTTAGGGGAATCCACTAGGCTGCTCTAATGTTGCTCTTTATGCTTCTCTATTTCTAATGAAGTGCTGTGAGACCCTGTAGCAGAGATAGTATTGTTTTTTGTTTCAATATCAACTGGTACTTTTTCTCTACAATGAAAAATGTTTTGTCCATAATATTTATCACCTCGTCTCTGGTTTTATTGTTGAAAACCACCTGACTTGCGCTCCTTTTCTTTTCAACACTTTTTATTAAGAAAATATTTGGAAGGAAGCAATAATACTAAATTGCAGAATTACAAAAGGGCAGCTTATACAGCTAAATTTTAAGATACTCTGAGAGACAAAGAAATAAAGCCACTGATGCTGGGTAAGAAAAATGTGTGACAATGGAAGTATGCAATGTGATTTACTTGGCTGGCTACCATGTAGGAGAATAAATTCTATAATCTTGCCAAAACCTAAGGGAAATGTGAATTGAATAGCAATAAATAACCTTATTGGAAACAGTTGAATGTGATATACTGTATCCTCTCGCCTTAATACATGAAAATTTCTCATTGATTGCAGCATCAGACTCAAGTAGACTGAAGATGGGGCAATTTTTAATGTACTCCACAATGTCCCTTCTGTTCCCTGCCACAACCTTCTCAAACTTGATGAGTTAGAAGGTCAGATTAATCTATGTATGCAACTCCAAGCTTTTTGGCCTCTTTCAGGATTAAATAAAACTTATAGAAAATGTTTTTCTCTGTTCCTTTCATTTTGTTGTTCAGAGGCCATTCTATGTTTATAAATACTGTATGTTTAGTAACATTTTAAATTCTCTTATTCGACTAATGTTTTAAAGGTATGACCACTTTAGTACATTTTCTTATTCAACCCTCACAGTATTGCTGTGAGCTAAAAGAGAGTATTATTTTTCCTGCATGTTTACAGTTGAGAACATTCAGGCTTAGAGTGTTATGTGACTTGCTCAATCATATGTAGCAAGTAAGTGGCCAATCTGGGGCCAGATATCTGGTTTCTGCATCCCAAAACTGAGTTAATAAGAATTTTTTCACATGAATGATTATATTTATGATAGTTTTATTTCTGCTGAAATGTCTAGTTATACCATATTTTTATTACTGAGTGATGTTATAAGTGAATAAAATACAATTTGCTAGCTTCATTCAGACAATTTCTCATTTATTTTAAAAATGTGAGTATCTATCTGTTTTGTGCATCAGGAGGAAAAAAGAAAAAGAGATACAAAAACTGCCCTCAAGGAGTTTAAAGTCCATAGGGGAAGCAAATAAATAAATGTGTCCACTGCAATACCATAACAATTTGTGTAGTACAATAACAAATACATTTGGTCTTTGTCCTTCCTCCACCCCCAATAAAGCTCCTAAAAACTGTTCGAATTTCCTGAGTGATAGGAGTGTCTTTTCGTCTGTTAATTAGATGACTCAAGACTGAAGAGGGAGTGGGAAGGTCTAGAAAAATGGAATAGAAATAGAGAACCCAGAAATAAATGCAGGAATTACAGCAGGGGTCCCCAACCCCCTGGTACTGGTCCATGGCCTGTTAGGAACCAGGCCACACAGCAGGAGGTGAATGGTAGGGTTGGGGGTTTGGGGTGGAAAGTGAGCATTGCATTACCTCCTGAGCTCCACCTCGTGTCAGATCAGTGGCAGCATTAGATTCTTATAGGAGCATGAACACTATTGTGAACTGCACGTGTGAGGGATCTGGGTTGCCTGTTCTGTATGAGAATCTAATGCCTGATGATCTGAAGTAGAACAGTTTCATCCCAAAACCATCCCTGATCACTACCACGAGTCCATGAAAAAATTGGTCCTTTTCACAAAACAGATCCCTGCTGCCAAAAAGGTTGAGGACTACCAAATTAGAGGGTTAACACTTTCAGCCCCACCAGTTGATGTCCAGGGAGTGGGGAAGGGCTGGTGGTTGAGTTAAATCATCAATGACCAATGATCTCATCAATCATGCCTATGAAATGTAACTTCAATTAAAAACTTTGAGACATCAAGGCTAAGAGTCCTTCCAGAATGGTGGACATGTTGATACATTGGGAGGGTAGAGTGCCTGGAGAAGGAATGGAAGCTCTTTGCTCCCTAACTCCCTATATCTTGCCCTATGCCTGTCTTCCATTTGGCTTCTCCTGAGTTGCATCCTTAATAATAGGCTGGTTATTGTAAGTACAGTGTAGTGTTTTCCTGAGTCCCATGAGTCATTCTAGCAAATAATTATACCTAATACGCTGGTTATTGGAACCTCTAAATTTGTTAGCAAGTCAGACAGAAATCTAGGTAGCCAGAGGACCCAGGACTTGAAACTGCATCTGAAGTGGGGCATCCTTGCAGAACTGAGCCCTTAACTTGTGGGGTCTGCACTAATTCTAAGTAGTTAGTATCAAAATTGAATTAAATTGTTTGAAACCTAGTTCGTGTTAGAAAACTGTAGAATTCAGTGTTGTTTGGAAAAAACAAACAGCAGTGTTCACCATGCCCTCAAGAAAAGGCCATGAGCATGGTTCAAGGCATATGGAGTGTGTGTGGCCAGTATGATACCCTTTTGATTACCATGCATTCATGTTTCTACCAGGCATGTTGTGTACTTATCAAGAGCTGGTAGAATTTGGTCCCAAACTATTTGTGCCAATAGTATTCTCAGTATAGTTGTATATTTTAGTTAAATGTTTAACAGGTTTTAGAAATATAAGTACAAAATGAAAGAGTAGTTTCTATGAAAATTAAGTAAATTCTTTGGAAAGACTCAATAAAGGCAAGTTACAAAAAAATTTTATCAAAGTGGACAAGACAACTCAATATTAAAGAAAAAATAATTCTAGAAAGTTTAAAAATAAAGTGTGTGTTTTATACTATAAAAGTAAATCTTATAGTGTAAAATTACCCAAAAAATACTTTAAAACATACTTAGAGCTTTTTAAAAATATATGTAAATATGAATTACCAGTACAGAAGTTTTAGATTTAAAAAATGAATCAACCCTAAAAATTCGTCAGAGGTGTCTATAGTATTATTTTGAAGATATGAAACTGGAATTGTAGATGGTGAAATACAGGTTGTGACTTAGTAAGGAAAAAAATAAAAGAGTACCAATCACCAGTCCTATATTCAAAGAAAAGGCCTTGATTTTCCTTTAAAAGATGATTCATAATGTATGTTGGGACCTAGAAACTGATACCTCGAAATGTGGCATTTTGACATGCTGAATTGAAGAAGCCTCAAGGTCATTCTAACCTTCTACCCCACCACTGTCTCTCCCAAATCCCTTATCTGCCTCAGATCCAGACCTGTGAAAAGGAACAATTGTTATTTTTCCCTTCCCTGTAAGACCAAGAATGTAACCACACCTGAACAAAGCTTTTCACAAGAAAACCTACAAGTTAATCTCTGTTCCCTGATGCATTCATTCTCCCTAGTAATTCCCTCCACAGAATTCCTCTTCTCTCCATGGCCATAACCTATTTTGCCAGGATGGTATACACACTTCTGAACCCTGTTGGAAGGTAGGGAATCACTCTATGTTTCTCTCTATGTACACATTAGTAAATTTGTATGCCTTTTCTTTAATTGTAACTGCCCAATGGGTTCCTCTTGCCTGCTGCACGGAAAATCCAATCACACTAAGACAGTGGTGTTGTGGTAGAGAAAACATTTAATTATTGCTAAGCCAGCCATGCAGGACAGGAAACATTTCTCAAATCTGCCTCCCAGAAGCTCAGAGCCTAGGATTTGTAAGGATAATTTGGCAGAAGGAGGCTAGGGAATGGGTGCAGTTGATGGTTGGGGATGAAATCAGAGGAGTGTTGAAACTGTCTTTGTGTGCTGAGTCAGTTTCAGGGGAGGGGGAGTAGTCACAGGACCAGTTGACTTTGTTCCTTGGTATGACTTAGTTCCTTGCTTTGCATTTGGGCTGTCATCAGAATGCAAAAGTCTGAAAAATATCTCAAAGACCAATCTTAGTCACTATTTGACAATAATGATGTTATCTATAGGAGCAATTGAGGAAGTTACAAATCTTGTGACCTCCCGAAGATGGCCATCATCATCTAATTATGCCTATATCTTAGTGGAATTCAGGGTTGCCACATAATCCTAACCTAGTGGCCTTTCATCAGTCTTACAAAGGCGGTTCAGTCTCCAAGCAAGGAGGGAGTTAATTTCAGGAAGGAACTGTTGCCATCTTTGTGTTAAAGTTAACCAAGGCAGATAGCTTGTGAGGTTAGAAGCCAGATGGAGTCCCTTAGGTTAGATTTCTGTCACTGTTATAATTTTTAAAACTACAAAGGCAGTTTCACAGTTAATCTGTCTTTTGTGAGTTCAGCAAGCCTTCAGAGGGAAAAGGGGAGGTTTCCCTTGGCCCCTACATCTTTTAAGTTAACGTGAAATGTACATGTTTTAAGTTAACGTGAAATGTACAAATGTGCAAAGTATTAATTGTCAATTTCCCACCTTAGCCACTTCCGCAGTTAACTAACCACCAGTTCTGATTACAAAACAAGAGAGTTGGCCATGCCTCAACTATTCTGTTTTTGGTTAAAAATTTTGAAGTTATCGCCTGAAAGCCTAGAAGATAATGTTCAAAATTTAAATTATTTGCAACACCATTTTGTCAGAAGGGAATTATGACTTCAGTTTTCATTTGAGGAGAGTTAATCAAATTTTAGTGAGTATATTACTCTCATATTTATTTTGAAATAAAAAGCATAGCCCTCAAATTTTTTTCTTTCCTTCTAAATTATTTATAGAACAATAGAGCTCTCTGAATCTGCCAAATGTCTGCTTCATTACTCTTCCTCCAGGCTGGCTTCCCCTAACTATTCTAGACTGCGTAGGAATGTGCTCTAGGCTCATGGTTTCCTAAGAGAGGATTTTGTGACTTTGCTCATTTACCTGTAAATGAACCTGACAGCCAACCTATTGGGATTTTAATTTTCCATGCATCAAACCTTAGTCTCACCTGCTGCTAGTTTCAAACTCCACTTGTTTAATTTGTTCAAATATTCATTGACTATTTCTATGTAACAGGAACTCTCTGGGCACTTGAGATACAAAGATTCCTGCCTTCATGGTACTTATATTTTAGAGGGGTGGGGAGAAGATAATCAGAAAATAGCAATAAATACAACAGGAAAATTAATTAGTATATCAGAAAACAGTACAATGGGAGGAAAGCAGCAGGATAAGTGGGGTCAGATCAGGAGGACCAAGGATTGGAGAATGGGGTTGCAAGATTTTTAAAAATTTTTTATACAGACGAGGTCTTGGCTGTGTTGCCCAGGCTGGTGTCAAACGCCTGGTCTCAAGCAACCCTGCTCCTCAACCTCTCAAATTGCTAGGATTACAGGTGTGACTCATTTTGCCCGGCCTTTTGAAATTTTTTTTAAAACTTTTTTGTAGAGGTTGCAGTTTTAAATAGGGTGGTCAAGATAGCCTCTGATGTGATTTGGCTGTGTCCCCACCCAAATCTCATCTTGAAATGTAGTTCTCATAATCCCCATGTGTCATGGGAGAGACCCGGTGGGAGGTAATTGAATCATGGGGACAGCTCCCCCCATGCTGCTATTCTTGTGATAGTGAGTGATTTCTCACAGATCTGATGGTTTTATAAGGGGCTTTTCTCCCTTTTGCTCAGCACCTGTTGCTGCCACCATGTAAAGAAGGACATGTTTGCTTCCCCTTCTGCTGTGATTGTAAGTTTTCTGAGGTCTCCCCAGCCATGCTGAACTGTGAGTCTTTCCTTTATAAATTACCTCTTTCCTTTATAAATAAACCTCTTTCCTTTATAAATTACCCAGTCTCAGCTATGTCTTTATTAGCAGCCTGAGAACGGACCAATACAGCCTCATTGAGAAGCTGACGTTTAGGCAAAGTCTTGAAGAACGTGAGGAATGCAGCCATGTGGGGGAATATCACAGAAGGAGCAGTGACCCTAAGGTGAAAGGTGCCTAGCATATATGAACAGCAAGGAATAGAGTGTGCCTGGATGAGGTCAGAGAGAGCTATTAAAAGAACAGTTTGACTGCCCTTCTAAAGATGGCAGGACAAGAGAGGGACCAATGGTAAAAGCAGGGAGACTAGTAAACGACTATTGGAATAACAAGTAGGAGATGATGGTTTTGCACTCCTAAGTGATAGCAGAGGAGATGAGGGGTGGCCAGTTCTAGACATGTTTAGAAGGTATAGCCAGCAAGATTTCTTTACTATAGGTAAAAAAGAGAGGTCAAGTATGACTCCAGGGTTTTTGTACCTGACAACTAGAAGAATTGAGTTGCCGTCAAGTGAAATAGAGGAGATAGTTTGAGGAGCAGGTTTATGGAGAAAGATCAAATTTAGTACTGGACATATCAAGCTGGGATTTTTGTTAGACATTCAAGTGGAAATGTCAAGTCAGCAATTGCATGTATGAGTCCAAAGTTCAGAAGAATTGTCATCAGCTTATAGACTGCTCTGTTCGTAGAGGAGCCGATGATCAGCCAGTCTTCTCAACTGGAGTTTCACAAGAGAATTAAGCCCTCTTGTCTTAAAACATCTCTTGTATGTAATAAATTAAGTTATATCTTATACATACAAAATAGTACTGGTTATGGAGCATCCTTGAGAGAATTGATGAATCATTTTTTGTGCGTTCTCTGAGGTGCTGATGAGGAAGCGCAAATGAGAAATGTTGCTTGCGTGCCTAAAGAAACTTGTTATTTTGTCTCTTTTTCAGTCAAATTTTCTTAATTCTCATTCTTAAGATAATTGGAATCTTAAAAATATTTGAAGCCATCTTATGAAACCTTAAATAGAATACTATAAATCATTGTTTCTCAAAATGTGCACAGTTTTGACTGGTGTTTGCAAAAAGGCATGTGTATGGGGGTTGGGGGCTGGGGGAGCTCAAACATGTATAGTGCTTGGAAAGAAAAATTAAAATTAAATCTTTTCCCAACCCAGAAATCCCCTCCACAAAGGTATAGAACAAGAACGTACTTTTATTATTGAATATGCATTAAACCAAAATGTGATGCTTGTCACAGGCAATTCACTGTGATATCCACTAAGATATTTCAAAGACAAAAAGGAATCTCACCACCTTATATAGCCGAGCATTTACAAACCCATTATATACATGTTTTCAAGATAAACAATAACTAGTTCTCAAATGAGAGGACTTGCTAACACCTTTTGTCACACATAGTGTGACACTGTGGGGTGATCATCTGTGTTTGCTTATTGTCTTTAACCAGAGGAAAAACAAACCTCATTTTGTTTTTGTTTTTGTTTTTAGATGAAGTTTCACTCTTGTTGCCCAAGCTGGAGTGCAATGGTGCAATCTCAGCTCACTACAACCTCCACCTCCAGGGTTCAAGGGATTCTCCTGCCTCAGCCTCCCAAGTAGCTGGGATTACAGGCACGTGCTACCACGTCCGGCTAATTTTGTTTTAGTAGAGATGGGGTTTCACCATGTTGGTCAGGCTGGTCTCGAACTCCTGACCTTAGGTGATCTGCCCCCCCACCCCCGCTTAGCCTCCCAAAGTGCTGGGAACACAGGCGTGAGCCACTGTGCCCTGCCCAAACCTCATATCTTTACAACAGGAGGTAGCTTTGCAAATTGGAGCAAGGCGCCCATTGAAGTTAAGCTACTTTGCCACAAAACCGGAAGATAGAGGTGTTATCTTTTTTGGTGTTTGCATTTCAAAAAGATGACTCTCATGTCCTTAAGAAAAACATTTTTGAGACATAAAGCTGACAAAAGGCCTATCTAGCTCTCAAAAGGTTTATAGACATTTTTTAAAAAGAAGAAAGTATTTATTATTTATTAATACAATGGTAAATTTTCTAAAGTAGATGTTCTTTAAAAAAATAGAAAGGGGAGAAAAGTATCTCTTCCCTTATTTTCAACAGGAAGATTCTGACTCTTATTTTTAATTTTTATTTGTCCTTATAATAGTTAACTCTGGTTGTAAAATAAGATAAACATTTTTTTACTATAGGACTTCTCAGAGCTCTTAATGTGCTTGTGTGCATTATCAAATACCAAAGGAGAAATATGTTTTGCAACATTTCTCAAACTTATTTGAGCATAGAATTTTTTTTAATGGAGCATTTCATAGGAACAATATTCCACACATTCACACACTGGAAAATGCCACATTGACCAAACAGAGACCTAATCCCAGAAAGAGCAGAGTATTTATTTTGTTCCAGTACATTATCCTGTGCCGGCATCCTTTATGGCCATAAAAACTTCAGTCATTTTTGCAGTCAAATTTGTAGTTTCTTATTGTTTTTCCTGTTTATTTTGGTGCATGGTATGCTATTTTAATGTCTCTAGTTTTGTATTTGGTTAAAACATAAACATTCTATATTTCTATTTTATCACTTTCATAATAATGGCATCAATATTTTATGACTTTCATATTTTTACCCTTACCACTATTTCCTCAGTTCTACTTCTAGACAGTTGCCCTATGTCTTGGAAGTGCCTTGGTATCTATTTGAAAATCATATGTGATATTTTAAGTTTGTAAAATGTTTGTGATTCTAAAAATAACCTTTTATAGGCCAATTCACTGCTCGAGGGCACTGAGTCTCTAGGTAGCTACATCCGGGAATAGAGGTGTGTGTGTATATGTCATAAACAGATGTTTGGTCATTATGAGAATTAGGCATACAACCTGTGATTATCTAATGCATTTATTAAAAAAAAACTTGTACTAAGTAGCAGATATTTCCATTAATCTCTCATTTCTACTTATAATCACATGATTTACAAAGTAAAGTCCACAATCAGTATAGAATGCTTCCAACTATGCACAATTATTTCTTTAGTTTATTTAATTGTACATTGAATTTTGTGAATTTACAGAGTTTTCTCAGAATTTCTTCATACAACCTGGTGAATCATTTTCTGTGTCAGCTCTGCCGATGTGTAGAACAGAAGGTGCTAATTGCACCTTAAACCTATTCCCTATTTTTCTGCATTAACGCTGATTGTTCCTTTGGGTTGATCTTGGAAATTCTGATGACTGTGTGCCTGGGGAATGATCGAATTGTATAGTATCTCGCAGGGGTTCTCTGTTTCTTGTATTTCCACGTTGACCTCTCTAGCAAAATTGGGAACATTTTCATTGATTATATTCTCAAATATGTTTTCCAAGTTGCCTACTCTCTCTTCTTTCTCCAGAATGCCAGTCATAGATTTGGTTACTTTATATAATCCCATATATCTCAAAGGCTTCATTCATTTTTTAAAGATTCCTTTTTCTTTATTTTTGTCTGACTGGGTTGATTTGAAGGATCAGTCTTTGAGCTCTGAAATTCTTTCTTCTGCTTGGTCTAGTCTGTTGGTAACGCTTCCAACTGTATTTTGAAATTCCTCTAGTGAACTTTTCAATTCCAAAAGTTCAATTTGCTTCTTTCTTAATATGGCTATGTTATCTTTCAAATCTTGGATCACTTTTCTGGCTTCCTTGGACTGGATTTCAACTTTCTCTTGGATCTCCTTGAGCTTCCTTGCCATCCAGATTCTGAATTCCATGTCCGGCAACTCAGACATTTCAATCTGGTTAGGATCCATTGTTAGGGAGCTAGTGTGATCCTTTGGAGGTAACAAAACACTCTGACTTTTTGAATTGCTGGAGTTCTTGTGCTGATTTTTTCTCATCTAAGGGAGATGGCATTTCTACTTTTTTGAAATAATGTCCTTTGCAGCAAAATAGATACAGCTGGAGGCCATTATCCCAAGCAAATTAACACAGAAACATAAAACCAAATATCACATATTCTCTTTTATAAGTGGAAGCTAAATCTTGAGTACGCACAAAGATGGGAACAGTAGACGCTGAGGACTCCAAAAGCAGGGAGGGAGGGAGTGGGCAAAGGCTGAAAAACTTCCTGCTGGGTACTGTATTCACTGTCTAAGTGTTGGGATCAATAGAAGCCCAAACCTCAGCATTATACAATATACCCTTGTAACAAACCTGCATATCTACCCCAGAATCTAAAAAAAAATGGAAATTAAAATAAATATATATACAATGAGATTTTTTTAAATTTGACAAATGATTATAAAATTCAACTGGAGGATAAATGTGTAAGAATAGTTGGAAAACGTTTTAGACTACAATGAATTATTGTAGAGTATATAGGAAGCCATCATAACCTAAGAGATATTAAAATGTTTTTAAGGTGCAGTTATTAAATTTGTATGGGACTGACAACAAAACAAGCAAATATCAATAATACAGACTATATAGTCTTGAACAGGACCAAATATGTGCAAGAACTTGTTAAGTGATTTTGTGGCAGTTCATTCATTTATTTGTCTATTCAAAAAATAAAGTACTCATTAAAAACATCAGCAAAAAAAAAAAAAAAGAAAGAAAGAAAAAACAAAAAAAAACACTGTTCCGTGGAATAGAGAGGTCTCTTATCATTTTAACCAAAAATGGCTGGTTCTTGACCAACTGGTTGGAGCCCTAGGGACTTGGGCTGTCTCCATCCTGAAACTAAACCTATCTTGTCTTTTCAAGGCAACAGCTACCAAAAAAATAACACTGCATCTTTACTTCTTTACCCTTCAATAGAATTCTTTCCTCAATCATTGCTCTTTTCACCCAATGTTTAATTTTTTTTTCCATTTACAAACTTGCCCGGACTTTAGTTTCTCCTTCCTAATGACACCAAATCCCCTCCTTTAAAAACAAAATCTTTCAAAACAACGTTAAACAAAACAGTAACTTTAAAAAATAATCATATAGCTTATTAGCATCACACATTTAAATTCCATATCAAGTGACTCTTACTTCCTAGGCTAAGACTCTACTCCTATGGAATTTTAGGTCTTTTTTTTTTTTGTGGAGCTCCAGTCTGGCTAAGAGGTGCTTACAATGATGCTAATAATTGAGTTTTAGCAAGTAATGGAGGAGACTTCACGAGGGCCGCTCCCTGTTTATTTGGTTTTGTCATTAGAATTTGGGCAATACATTATCTGTTTGCTCTTTGAAAGAGTAAACACAAAGAAATTAAGTAAGCTAAAAGAACCTACGATAAGGTTGTAATATCTCATTCTTTTACAAAAGCCCCACTCAGCGGAAGGACAGGTATGGAAAGATCTTTTTGCTTTTTTGCTCAACTCCGTCTTCCTGCACCCCAATTCATAGGCAAAACAGAAAATCCTAAGAACAAACTGGCAAAGCTACAGAATATAGACCCCCATACTAATTTCCCTAATTCAGTGTAGATCTTACTGTTCCAGTCTCGCCAGTGCACCACAATGTAGCAGTGTCTCGTTGTGAAGTACCACCTGGAGTTCTTCATCTCACAACCAAGAGAATTAAGAAGTGTGGACACAAAGGGTGACGTTGGAGCGGAAGTTTAATAAGCGAAAGAAGAAAGCTCTCTGTCATGGAGAGGGGGCCCAGAAGAGGGTTACTGTTTTTACAGTTTTTTACAGCTTTTATAAGAAACTGAGGAGGGCTGGGCGTCTCATTTGCATAAGCCACGAATTTCTGGTAGCTCCGCTCCTGTTCTCCTAGTGAGCATACAGGCCCTTAGCTTGAGTTACTCCATATTGCTTTGCTTCCCTTACTGCGCATGTATTAGGGGACAGAATTTTCCATTGAGGGCACGTCTTAGGCAAGCCCCTCTGTACGAGTTCCCTTATCTGTGCCTGCATGCTGATTTTTCAGGCTATTCTTTTGTTTGAAAGAATTCAGCCAAGGACTCACCCTAACTGCCTGCTTGACCAGTATCCCCCTTTCTCCTCTCTCCAACTGAAGTTCACTCTTATCCTGCCTGAGGACATACAACTATAAATTCTATTTCTTCCATTTATCTACCTAATTGCATATTTGTTAACAAATGATATTATCAGTTCTGACCCACAGTGTGATTTCTCCCCTCTCAGCGTAGGCCAGAGGCCATGAGCCCACAGGATTATAAAACAGATAGAATCTTGGTCCTGGACACAAGTGTATTTAGTGTGGCTTGTGCAATGCTTTAACAATTTTTTTTAATTTGCATTCCTTTACTGGGGCAGGCACACTCCAAGCCTGACCTCACCACTCTTTATTGCCTTACAACAGCTGAATGTACACATTTATCTGCTTAGTGACATGGGCAGTGGGTCTGGTCTCTCTATAGCTCCTCAGTTTGACTCATATTCATATATCTCATTTTCTCCAGTATACAGGATTTATTTGCCTCTAGCTACAACTTCCCTTCACCAAAATGATCATTTTTCCCTTTCTCAGATGGCCTGACCTAGAAAACTAGAAAAGATCTCTTGACTGTGGAACTTGGTCATCTCTGGGGAAATAGCTCCCTCTAAATCTGCTGACATCATCCAAACAGCAGTTCCTTTGTGGCTCTCTGGACTTAATAATGACTTGAAACTCTCTTGTAAAGTGGTGGAATGTGGAATCTAAACATCAAGGTTATGTGTCCTGCCCACTTTCTTTGTATCTTTCAGTGGTATCTATTGAAGCAGGTCAGCTGAAGAATGACAAGGTTCATACAAGTGGAAAGGAGAGCTTTATTTCTCATAAAGAGTTGCAGCCTGCAAGGTGGCTATTCTGACAGGCTGGGAGGCATGGCCTCTGGCCAGACGCCAGAAACAGACTGCTTCAAGGGTGGGACAAATAGGACGGAGATTTATGCTGAATGAGATGGCCAAATATACATATTCAATGAACTATAGGAGCAGTCATAAATATTCATGAAAGGAGAGACCTGCCCATGTGCAACTGAGCTTCATGCCTCTCCATGGGACCCAAGTTCAAAAAATGGCAGCATTAGCATGATCCAGGGGTGGAATTTTCCACACTCTGATGTCAAAGGTAAAGCAGGGGACACGAAAACCCTCACTGTATATCCTCCACAGACTAGCCAGGACCACTCCATGGTGAGTGCTCCTTTATCAAGAAGAAATGCTGGTTGGCTGTTGTGCCAAAAACCACAAAAGGGAGGGCCAGCAATCAGGCAGTTGGTTGAAATAGCAGTGGAGTCTTTTGAAAGGGCTGGTTTCTGTTTAGCCCTTACATAAGAAAGCCTAAAGGCAGTTAACAAAGAGACTACAGCGTGACAAAGTGTGTCCGACCTCCCATCCTGTCATGGCCAGGAACTCAGTTTCCGGAGTTTCTCTGATGTCCCTTTGGCCAACAGTTCATTCATCCAGTTGGAGGGGGGCTTAGAATTTTATTTTTATTTACGAAGTGATCATAATTATTTAATATTACTCAGCTAAAGGGAGCTAGCTTTTAGGAAATTAATTTCTTCAGGTCTTTCTTGCATCCAAATGCCCAGATTTAGTCGATGCAAAAGATATCTGTGTTCAAATCAGTTGAAATTAGAGGATTGATTTCTGAGTTTTCCAGCACGAATGGTAACTTGTTTCTTTCAATATGATTCTCTTCTCTTCAAAAGATAAACTTGATGTATCTTGATGAATACATGTCTCCTCCTAAAGTATGTACATAAGGTACCTAGTGACAGTATGTTCCTTGCACTTATTTTTATAGACCCATTTATCAACTTACTTCATAATTTAGGAGACCTGAATGCTTAGATGGGCTGTGAAACAGCTATTCAGACACCATTCAGAATATATGACTTGGAAGCTTCTCCCAGGAATAGATTTCTGATTTGTAGAAGAGAGTACCTGTCCAAAGGAATGTATAACCATAATCTAATATTGCTTATTGTTAGTGTGAAGACACATGTGGAGGAAATTTCACTCATAATAGTAATATTGATTACTCAAGAAGTAGTTGTCTTTTCGGGATAATAATACTGATAGTTAACATTTTTAAGTGTTTATTATGTGCCAGACATTACAGTACTATTTCATTTAACCCTTAAAAACCCTACAGTTTAGGTACTGTTTCTTTTCCTATTATATAGATAAGGAAATTAAGGCACAAAGAAATTAATAATGAATCTATTCAAGGTCAGTGCCAGGGTTCATACCAGGGAGAATGATGCCAAAGTTTAGTGTCTTAACCTTCATGTGACACTGCTGCATGTACATGCTTCTACCACAGCCATTGTAGTCCCCAAACACACCAAACTCTGTGTTCTGTGAGGTTTTCTCTTTATCAATAATAAACTTTACTCACCAGGTCCATCTTTTGGCTTGCTACATATCCTTCAAAATATGGTTCATATATCACCTTATCTATGAGGACTTCCCTGACTTTTCTAAGCAGAATTATAGCTCTTCTTTTCTTCAGGTCCCATAACACTGTGTGTGTGTCTGTCTGTCTGTGTGTTTGTTCATGTTTGTCTTCCACCAGTGCTGCTTATGAAGTAGGTAGCTTTCATCTCCAGGGTTCCACCCATTAGTGATTAATAGAAGTTTGCTAATTGAAAGTGCTCCATGAATGAGTTAACAGGATATTAACCACTTAGTCCTGGTTTGATAAAGACTGCTGTGATGATAGCATGACAGAACCTGAAGAAGAAGAAAAAAATCCCACAGATATACACCCATGCTCTGATTAAGTTAAACTTTTTTTTTTAATTTTATTACTATTATACTGTAAGTTTTAGGGTACATGTGCACAAGTGCAGGTTTGTTACATATGTATACCTGTGCCATGTTGGTGTGCTGCACCCATCAACTCGTGATTTAGCATTAGGTATATCTCCTAATACTACCCCTCCCCCTTCCCCCCACCCAACAAGCTTTTTGATGTGCTGCTGGATTCGGTTTGCCAGTATTTTATTGAGGATTTTTGCATCGATGTTCATCAAGGATATTGATCTAAAATTCTCTTTTTTGGTTGTGTCTCTGCCTGGCTTTGGTATCAGGATGATGCTGGCCTCATAAAATGAGTTAGGGAGGATTCCCTCTTTTTCTATCGATTGGAATAGTTTCAGAAGGAATGGTACCAGCTCCTCCTTGTACCTCTGGTAGAATTTGGCTGTGAATCCATCTGGTCCTGGACCTTTTCTGATTGGTAAGCTATTGATTATTGCCTCAATTTCAGAGCCTGTTATTGGTCTATTCAGAGATTCAACTTTTTCCTGGTTTAGTCTTGGGAGGATGTATGTGTCGAGGAATTTATCCATTTCTTCTAGATTTTCTAGTTTATTTGGGTAGAGGTGTTTATAGTATTCTCTAATGGTAGTTTGTAGTTCTGTGGGATCGGTGGTGATATCCCCTTTCTCATTTTTTATTGTGTCTATTTGATTCTTTTCTCTTTTCTTCTTTATTAGTCTTGCTAGCGGTCTATCAATTTTGTTGATCTTTTCAAAAAATCAGCTCCTGGATTCATTAATTTTTTGAAGGGTTTTTTGTGTCTCTATTTCCTTCAGTTCTGCTCTGATCTTAGTTATTTCTTGCCTTCTGCTAGCTTTTGAATGTGTTTGCTCTTGCTTTTCTCATTCTTTTAATTGTGATGTTAGGGGGTCAATTTTAGATATTTCCTGCTTTCTCTTGTGGGCATTTAGTGCTGTAAATTTCCCTCTACACACTGCTTTGAATGTGTCCCAGAGATTCTGGTATGTTGTGTCTTTGTTCTCGTTGGTTTCAAAGAACATCTTTATTTCTGCCTTCATTTCATTATTTACCCAGTAGTCATTCAGGAGCAGGTTGTTCCGTTTCCATGTAGTTGAGCGGTTTTGAGTGAGTTTCTTAATCCTGAGTTCTAGTTTGATTGCACTGTGGTCTGAGAGACAGTTTGTTATAATTTCTGTTCTTTTACACTTGTCGAGGAGTGCTTTACTTCCAACTATGTGGTCAATTTTAGAGTAGGTGTGGTATGGTGCTGAAAAGAACATATATTCTGTTGATTTGGGGTGGAGAGTTCTGTAGATGTCTATTAGGTCCGCTTGGTGAAGAGCTGAGTTAAATTCCTGGGTATCCTTGTTAACTTTCTGTCTCGTTGATCTGTCTAGTGTTGACAGTGGGGTGTTAAAGTCTCCCATTATTATTGTGTAAGAGTCTAAGTCTCTTTGTAGGTCACTCAGGACTTGCTTTATGAATCTGGGTGCTCCTGTATTGGGTGCATATATATTTAGGATAGTTAGCTCTTCTTGTTGAATTGATCCCTTTACCATTATGTAATGGCCTTCTTTGTCTCTTTTGATCTTTGTTGGTTTAAAGTCTGTTTTATCCGAGACTAGGATTGCAACCCCTGCCTTGTTTTGTTTTCCATTTGCTTGGTAAATCTTCCTCCATCCCTTTATTTTGAGCCTATGTGTGTCTCTGCATGTGAGATGGGTTTCCTGAATACAGCACACTAATGGGTCTTGACTCTTTATCCAATTTGCCAGTCTGTGTCTTTTAATTGGAGCATTTAGCCCATTTACATTTAAAGTTAATATTGTTATGTATGAATTTGATCCTGTCATTATGATGTTAGCTGGTTATTTTGCTCATTAGTTGATGCAGTTTCTTCCTAGCCTTGATGGTCTTTACAATTTGGCATATTTTTGCAGTGGCTGGTACCAGTTGTTCCTTTCCATGTTTAGTGCTTCTTTTAGGGCAGGCCTGGTGGTGAAAAAATCTCTCAGCATTTGCTTGTCTGTAAAGTATTTTATTTCTCCTTCACTTATGAAGCTTAGTTTGGCTGGATATGAAATTCTGGGTTGAAAATTATTTTCTTTAAGAATGTTGAATATTGGTCCCCACTGTCTTCTGGCTTGTAGAGTTTCTGCCGAGAGATCAGCTGTTAGTCTAATGGGCTTCCCTTTGTGGGTAACCTGACCTTTCCCTCTGGCTGCCCTTAACATTTTTTCCTTCATTTCAACTTTGGTGAATCTGAAAATTATGTGTCTTGGAGTTGCTCTTCTTGAGGAGTATCTTTGTGGCATTCTCTGTATTTCCTGAATCTGAATGTTGGCCTGCCTTGCTAGATTGGGGAAGTTCTCCTGGATAATATCCTGCAGAGTGTTTTTCAACTTGGTTCCATTCTCCCCATCACTTTCAGGTATACCAATCAGACGTAGATTTGGTCTTTTCACATAGTCCCATATTTCTTGGAGGCTTTTTTCGTTTCTTTTTATTCTTTTTTCTCTAAACTTCTCTTCTCACTTCATTTCATTCATTTCGTCTTCCATCACTGATACTCTTTCTTCCAGTTGATTGCATCGGCTACTGAGCCTTCTGCATTCTTCGCGTAGCTCTCTTGCCTTGGTTTTCAGCTCCATCAGGTCCTCAAGGACTTCCCTGCATTGGTTATACTAGTTATCCATTCATCTAATTTTTTTTCAAAGCTTTTAACTTCTTTGCCATTGGTTCAAATTTCCTCCTGTAGCTCGGAGTAGTTTGATCATCTGAAGCCTTCATCTCTCAACTCGTCAAAGTCATTCTCTGTCCAGCTTTGTTCTGTTGCTGGTGAGGAGCTGCATTGCTTTTGAAGAGGAGAGGTGCTCTGAGTTTTAGAGTTTCCAGTTTTTCTGCTCTGTTTTCTTCCCATCTTTGTGGTTTTATCTACCTTTAGTCTTTGATGATGGTGACATACAGATGGGTTTTTGGTGTGGATGTCCTTTTTGTTTGTTAGTTTTCCTTCTAACAGACAGGACCCTCAGCTGCAGGTCTGTTGGAGTTTGCTAAAGGTGCACTCCAGACCCTGTTTGCCTGGGTATCAGCAGCGGTGGCTGTAGAACAGCGTGTATTGGTGAACCGCAAATGCTGCTGCCTGATTGTTCCTCTGGATGTTTTGTCTCAGAGGAGTACCTGGCCATGTGAGGTGTCAGTCTGCCCCTACTGGGGGTGGTGCCTCCCAGTTAGGCTACTGGTGCCTCCCAGTTAGGCTACTCGGGGGTCAGGGACCCACTTGAGGAGGCAGTCTGCCTGTTCTCAGATCTCAAGCTGCGTGCTGGGAGAACCACTACTCTCTTCAAAGCTGTCAGACAGGGACATTTAAGTCTGCAGAGGTTACCGCTGTCTTTTTGTTTGTCTGTGCCCTGCTCCCAGAGGTGGAGCCTACAGAGGCAGGCAGGCCTCCTTGAGCTGTGGTGGGCTCCACCCAGTTCAAGCTTCCTGGCCGCTTTGTTACCTAATCAAACAACTAACTTGGCAATGGCGAGCGCCCCTCCCCCAGCCTTGCTGCCGCCTTGCAGTTTGATCGTGGACTGCTGTGCTACCAATGAGCAAGACTCCGTGGGCATAGGACCCTCCGAGCCAGGTGCGGGATATAATCTCCTGGTGTGCCGTTTTTTAAGCCTGTTGGAAAAGCGCAGTATTAGGGTGGGAGTGACCCAATTTGCCAGGTGCCATCTGTCACCCCTTTCTTTGACTAGGAAAGGGAATTCCCTGACCCCTTGCACTTCCCGGGTGAGGCAATGCCTCACCCTGCTTCGGCTCGTGCACAGTGCACTGCACCCACTGTCCTGCGCCTACTGTCTGGTACTCCCCAGTGAGATGAACCCGGTACCTCAGCTGGAAATGCAGAAATCACCCATCTTCTGCGTCACTTACGCTGGGAGCTGTAGACCGGAGCTGTTCCTATTCGGCCATCTTGGCTCCTCCCTAAGTTAAACTTTTAAAAAGGTGGGGGCAGGTGGGAGAAATGAAAAAAACACTTAGATTATAATAACATTCTATGAAATGCATGGATATAGCAGTTGGAGAAAATAGTAAAATCACTTTCTGTTGCATAGAAGCTTGTAATATGACATCTTTCAGAGAAACTGGTAGTCTATATATATTTTGACTGACATTACAGTATCTTATTTCTTTTTACTTTATACCCCTAGGGTAGAAGCTACGACTCTGGGACCAATTTTACCCAAATTGTATAGTTCTGAGGTCTCTAGCTGAATAATCTGTGGCCCTCCCTCTGAGTCTTCTAAATTTTCCAAAATGGAGTGCCACCCTTTTTCCTGGGTCTTGCCTTTTTAATTGATGCTTTAGAATTACAGGACAGTTGGCTCTTGTCTTATAATTTTGACAAGACAAAGCCTTGTTTTGTAAAGTTTGAATGTATCATTATTCAAATTCCTTCAAAAAATCCTGGGTGGAAGAGGTGATTAAAATAAAATTTAGAAAAGCTAGGCAAAACAAAGTTGAATGCACCTTAAATAGATGCGTTTGGCCTTGTAGTCTTGCCTCTTAACAGCTTTGTAATGTTGAGAAAGATACCTCTCTGTGAGAGAGTTCTCTAATCTGTGAAATGGGATGATAGTTATCTATACCTTATGGTTATTAAGAAGATTAAATGAGTTCTGTTTACAAAGTGCCTAGAAGACTCAACCATCATCAAGTTACTTAGAAATCTATATGCATACATTAAATCTCAACAAAAATGCTTTCAAAAATTCTTATAATTCCATGCCCTCCACTTAATGAAAGTGATAGAAAACCCTGTGAAAAACATTTCTCCATGTTTTAAAACCCTGGTTCAAAATAACATCCATTATGTTGCTTAATTTCATTATGTCGTTTCTTATACAAGGATTGCATGACACATTCAATTTTAAAGTTAGTAACAGAAAAATATTTTCTCTCTTGAAGAACAGATAACTGTTCTATAAAATATTAAAATTTATATGTTACTTTTGGCTTTGGGGAATAATTTGCCAACAGAATTCAAGGTAATAACCTTTGGAGGAAATTGAAATTTAAATGCCTGTGTTGGTGAGATACATATGTCTTCATGATCAATGAAATGAAAATAGGGTTAAATTTTGATTGCAGAAACTAAGGAATCTAATCAAGCAGTCTGCCTCAAAGATGGTCAATAGAATCTAGAGTGGAGGTGGGCCAGGAGGACCACGGTGGACAGCGCCAAACATTTCCTCAGAAAGTAGTTCCCTCCACACACAGTCCAGAGTAACTGTCAAGCCCCAGCTTCTGACACTGCAAGGCACTGACGACATGCCTGAGGATTATCCTCACTCGACTTAATGCTGAAACAAAAATGAAGATAAAGTCTCTGCCACTTAGCCAGCATCCATTGTTTCATTTTCAAAGCCTAGGAATTACCTGCCTCAACACTGCTTCTCATAGAATTTGATTCTCATGTTGTCTTTCCCTGGCCCTAACGTGACATTTATTTCAGAACAAATAAATATAGTTTGTAGTTACCTGTTCAACTATTTCTCTAATAAAGCAAGCAGCCTATTTTCATGTGTTTTTTCTTCAAGCAGAGTAAAAAGTCTAATTGTATAGTATTGTGTTAATAGCCAATAAGGCAGAATCGAGTGACAATAATTATATATTTAAGTATATTTTCATTTTATAGTAATTACTCTGTAATTGAAAATAACTTAAGGAGAGAGAGAGCACACACATACATGGAATACACATTGTGAAGAACTTCCCATAAGAGGAAAAACTGTCAGGATATATGCAGTGGGATCCTTTTGTGAGTCTATGTTTTTCTTTGTCCCATATTTTCTATACTTAATATTATTAGACCACCATTAAGTCTGTACCAAGGACACGTGTCAACAGTTGAAGTCATTTTCTCTTTGGCCACAGCTGCAGTTTCAGGTTATTCATGATGACCCTGTATTCAAAGGGCTGCAATAAAGTGACCTTCACCACCCAAGAATCTATTCAAACAACTAATATACATGTTAAGTGGAAACCAGGACAGATGGCAATATCAGCCAGAGAAGCTCTTGTCATTGTTGGAGTCTGGTATTCTGTTTCAGTCTAGATGGTGCGTTCTTGCCAAAAAGTTATCTTCACAATAGCGAAGTTCTAAAAGACCAAGAGCTCCATGCAGAGCTTTATGTTAAGATAGCAAAGAATATGTAATATCTTAATATTGGGAGAAATATACATAGGACCCATACAGAGACTTTGCTTAATTGGTGAAACCTTATTCACATAAGGAGAATGAAAAGAATTATACATGGTGATGATTCTTTCACTCAGTTGACAAATATGTATCAGGGACCTTCTAAATTCCTGGCACTGCACTCTGTTCTGAGGATGTCATCATAAGCAAGGTAGTCATGGTGCATTAACTACCTTCCAACCCCCAGTGAAATGACTTTTAAAAGGGTTTATTTTTTTAAAAGGCACACACATGTAAAGCCAAAATGCATGCACTAGGAGACAATAACAACAAATCATTTAAGCTGGAAAGCAGATGCAATCATGGAAATGAATTTTTGGAAACCCCAAAATGTTGAATTCTAAAACCAGAAGTGGAGAAAGTCCAAATGCAATCCAGTTTCCACTGAAGGACTTCCAGAAAGCTCAGGAAATGGCCTCACTGTGTGTCTCAGGAACTGTGAAGCAAGGGTAAGCTTAGTAACAGGAAGATTGATTAAGAGCAACTAGACACCCCCCATCTCACACTCCTCCATGTAGCTGGGAAACTGAAGTTTTGTTCCATGACTAGGGAAAAACAGAGTCAATGAACTTGGAATCATTAGGCAGAAGAGTAAACAAAGTACCAAACTGAAAATAGTGCATTTAACTAAGAGTTTAGCTACAGAATGTTGAGACTCACAGCTTTCTTCCTCACTGGACTTAGAGAATCCTGGCAATCACATTTCTTGAGGAAGGATACTCGATCAGTTTTCTTTGGGGAATTTGATCAGTTCAAAATGAAAAACCTAAGGATACTAAGATCAAGGATTCCCTAAGGAAACAGCCCAGCCAGATCACCCTGGAATGAGAGCACAATTGACCCATTTCTTGCACACTCACAAGTTCTTTATTCAAAAATGAGTAGATAACAGTGGATCAACACATGCTTCAGGAAGGCATCTAATTTGACAAACAAAACCAGACAGAAACACCTTGCAGGAAACAGAGACTATGTGAGGAGATAAGATACTGCCTCAGTGGAAAAAGTGTATGGTATAAAAGAGGCACATTCGGAAAGCAAAAGAAAAATATGCATGGAAATTAAAATTATAATAGAGGAAATGGAAAACTAAATATACAATAAAAGTAAAGATATAGTTGAGATGTTTTTCCAGCAAATATAGCAAAATGATAAAGAGATGGAAAATAGCAGAGATTTTTAAAAATTAGTCCAAGGATCCTATTTCTGAATAATAAGAATTCTCCAGTATGAGAATTTTTTGTAATGGAGGAGAAAAATCATCAAAGGAATATTCTCAGAATTAGAGAACAAGAGTTTCCCAACTGAGAGGACCATGAAGTGCCCAGCACACTGAATAAAAATAGACCACATTTATTAGGAAATTTTACAACACTGAGGACAAAGAAAAATCTTAACGAATTCTAGAGCAAAAATGCAGATTTCATAAAGTAGATAAAGTATCAAATCATGTCAGACTTCTCAATAGCAATACAGGGTAAATTCAGAAGAAAAAATATTTCTAACCTAAATCTATACTAAATGGTATTATTGGTCATTTCAGAGGGTAGACATATCTCACAATATCATGTTTTTATATACATAAGATTCAGAAAATTTTACCTTATATACACCCTTTCTCAAGAAGCCCTTACAGGATGTACTTCACCAAGCAGGAGAGAAACAACAACAAAACAAGTAGAATATATATGATTTAAGGAATCAAGAAACATGAGATTTAATCCAAGAGAAAGCATGGAGAATCCTAGGATGATGTCTGTGCATCAGCTAGTTTTGAATGGAAACAGGCAGAAGGCTCTAAGAGATTTCTCCAAAAGAGGGAAATTAACAGAAAACCTAATGCTATGTGACTCAGATGAGAATGGTACTACATGGCAATAATACTGTATTAATAATAGTTATAATAATCACTACTGACCCAACTATACTGAGAGAATAGGATGACAGAAAGTGCTTCCACGGTAAGTGTAGGGAGAGTGTGAAAAAAGAACGAAAGCCTTTTCCTCCAAGAGTGACACCAATAATCAATGCCTAAAGCCAAAATTTCAAGACCTACTTGAAAGTAATAAAAGCATGATATTAATAAAGATAATAAAAAATGCCACAATATTCAGCTGGAAGAATTTCAAGTAATTGCTTCTGGGGAGCTGAAAATGGTGTTGGAGGAGACATGGAGCTCCTGTTTTCCATAATAAGCCCTGTAGCTCTGTCTCTTTAAGATGCGTTCATTTGTTACCTTGAAAAAATAAAGACCAAATGTTTTTAAAACCTTGCTTAGACTTAGTTGTCTGGGAGTTTACACCCAACAGTGAGACAGATATGATACAGTTATATAAACATGTAACTATCAATTGTGCTAAATGCTATGGCAGAAATTTTTTGTTCAAAATTGTATAAGCCCCTATAAAAAGAGATGTGGCTTAGTGTCAAGGGAGGCCAAAAAAGTTTTCCCTGAGAGAGTGACATCCTGGCACCTTATGGGATAAGTATCAACTTACCCCATCTGAGCCTTCAGCTTCTATGGCATCTGCTAGGCTATATTAGTTAGCTCGGGCTGCCATAACAAAGTACAGGCATACCTCGAAGATATTGCAGGTTCCGTTGCAGACCACCATGATAAAGTGAGTCACATGAATTTTTTTGGTTTTCCAGTACATATAAAAGTTAAGTTTACACAATGCTGTAGTCTATTGAATGTGTAATAGCAGTATGTCTAAAAAATGTACATACTTTAACTAAAGGTAATCTATTGCTAATGATCACCTGCACCTTCAGTGAGTCCTAATCCTTTTGCTGCTGGAGGGTCTTGCCTCGATGTTGATGATGGCTGACTGGTCAGGTCTGTGGTTGCTGAAGGTGGGGTGGCTGTGGCAATTTCTTAAAATAAGACAACAATAAAGTTTGCCACATCGATCGACTTTTCCTTTCACGAAAGATTTATCTGTAGCATGTGATGCTATTTGATACATCTTTTACCCAGGGTAGAACTTCTTTCAAAACTCAAGTCAGTCTTCTCAACCCCTGCTGCTGCTTTGTCAACTAGGTTTATGTAATGTTCTAAAACCTTTCTTGTTATTTCAACAATGTTCACAGCATCTTCAGCAAGAGCAAATTTCATCTCAAAAATCCACTTTCTTTGCTCATTCATAAGAAGCAACTCCTCATCCGTTCAAGTTTGATCATGAAATTGCATCAATTAAGTCACATCTTCAGGCTCCACTTCTGTTTCTAGTTCTCCTGCTAATTTCCACCATATCTGCAGTTACTTCTTCTGCTGAAGTCTTGAACCCCTCAAAGTCATCCATGAGGGTTGGAATCAACTTCTTGCAAACTCTCATTAATGTTGATATTTTGAATTCTTCCCATGTATCATGAATGTTCTCAATGGCATTTGTTATGGTGACTCCTTTCCAGAAGATTTCTAATTTATTTTGCCCAGATTCATCAGAGGAATCACTGTCTATGGCAGCTATAGCCTTATGAAATGTATTTCTTAGTTAATAAGACTGGAAAGTCAAAATGACATCTTGATCCATGGGCTACAGAATGAATGTTGTGTTAGCAGGCATGAAAACAAGATTAGACTCCTTGTACATCACCATCAGAACTCTTGGGTGACTAGGTGTATTATCAATGAGCAGTGATCTTTTGGGAGGAATCTTTTTTTCTGAGCAGTAAATCTCAACAGTGGTCTTAAAACACTTAGTGAACAATGCTATAAACAGATGTGCTGTCATCCAGGCTTTGTTGTTCCATTTATAGAGCTCAGGCAGAGTAGATTTGGCATAATTCTTAAGGGCCCTAATATGTTCAGAATATTAAATGAACATTGGCTTCAGTGTAAAGTCATCAGCTACTATGGCTTCAAAATAAAGTAATTAGCCCCTAATACGAGAGGCAGTCTAGTCTTTGAAGCTTTGAAGCCAGGCATTGTCTTCTCTCTCTAACTATGAAAATCCCAGATGACATCTTTTTCCAATAGAAGGTTGTCTTGTCTACATTTAAAATTTATTGTTTAGCATAGCTACCTTCGTTAATTATCTTGGCTAGGTCTTCTGGATAACTTGCTGCCACCTCTATATCAATACTTGCTGCGTCACCTTGAATTTTATGTTATGGAGAGACCTTCTGTTTTTAAACCTAATAAATCAACCTCTACTAGCTTTAAACTCTTCTGCAGCTTCTTCACATCTCTCAGCCTTCATAGAATTAAACAGTTATGACCTTTCTCTAGATTAGTCTTTAACTTAGGGGAAGGTTGTGGCTGGTTTGATCTTCTGTCCTGACTAATCAAACTTTCTCCATATTGGCAATAAGGCTGTTTCACTTTCTTATTATTCATGAGTTCACCAGAGTAGCAATTTTTAATTTCCTTGAAGAACTTTTTCCTTTGCTTGCACAACTTGGCTAATTGTTTGGTGGAAGAGGCCTAGTTGTTGACCTATCTTGGCTTTTGACATGTCTTTCTCGTTAAGTTTAATCATTTTTAGCTTTTGATTTAAAGTGAAAGATATGACTCTTTCACTTGAATACTTAGAGGCCACTGTAGGGTTATTAAGTGGTCTAATTTTAATACTAATGTGTCTCACAGAATAGGGAGGCCCAAAGAGAGGAAGCGAGATAGGGGGAATGGCCAGTGATTGGAGCAGTCAGAATACCCAACATTTATTGATTAAGTTCTCTGCCTTATATCAATATGGTTCATGGTTCCCCAAAATAATTACAGTAGTAACATCAAAGATCACAGATCACAGCTTGGGGCAAAATAGGGAGACCCTGTCTCTACTAACAAAAATTAGTTTGGCAAGGTGATGTGTGCCTGTAGCCCCAGCTGCTCAGGAGGCTAGGCAGAAGAATCTCTTGAGCCTTGGAGTTTGAGGCTGCGGGAGCTGGGATTGCACTGCTGCATTCCACCCTCAGTGACAGATCAAGACCCTTTCTCAAAAAAAAAAAAAAAAAGAAAAAAGAAACAAAGAAAGAAATAAAAAGACACTGATTATTATAACAGATATATTAATAATGAAAAAGCTTGAAATATTGTGAGAATTACCAAATTATGACACAGAGACATAAAGCGAGCACATACTGTTAGAAAAATGGCACAGTAAACTTGCTTGATGGAGGGTTGCCATGAACCTTCAATTTGTTAAAAGAACGCACTATCTGTGGAGTGCAATAAAATGAAGCAGAATAAAACAAGGTATGTCTGTACCATAAACTGGGTGGCTTAGACAACAAACATTTATTTCTCACATTTCTGGAAGCTGAAAGTCCAAAATCAGGGTGCCAGCAGGGTCGGGCTCTTGGTGAGGTCCGTCATCCTGGCTTACAGACTTCTTGCTGTGTCTTCACATGGCAGAAGGAGGGAGAGAAAGCTCTCTGGGGATATTTTTATGAGGGTACTAATTCTATTCATGAGGGCTCCACTCTCATGACCTAATTATTTTCGCCAAAGCTCAATGCATTATATCAGGGGCTAGGATTTCAACATATGAGTTTGGGGGAGGGGCGCATTCAGTCCATGACATTCTACCCTTTTCCCCTCAAAACTCATGCCTGTTTCATATACAAAATGCATTCATTTCATCCCAACAGCCCCAGAAATCTTAATTTTTTCCAGCTTCAACTCCTAAGTCTAAAGTCCAGGACATCATCTAAACATCATCTAAATCTGATTTGAGTGAGTCTCAAGGAATGATTCATCTTGAGGCAAAATTCTTCTCCAGGTATGAACCAGTAAAACCAAATATGTTATGTGCTTCCAAAATACAATAATGGGACAGGCACAGGATACACATTCCCATTTCAAAAGATAGAAATGGGGAAGAAAGGGATGACGAGTCCCAAGCAAGTCCAAAACCTATTAAGGCAAACTCCATAAGACTTTAAGGCTGGAGAATAATCATCTTTAGCTCTATATTCTGCCCTCCAGACCCACTGGGTCAGCAGTCCCACCTTTTGGCCCCACCGGGGTAGCAATCCTGTCCCCATGGTTCTACCTGGCAGGGAATGAGCCTCCACAGCTTTGGACAGAGGTCTTATTGCCTATTGAAAACAAGGCAATGCCCCCCCCATTTTGAAACCAGGGAAGCAGCCCTGATAATTTCTGAATCGCTTTTGGCCTCATTCTTCCCTTGAAAAATAGACCCTGTTCATAGCAAAATACCTCTATGGTCACATCCTGTGAAATCCCAGAAGTCTGATGCCTTCCTTCATTTTTTTCCATCTCTTTCTCTTTTAGTTCAGATTGGCAGTTGCTTTGGTGGGGTAGTTAATTAAGTCCATGGTTCATACCCATACTAATCTCCTTACTGAACACTCTCTTGGCCATATCTACAGTACTGTCTTCTGAATATGGTTTCTCATTTTTTGCCATATGGATAAGCTGAGAATCTTCCAAATCACTCAGTTCTAGTTCCTTTTTGCTTAATAATTCTGTCTTCAAGTTATTTTTGTCTACTTATATTTTACTATAAGCAGTCAGGAGCAACCAAGCCACTGCTTAAACACTTTGCTTAGAAATCTTCTCAGCCAGAGGCGGGAGAATGGCATGAACCCGGCAGGCGGAGCTTGCAGTGAGCCGAGATTGCACCACTGCACTCCAGCCTGGGCGACAGAGCAAGACTCTGTCTCAAAAAAAAAAGAAAGAAAAAGAAAAGAAATGTTCTCAGCTAAATATCCTATTTCATTGCTTGCAAATTCTACCTTCTACAAGGCACTGGAACATGAACACAATATAGGCAAGTTCCTTGCTGCTTTACAACAAAGCTCACTTATTTTCCATTGTTTAATAACATATTCCTCATTTTCAGCTGAGACCTCATCAGAATGGCCATTTTTACTATCTGTGTTTCTACTAACACTCTGTACATGATTATTTGTGTATTCTCTAATAAGATGGAAGTTTCCTCTACATCTCTCCTTTTTCCTTCCTGAGCCCTCACCAGAATATCCTTTAAAAATCCCTTTATGATCATCTCAGTTTCTTAGAGCAAGCACTTCAGAATTCTTCCTACCTCTACTTATTACCCAATGCCCAATTCACTTCCACATTTGTAGGTGTTTGTTACAATAGCACCTCACTTCTTGGTACCAGTTTCTGTGTTAGTCAGGACTCTCCAGAGACACAGAACCAATAGGAGATTATATATGTACATAAAATGAGGAATTGGCTGTATTAGTCCATTTTCATGCTGCTAATAAAGACATACCTGAGACAGGGCAATTTACAAAAGAAAGAGGTTTAATGGATTCCTAGTTCCACGTGGCTGGGGAGGCCTCACAATCATGGTAGAAGGCAAAGGCACATCTCACATGGCAGCAGACAAGAGAAGAAAATGAGAGCCAGGCAAAAGGGGTTTCCCTTTATACAACTATTAGATCTCATGAGACTTATTCACTACCATGAGAACAGTGTGATGGAGACTGCTCCCGTGGTTCAATTATCTTCCACTGGGTCCCTTTCACAACTTGAGAGAATTGTGGGAGCTACAATCAAGATGAGATTTAGGTGGGAACACAGCCAAACCATATCATTGGCTTATGAGATTATGGGGATTGAGAAGTCCCATGATCTGCCATTTGCAACCAGAGACCCAGAAAACCAGTGATGTAATCCCAGTTTGAGTCCAAAGGCCTGAGAACTAGAGGAGCTGAAGGTGTAAATCTCAGTCCAAGGGCAGAAGAACAATATCCTAGCTCAAAGAGGCAGGCAAGAAGGGGACAAATCCTCTCCTACTCAATTTTTGTTCTATTCAGACCCTTAACTAATTGGATAATGTTCACCCACATTGAGTAGGGTCATCTGTTTTATTGAGTTCACCAATTCAAATGTGAGTCTCATCTGGGAAGACCCTCACACACATACCTAGAAATTATATTTCACCTGGGTATTATGTGGTTCAGTCAAGGTGACAGTAAATCACAGGCTGGTATAATTGGAGGATGCCACTGGAATGTGCTGTTTAATAATAATGACAAGCTTAGCCCCTGTAACCACATGTAGAGTAATATTCACCTGGGATAACCTTTACTGTCTTTGTTCATGGAGATTAATTCCACTGATTCTACTGCAGGAATAGCCACCTAGAATTACAGACTGGGAGAACCTAAAGGTCTTCAGAGCTCTAATCTTCTTATACTTTCCTTTTGCAGACAGGAAAACTTAGCCTTCAGGAGGTTTAGTAATCTGCTTAAGGTATCAGAGCTATTTAATTCTAGGGCCAAAGCAAGAACTCGAATCTTCAGGTTTATTTTCTATGACTATTCTCTAGAATTTTTTCCTCATAACCTGACCTTTTAAAGAAAATGGTTATCTCAGCATTGCCCAACAACAGAAAACTTTAAATTTCTTTTTTCAATGATGAAAGAAAACATTGCAAGAAATGATTACTTTTTCCACTTGAGTATTCCATTATTGTCTAAATGTAGAACCTGATAGCAGCTTAGGGATGATCAATCTCTTCTTTACAAAATAAGTAGTTTATATTTTATACTCATAAATAATTATGTGAAACACTAACAGTGATAACTTGTTACAATATTTCCAAGAATTCCTATAAATATGGCAATATATATGACTTGCATACATTCTCAATCTGTTTTAAATAGTGGCTTTGCATTTACTATGAATGCTCATATTTTAATAGTTTTAATTTTATGTTAAAAAACACATTATCATATCTTAGAATATAAAGCTAAGGAAACATATAAGGAAATATCTCTCCTTCAGAAAACTTTGCAATTCAAGACAGTCTGTGTGTGTATGCATGCACACACACACACACACACATACTCACATACACACACTTCCCTAAGTTCCCTGAAAAAAGAATATTCATGAGTCAGGAAGTCTATTTTTGCCAGAGAACAAAGCACTCTTTTAAAAGGTTCATACTGCTGCACCAGAACTCCGTGACATCTTAGTAATGTCTAAAATGGCTAAATCTACAACATTTTGAAATCTTGGCATAGGTCATGATACCATGTACTCTGCTGTTCTTCAGGATTTCCTACCACATCAATAGCAGCTTGGTTAGAGAACAAGGCTATTGTTACTAACAAGAGCATGTCACAGGCTTTATTTTTTTCTTTGTGATAAGGAAGCTTTGTAATAATTAGGTCAGACTATATTTCTGATTTTGAGATTCAATTTGGAAAATTCCAAGAAATACTTATAATATCCCAAAGAATAATTTAGAGTTGTGTAAACTTCATGGTTCATTGTCTCTTCAGAACAGGAATTCTCAGTTATATGTAAGAAAATAGCATATAGATGTAATGACCATTGGAAAATATATTAAGCCACATTGTATCTATGAAATTTCATTATGGGCAACATCAGATATCTATGGTTTGAGTGATTCAGGAAAACAATAACTTGAAAATATATACTTTGTGATGGTCACAATGTTCCCGGGTCACACAGTTAGAAAGAGAGATAGGATTCAGGTTTGTCCCCTTGAGTCTGTGTTCTCCTCTGTAATGCTAACTCTGATAATGTGATGGCTAGGATGAAGATCTGGAAAGATCGAGAAACCTCTGAGGAACTACTTTTGGAAAAGTGCGTCAGCAGAATAACTTGGCTACAGAGAGAGTTTTAACAGTTCTTCAAATCCAGTACACATTTAGCCTAGATATGCACATTGAGTCTCTAAATTACTGAGGCCAAAATATTGCAAGAACCCTGCTAAGGTGGCAAAAGTTACTGCAGCAAGTGTGACAGTGAATCATGCAATTAAAGCACAGAAATTGAACGTGTTTGGTTGTTATTGTTCTTGATAGGTTAGCTCTGAGGGATACCTGCTATGAACTGAATTGTGTACCCCAAAATTCATATGTGAAAACCATACCTCAGCAATGTATTTGGAGATAGAGCTTTTAGGAAGTAATTAAGGTTAAATGAAGTCATGAGGATGTGGTCCTAATCTGATAGATTGGCAGCTTTATTGGAATAAAGAGAGAAATGTCTCCACAATCATACACCAAGGTAAGGCCATGGAAGCACACAGTGAATAAATGGGCATTAGGAAGAGAGCCCTCATCAGAACCCAACCATGCTGGCACCTTGATCTTGGACTTTCAAGCCTCCAGAATGATGAGAAAATACGTACCTATTGTTTAAGCCACCCAATCTATGGCATTTTGTTATGGCAGCCCAAGCAGAGAAAGACCTCACCAGCGTGACATACATTGGGAGATAGGAGTGTTGAAGCAAGATTTGCATTATGTGCAGTACAGGATCCCCATGTCCAGAGTTAGAGAGCAGGATTGTGATGGTTAATATTAAGTGTCAACTTGATTGGATTGAAGGATGCAAAGTATTGTTTCTGGATGTATCTGGGTGATTCTGGGTGTTGCCAAAGGAGATTAATATTTGAGTCAGTGGACTGAGAGAGGAAGACCCACCTTCAGGAAGACCCATCCTTAATGTGGGTGGGCACCATCCGATTGGCTGCCAGCACAACTAGAAAAAGCAGGCAGAAGAAGGTGGAAGAAGCTGACTTGCTGAGTCTTCTGGGCTTCATCTTTCTCTTCTGCTGGATGCTTCCTGCCCTCAAACATCAGACTCCACATTCTTCAGCTTTTAGACTCTTGGACTTATGCCAGTCGTATGCTAGGGGCTCTCTGGCCTTCAGCCACAGACTGAAGGCTGCACTGTCAGCTTCCCTGCTTCTGAGGTTTTGGGACTTGGACTGAGCCACTACTGGCTTCCTGGCTTCTCAGCTTGCAGACGGCCTATCGTGGGACTTGAACTTGTGTTTGTGTGAGTCAATTCTCCTTAATAAACTCCCTTTCCTATTAGTCCATTCCTCTAAAAAAAAACAAAAAACAAAAACCAAACAAACAGAAAACAACAACAACAACAACAACAAAAACCCTGACTAATACAAGGGTTTACAAGAGACCAAGGTTCAAAATCCAAGGAAATTTTGAGGTTGCAGAACAGAGTCATTGACTAAGCAGTATTGAACCAGTATTTAGCATAGTAAGTAAATTTGGAATTAAACTAGGTTAACTTCCTTCTACAAGTTGCAAGATTTTAATTAAGCTGCTTAACTCCCTCATTCTAACTTGGGTACTTTATGAATCCTACTGTAGAGATAATAATGCCTTTATCACATAGTTGTTGTGAGGATTAAATGATTAAATATTAAATGATTAGCATTTGGCACAGTGTCTGGCATATGCTCACATCTCAGTGAATTGGTAACTACATACAGCTGGCAAAGTTAGAGAATGTGAGGTCTGAATTGCATTTGTTTATTCACACGCCAAATAATTAGTGCTTGCTTACTATCTGCCAGGCAAGATTTTACATGCTAAAGATACAGCAGTGAGCAAAATAGAAAAACAAATAAAAATGTTTAAAAACCTACTAGGTTCATGTAGCTTACATTCTGGAGTTCTGAGGGTAATGACAAAACCAGGAGTTGGCAGGCTCCCAGCTATGTACCATATCCTAAAAGGTCTTGCTCTGGGCAACTCATACAGTCCTTGACTGGGAGTGGCTACCTATATGGAAAAAGAGACAAAGAAAATGTATGCTGTCAAATAGCTTGCCACATATATGGTATTACTGTTTTTCTTTTTTTTTTTTCAAAAATGCATGAAGGACTCTTGATGTGGTATTTTGTTAAAAGCTACTTGTCACCCTTCTTTTTTTTTTTTTTTAACCGTCTCAAGCCAGCTTTTCCCAATTCCAAGAAGAACTAGGAAGAGAAGCTATCACCCTTATTTTCTAAAGGCTTTCTTCTCCCTCATCTCTCCCCTTTGAAAAGAAAGGCTTTATATAAAGCCAGCTTCCTTAGCCTAAACAGAAGTATACCTTGATCTGTTCATTGTCCTGTAATGTTTTGCTTGCTCTCTTGAACGTTGTCTCTGAAAGATTTCAGCCTAACACAAAAGAAAACAGGTGTTAAAACACTTTGGGGAATTAAAACTTCACAATGACACATTTCTGAGAGGGCCCCTGCCCAGTTGCACACTCCCTGTCTTAACTTCCATGGAAGCCTGTCTAGGGCAGCTCTGGGAACCTTCTAGTGTTCCTATGTGTGTATTTTCCCTTGTCACCATTCATCTTTCCTTTGGATTAAGAAGGCAAGTTAAAGTAGTGAACTTTTGCTGCATAAATAATTAGAGACTAGATTTTGCTTTGTTTTGTGGCCATTTACTATGTACTTTGTGATGTTTGTCATTCTTTTCTAAACCATGTGCAGGGCTGATTGGTAAATGAATTTGGTTATGAGTAATAAACCAGTTTTCACATCTAAAAACCCATTCACCAAGAGATGTCTCTGTAGTGAGAGTGTGGCAAAACAGGTTGTTCTTTTGTTGCTTTAGAAATATGTCTGATTTTCCTGTATTATTTCGGGGTAACCTTTGTTCATGTATATAGAATCCAGTCACAGCAGCTAAGGGAAGCATTGGTATCAGTTGCCTATTCTTGTATGCTTAAATAAAAGAAGGCCAAAAACTGTTAAGAGCAAGTCTTTTTGCACAATATCAATGAATAAGCAATTTTGGTAAGTAAAATAACCAGTAGAAACAATGCTGAATGTTGAAAGCAAACTGCACTTATTCCAAAAAATTTTCATGTTTAAACAAAGTTTTGAATTTCTTTTCCTCTTCTCATATAAATGCATATATATACTACTTTTTCTCAGCTATGAAAAAACATTCTTATTTCAGTAAATTTCCTTCTTTTAGGTTTACCATATGGATCATGGAAAAGGTATAATTTTACAGAGTTTGTTGCTTTTCATGTACATTTATAAGTTTATAGTACCAAATAAATGTAGCCTTTCAAATAACAAACTCTTACAAAAGGAAATTCTTCTTTCATAACTAGAACACCTCTCATAGGACCAAGTCTTTTGTTAGTAAGATAAATTCCAGAAATGGATTTCAGAATAAAGACCTCAGTGTTTGTTTTTATTTTTGTGAAACCAATAAAGTGCTGACAAAGAGTGCTATAATATGCCACCATAGTTTAGAAATAAGGCCCATTTAAGAGTGTTCTTTATTGCCTTTTGAGGGTTGGATATTGCTAACCTTAGCCACACTACCACAGAAGATGCTTTGCATTAGCAGAAGCAGGGTGGTTGATCCATTTGAGTGCCACCTGAATATTACATACACACTTAAAAAATGTCAAGCCTTTAGGAACACTGGAGTGATTATCATACTGTGGCATTATGTTCCCATAGGTTTAAGTCTGAAATATACTGAATTTAAAGGAGGAAAAGGTATGGCTATCATAATGTATGTTTCCATTGTTCTTCATATCATTTATTTCCTAACAAATTGCAACCCATCTCACAAGGCCTATTTCAAGGGTTATTCTTGTGGATAAAAAAAATTATTTTGATACATACTTGCCTCCTTGAATCTGGATGTTAAAATGTATGATACTACCCATTCAAACTACGGTACAATTGCATTGCAATTCTGAGGGCAGGAGAGGGAAATGGGATAGGGAAATAAAACTAATTTTCAAGCCCTGGTGAAAGGACTAAGAATGTGAAGGAAATGCAGGTTGCACAGACGACTGAAAACAGGAAACAGGTAGGGAGTTTGTTGCTAAAAATGCAGAGCATTTTAGCAACAAACTAGGGCTTAAGAGCAGGATTCCCAACTCTGGCTGCAGAATCACCTGGGAAGCAGACCACTTCTTGGGAGTGACTCGCATCTAAGCTAAGACCACAGAAAAGAACGGGTATATAGGACATAAAAATAGATTTATACCCCAGAGCCTTTCTCTATGCTTTTTAGAACACCTATACTGCATGTGTTCAACAATTACACCTTGCCTTGTTTTTGGGGGGATAGCGTGGGGTGAAGAGGTAGGTTTTTTTAGAATCATTTACCTTGAGTAGGCATTCAGTAAATGCTTTGTTGCCAGTCTGATTCCATTTCCAGCCGCAACCCCATGGAGTTGAGTTGAATGACATCTAAACGTGTAGGTAAGCGTGCATGTATACATAAAGCTTGTTGTGAATGAAAAGCAAAATTAGTTCTTTCAAAAATGTTAGCTTGGCTCTGATTAAAGATAAAAATAAAAACTATAGGTTTCTGCAATGATACAAGTGGCTTTTTCTTACAAGGTATCCATTTATATTTTCAACAGCATTTGTCTTTCTTGAGAAAGTTCTTCATTCAAAGACCACACTGCAACCATGGATCATTTATGTATAACTTGGTAGATGATAGACATTTGAAATTACTGTGACAGGTGTTTTCACATTGTTTCTGCTGATCTGAGAAAAACCACGTTGCCAGAAAAGAGTGTGGAGAACTCAAATTCCTCAGAATCAATTTGAAACAGTCTTGTGAAATAAGAACTGCTATAAAGAAGCATTTTGGAAAGGGGTGGGAGTGGGGAGAACAGTTCTTGAGATGAAAATACAGTTCAGTAAAACAAATTTATTTATTGATGGAGACTATATATACACTGTGCTTTAATTTATTCATCATTATTATTGCCTTGAAATTGTTTTTTGTTGCCATTCATATAATGGCCTCAGGAGGCCCAGAAGAGAGCCATGAAAACAATTCCATGGGTGTTACTAGTGAAATATTTCATTATACTTCAAGATAAGAAATAAGAATATACTAAAGAGACAAAGGAATACCAAAAGCTGAAGACTAAAAAATATAGAGAAAGAATGCTTTTTTTATAGAATGGCCCATTAATGCTAGCACTAATCTGTAAAACCAGTAGCAGTTGTATTAAGTAATTTATGTGGGAATAAGAATTGTTTTTATATTACTTTTGCTGTGGACGATAACATTCTGTAAGTTCGTCATATTTTTAATCTTGACTTAAGAAAAATACTGCTGTGGCAATTATTAAAATAAGAGTTCCACTTATCTTTGTGCAAGTAGCTGCTTCTCTTCCTCCTGTGTCCCCCTCCCTCAAGTGCCCTCCCCTACCTTACTCCATCCCTCCTCCCCCTTATCCAAAGGCATTTGTGAATTATAGAAGCAGTTATGTCATGCTGTTATTTTGTGTATTCTTAATAAATGCTCACTGTATTTCAGAGGTGGTCTGAGGAGGTCAGCTAATGCAATTTCACTTTGATTACTTATTTGAATTTTGAATGCAAAGAACCCTGAACCAATTCCCTAAATATGTCATAATCATAATTTAGTTATCCACAACTGCTTCATTAAAGTCTCTTTCAAGAGGATATTGATTATTCCAGTTCTTTATTATATAATAACAATATTCATAAGATGCCCTGTTCTCCATCTTCATTTGCTTGACCCACTATACTGGTTTCAAATTTTCTTTTCCAATCACAACGTCCCCTTTAAAGTTCTGTGATTATAGTGACACAGCAATATCAAGCAACACCTTTAGCTACTTCAGGTGTTGTACATTGGATTTCATAAATTCTTTCTGCCCCTTTCAATACATCAATACACCTTTGCTGTTACCATTAGAAATCTGTATCTTAAACTCAAATCTTAGCATGGCATTCCAGAGCTTAACATCCTTCATTGCTCCTATTATCTACCTTGCACTTTTCTCTTTTCTTTTTCTTTTTCTTTTTTTTGACAGTCTCGCTCTGTCACCAGGCTGGAGTGCAGTGGCGTGATCTTGGATCACTGCAACCTCAACCTCCCGGGTTCAAGCAATCCTCCTGCCTCAGCCTCTTGAGTAGCTGGGACTACAGAAGCACGCCACCATGCCCAGCTAATTTTTTTTCTTTTTTTCTTTTTTTTATTATTATACTTTAAGTTTTTGTATTTTTAGTAGAGACAGGGTTTCACCATGTTAGCCAGGATGGTCTCTATCTCTTGACCTTGTGATCTGCCCACCTTGGTCTCCCAAAGTGCTGGAATTACAGGAGTGAGCCACCGTGCCCGGCCTGCATTTTTCTTTATAGAGATAGGTGGTATGAGAAAAGTCTTAAACCAAAATGAGAAACTTGTTCCAGCTAAATGAAATATCTAAATGGGGAAATTAATGTTAACCCATACCGACTTTGGGAAGTTATTTTTTAAATGTGGTTATATTTGGCAGTTTGTGTTATTGCCAAAAAGAAAAAAGAAACACATTCATCATATATGAACTTCTCACTTAAATGATTCATTAATCTTTTTAAAGAAGGTTTTTTGAGAGCATCTAGAATGTTCCAAGCACTGGCCTAAGCTGTGGAGATTAACAGTAAAATGAAAGACATTGTCTTAGCCCTTATGCTGCTTACACTCTGTTAGGGGTACAGGCCAGTAAAGAGAATCGAATCACTCTGTGACAGGGACTTTGCTTGGAGAGAACAGGGTCATAAGGATCTAGAGAAAGGGAACCTGGAAAAAGAACTGCCAGAGAAATCTTCCTGAGGAAAGTGACATCCAAGCTGAGACTGAAGAGGAGAAATTAGCCAGGCTGATTGGGATAGTGATCTAGGCAGAGGAGCAAAGCCCAGTGTATTCAAGGCATTGAAAGCAGCTCTGGATGGATGAATGGGCCAGGCAGGGTGAAGTGGGAACAGATGAAGCTGGGGAGCAATTAGGACCCCAGTCATGCAAGGTCACAATCAGGGGGAGGGGCAGTTTGGGGGAGCCAAAGAGATCTTTGAAGTGTTGATTTGAGGTGCCTATAGGTATCCAGGCAAGATTTCCAATAGGCAGAGCCCGCATTGCCAATAAACAAAGCATTTAATTTTGTTTTTGGATTTTTTTGTTGGTTTGTTAGTTTTTATTTTGTATTTTTGAGATGGAGTCTTGCTCTGTTGACCAGGCTGGAGTGCAGTGGTGCGATCTTGGCTCACTGCCACCTCTGCCTCCTGGGTTCAAGTGATTCTCCTGCCTCAGCCTCCTGAATAGCTGGGATTACAGGCGCCTGTGACCACACCCAGGTAATTTTTATATTTTTAGTTGAGACAGGGTTTCACCATGTTGGCCAGGCTGGTCTTGAACTCCTTACCTCAGATGATCCACCAGCCTCAGCCTCCCAAAGTGCTGGGATTACAGGCGTGAGCCATCGTGACCAGCCAGCACTTGATTTTGAAATTTATAATTTAGTACCTAAATTTAATTAAGAGGTAGCTCAATTTCTTGAGATTCCTTGGCTAGTTTATTAGAAATTTCTTTGACTTATCTCTTATTACTAATTTATAATTCATTTAGTTCTATATCTGTAGCTCCCTTTCTCAACAAATTTCAGAATTATGTGCTTAAAAATATTTTATTGATGAGTTAAGTAATTACTTATTTTTTATTTCTTTGTACTTTTTTCAACTATAAGTTGACATAATTTAAAATGTTGTGGCCTGCCATAAGAAGTGCAAAATCGAGAATATAAAATAGATTGTAGCATTACATTAAAAGAGTGGATTCTGTGGAAGTTTAATTCCCCATGCTTGTCAAAAGTTGTTAAAACATTGCTAGCCTTTTTTGAATATAAAATGTGGGCAGACATGTACTAATATATCAAAAAATGACACTTTGTCAAAGAAGCCTTTCATGGAAGAATGTTCTGAATAAAATGTTTTCTTTTAAAAAGAACCCGACCTGTTTAACATTCCAAAGCAAACACAAAAGAACACAAAATGCCTGAACTCACTGCCAGTCACAACAGTTAGTTTCATTTACCCTTTAATACTTTTTTTTATATTCCAAAAATTGTTCCCCAAAAGAATTATCGGTTTTATTCCATGATAACCCTGGCTTGAAGTAAAATAAAAGTAGCTCTGACCCTCCTCAAAATGGATTCTTTTCAGACTTACTAGCACTTCTAATAGTATGATGATGATATAGTTGGCTATGTCTACTGTTAGACTCAATGTAATTATATGTGAAGCAACAATTCCCTTATCTATTAGGAACACTTGCTGCAGTTAACTGCATTTCACTGTCTGACAGATAAAATGCAGAATTAAAATCTCAAACTAGTTTCTCAAAGTTTTCTTTTCCCCCCAGTCATTTAAACATCTTTTAGCCTAGGGGAAGTTGGTAGCTGGAAAAGAATGGGAAACCAGATGGCATTTAAAGGCCTTAGCAAGATTTACAAAGCAGATGGGCCTGTATTTTTACCTATTCTAGCACCTCAAACAGGTCTTCTCTGCTATAATTGCTTTGCAATGGTTCCAATCCTTTGAACCTTCTGAGGATGTCCACAGTTAAGATAATGTTTGATAGTTGAAATGTTAAAATGAAAATCAATAGATAATTGGCTTTTATTACTACCTAATACTGTCTAATCTAAATAGGAGGAACATTTGTATGTGTTACTCATATTCTTTGCAGAAAACACACTGAAGCCTAGGTCTTGAGTGGGGATATCGTTCATTGGAAGAAACAGAAACAGATGGCAGTTGTGGTAATTGAGATACAGCGTAGCTTAAAGGCATCCTGGAATGCCACCTAATAATGCTAGTGTGAAAAGGAAAGAAATAGTCTGCATAACTTACTTGATGTGTAAGCTGAGTCTGATTTTATAGCCTTATAGCCTGCTCACAATTAAAATGCCCCAAGGGTTATTGGTGGTGTTGGGGGTAGAGATTGTGCAAAGTTTTGAGCTAATGTTAGAGAATGATGGGAACAAATCTCCCCAACTGTAGAGGTTTGTTGGAGAATAGAAGGCCCTGGTTTTAATAAAATACTAGAAAATTCTGCATATATTAATATTTGTATAAAAGGACACTAAGATTGGGGGCAACAGATTTTAATTACTAATAGTCAAGCCAAATGTGTTACCTTTACCTTTTCATTAATTTACACTATTACTGCAAGGGAGAACTATTTTGTTGTTGTTTGTGGTGGTGGTGGAGGTGGGGGTGACAAGCATCTCACAATTGAGAATGCCTTCCTAGCCCTCTGAGATGGGAACTGAAGACAGTAAGGGGCAGCGCTGTGGATTTAGGCTTTGAGTCTTGCCTCTGTAACTTACAAATTATATGTATGAATTATGTGTACCTTAGTCTCTCCAAGTCTCACTTCATTCATCTTTAAAATGGGCTGAATACAACTTTATTAAGCATTTAGTTCAGTGCCTAATACATATTCAGTACCTAATAAATGATAGCAATCATCATTAATAGACAAATGTGCACAGCTTAGAAGTTTTTCCCACCAAGCACACTAAGGATTGTAGGACATTCATGGATATAGTTTCTTACTGCACCGGGAAACCCCGTCCAAATGGATGCAGGAGTGTTTCAGAATATCCTCAGAATCTATAGACCAGGAAACATTGTTGCACATCACTACCCACTATTTAAACTGTTTGTTTAAATACAAGTTTAAAGCAGAACTTCTCTTTGAAAATACCTTCTGGTCGCATTTATTGGACTGACTCATAAGAAATTTTATCACACTGATTGTTACATACTTATAAATCATTTGCTAAAAGCAGTGGTTTCTCCTAAATGTATTAAGGTCAAAATTAATTTCTAAAACTTACATCGCTTTAAAGTTTAAACAATCATATCCTTAGCTATGAGCTATTATTTCCTGGAAGGTTAAAGTATATATCCTATGTGCAAAGGAAATGTCAAGGACATATCAATATTTGATTTCATTACACATTAGCTGTGCCAGAGACCCTGTAGTCCTACCTAATGTAAACAGCTCACTAGGAGTCCACAACAGAAACCAACAAAAGATGCAAATTGATCCTGCTATATTTTAATATTAAAATCTTACAGCACTTTTTGAACTATTTTATAAATTAATTAATTTCAAAATGGATGAGGCAGTAACATTGAACTTTAGCTAATTATGTTTAAATTAAATATAAGCATTTAAAATAACCATTTTAATTAAATACAAGGTGCAGGCAGCTAATCATTAAAAGTGGAATTGGTAACTTGAGATTTATCATCCTGAAACCACTTGTACCACATTTCTAATGAGTTCTTTCCTCTACTTAAATGAAGGATTAAATTTATTTCCCCGACGTGGCAGCTAGTAAAAGATAACCCTTTCTCAGGTCATGGTTGTCAATTTGATGTTGAATCAGAGTAAAGAAACCTGTTTTGCTATACTCACTTTGATCCAAAACAGTATTTACTATTTGCTAATCCATTTCCAACTGACAGTACTATAGTTCTACAGACACCTAAGAAAAGCCCTAGTAACTGAAATAGCATTTACTACTGCAACAGAAAATAGTTATATTTTATAAAGGAAATTGATCCTTTTTATAGAGGAGACTCCAAGGAATAAAATCTAAATAATTTTGTGATTAAATTTTTAAAAAATTACATTACAACTTCAAGATTGAGGAATAACATTCAAAAACATCATTTCATAAATTATGGATATATATACTCTATATTTGTAATAATATACATATATACACATATATAAATTTGTATGTTTTTTAAAAAAATCATCAGCTAGTTTTTCTAGTGCAATGTAATTATCATTTAGCATAAACTCTGACACTTAATAAATGTTTGTAAAGTAAGTGAATAAATAAGTGATAAATTTTATAAAGTGTCTTTTAAAGGGCTCTCTCTTAAAATCATTTTTTGTTAGCTCTTACCTTCTACTTTAACCTTCTCCATTGAAAGAGCTGATAAAGCTGAAGTGTATCTACTCACAGCTTTGAAGATTGTGTGTTTTTCCCTTATCTGTTGCTTTCCTGTATTCTAGAATTAGTACAAATGTTAAGAATCTAAAAGAGAGCATAACCTCTGTTGACTGAAAGGGCAATTTAAAGGCAAGTTTGCACGTTTTGTTCCTTGAACTAAATACCTGCAATTACTGATTGTCACATTTTTCTTCTGTTGTAAAAACTGAACTAATTGAAGGTATTACCCTTAGGGGACAAGCTCTACAGTATAATGAATGTTGAGTGCCCTCTTGAGTTTAGCATTTTAATTATTTATAATTATAATGATTTCTGTTTATTTGAGAACTTTGGAAATAATTCTAGTTTATCAAACAAATTGAGAAACATAAATTAGCCGGGCGTGGTGGCGGGCGCCTGTAGTCCCAGCTACTCGGAGAGGCTGAGGCAGGAGAATGGCGTGAACCCAGGAGGCGGAGCTTGCAGTGAGCGGAGATCGCGCCACTGCACTCCAGCCTGGGTGACAGAGCGAGACTCCGTTTCAAAAAAAAAAAAAGAGAAACAGAGTAGTTGTGGCTTTATTTTGTGATTTTTCATACCGAGGTCAGCAGGCTTATGGATATGCCAAGAAGTTCTTACAAGCAAAGGAGCCAGTTTTCTGGGCGTGACTGATATGTGCCATGTCCTAAAATAGCTGGATATGCTTTTTTCTACTCTCTCTCTGATTTCTCTAGAACGATGTGGGCAATATTGGGGTTGTGAGGTGAAGAGTTGACAAGAACTCAACTGGAAGAAATTGGAAATAATTTATGAAAGTATGTTAATCAGAGAGGAGACACAGTAGACTCAGTAGCTGGCTATTAGCCAAGTGTATAAATTTTTAAGACCTTTTTCTTTACTTGAAAGATATTGTCTGTGTGTGTGTGTGTGTGTGCTTTCTACCCTAAATATATTTGCATATAATAGATCCAAGTAAAAGATGGGTTTCTAGGCCATTATGGACCAAAATAATCTTTTTGTCAACTGCAATTGGATATCTATTAGTGAAATGATGTATTAGGGTCCTACAGTCTGTTTATATGTCATATACACTCTTAATAGTAGCCTGAAATAGTAATTAAATGTTACTTTTAAAAAAGAGCTTGGCATTGCAGTCTGTTTCATTTTTCTCATCTCTTTCTTTTTTTTCATCCCACTAATACAGCACTTTAGTTTTAGAGCCAAACATGTACTCTGCAGCTAGAGAATTAGAATTACTGGTAGCTTATGGTTAACTTAGGAAGAAGCAGCAACTGCATAATATATCCAAGTAGTAGCAAAGGTAAGAATGATTGATATAAATAATCACATAGCTATCAACAGGTCTGGAGATACACAATACATAACATTTTTAAGGAGAATAACTTTAACCAGTCTCACCTAAAATTCTCAGCAGCCAGATTGGAAACAAGGTTCTGCTATACAAATGTTATTTAAAAGTCCATGTGGGTAGCTTCCCATTTCCTAGCCCATCTCTGATCAAGGGAAATTAACAATTACATATTCCAGGGTTAAGCTCAAATGTGATTTCTGCTCTTCCCCTGCAAATTGTTCAATAAAGGGACTGGAAGTACTATAAAAAAAGAAAAAGAGAAAGAAATGTTCTTATCATCCACAGTATACTTCTCCTTCCAACAGCAAATCTAACCACAGCTGGGAAAAAGCAGCAAAAACAAACAAACAAAAAGACTAATTGGAAAATCACTTTGCCTCCGTGTCCACCCCCAGGTGCTAAAGCAGGGGATAAACCAAAAGGACAGCCAGTAGGTGAGGAGAGGCCATGGAATACCCGCCAACAAGATAATCATCGCTGGAATAATAGGGACCTGTCTGAATGTAGGTATGTGTGCCGAAGACTTCTGCATGCTCTCGTGGTGCATTAACTGGCATTCCCTACTTTCATCCGTGTTATATACCTGCCATCTCATCACTCACAGCCACTCGGAACCCCCTGGTGGCCCTCCAGCAGGAGGTCTTTCTCCTCTCTTGAGCTTCTAAAACACTGTACAAAATCACTTGAAACTGCTTCCTGCTTCAGTGTTGCCCATATAGAAACCTTCCCCATCACTGAAATGGATTCTTTTTTAAAAAAATTTTTTATTGATTTTCTTTTGTGTGTGTTGTTTTTTGTTTGTGTGTGTGTTTGTTTTCGTCAAGCTGCAGTTATCATGAAACTGATTCTTATTTCCTAAACACAGAGATCCTTTGTCTTTGCTGTTCCTATTATCTGAAATATCTTTCCCAACTACTCTTTGATAGTTTTAGGTCTGTTTACCCTCAAATGCCAAACGATGTCAAAGTTCACCCACATCACAACAATCTTGCCGATTTCCTCATCCCCATTATTTCCTTTCTTCCAAACTTCTGTAGAACTTGTTGTATACCTCCTCTGACATTTGTTTGACAAGTTCTATCGTGCTTTCTATCCATATGTGCATATATCTTGTGTCCTTGCTGTAACAACTGTTTCTTTCTGAAAAAGACAGGATCTATTGTGTTTTTGTATACCAGAATCCAAGAAGAGGGGAAACCAGCATGTCACGAGCTGCTGTGGTAGAGTCAGGCAGCACGGGGAAGTGGCTCAGAGCATGGACTCTGGAGCTAGACTGCCTTCATTTGAGATCCTGCTCAGCCAATTACTAGCTGGGTGATCTTGGCAAGGTTTTGTGTTAAAACTGCTATGCCTTAATATCTTTAAAATAGGAATAATAATACTATGCATCTCATTGAGTTGTTGTGATTAAATGAGTTGATTAGAACAGTATCTGACACACGTTAAACACTCAAAATTATTGCCTACTTACTCCTCTGTCTACAGTAATATCCCATCTTAATTTTCTCCATAATGCTATAAAATATATGGCATTGTTCCCATCCTCAAAACAGGAACACTGTGTCCCTGGATAAAAATACTAAAGGAAGCAGAATCAGAACTAAAGTTTCTGGTCTTAAACCCTAGGCTGTATCACTCTGAATATTGTCTCACACACATGTGTGCAGTGACCAGTTGCTATTGATAACAATAACATTTATTCCTCTCCAGCCACACACGGTGGCATGTGCCTGTAGGCCCAGCTGCTCAGGAGACTGAGGCAGGAGAATGGCTTGAGCCCAGGAGTTTAAGGCCGCAGTGAGCTATGATCGCACCACTACACTTCAGTGTGGGTGACAAAGTGAGACCCTGTCTCAAGAAGAAAAAAAATTATTCTTTTCTGTTCTTATAGTATTAAACTAAAGTATGCTGAGATTTCACTCTTTTATATTAAAAAATAATCAGAAGATGAAATGTTTCCACTTAACTGTAAATACCTTTTTTTAGTGGGCTAATTCAAATCGGATGGAGTCATAACTACTTTTTTTTTGGTCTGACTCAGAGGCTAAAATGCAACTCAACAAATATTTGATGTTCTGAGGCACTGGTAAAGGAGGGAGAAAAACCAAATGGTTATTCCTACCCTAGGGTATTTTAAATCTAGGTGACTCAGTAATGGAAACACAGCAGAAACATCGAATACAATTTAACCTCTCATTCCTAGGTTCACTGTGAGATTGGTCCTTTTACGGTCCCTCCCTCACCCTGTGTAATAGTGCAGGTTGGATACAGTATCATTGTCTATAAAAAAATAACATTTTAGGATTTGGTGAAATATGCCATTTAAAAGTAAGCTATCCAATTTATATGAAGTAGAGTTTTAAAATTATTTTATTCTATTTGAAATTGTTTTGGAGAATTTACAAAGACCTTGGTTAAATGGAGCATGCCAGCCACTCTTGGAATCTCTTTATTGTCTAGAAAATCATTAAGTCTTGTTCTTGTCACTTGCAAAATTCCTTAGCTGCTGCTATTTCTTTGTGCATCTGAAGTACTGAGCACTGTGCTGGGATGTGGCAGATGACTAATAAATCCTTAGATTATTGGTAAATATTTTACCACCCTACTGATGATACATTAAGTATACGGTGCCCCCCAGCCCAACACCAAAGTCCAGAGTAGCTTCACAGACTCTCAGTAGACCCAAGGAAACTACCTTTAGGTGAAGATGACCAAGAGTAGGGATAGAAGGATGAGCAGTTTTGAACACTTAACCTTATTCTAGGTATTTTTACTTTATTATTTTTATTTATTTTTTTAATATTTTTAGAGATGGGGTCTTGCTGTGTTACCCAGGATGGTCTTGAACTCCTGTCCTCAAGGGATCCTCCCACCTCAGCCTCCCAAGTAGCTGGATTATAGGCAGGAGCCAGCGTGCCTGGCTTAGGTTTTTAACTTTACATACATCATTTCATGTAATCCTCAAATAACTCTATGAAGTAGGCATTGTTGTCCCCATTTACCAACAAGGAAGCTAAAATCCAGAGAGTTTAACTAATGTATTTAAAAATCACACAGCTGGTGAGAAAGAATTTCCGGTGCAAGTCTAATCCAAAGACCTAACCAATGACGTAGCAGTCATGGGGGTGAAGTGAGCGCTAGGTTCAGTGTCCTGAGGCAGGTACTCTGACACTGATGTCAAGTTGCCTCAGGCATATTATAGAACTTCCTCGTGCTTCAGTTTTCTCATCTCACATGACGTTACCATGAAGATCAAGATATTTTATTTGTGAAATAGCTTTAAAATGATCAGAGGTGCTATAAATATTAATTATAGTTGTGAGTTTGGTAAATATAAACATTGAAACAAAACATCCCCAAAGGATTTGAAAACCCTGGCAGGCGATGGGGAAGAAGTGGAAGTAATAAAATGAAACAAAGACCAAAGATGTAGAAACCCCATCCTCATGCAGGGCTTCTGGGAGTAAATCTAGACAAGGTTGCCCCTAGTGACCTAGCGCTAATGCTGATCCAATGCTATGCAGTTCTCAGTTACTAAGTGGCAGTTACCCTTATATGTTAGATCATGTTTTAAAATGTAGGTATAATGGCCATAATCACTAAACCAAGGACTGGACATAGGACAAAACATTAAACATCAGAACTGTTGCATACGGAGCCCTGTATCTTGTATAAGGAACGGTTGTATGGCAAGCTCTTCATTTGGAGCATTAAGAATAATACTATCCATCCATACATCATTTTAAAGGTACATCCCAGCATCCCTGAAACACCCCAGGAACCTCAATGGGATACAGCTTGATGCTTCTTGGAACAATCTCTTTAACAGTTTTTCAGAGGAATTAATGGCACTTCAAGTTATGGCTGATGACTGGTTTTGACCTTGTAGATGTTGAAGGGAAGTAAATGCATTTGATGAGTTATTAAGCACATGCTTCAGTTATTATGATAGTAAAAACAGCTCAGTCTTATAAAACTGTGAGGTGCTTTCCGTTTCTTAGCACTTAATTGCATTCCTACTGAGTTTAGATAATGTCATTAATCTCAGCATGTGACATAGTATATTTATTTAGATTTAAGAAAATTACCCAAATTTCTTTCTCTTCTTTTGTTTACACTTATATAAGTTTATTTCAGAATTACTTACTCGATTTTTTAAGAATTGTATTTTAACCCAAATGAGAACAGGCAACTTAACTGATACTTTAGATGGTATTTTAGAAGTCAAAAAGAAGAAACCAGTTTTAGATGTCCTTTGTCAAAGCCTGCCTAGAGGAGGCCTCTGCTTCCAAGATATACTGCTGAGATGGAGAATCTATGATCAATTGCTCAATTTCATCTGGCCAATTTCAACTGTCAAGTATTTCTAAAAATATAGGCCTGTGACAATAACACATTGGACTTTGTTCATAGCCTCCTTAGTATTTGCAGTTTATCATTATTGTTAATTATTAAGCATTTTGATGGCAGAATGGGTTGCAAGAATAATGATCACAGTCACACAGCAACAAATGGCTAATTTGGGGGTATAGTCCTCAGTTTCAAAGGTATTTTGTAAACTGTAAGTCACTATACAAACATTATTTATAGGAATAATTTTTATAATACCAAATTATGTTTTTCTGCAAGATAGTGAAACATTATAGAGAAAAAAATCCTACATATTTTACTTTAAAAGTATTCATGAGCATGTGTTCTTTGACATATAACAGGATGTCTGTGAGAAGACTCATGAGAATTATAATAATATCTGCTCTTAATAAAGTACCTGCTGTATGCCAGACACTTTAAAATGGATCATTCTTAGTCTTCAGAACATTACTTCAAGGAGATTTTGTTATCTTCTCATACAGCTGAGAAAACTGCAGCTAAGATAGGTTCATAAGAAGATTAGTAAACTAATAAATGGTAGAACCACAATTCAAACCCAGATCTTTTAGACCCCTCTGCCCATGCTCTTTAACTATAAGAGAGGCTAGGAGGTAAGGAGTGAAAAAGAAAAACTCTCAAATAGAAACAATGATCGACAGATAAATTAATTAATTAGTTAAGTAATAGTAGCTACCATTTATTAACAGGCCAGGTACTGGGTTTGGTGCCTTAGAGACCTTAAGTTCATTATCCTAGTAAACAGCTCAAAAGAGTTCATTCATCTCAGATTTTTCAAATAAATTAGAAATTAATATTCTCATTTGCCTTATGAGATGTTTAACGTTCAAAGACATTAAGTAACTGACACAAAATGGCACACCTAGTGAAGAGAAGATCTAAGTTACCAATTCAGGTCTTGCCAAGTTCTAAAAATACATATTCTTTCTATTAAATAATATTATATGCTAAAACATGTGTCTTATTTATACAATAAAGACTCTGGACTACTGCGTATTTACCTTTTTTTCTTTTAACTTATTCTTGGGATGATTTCAGTTTTATTTAAAACTTACCGAGCTTTATGATATTAAGGAACTTTCAGATAGTTAGTATTAGTTCGACGAATATGGACTAGTTTGTGTGTATTCTAATGCTGCCCATGATTTCCGAGTCAGATTTTTACATTATAAATCTCGTGCTCAATTTGTATTTCATAGTCTACAATTTCACTAAGAACTTTAAAAATGAAAGAGAATTTATTAAACTCAGGAAAACTGCCTCATATATGTAAATTGCTGCTCTGAAATACCACAAGTCACAAATACAACTGAATAGCTTTCATCCTAATCATATAAGAAGGCTAGAACAACATTTTGCATTCATTCATTAAACAAGTGTCCATTGATGGCCAACTATTTTTATAGCATTGTGCTGGGAACATTGGCAGATAATAATTCAAAACCCCCCGCCCTCAAAGAACTTTACAAATTAATTAAGGAGAAAAGGCAGGGTAACCATTAAGTAACAAAAGCCAAAGTTACATAATATTGCAACTGTGAAATAAATCATGCTTAAAAAAAAAAGAGTGCTCCAACTTCATGGCTGGAGGTGCTGACTGTGGGTTGAAGTGGTCAGAAGGACTCCAGAAAGGAAGGTAACTGGATCAGCAGAGAGGATGGACAGCACTGGTCAGGCAAGTGCATGTGGTGCAGGTGGCCAGGAAGCAAATTCATTTATTGTTCTGAAGGTTTGTGCAAGGGAACTGGAGAAGACTGGAAAAGGAGGTGAGGCCAGACAGCCAAAGGCTTTGATTTTAGCTGAAGACTCTCGCCTGTGGCCTCCAGTGATAGGGAGTCATTGTACACTTTTGAGCAGGGGAGTGACATCATTAAAGTAGTCCTTTAAAAAAGATTAATCTGGCAGGACTAGGCAGGATGGATTGGTGGAAAAAGAACAGGAGCAAAGAAACTACTGCAATAACTCAGGTATAAGGTGATGAGGTACTGGGCAGAAGTGACAATAGGAACAGAAGGAAAGAAATAAATATAAGAGATAGTTCAAAGGAAGACATGACAGAAGGTGATGACTACATGTTGGAGGAGAACAGACAAAATACACTAATTTTAAATCCTATTTGGAAACTTTTATAGTTTATAAAGTGTATAGAGTTCATTAGACATTTTATATATTCCTGGCCTGAGATGCCATTGGATCCAAGGAAGATGTTGCTTTTACTCGATGTAGCACTTCTTTTAGCAAAATCTAAAGGAAACTGCTTCATTTTAAGAGATAATAAATTCTATTATAAAAATTACTGAGAGAATAATTTATCTTTCTATCACAATAATAATAATAACTGCAATTACAGAATGGCAGCACAATTAGATGAAAATTCAGCTAAACAATGATGTTTCATTTACCTCCAAAATTCTATTTTATTAATTTAGCTGTTGTTATATTTTCTACCAAATTGGCTTTTTTAAAGTGTGAATTAAGTCTAGATTTGATTATTTTCACAAATATGTTAATATGATTTTCCAGTAACTTGGGGGTTTTTGTGTCTTCATTTTAGGAATAATTCCACTGTCTTCAAAATATATTTGTATAATAATTACGTTACTTTCCAAGTGGAAAAATGCAGCCATAGAGAAAGTGATTTTATGATTTATCCAAAGTAGTGTGAGAGGTCAAGAATCTCTTCCTATGGGTCCAGTGGACTGTATATTAATAGATAAAAAAAGATTAGAAAACAATATCATTTTTGATTGCTTATACTTAGTGAAAATATTGAATGCCAGGCAAACGCAACCTTCTTCCCTAACACACACACACACACACACACACACACACACACCGTTGCGTTTTATATATATATATATATATATATATATATATATATATATATATATAACTTCAGGAAGCAAGTGTCATTTTAGAATTACTTAGATGCTGTTTTTAATGCATCAGATAAAAAATATCGTGGCTTCTAATATTAATTCATTCTCCACTTAGCATTGTTAAAAATATTTATGATCTAGTATAGAGCAAAACTTACTGTTATCCATTTTCCCCAGCTTTGATATAAAAGCATTCTTCAGTTGTTTCCTAAGGAGGAATGTTGTCAAAGTTTGATGGTAATTTATGTTGTCAGTCCATTAAGTTGATTTTATGGCAGCCAACACAACTATTGTCCATTTCTGAGAAACCCGAGGACCACTCTAGGTCTCCACGAAGACCGTTTGATACCTGCCCTCTCATATCGCTGACCTTGAGGGGAGTTGAGTTTGGTAATTTATGGCAAACACCATCTAGGAAGACCCATTTGTAAGATTCACTGTCATTTAGGGCTAAATGATCATTGCTGAGTCCAGAGACAATCTGAGCTCCTGACAGAGCAATCCCATAAAAAATATTGCCTACCCACCCAGGTGTCCTTTCCAATTATCTGGAGTAGAAATTAATACTTTTAAAAGCTGCTAGTTTTTGAAAGGTTATTACAATTTATTCCAGTGGTTTCTTTTGCACATTGTGATGAATTAGTTTATTACACCATTATTTTCCATGTCAGCTTTTTAGAAGATTGAACCATAATGTTGAAACATTAGTGTGAATGGCAAACATACTATTTTATAGCTGAGTAACATATTTCTTTGAGAAAAATGTGCTCAGTTTTTAATAACAGGTAATTTTATGTTTATGTTCCTTAATGCTGTTGTCAGATATTATTTATTTCTTTTTTGGTAAGAACTAGAGAACTTTCTTTTAAAATGTTAATGGTGCATTAGACAGATTTTAGAGTCATAGTAAGAATATATTACTGAAAAATAGAAAATATAAATTGTAAGTGTTTTTCCCTGAAAGCTAATATTTTCTAAGGTTTTCTTGACACCGATTTAATATATAGTTACTTCAGGGGAGAATCATACTTCTGTCTCAATATTTTCTCTAAATGTAGTTGGGGGAAGGGGAATTTCTAATTTATTTTTCTGAGATCTCAAGTTTTTCTTTAATGAAACTTCTTTATCTTAAATGACTGGCTTCATATGTCATTTGGAAGTATTTTGTAAAATAATATGAATTAGCACTTTGATAGAGATTTTTTTTAGTTGTTCTCCATTCAATATCTACTAGGATACTGAGAAAGTATTAGTCATTTCCTATTTAACCAGGTATTAAAAATAATCATGGTGTCGACAAAGATTGATAAGAAGTATTCTCAAGAGTACCCTGTATACTATCTTCATTCATACAGCAAATGCACGCCTATTGCATGCAGGCATCATACAACTATGTGGAGTTGAGACACATCCATCACAACATTCTAGAAATGCAATCTTTTTATTCCTGTCACAATTATTTTTATTCCTACAGTTTTTAAAAATGTAATGCAGCTTTACAAAATTCTGAATCTTGTGTAAACTGAGCATGTAAACAAATGCAGTAACACTTTAGAAGTTTTACATTTGCTACCTCCAATACAACAAGCACTTGCCAAAGGAAATACTGATTTTTGTTTTCTCATCAAACACATTTGTTTCTTTAGCAAATGTTTGCAATACTGAAGTATTTGTTTTTATTGATATTTGACTGGAACAAATGTTAGTTTTAGCAGAATTAAGATTCAAGGCATTTCACAAATTTTTCCCATTGTGCCAGAAAATTTTTTGATAATGTCTTAGGCTTAAATGAGTTCCAAGGTTTCTTGTCAAATTTACATTGAAATCTAACATATACAAAGAAAAATGTATACATTGTAAGTGCATAGCTCACTGGATTTTCACAAGGTGAGCCCACCTGTGTAACTAGCACTTGGATCAAGAAACAGAAATCACCAGCATCCAACAAACACTTCTGTGTCCCCTTCCAGTTGTCACCTCCCAGCCCTTATAACCATTCTCCTGACTCATGACACTATAGATTAGATTTTCCTGTTTTTATGAACATGATATAAACATAGTCATAACTTGTGCTTGGTATAATGTTTTTGACATTTATTTACTTGGATGTTTGTAGTTATACTTTGTTCTCATTGTTGCACAGTACATTCCATTGTTTAAATATATCTTACTTACCCAGCCTACTATTGATGATCACTACTTTGATTCTAGTTTGGGGTTATTGCAAAAAATGCCACTATGAGCATTATTATACGTGGCTTTTGGCAAAATATGAAAGCATCTCTGTTGGGTCTGTTCCAAGGAGTGGAATGGCTAGGCCACAGAATAAATAGAAGTTCGGCTTTCATAGATATGGCCAACCAGTTTTCATGAGTTACTGGTAGTCTCATAGTTACTAGTTATTTTCCTTTGGCCTTCAGGCTTAGACACAACTGGGAAGAATTGGGTAAATAATTTCTAGGTTTCTCTCAGGCCTAAATTTCTGTAATTCAGTATTTGTTTACAGTAGAGAGCATTAGCATAGATTTCGACAAAAGGCAGATATTGAGAATCTGCTATTTGGTTTTCTACTATATTTGTCTATTTGCATTTGCATCTGAATTTGACTGCTAATAAACCTGTGAAGTCACATTTTATGATAAATAAATGAAATTACAGCATTGAATGCAGAAAAGCTGAAAAGTTTTTTGGTTTGCCCAATTATATGCTTCCCTGTAATACAGAACATTTTTTGCCAGGCTGATGGTAATAACTAGCTAAATGCAATGCCTTCTCTTCAGGGTTCCTGGTTATTTCCACTGAAGCAGAGCAGGAATTGTGTGTATGCATGGTATTTTGCAAAGAACAGGTCCTCAATACATTTTGGTTGAACATATTTATCCATTTTGTCAAATGGTTTTTTATGAGCTTTGGGGATTGCATAGAATCCTAGCTCTGCCAACTGACTTTTGCCAAATGCTTCATCTCCCTTAGCCTCATTTTCTTCGTCTGTTATGTGGAAAAAATAATAGTCCCTGCCTCCCAGATCACTGTGAGAACAAAATGACATAGCACACATGAAGCACTTCACGCATGTTAATAATAATAAATAAAGTCTACCCATGATAAATACTCAGTAAGTATTGGGTGATGTTATAGATGTTTTTCAATTTTAAGATGAGTATTCTTCCAACCTCTGCCTAAGATACTAAAGATTCTGCTGCTCATAATTTATGCATAGACAGACATGTTATATAATCAACTAGAATCTGACAATTAGATTTTATTCTTTCTTTCATTAATATTTCCACAAATATTTACTGAGTACCTTCTACATGCTATGCACTATGTAAGACACAGGGATTCCACCAGAAATAGTTCAGACACTGTCCACAGGCATGCAAAGCTGTCGAGGCTTGCAAGTCCACAGACAGTTACAATGCCATGGGACCAGGCATGAAGGGAGGATCCAGACACAATGAGTTTGCACAGAGGAGGCACTGCTTCACTTCGGGAAGGTTTCCTGAAAGAAGTGACAGCTCCATTGACAGCTGATGGATGCAAAGGAGTTAATCAGGTTAGTGAGGAGTAAGGGAGGTACAGAAACAAGAATGCAATAGATAGAAGAGGCAGCATTAGAGAACAGGAAGATTTCAAGAAAGCCTGAAGCTTAGAAGCCTAGGTATGGGAGGTGAGGGGGGAAGGAAAAGTTTCAGAAAGGAAGGGGTAATGCTAAAAAAGCAAGCATTAAGGTTTTATAGACTGGACTCTTGGACTTTATCCTGAGGGTAATTAGAAGCCACTGATGGTTTCATTACTTTTTAATTTGTAAATTAAAGTATGATTGGCAAATAAAAATTTTATATATTTGTGGTCTGTGTAATATTTTGATATATGTATACATTATGAAATGATTAAATCGAGCTAATTAACGTATCACCTCACATACTTAACATTTATTGTTATAAGAACATTTAAGGTCTACTTTCTTAGCAATTTTTGAGTGTACAGTACACTATTATTAACCATAGTCACCATACAGTGCAATAAATCTCCCAAACTTATTTCTCCTATCTAACTGAAACTTTGTACCATTTGACCAACATCTTTCCATCCCCCTGCAACTCCCAGCCCCTGGGAACAATGATTATACTCTCAGATATGCCATTAAATGGATTTAAATGTGAATGTCTTGATCATATTTGTATATTAGGAACAAAGTAAAGAATGAATTGGATGGGAATGAGACAGGAGGCAGGAAGACCAGTTAAAAGGCTGGGGCAGGAAACAGAGTAGAAGGTTACACTGGTCTGAATTCAGGTCTCAGCAGTGGGAACAGGGAGAAGAGGATGGGTAGAAAGTAGAAAGTATCACACTCGGAAATCTAGGATGGTACCTGTAATTCCATCCTGGACAATGGGGTGGGTAGTCAGGGAAGGAAAAGATGCAGAAGAAAAGAAGGTGAGGGGTGGAAGACAGTGCATTTCACTGGGCATGTTAAGGTTGAAGTGCCTGTTATTATCTAATTGCAGAAGACATGTAAGTGTTGAATAAATAGCATTGAGTTCAGGTGAGAAACCTTTTATGAAGATGTAAATAACATGGTAATTACAGCATCCTTGGACACAGGACAGGTTGCTTAAGCAGAGCTTGGAGTGAGAGGAGAAAGGCCTAGAACAGAGCCCTGAGGAAAAGCCATATTTAAGATAATAAGTGGAAGAAGAGAAACCTCAAAGAACACTGAGAAGGAATAGCTACAGAGATGGTAGGGAAATGTGAAGAGGGGGTTATCACAATGACCACTGAGATGAAATGTTTCTAGAAGAAGGGAATGAATGGTCAATAGTGCCAGATGCTGCCAAGATGTGAAATAAGCTGGATATCGAGAAGTGTAACACCAGATTTGTCAAAAAGGAAATCTGTGGCAACTCTGCTTAGAAGAGGCTGGCTTTGAGCAAACCAGGGTACAAATAATAAGTGGAACCACAACTAAAAGTTGATGAAATTCCAGATAAATGTGATTCCTCAATAGCACACTACATAGCTATATATTTGAGAGTTACACTATACATTGTCTGTTAAATACATATTTTTAAACTTAAGCACAACTACAAAATACATACCAGTTTTGATCACAACAGGTTTTCCATCACTGTTTTGACATGTACCTTTGAATCATGCAAACGTTCTTTAGAAGAATATGAATTTTATGCCCTAATCCAATTGTTAGAAATTTGCCTCGTGGTGAACCTCAGCTGAGGATTCTGAAGAACCAGGAAGGGGTTGAGGGAGAAAATCCTCTTTGGAGAAATTCCTTTTGGAGATTTTTTGTTAATTTGGGAAAGAATAGCATGTGGAAGCTTAGTGTAGAAGGATTCCACATGGAAGGAAAGGTCCTGTTCTTGCGTGTACAGAGTCAAACTCAGAGAATAGACTCCTTGGAAGAAAAGTTGGCGATTCATTATTGTGAGTTAAGAGAAGACATGCTATAAATCACAAACAGGAGAAACACGGTTCTGCTTTCTCTGCCCTGTTCCACTGTTGAAAATTAACTTTCCTCAGGATTTTTTTTTCCTGGTGGCTGTTATTTGCAGTATGGTCCACCCAGACTAGCTTATTCATTTCTACAGGCAGTTCCTGTTGGTGCACTAAGGTAGAAGCCTAGCAAATTAGTTTAGGGGGTTGTAGGAACTCTATGTGAAAGCACTGCTTCCATTTCAATCCATAAATATAGGGGTGTTTATTCCCACATTTCACACCAAGCCCAAGCCAGGTCAGTATGTGACGTTTGTGTTTAGAAGAGATTCGAAGGGACAGTGTTTGGGTAATTTTTCCATTAAAAAATATGTATTATGTCACTTAGGTGTATGATATAATGGGTTCCTTCATGAACTCTGCATCTTCACAGAGTCGTTTTGTTGCTTCAAGGGTAGATGAGGTCGACACTCTAATTATATCTGTTTTTTGTTTTTTTTTTTTTTAATTTATTTTTTTATTATACTTTAGGGTTTTAGGGTACATGTGGACAATGTGCAGGTTTGTTACATATGTATCCATGTGCCATGTTGATTTCCTGCACCCATTAACTCGTCATTTAGCATTAGGTGTATCTCCTAATGCTGTCCCTCCCCCCTCCCCCCACCCCACAACAGTCCCCGGAGTGTGATGTTCCCCTTCCTGTGTCCATGAGTTCTCATTGTTCAATTCCCACCTATGAGAGAGAACATGCGGTGTTTGGTTTTTTGTCCTTGTGATAGTTTACTGAGAATGATGTTTTCCAGTTTCATCCATGTCCCTACAAAGGACACGAACTCATCATTTTTTATGGCTGCATAGTATTCCATGGTGTATATGTGCCACATTTTCTTAATCCAGTCTATCGTTGTTGGACATTTGGGTTGGTTCCAACTCTTTGCTATTGTGAATAGTGCCGCAATAAACATACGTGTGCATGTGTCTTTATAGCAGCATGATTTATAGTCCTTTGGGTATATACCCAGGAATGGGATGGCTGGGTCAAATGGTATTTCTAGTTCGAGATCCCTGAGGAATCGCCACACTGACTTCCACAATGGTTGAACTAGTTTACAGTCCCACCAACAGTGTAAAAGTGTTCCTATTTCTCCACATCCTCTCCAGCACCTGTTGTTTCCTGATTTTTTAATGATGGCCATTCTAACTGGTGTGAGATGGTATCTCACTGTGGTTTTGATTTGCATTTCTCTGATGGCCAGTGATGATGAGCATTTCTTCATGTGTTTTCTGGCTGCATAAATGTCTTCTTTTGAGAAGTGTTTGTTCATGTCCTCTGCCCACTTTTTGATGGGGTTGTTTGTTTTTTTCTTGTAAATTTGTTTGAGTTCATTGTAGATTCTGGATATTAGCCCTTTGTCAGATGAGTACGTTGCAAAAATTTTCTCCCATTCTGTAGGTTGCCTGTTCATTCTGATGATAGTTTCTTTTGCTGTGCAGAAGCTCTTTAGTTTAATGAGATCCCATTTGTCGATTTTGGCTTTTGTTGCCATTGCTTTTGGTGTTTTAGACATGAAGTCCTTGCCCACGCCTATGTCCTGAATGGTATTGCCTAGGTTTTCTTGTAGGATTTTAATGGTTTTAGGTCTAACATATAAGTCTTTAATCCATCTTGAATTAATTTTTGTATAAGGTGTAAGGAAGGGATCCAGTTGCAGCTTTCTACATATGGCTAGCCAGTTTTCCCAGCACCATTTATTAAATAGGGAATCCTTTCCCCATTTCTTGTTTTTGTCAGGTTTGTCAAAGATCAGATAGTTGTAGCTATGCGGCATCATTTCTGAGGGCTCTGTTCTGTTCCATTGATCTATGTCTCTGTTGTGGTACCAGTACCATGCTGTTTTGGTTACTGTAGCCTTGTAGTATAGTTTAAAGTCAGGTAGCGTGATGCCTCCAGCTTTGCTCTTTTGGCTTAGGATTGACTTGGCGATGCGGGCTCTTTTTTGGTTCCGTATGAACTTTACAGTAGTTTTTTCCAATTCTGTGAAGAAAGTCATTGGTAGCTTGATGGGGATGGCATTGAATCTATAAATTACCTTGGGCAGTATGGCCATTTTCACGATATTGATTCTTCCAACCCATGAGCATGGAATGTTCTTCCATTTGTTTGTATCCTCTTTTATTTCATTGAGCAGTGGTTTGTAGTTCTCCTTGAAGAGGTCCTTCACATCCCTTGTAAGTTGGATTCCTAGGTATTTTATTCTCTTTGAAGAAATTGTGAATGGGAGTTCACTCATGATTTGGCCCTCTGTTTGTCTGTTATTGGTGTACAAGAATGCTTGTGATTTTTGTACATTAATTTTGTATCCTGAGACTTTGCTGAAGTTGCTAATCAGCTTAAGGAGATTTTGGGCTGAGACAATGGGGTTTTCTAGATATACAATCATGTCATCTGCAAACAGGGACAATTTGACTTCCTCTTTTCCTAATTGAATACCTTTTATTTCTTTCTCCTGCCTGATTGCTCTGGCCAGAACTTCCAGCACTATGTTGAATAGGAGCGGTGAGAGAGGGCATCCCTGTCTTGTGCCAGTTTTCAGAGGGAATGCTTCCAGTTTTTGCCCGTTCAGTATGATATTGGCTGTGGGTTTGTCATAGATAGCTCTTATTATTTTGAGATACGTCCCATCAATACCTAATTTATTGAGAGTTTTTAGCATGAAGGGTTGTTGAATTTTGTCAAAGGCCTTTTCTGCATCTATTGAGATAATCATGTGGTTTTTGTCTTTGGTTCTGTTTATATGCTGGATTACATTTATTGATTTGCGTATGTTGAACCAGCCTTGCATCCCAGGGATGAAGCCCACTTGATCATGGTGGATAAGCTTTTTGATGTGCTGCTGGATTTGGTTTGCCAGTATTTTATTGAGGATTTTTGCATCAATGTTCATCAAGGATATTGGTCTGAAATTCTCTTTTTTGGTTATGTCTCTGCCAGGTTTTGGTATCAGGACGATGCTGGCTTCATAAAATGTGTTAGGGAGGATTCCCTCTTTTTCTATCGATTGGAATAGTTTCAGAAGGAATGGTACCAGTTCCTCCTTGTACCTCTGGTAGAATTCAGCTGTGAATCCATCAGGTCCTGGACTCTTTTTGGTTGGTAAGCTATTGATTATTGCCACAATTTCAGAACTTGTTATTGGTCTATTCAGAGATTCAACTTCTTCCTGGTTTAGTCTTGGGAGGGTGTATTTGTGGAGGAATTTATCCATTTCTTCTAGATTTTCTAGTTTATTTGCATAGAGGTGTTTGTAGTATTCTCTGATGGTAGATTGTATTTCTGTGGGATCGGTGGTGATATCCCCTTTTTCGTTTTTTATTGCATCTATTTGATTCTTCTCTCTTTTCTTCTTTATTAGTCTTGCTAGCGGTCCATCAATTTTGTTGATCCTTTCAAAAAACCAGCTCCTGGATTCATTAATTTTTTGAAGGGTTTTTTGTGTCTCTATTTCCTTCAGTTCTGCTCTGATTTTAGTTATTTCTAGCCTTCTGCTAGCTTTTGAATGTGTTTGCTCTTGCTTTTCTAGTTCTTTTAATTGTGATGTTAGGGAGTCAATTTTGGATCTTTCCTGCTTTCTCTTGTGGGCATTTAGTGCTATAAATTTCCCTCTACACACTGCTTTGAATGTGTCCCAGAGATTCTGGTATGTTGTGTCTTTGTTCTCGTTGGTTTCAAAGAACATCTTTATTTCTGCCTTCATTTCATTATGTACCCAATAGTCATTCAGGAGCAGGTTGTTCAGTTTCCATGTAGTAGAGCGGTTTTGAGTGAGTTTCTTAATCCTGAGATCTAGTTTGATTGCACTGTGGTCTGAGAGACAGTTTGTTATAATTTCTGTTCTTTTACATTTGCTGAGGAGAGCTTTACTTCCAACTGTGTGGTCAATTTTGGAATAGGTGTGGTGTGGTGCTGAAAAAAATGTATATTCTGTTGACTTGGGGTGGAGAGTTCTGTAGATGTCTATTAGGTCCACTTTATGTAGAGCTGAGTTCAATTCCTGGATATCCTTGTTAACTTTCTGTCTCGTTGATCTGTCTAATGCTGACAGTGGGGTGTTAAAATCTCCCATTATTATTGTGTGGGAGTTTAAGTCCCTTTGTAGGTCACTCAGGACTTGCTTTATGAATCTGGGTGCTCCTGTGTTGGGTGCATATATATTTAGGATAGTTAGCTCTTCTTGTTGAATTGATCCCTTTACCATTATGTAATGGCCTTCTTTGTCTCTTTTGATCTTTGTTGGTTTAAAGTCTATTTTATCAGAGACTAGGATTGCAACCCCTGCCTTTTTTTGTTTTCCAGTTGCTTGATAGATCTTCCTCCATCCCTTTATTTTGAGTCTATGTGTGTCTCTGCACATGAGATGGGTTTCCTGAATACAGCACACTGATGGGTCCTGACTCCTTATCCAGTTTGCCAGTCTGTGTCTTTTGATTGGAGCATTTAGCCCATTTACATTTAACGTTAATATTGTTATGTGTGAATCTGATCCTGTCATTATGATGTTAGTTGGTTATTTTGCTCGTTAGTTGCTATAGTTTCTTCCTAGTCTCGATGGTCTTTACAATTTGGCATGTTTTTGCAGTGGCTGGTACCGGTTGTTCCTTTCCATGTTTAGTGCTTCCTTCAGGAGCTCTTTTAGGGCAGGCCTGGTGGTGACAAAATCACTCAGCATTTGCTTGTCTGTAAAGTGTTTTATTTCTCCTTCACTTATGAAGCTTAGTTTGGCGGGATAGGAGATTCTGGGTTGAAAATTCTTTTCCTTAAGAATGTTGAATATCGGCCCCCACTCTCTTCTGGCTTGTAGAGTTTCTGCTGAGAGATCAGCTGTTAGTCTGATGGGCTTCCCTTTGTGGGTAACCCGACCTTTCTCTCTGGCTGCCCTTAACATTTTTTCTTTCATTTCAACTTTGGTGAATCTGACAATAATGTGTCTTGGAGTTGCCCTTCTCGAGGAGTATCTTTGTGGCGTTCTCTGTATTTCCTGAATCTGAATGCTGGCCTGCCTTGCTAGATTGGGGAAGTTCTCCTGGATAATATCTTGCAGAGTGTTTTCCAACTTGGTTCCATTCTCCCCATCATTTTCAGGTACACCAATCAGACGTAGGTTTGGTCTTTTCACATAGTCCCAAATTTCTTGGAGGCTTTGTTCATTTCTTTTTATCCTTTTTTCTCTAAACTTCCCTTCTCTCTTCATTTCATTCATTTCATCTTCCATCAGCGATACCCTTTCTTCCAGTTGATCGCATCTGCTACTGAGGCTTCTGCAATCTTCACGTAGTTCTCAAAACTTGGCTTTCAGCTCCATCGGCTCCTTGAAGCCCTTCTCTCTGTTGGTTATTCTAGTTATCCATTCTTCTAATTTTTTTTCAAAGTTTTTAACTTCTTTCCTGTTGTTTTGAATTTCCTCTCGTAGCTCAGAGTAGTTTGATCGTCTGAAGCCTTCTTCTCTCAGCTCATCAAAGTCATCCTCCATCCAGCTTTGTTCCGTTGCTGGTGAGGAACTGCGTTCCTTTGGAGGAGGAGAGGTGCTCTGTTTTTTAGAGTTTCCAGTTTTTTTGGTCTGTTTTTTCCCCATCTTTGTGGTTTTATCTACTTTTTGTCTTTGATGATGGTGATGTACAGATGGGTTTTGGGTGTGGATGTCCTTTCTGTTTGTTAGTTTTCCTTCTACCAGACAGGACCCTCAGCTGCAGGTCTGTTGGAGTTTACTAGAGGTCCACTCCAGACCCTGTTTGGCTGGGTGTCAGCAGCGGTGGCTGCAGAACAGCGGATTTTCGTGAGACCACAAATTCAGCTGTCTGATAGTTCCTCTGAAAGTTTTGTCTCAGAGAAGTACCGGGTTGAATGAGGTGTCAGTCTGTCCCTACTGGGGGGGTGCCTCCCAGTTAGGCTGCTCAGGGGTGAGGGACCCACTTTAGGAGGCAGTCTGACCGTTCTCAGATCTCCAGCTGCATGCTGGGAGAACCACTACTCTCTTCAAAGCTGTCAGTTAGACAGGGACATTTAAGTCTGTGGAAGTTCTTGCAGAGTTTTTGTTTGTCTGTGCCCTGCCCCCAGAGGTGGAGCCTACAGAGGCAGGCAGGCCTCCTTGAGCTGTGGTGGGCTCCACCCAGTTCGAGCTTCCTGGCTGCTTTGTTTACCTAAGCAAGCCTGGGCAATGGTGGGCACCCCTCCCCCAGCCTCGCTGCCACCTCGCAGCTTGATCTCAGACTGCTGTGCTAGCAATCAGGGAGACTCCGTGGGCATAGGACCCTCCGAGCCAGGTGCGGGACACAATCTCCTAGTGTGCCGTTTTCCAGGCCCGTTGGAAAAGCGCAGTATTAGGATGGGACTGACCCGATATTCCAGGTGCCGTCTGCTTCCCCTTTCTTTGACTAGGAAAGGGAACTCCCTGACCCCTTGCGCTTCCCGAGTGAGGCAATGCCTCGCCCTGCTTTGGCTCGCGCACAGTGCGCTTCACCGACTGTCCTGCACCCACTGTTAGGCACTCCCTAGTGAGATGAAACCGGTACCTCAAGCAGAAATGCAGAAATCATCCATCTTCTGTGTCGCTGGGGCTGGGAGCTGGAGACCGGAGCTGTTCCTATTCGGCCATCTTGGCTCCACCCCCCAAGTTACACAGTGTTTAATCAAGAATGTATCCCTATTATAACTTCATGCAGTTTCCTGGCCTTAGAGATAGGAAGTGCTCTGAATTTATCATGAGGGTGCTCTCTGTTCCTGGGATGTTATTGTTTACCAAATAAGTGGTGGCTTCTTAGTCAGAAATAGCAGATCTGTCCTCACCCCTGCCCTCACGCTAGTCCTCTCTTATATCTGTTTTATAGAAAGGTAAAGTCAGAATCTGAGAAATTAAGTCATTTGCCTAAGTACACATCTGGTAATTAACAAGACCTGGATTCAAAACCGGACTTTTTCACAGCAGCCTGGTGGAACTAAAGAGTAGCGTGCTTGTCTTTTTTTCTTTTTTTTTCTCTTTTTTCCAAGTTTTGAATAGAATCCATTGGCTTGATTAACAGAAGACTGATATTTTTGTTTTCTAATTCTACCGCGGACTTCACTTTACTCTCTATTCTTTTTCTTCTTTCTTTTATATACTTATTTGTGTCCTATTATTTATATCTCTACAGGCCACTTAAAACTGGCATGGGGATGAATAAGAGGACACTTTATTAAGTCACAAGATAATGTAGTCATTAACAAAATTTGTATCATAATAAAATACGATATATAAGAAGTAGAGTTAAACACATTAGCATTAAGCACGAGAGATATTGTTCTACAGGATAATTAGCATAAATTTGTTCAACAAATATGTCTCAAGCACCTCCTACTCTTAGGATGCCTCTCCATGCTGGGTCAATGGCAGTGCACAGAATGCGTGGCCTGCCCTCCCAGAGCGGACATTCCAGCTGGGGGTGGGGTGCTGGAGGGGAGGCAGGCAGTAAATGCATATGTTACCGGCGCAATCGGGAAGGATAAGGCAAAGTCAAATGGATAAAGATGCCCAGAGGATGGGAGGAGAGAGGCTGCCTTCTTATGTATAGCAGTCAGGGAAGACTTGTCAGTGAGATGACATTTGACAGAGGCCACAGGAAGCAAACCCTGCCCACATCTGCATGAAGCACATCCCAGGAAGGGGCAACATGACCAGAAAATGCCAGAGGCAGGAACTTGCTACATGTTTATGTGCCCCTACTCCTGCCTTCCTCCAAGCAAAGTGAGCAGATGAAGTGGGTGTGGGGAAGGCAGAATGGCAAGAGACTAATTAAAATGTGATGAAGTGCAGTAGTCTGACTTGTACGGGCTGGTACAAGCCCCTCAAGGATTTATTCAAATATGTCACAGTTACAATGAATATTGTTTTGATACATCTAATGTAAGTCTTTTTTTTTTTAACTGATTTCAAAAACAATAGGCATGGGGTCTTGCTATGTTGCCCAGGTTGGTTTCAAACCCCTGGGCTAAAGCAACTTGCCTGCCTCAGCCTTCCAAAGTGCTGGGATTACAGTTGTGAGCCACCACACTCAGTCTCAATCCAAGTTTTACCACCTTGCTTCTCTTTTGGGTTCCTTTTTCAGTTCTAAATAGTGCCAGCTGGAATATTGAGCAGGATTAGAAAATAAGCATGCTTTCACTTACCTCGCCTTCCCACTGAGGCAGGCAGCAATAATTGATCACAAATTTCTCTAGGCACACTGCAAAAAGTCAGAGCTGGCCAAGAAATGAACCATTCCAGACATAACCTTGAATACTCAGACATCTCCTTTCCCTTTTTACCTCTCCTTCATTAATAGACTGCAGTCCCAAGAGCCAAACCTTCAGCATCTGGATTTGCCTTTGCTTCTGCCCACTTGTCTGAGACCCAGGAACTAAAACTTCCTGTGATCCTTTCTGCTCCCCACGAAATCCCCCCTCTTGGTCCTGTGAGCATTCAGTCCCCCTGAGCCCCCTGGTAACCCTTCCCTGCTTACCATTGTCCAGTTGAAGGGACATGAACAGCAAAGAGCTAAAAGCAAAATAATCTTGACCTTTCTGCATCTTAGTTTCCTCATCTGCAAAATGGGCCTCACCATGCCCAGCCTGCAGGATTGTTGTGAGTACTGAGATAGCAGTTATTAATAAGGTGACTACAGCTGACACCACATGAGTCCTCGATCTCATCAGAGGAAAAGAGAGGAGAAAAGAGGGCCCCAGGAACTTGAAACAGAAGAAACCAAGGTGAAAGTTACTTACGTTTTGTACTGGCCTCCTAGTTTCACCACACTGCCACTTCTATCATACTTCACTGAGCACAGAAGAGCAAATAAATGAGATAAGACAGAATATGACAATCCAGGACAGAAATTTCATCTCTCCATCAATATGGTGCAATGGGAGTCTGCCCCATTGAGAAAATGAATATGAAGATGAGCATGAAACAAATATTGCCATGGAGAGAGGATATGATTTTTTAGCAGATGGGTGGGAAAAAGGAGTGGATCAGTGCAAATGTAGAAACAGGCCATTTATAAAATTAGGAAATATAACGGAATCCCAATAGGACATGTAAGTATTTCCACCTATACCTATTGTTATTTAATGGAGATTACTGGACATTATTCAATTAGCTATCCTGGAGCAGGGCTGACCTGGGTTTAGGACCTGGCACTCCCGCACCAGCATGGAACATACTAAAGGAGATATCCCAGCTGTTGGTACTGTGAGGAAGTCTAAACCAGGAGACAGAACCCAGGATCTGAACAGCAGCGCTGCCCACATTAACAGTACCGTGGGCATCAGGCAGTAAAAGGGTGTTTCAGTGAACAAGTTAAATACTGCAACTGGGAATATTCAAGCTGATAGGTAAAGTCTCAACCATTGGCTGGGGATCAGTGGCAAGACATCAACTCCTTGTAGAGTCAAGAGGGGTGTGAGGGCTGAGAGAAAGACTAGGACTAGCCCAAAGCAAAATAAAGAGCATGAAAATTATTAGGCAGATCCCCAAGCAGATTCAGTTAACAAAACTGGGAGCCAATCATTCAAGACAGGGAAGATTTGGAATCACAGCTCAAAGCACAGGCCAAAGCCTTTAGCAGCAAAGGCTTCATGGGTGCTGAACTTCTACATCCCTCCCAGTGGAGACAGGGACTGACTGCTCAAGGGGCAGGCCACTTGGGATCATGCCTACACTGGGAGGTTGGATCACAGGAAGAGAAAATGTGTCAAGGCGGAGAACTGAGCCAGTGCTGGCCCCTCTAACTTGACAAACTCCCAGCAAAACCCGCTTTAGCCTTGACTTTCCTGGGCTGTAAGATGAAATTCTGAGAAGAAAGATGAGAAAAGTAAATCTGTAGAGTTGCCGGGAGCTTTCACACACCTCCTTCTTTATAAAAACCGGTTTCTGCTTAGCTCAGGTAGTAACAGAATTATTTCTAATTACCTAAAATTTCTCCTCTAACTGGATTTCAACAGGAAATGATAACCTCAAAAGCTTAAATTTCTGGAGTGAAAAATGTAAAAAATTAAGAATGTAGGAGTGTTAACAGTTAATGGATTATCAGAGTGGTATGTGCAGCATAGATGTGTACACTGAAAGAAAGAAGTGTGAATTTGTAAGGAATAATTCTTTTTCTTTAAAAATAGAAAATGCATGCTAATATTGAGAATAGAAACTGAAATTTATTTTGCATAAGAAACATAAATTTGTGGCTGGGCACAGTGGCTCATGCTGTAATCCCAGCACTTTGGGAAGCCGAAGCGGGTGGATCACGAGGTCAGGAGTTAGAGACCATCCTGGCTAACATGGTGAAACCCCATCTCTACTAAAAATTAGCTGGGCGTGGTGGCACCCACCTGTAGTCCCAGCTACTTGGGAGGCTGAGGCAGGAGAATCGCCTGAACCTGGGAGGCGGTGGTTGCAGTGAACTGAGATCACGCCACCATACTCCAGCCTGGGTGACAGACACTCCATCTCAAAAATTAAAAAAATAAAATAAAATAAACATAAATTTGAAATCGTCAGCATATAATTAACCTAGCCACAAAGAATAGGAGATAAGAGCATAGCTGAATATATTGAATTGAAAAATAATGACCTTAAAAACACTGGCACAAGAATTTATATTTTTCTATTTTAATTTATAGCTTGTGAAGTGTTGACATAATTTTCTGCATTACATAATTTGGGAGTGTCTTCTTTCAAAGGAGCTTTAAATATATTGGAATTTATTGGGCAACTGCTAACTCAGAAGCAAGTGGTTGTGCATCTATTGGCTTCCAGAGAGAGGTTGCACTGGTTCATTTAGGCAACTGGAATCCCATTTACCAGAAAGCTAATCAACAAGATGGCTAGTTACATTTATGAGTATTTCTTTTAGAGGCATTTAGTTTCAATCCCGCAGATGGTAGCTGCAGACCATTAGTTTCTGAGCCAAGCTTTTCAGTGTCCTATTGTACTTAGCAAGATTGCTATTGCAGCAACACAATTATTCCAAATTCAGCGAGAGTCAGCAGGCCTAAAACAAAGCTATGCCATAACAATTTAATCCCAGCTCACCCTCCCCTTTGCTGGATAAGCAATCAAACACCTGCTGAATTCTGTTCCATATAATGAGAACATCTTAGCAACAAAGATCAAAGAACACTGACATTTGATCTCTAAGTAGAACCCCATTATAAAAAAGGATTTTTATTATGTGGTGTCGGATAGCTATTTTGTGGGTCAGATCATGCTGGGACAAATAAACAATACCAAAAAATCCTAACTCAACATGATTAATTTGTAAGACATGGGTCATTCCTTTGCCTCAGCATCAACATTTTTGAGTGCTTCATTCTATCAGAGTCAGCCATCTTTTGAATGACTTGAAAAACAGTCATTTAAAATGTACAGGGGCAAGCGAATATGTGCTTTCTGGTTTTTTATTCGTGCTTTAAAAAAAGCAGTAAAAATGCAAGGTGAAAGGATATTAAGGATGTTTATCTTTCTAGTTACACTGGAATTCCCACTTTCAAGAACAAGCAAAATAGTTTGAGCTTTGAAAATGTCCAAAACACACGTTTTCCAATGTAATTCACATAAGACAATTTGACGATTCCTTCTGGGGTTCCTTTTCATGCTTGCAGTGAATAAATAAATATGAGCACAAAATATAATGCTTTCTTTCAGGATTTTATTATCATTGCTGAATATATCTCTTATACTCAGGTATTAACTCCTTCTCTGAATCTTTTAAAAAAATATTGCATGTACGCTATAGAATGCAAATCCTCCTTTCCTTCTCCCATCACACCCAGACAGCTTGTGAAACCCCATTTTCTTCATAAAACCTCTCTTGAATGAAAATGAAATAGGGCTTTCACCTCCAGTCCTTCATATAAAGGTCTAATTGAAGCAGCTTTCCCCAGATTCTTTTCTCTGTAAAGGGCACTTGTACTATTTCTCATATATGAAGTAAATACTTATTTTGATGTATTTAGTCAAAAGGGCAGCTGGGTCTCTATACGTTTGCTTATGAGATTGCCTGTCTTAGGAAACTTTAAGAAGTCAAACATTGAACAACAATCCTTTGGCACTGTGTGCCACTGGAACTTAATAGAGCTCAATGGTGTTTTTTATATTAGCGGTTGTGTGAATGTAGGCTATGTGACATCTAGATCTGTGTGAATACCACAGCGTGCACAAATAACAGTACAGATTAAAAACAAACTTAACAGGACATCCAAAGCCATTGTATTGAAAGTGTTGTTAAACTAAAACCATTTATGTGACAATATTGAGCAGAAGACTAGTTTTCAGTAAGAATATTTAATGGTCATCAAGGAAAACATAGTCATTTCCTACTCCCTATAGAATACAAATTCTTGTATTTAAAATTAACACTAGCCAAAAGTACCAGAGCATCCTCCTAACATTAATAGCCTCACTTATCTTTTGGCTAAATGTTGATCTAACCAACAAAGGGAAACTGTTTTAAGCCTGTCTCTTCTTGATATGACAGGATGCAGAATTACCGCAATTTTGGACAGTATTTTAAATCATTCAGGACTACTTTTGAATAGTTGATAAAAACTAAACTTTTGTATATGTGTATTACACTTTTTTCCATGTAATATCAAAGTGGTGATATACCTCAGATTTAAAATTTCTGTTGACCTAAGAAATTTTTTTTAATTTTTTAAATTTTACTTGAAGTTCCAGGACACATGTGCAGAATGGGCAGGTTTGTTATGTAGGTATACATGTGCCATGGTGGTTTGCTGCACCTACCAACCCACCATCTAGGTTTTAAGCTCCGCATGCATTAGGTATTTGTCCTAATGCTCTCCCTCCCCTGCTCTCCACCTGCCAACAGGCCCCAGTGTGTGATGTTCCCCTTTCTGTGTCCATGTGTTCTCATTGTTCAACTCCCACTTATGAGTGAGAACATGTGGTGTTTGGTTTTCTGTTCCTGTGTTAGTTTGCTGAAAATGATGGCTTCCAGCTTCATCCATGTCCCTGCAAAGGACATGAACTCATCCTTTTTTATGGCTGCATAGTATTCCATGGTGTATATTTGCCACATTTTCTTTATCCAGTCTATCATTGATGGGTATTTGGGTTGGTTTCAAGTCTTTGCTATTGTAAATAGTGCTGCAATAAACATGCGTGTGCATATGTCTTTATAGTAGAATGATTTGTAATCCTTTGGGTATATACCCAGTAATGGGATTCCTGAGTCAAATGGTATTTCTGGTTCTAGATCTTTGAGGCATCGCCACACTGTCTTCCACAATGGTCGAACTAATTCACACTTCCACCAACAGTGTAAAAATGTTCCTATTTGTCCACAGCCTCACCAGCATCTGTTGTTTCCTGACTTTTTAATAATCACCATTTTAACTGGCGTGAGATGGTATCTCATTGTGGTTTTGATTTGCATTTCTCTAATGACCAGTGATGATGAGCTTTCTTTCATATGTTTGTTTGCCACATAAATGTCTTCTTTTGAGAAGTGTCTGTTCATATCCTTTGCCCACTTTTTGATGGGGTTGTTTTTCTTGTAAATTTGTTTAAGTTCCTTATAGATTCTGGATATTAGAAATGTCAGATGGGTAGATTGCAGAAATTTTCTCCCATTCTGTAGGTTGCCTGTTCACTCTGATGCTAGTGTCTTTTGCCATGCAGAAGCTCTTTAGTTTAATTAGATCTCATTTGTCAATTATGGCTTTTGTTTCAATTGCTTTTGGTGTTTTAGTCATGAAGTCGGCATCCCTATGTCCTGAATGGTATTGCCTAGGTTTTCTTCTAGGGTTTTTGTTTATTATTATTTATTTTTTGAGACAGAGTTTCACTCTCATTGCCCAGGATGGAGTACAGTGGCACGATCTTGGCTCTCTGCAACCTCCGCCTCCCAGGTTCAAGCGATTCTCCTGCCCCAGCCTCCTGAGTAGCTGAGATTACAGGTGTCTGCCACCACGCCCAGTTAATTTTTTTGTATTTTCAATAGAGACGGGGTTTCATCATGTTGGCCAGGCTGGTCTCAAACTCCTGACCTCAGGTGATCTACCCGCCTCGGCTTCCCAAAGTGCTGGGATTACAAGTATAAGCCACCATGCCTGACCTCTTCTAGGGTTTTTATGGTTTGGGGTTTTACATTAAGTCTTCAATTCATCTTGAGTTAATTTTTGTATAAGGCGTAAGGAAGGGGTCCAGTTTCAGTTTTCTGCATATGGCTAGCCAGTTTTCCCAGTACCATTTATTAATTTATTCCCCATTGCTTGTTTTTGTCAGGTTTGTCAAAGATCAGATGGTTGTAGATGTGTGGTGTTATTTCTGAGGTCTCTGTTCTGTTCCATTGGCTGCAGACCTAAGAATTTATAATGTTTAGAAAAATGATTTTATGGTACCTAGAAATTAAATTTCCAATTCAAATTACTGTAGAAGTAATGATTTTCTTATATCAAATCATTCTGAAATTATAATTTTATGCATTGGGATGAAGGAGGATATATCTGCTACAACAGAGATCAAAAGTGACAGAAGCTTACCTCTAAGAGAAATTTATTTCTCTGCCAGGTGCGGTGGCTCATGCCTGTAATCCCAGCACTTTGGGAGGCCAAGGTGGGAGAATTACTTGAAGTCAGGAGTTCAAGACCAACCTGGCCAACATGGTGAAACCCTGTCTCTACTAAAAATACAAAAATTAGCTGAGCATGATGATGCTTGCCTGTAGTCCCAGCTACTTGGGAGGCTGAGACAGGAGGATCACTTGAGCCTGGGAGGCAGAGGTTGCAGTGAGCTGAGATCGTGCCACTGCACTCCAACCTGGGTGACAGAGCGAGACTCCAAAACATCCCCCCCACCCCCCAAAAAAGGAAGCTTATTTCTCACTGACCTAACAATTCAGAATGAGTAGTCCAGATTGGTAGGTTGGCTCTGCTCCACCAGGTTATTCCAAGACCCTATTCTTCTGTGTTTCAATCAACTTCATCTTCATGATTGAAGTGATGTCACTGTCATGCCAGTGTCCCTGTGCATGGAGGAGCAGAAATGAAGGGCAAACAACCTGCTTAAGTGATGTGGAAGTTGCACACATCACTTCAGCTCACATTCTATCAGTGAGAATTCAGTCACATGGCCATATTTAGCTGCAAGGGAGGCTGGAAAATAGTCTGTGGCATCCTCATCTGACTTCATACCCCAAATAGCCAAATAACTATGTGTTTTCAAAATCCCAGTCAGTCTTTGCATCCAGCACAAAGTCATGTACTGGCTTTTCCAACAAGAGCTGAGAGCTCTTTTGTGCTGGTAATGTGTGTAAACAGTTAAGATTGCTGACTTTACCCACAGAGTCCCCCTATATAGTGTTAGTGTAGTAATAGGATAATGCAGTATAATCTCCCATTCAGAAAAGGAAGAAAGGGAAACACATAGTAGTCCCTGATCCATACCAGTGATGAAAGCCTGCTGCTCAGTGTATTCGGCCGTTCTTGCATGCCATAAAGAAATGCCTGCATCTGGGTAATTTATAAAGAAAAGAGGTTTAATGGCTCATAGTTTTGCAGGCACAAGCATGGCAGCTTCCCGGGAGGCCTCAGGGAGCTTTTACTCATGGCAGAGGGTAAAGCGGGAGCAGGTATATCATATGACGGAAGCAGGAGAGAGGGAATGGGGGAAGGTGCCATACACTTTTAAGCGACCAAATCACATGAGAACTCATCAAATATTGCAAAGACGCACAAAGCCATGAGGGATCCACCCCCATGATGCAAACATATCCCACCAGGCCCCACTTCCACTGTTGGGAATTACAATTCAACATGAGATTTGGGCAGGAGTGAATATACAAACCATATCACTTAGGAACAGCCTCCCTGCCCTTCTAGGGGTTGATGCCGTTTGCTTAGACCCTGGTGGACATTCTTGGCCATTGGCCTCCATGGCTTCTGACTTTCCTCTCTGCAGGTTCTTCCTTGCCCATATTCTCCTTAGCCACATGTGAGGTGAGACAGAGAGAAACACGCCTTTGGGGACCTCGTTTAGAGATTGAACAATCACAGGACTTTATGGGCCAGATTTCTACTTTCTTTAATGATATGATTCTCCCAAAACTTAGTCAATTTAGGTCAGCCAACTGTATCTTCTGTAAGGGAGGATCAAAGTTGACTACCTTTGAAAAAAAAAAGTACTCTTTCACAGTGCTTACAGATTTCTATCTCAAATATCCTATTTAGCTGTCTTTATGGTTGCCCGTTAGGATAAAGCTCTCTACTCTCAAAGACTGCTTCTTGTAGAACTATGGTTTACAGAGAAGAGGCATATCTAGAAGCAACTGGACTCTGTAATTTTTTTTAATTTTAGTAGAAATGCTAAAGGTGATTTTATTTCTAAATCAGACTTTTTTTCTATTGAAAATTATGAGAGTTTGGACCCATTTAGTTAGCCAGTCTCCAATAACAATCCATTCCATCACAACATTAGGAAAATATACTTTCCTTTCAGATGTCCATTGGTTTAAAGGTGATGCCACATCTCAAGGGTATCAATTCAATTAAGATCACTTACCACAAATTCTTTAAGTTCAGCTACGATAGGTACAGCACTACTGTGAGAAATTATCCTCCCAAAGCTGAGGGCTGTGGCTTAGGGGCAGACAGCTGTGTTCCTGATGAGTGAGGAAGGCCCCTGCTTCGCACAGCACCCCCACACGAGCACTCCCTCCCACTGCAATTCCCAGCAGCTCAAGACTCAACTCTCACTTCTGCATTTGCTGTCTTTGTTTGCTTTGGTGTCCTTGACCCTGCCTCCTCCACGTACCTGGCCACTCTCATTGAACCTTTATGGTTTTGACATCTGCCATTTTCCGCCCATGTAAACCACCCTGGCCACTCTCTCCAGACTCCCTCCTTCTAATCAGGCAGGCTTTGTGTCCCCATGTGAATGTTCCTGTCATTCCTCTGGTTTGGGGACCTGTCTCTCCAAAACCCAACATTGTCATTTCATTTCAGCCTTGCCTTAAACCAGGGCTCAGATAAGCCAGGCTTACTGCTGGGACCACCGCAAATAATACCTGAGGCAAAACTTGAAGCACACTAAGCCATTTTGAGAAAGAACCTTTCATAATAAAGAAACTCTATTCCTGGAGAGATGACGAAATTTCAGTGTGAGGTGTTTTGTGTTTTGTTTTGTTTTAGCAAGGCAGTCTTTGAGCTGTGTGAGATAGGACTGGAATGTGCTATCAGGACCAACCTAGAAGTACAAAGCTAAGCCCTGCCTCTGGGGCTTGTAGGAATGTGGACAGAATACCAGAACCTAGTTGGTATACAAGGTATGAAGTCAGGTTCAAAGCCAAGATTCTCAAGGTAAACAATGAGGAATGCCAAGAAGTAAGGGTCAGGTCAGCAGCAAAAATCAACAGAGAGGAGGACCTGGAGTGAAGTTGGAGCACAAGTGAGAGTAATTTCCGTGAGCATCAATTGAGATGTTTGAATGGCCCAGGCTCTGCAGACACAGGTATGTCACTACCTGGCCAAGGCTCCCACTGTTCTGGTCCCAACTAACAGCAGAGCAACAAGTTAGGCAGACATAAACGTTTACTGAATAGCTGTTATATATCAGGCACTGCCACAGGAGCTATACAAAGGTTACTCATTTAATTCTAATAACTACTATGAAGTAGGTATCAACTCAACCTTTTACAGATGAGGAAACTGTAACATGGTTCAGATGACCTAGCTAGTAAGTGTCAGACTAAGATTAGTGCCCAGTTCTACCTAACGCAAATGGCTTTGCCTTTTCTGTCCAGCAGGGGTTAAAGTATGTTTAAAACAATCTATGGATTTTTGGGACCTGCTACCTCCAGTTTCCGTGTTTCTGCTTATGTCCTGTAGATGTATTTATTTGAGAACTATCTTCTGGATAGAAGTTTCATGATTAAATGCTCATGTTTGGTCACACGGTAGGAACTTTTGGAGAGTTTAATTTTAGGCTATGTGGGACCATTATGCAACTTATCAAAGACAGTCCCAAAGCTGAAAGAGTTTTCTTTCTTTGTGATGTAACTAAAAATGTCTTTATCAGGCTCTGATCTTATTTGTGAAATTTCAATCTTTGAACAATGACTGGTGGGAAATCCAGTTAATAATGTGATCTTTTCACTAAATGTATCAGTCATAGGTCATCCAAAGGTGATGAGAGGTCTGCCAATGTTTGGGAATGCTGCGTGCTTGTCTCTGTACAGTCCAAAACAGAGTGAAGTTTTTCAGCCTAAAAACACAGGAAAGCGGCTCTCCTATATTTATCAATCTGGTCAGGGGCAGTTCTGTGCCAGTCTGCTCAGGCTACAGAGTAGAGTGGTGAACACAGTTGCCACTGGGAACTCTGGGAGTGCATTTACATTGCCTGCTGATTTCCCACTCACTTAAAACCTCAACATAAAAAATAGAGATGAGTCTCTTAAGTAAAAATTGTTTTATTTGAGAATAATACACAAGAAGTAGGACTGCAATCTGGGACATATATACAGACCAGATTGGCCTCTGGAGTGTTCACAGAATAAAGGAAAAGGTTAGAGTTTATTGGGAAAAGTGGAGGCTATGCGTTGGTTTTGGAAGAAAGCTTATTGGTGCTGGCAGCAATAAAAGAGCTGGTGAGTTCTGACTGGCAAGTGTCAATAGTTATTAGGTAGGACTTGTAATCCTAGAGTTACAGTTAGGCCCTTGTAGTTTTGGACTGGGCTTGTGAGACTGTGTCAGGCACATGTTCTTGTATAAGCAGCTAGCTGTCCTTATGCTGCAAACTGTCCTTGTGTGACCCATGTAGTAAGCTGCAGTTTGGAAAAATTTCTTCTGATGGTTCCTGTTATCGAGCAAATCATGCGTGAGATCCCTCCCTTCATGACCCTCCTTGGCCCCATTTGCCCGGGTTTGACACAAGTGACTCTATTTTGAATCTTACAACTTTCACACCACAAATGCTAGTATTGGAATAGTAATCATACTACATATCTAATCACTTTATTCTGCAATGGACATGCACAACTTCCTAAGAGGAAGACAAATCCAGAAGAGGAATTAGACAATGGTTATATATAGTGATCTCCCATTGAACACAACATATGTGTTATTAACAATGATAATCATTATTATACTGGACATTTATGCAATACTTATTATGTGCCAGGCATTATTCTCATACTTTATGGATATTAACTCATTTAACCTTTACAACAGTCTCACGAAGTAGATATTATTATTCTTCCAATATTACATCTTCCAAGATGAGAAAACCAAGGCATAGAACAGTTAAGTAATTTGCCCAAGACCACATGTCTAGTGAAAAGAAACCACTGAAATTATGCTTCCTGTTTGAAAGAACTGATAATGAGACAGATTTAATGAGTGACAAGTACTCTGGAGTCAGTAAAGGGAAAAGAGAGAGCGTGATAAACTTATATATAGTATTTAGTCTAAGTTACCCTACTCTTCACTGTGGCCACCTTCCGCCACTTGTAGCTCTTCTCCAAAAACCTGAACATTTTTCCCTGTGAATGTGTTTAGGCAAAGATAATTGCTGTGATACTAAGGCAGAAATTGGTGAGTGAGGTGAGAAGATAACTTTCACTTAGTAGCAGTCCAGAAGAAATGACACCATTCTTTACAGCACTCTTCCCTTAAGCTTCCCTATCCCCTATAAATGGATAGACATACAGGAAAACCTTGGTATGGGACTATTCTTTGTGTAGAGCTCATGAAGACTAGATTGATTAAGGGCAGTTATGTTAGCTTCTCTTATGAGACTTTGAAAGTTTTATTATACAGAATGCTTTCTGTAAATGGCATTTACCTGTAAGAGGAAAAAGATGATTACATCTATTGATTATATAATTATTCATCTTTACAAACATTTTGCAAAGATTATCACATTTAAATTCTGTCTGGCTCACAAGGCTTGTGTTATCCTCACCCACCCTCGCAGTAACTGCTCCCTCCTTTCTCCCAGCCACACTTACCTCCCATGACTCGTGAGCCTGCCATGTGACCATATTCAGAGCTTCCACATGGAATAGGTTTAAATGAAAAGGAAGATTGTTGACATTACTTTCTGATGTTACTTTATTTTACTCATTCCTTTCATTGGTTTACCAATCCCAAACTATAAACCTTATTTGACCCAGGACTTTTTCCATGTTTTAAATCTTCATTACAATTGCACAGCTCCTATAAATGCATGTTCCTCATATCCCCATCTAAAGAATTCTATAGAGAGATGGGAGGTTGTTATCCTTAAAATAATCAGACAGTGATGCTCCAAGCAGGAAAGCTTAAGAAATAGGGATGATAAAGGAGACAGTACACAAATGGAAAAATTTAAAGGCAGGGCATTATTTTATGAGAGAGAGAAGAGAGACAAACTGGAAACCAAGAAATATCATGAATATTACAAACAACCAGCTGTTGGAAATGAGGAAAAAAATATGAGACTGAACATGAAGCAGGGAAGCATTTGTTTTATTCAAATAGTTAAGGATCTGAGAGCCATTCACATGGCAGGCTTGTATGCAAAATACACACACACACACACATAAACTATCATCTTAGATAGAGCAGGAAGCTGACAAAGTGGCAAGATGCTGAGAACACTGGCAGTCCCAAGCCCATGTCTGTAGGACAAGAGCCAATGGGCAGGAAGGACGCGCTCACCTTCTCAGCCTCGCCTTCCAAACAGCCCCTACTTGTCACATTCCAACTGAGTTTCATGCATTTGGTATTGTACATATTGTTAAAATGAAAATTAAAACTGTCATACTTGGGTGAGTCAGGCACATTTATAATTTATCACCTTTCTTTACAGTTAAAAAGAACAACCAGGGAAATGCAGCTTAGCTCTCACTCACAAACTCTCAGCACTGCATAAAGCATGCTTGAGCCTCATAGGACAGATATACCGCACACATTTAGCATATTTATTTCTCCCCTTATGGAACTTTTTCTTATCCCTCATATGCTTAGCTTTAAATATATTTAGAAGCTATAAATATTACATGGAATTTTGAGATCTGAAAAATGACTTCTTCATGGCTGATTTACTGATATGCTGAAGAACAAATTTAGTATCCATATTTACATGATAAAAGTTTTCAGTTAATACACTGGACTGTTTTTAGCCATCCATGGCAATGCTGTGATTACATTTCAATCGTTGAGTGAAGGAGAGGAAAGGATCCAATTTAGAATGAACCCAGGTTTCTGGGTAAGTGGAGATTTGCTGAAGTTGTGGGGGCAGGAAGAAACACAGGTCTCCAGTGGTAAAGTTAAGTATATTTTAATGAGGCACTGTAGCCAGAGGTGTCCTCTTGATATTTAAAGTATGTATAATGCACTCATTTGCAAAATGCCATTTTATTTCCCTCTGAATAAAAATAATAGTTACTACTTATTGAGTACTTGATTTGTTACAGGCATTGTTTCTCACTCTATCTTATTTAATCCTTATAACAACCTTGTGGGTATATTTCTTCAATTTACAGATGAGGACACTGAAGCAGAAAGAAATAAAATAACTCGCTAAAAAAAAATTACACAACTAGTAAATGAAAAGAACTGCCAGGCTCCAAGATCTTGCCTTTGCCTCTGCCCTGTACTGCTTCCAGCTTGAAAAATAACAAACTAGCCATTTTTGACAGAACAGTCACATTTCTCCCTGGTGGCTCAATCTCAGAGCAGCCCTCTCTGCATTCCTTATTGTGCTCCTCTGCCCAGCGTGCTCTTCTGTGTACCGTTGGAGCAGATCTGGACATGACACTAATGCCCTGTGTTGGATTCACAGACAAGGTGAGGGTGGAAAAGAGTCAGCAAGGTCCAATGCTTTCTAAGCCTTTATTTATTATACAAATGATTTTAGAACACTATAACAAGCAAGGAGGGGGTGGACCTTAGAGAACTTCTAATTCATCTCAAACATGTGATGCATCTCAAATTTCAGCCACTCACACAACATCTTTGTGATTTTGGCCAGATCTACCAACTACTTTTACAATTATTTAATACACCATTTAAATAAACTTTTTAACACTTTTTAAATGTATTTATGTTAAAAAACATTTATATCACTATTACAAATGGCAAGTCAGTATCACTTTTCACAAATTAAAGATAACCATAAAAATGTACAAAAATAACATTATGAAGTTCTAGTCTAATATTGCCAAACTCTTTGAAATTGATAGCCACTGTAGATTAGACATTATTTCAGAGGCGTGAAAGATACTGTAGCATCAAACTGAGACTTTTCCCCTTGAATAAATAGAAGGATTGAAAAGGAAGTAGAAGAAAATTAATCTTTCCTCAGGTAGTTCAGTGTTATTTAATGCCATGTCTCTGCATTACTTACAGTCATCTCCAGCATAGCCAGTGGTTTGTATCCAACACTCAGGAAAGTCTAGGGAATAGCTATTCTCCTCATTAAAAAGAACAAAAGACTAAGGTCCAGAAAGGTGAAATGTTTACATGTCTGATACCTGACATCTAGCATTTAGTAGATGTTAAATGAGTGAATAAATGAGGTATTTGTATATATTTGCACTTTAAAATCAAATATGGCTTCTAATTTTGTAACTTCCATTTCCTGCCAGTATGACCAAAACCCAGGTGGTCTCTTGACTCCCAACAATGTTCTTGTTCATGCCACATACTGCTCCACGAGTTGAAACTGATGCATAAATGGTAGTTGAGAGCTAGATGCAGATTCTATGACAGGTCCAAGTTCTACAAGGCAAAACCTAGCACAGAGTTGGAAATCTAGCATGTATTAAATAAGTAATAGGGGATAAATCTTTAAATAGACAGGAATCTTGTTGTCTCCTTCCTTCTGAATTTAGCAATTAAGTTCAACTTCTGTTTACTGAGAATACCTATGCTTCCAGCACTATTCATGTAGAGTAGAATCAGATAAATGGGTCTACTCATGCTGAATTACCCGGATGAAGTGATCAGCAAACACACACTCTGCCTCCTCCCTCATCTTTTTTTTTTTTTTTTGAACTTTTGTCCCTAATGTCATTTGCGAGAGTGTAAAATTCTGAGTTTTTCAGACTTTTCCAACCATTCTTTCCACCTACTTCAATCTCTTCAACCACAGTAGCCCAAGAGTGGCCACCATTAGGCTATTATGTGTTAATCATCCCAGATGGCCTGACTGTTCAACACCGAAGATCAGGATTATTTGGAAACTAAACACTCCTTCAGTCACTGCAGTGAGAACAATATAAGCACATCTGAAAGGAGAATGGGGAGAAGGTCAAGGCAACAGGGCAAAGATATTCCTGTGGGACTGAATGGTGCTGCTCTTGGCAGAGTGCACTCCTGATATAGATTGAATATTTTTGTCCCTTCAGTATTTTTATGTTGAAATCCTAACTCCAAGGTGAGGACATTAGGGGGTGGGGCATTCTGAAGCCCTAATGAATGGGATTTGTAGCTTTATAAAAAAAGACCTGAGAGAGCTCCCTTGCCCCTTCCAAGTGAGGATGCAGCAAGAAGATGCCTTCTATGAACTAGGAAGCAAGCACTCACCAGACACTGAATCTACCAAGCCTCCAAAACTAAGAAGTACATTTCTGTTGTTTACAAGCTACCCAGTCCATGGTATTTTGTTATAGCAGCTTGCAGGGACTAAGACAACTCGCCATTACTATCTTTGGTGGAATTCACATTCATGTATTCCATTCCAAGAGCAGGAGCTTGAAGAAATGTTTGCGATAAATTACTACTCAGGATTTTTTTCCAGGAGAGCCACGTAGATGGGTCAGGTGCAAAGGACTGTCAAGTGTCATATTTTCAGCCATTCTGAGAGATGCTAGGAAGGAAATTAAAGTGTATATATAAGATATTCCTGCATGGTTACCTGCTCATTCCAACTCAGCTTCTCCTAACTCTGGGTTCTGTTTTTATGTGGCCTCTTCAGACATCAAGACCTTTTGCCCAGATTTCCACCATTCCATCATTTAAGTAGCAACTGCTCTAACAGTAATAACAGGAAAGATCTTACTAACCCAAATATATTTTGCTTTAATTATGCTAGTACCATAGTAGACATCTTTTTTACAGAACAAAATTAATCCAAAAGCCATTTTGTGAAGATAATGATTTTTTCAAGTTGAAGGCAATATCCATCACTTTATGAGATCAGTGACTGTCCTTTTCCCAGCACCTAGAACTATCATGGCGTATAGATGTTCAATAAGTACTTGTTCAATGAATGCATGTAAATTTGGACATATAATGGACTAAGGAATCAGAAATGGGTGCTAATTTAATTACTACTACTTCTCTATCTGACCAATATGACTTCAGACAAGGTACCCAACTCTCAGAGCCTCCTTTTTTTTTAATCTATAAAATGCCAGTGTTATTTTTAAGATTAGGGATAAAGTATTTAGAGCATCTAACACAGTACCTGGCTCATAAGAGGGATTTAATAAGTGGTAGCTCTTTTTATTATACTTATAAGTGGATCTATTTGGGGATATTGAAGAAGTCTGAAAACTCCTTTAATTTCAAAGACCTAAGAATCAGTGCCCCCAATTACTCATCAGTGCCACTAACAAGGCACAGCGTTGGATGCCAGAGGAGACATCAGAAACAGGAAATGGGAAAAGTGGAAGAGATGAAGTAGGAATAAATGAATGGATAGGAAAGGCAGGCAAAGAAGGGGAGCTCAGTGGAGGAGCAGTGACTTGCCACGAATCCCTGCCTTGTTAGCACTTGGCACAGTGGGACCTATCCACATAAGAAATCGCATTTCCTTTCCTCAAGAGTCCACTGAGACTGCAGGAGAGACAAAACTTGACAACTTTTGAATGGACACCTGAAAAAGGTCCTCTTATTTTCTGTCACTGTTTTGTGTTTCATTCTTTTGTTTGGCCAACTTAATATTAACTATTTCAATTTAGCAGATATTTCAGGAGCAACACCAAGTTCAAAACCCAGTTCTTGGCACTCAAGCAATGATATACTAAATATTTTTCACCTGAGACTACAGAAGATCTTACATCCCTGTGATGTCTATAGGTGTGTATTTCTCTTACCACCTTGACAAAATTAAGTGGCTTTCTCATATGCAAGGAGAATCATGCTTTCTAGTATCCAAGTGTTAAAGCCAGCATACTGTTACTTTTGTACTTTGAAACTACAAATGGGATATGGTTTGGGTGGGGGAGAAGAAATTGGAATTGCTCTCATTAAGGGAGAAAAGTCTTTTCCAGATAACCTATTCAAGAAGAGATAATTCTCAGGTTTCCACTTTGGATACTGCCATTATCCAGAAAGTCATCGAAACAAGATTGCTATGATACATTATATTGTCATATCCACATATCCATTTAGGAAAAAACAATTGGCAATAATTCTTCAGCAGAATTCATTATATTCTCTGAATGAATCAGCTTGGGAAGGCAAAATATCAAAAAATGATATTCTCTCCAAAAGTAATTCTTCATAAAAACACCAGGACTTTTGGCACTCTGTAAATATCGGTTTTGTAACAATTATAATTAAAAGAGCCAAAAGAAGGTCAGAAAAATGTAGAGCCCAATGAAAAATGTCCCAATGCCTTACTCCATGAAAATGTCTAGAATGATTTGAAGTATTGGGAATATGCAAATGAATGAGGAATATTCCACAACAACCTCCACTTGAACAAAACAAGGCTTTTGAATTGGCATAAGTTCCTTGAATAGTATTCTGAAGTCAGTCTATGCCAAAAATATAAAATAAGAGCAGCACATTAAAGTAGCCAACAGTCAAACAAACAAACTGGCCCTTCAGGAGAAACTGAAGGATTTCAAGTTAATGCCCAATTCACTTCAATACAACAAAAACATGTTAACTTTTAAGGTGCTATGAGAGATACAAGTGTGTATTAGTCTGTTCTCACGCTGCTAATAAAGACATATCCAAGACTGGGTAATTTATAAAGGAAAGAGGTTTGATTGACTCACAGTTCCACACGGCTGGGGAGGCCTCACAATCATGGCTGAAGACAAATGAAGAGCAAAGTCACATCTTACATGGCCGCAGCCAACAGAGTGTGTGCAGGGGAACTGCTCTTTATAAAACCATTAGATCTCATGAGACTTACTATCACAAGAACAGCACGGGAAAGACCTGCCCCCGCGATTTAATTACTCCCACTGGGTCCGTCCCATGACACGTGGGACTTATTGAAGCTACAATTCAAGATGAGATTTAGGTGGGGACAGAGCCAAACCATATCAAAGGGGGATGTAGCCTGATTCCTGTTTTGTGAGGTTTGTAATCTAATGAGTTAGACAGCTACCCTTGCAATTACAACACAAGGCAGGATTTATTCATTCATTCAACCAATATGCACTGAGCACCCACTGTGTGTCGGTCTGTGTTCTGAGTGCTAGACATAAAGCAGAAAACAAGGATCTCTGCCTTCCTGGTGTGGGATTCTAACATGTGGATTGTTGGAATGACCATGAGTGATACGGAGGAAAACAAAGCAGACAAGGGGGATGCAACCTGGATTCCAGTGAGGAGTAGGAGTCCTCACTGAGAAGATGGCATTTGAATAAAGACCTGAAGGAGGTGAGTGAGTCATTAGAGTGGCTGGGGAAGAGTGTTCCAGACAGAGTTGAAAGAGCAAGGACAGAATAAACACTATGCCTGGCATGTGCAAGAAACAGCAATAAATAAACGTCATGAGGAAGAAGAAATTAATCTTGACTGTGGAATAGGAGAAAACATCACAGAAAAAGATGACATCTGACCTAAATCTTGAAACCGTGCCCTAGATGGAGAGGGAGGACAGTGACATGCAGAGTGAGCAGACGAGCAGGGAGCAGAGTGAGAACAAGACGCAGGTCAGCTGTGCTGGCACCCACCTGTCTGTTCGAGCTCCGGTTCTGTGGGTTACTGGTGCTCATTACTTCATCAACAGCTCCCTGCTGTTTCTTTCTGCCATCACATCCTCATCTACCTCTTGGTTTTTTCCCTGCGTGAGGAGTGCTGTGGTCATCACTCCTTCTTCCTCCTGTCTCTGGGCATAGTCCCTGCCCCCAGAAAACCCTGTTTTCTCACCTGACTTAATGTATGTATCAGTTATCCCCAGGTCAGTATCTCAGTCACAATCTAATCAATAGTGCTGTGAATTATGGGAGGAATGATCAGGGTGTAGGAAACATTTGCAACCACCTATAGGAAGAGCAACTGGCAACAGTGGGACCTCTGCAACCTGCAGGTATCTGCAGGGGCTCTGAAGAAAGAGCTCATGGTGTCCTCTCCACATTATCTATTTGCCAGGTTAGGCCTCTGTATCTCTCATGCCCCTTCCACCCTGGTTCACCAATCAAGAAGTCACTTATAGAGAAAACCAGTGTCACCAAGTTCACCCATGTCTCTCTCCACCTGCTCCCCTGGTGTTTCTGAGCCTCCTCACCCTGTGCAACCCTTGTGCCATGGCACCCGCATGGTAAGCATGGATGGCAGACTTGGAAGCTGTGACAGTAACGTGGGCTTAAGATCACTTTAGAGGATTCCACACTGAAATTCACACAAAATTTCAGGACACTGCAGGAAAAGAGAGAAATTCACAGAGGCTGGGGTCAAAGAGGAATGCATACAGGCTAGGGGCTAAGGCATCTCTCCTCAGCCCTGGCAGTCCCAGCATAGAAGGAGCTAGGTAGGAATGATGGTTTCCAGCAGCCCTGATTGCACACTAGAATCACCTGAGGAGCTTTTGAAAAACTGATTCTCCATCCCTAATTAAATGGGAATCTCTGGGGTAAGGCCCAAGCACGTATTTCCTTGACAATTCCACATGCAGCTTAGGCTGAGAACAACTGAGCTAGAATCAAAGCTGCCTTCTTCTCACTGCAGATCCTGCTTCCTGTGCAGCTCTATGCAAAAAATTCTGCCTACCTGGGAAGGACTCCCTCTTTAGCCTCTCTGCCACTCCTATATCTCCAAAATGGGGTTTCAACCAGACAGTTCTTTACAGGAGAGGAAAATAGATGGCTAAGTGTTAGAACCTTGGGTCAGACCTTGGATCCAAGCCAGCAGTGCAACCTTGGGCAAATTATTTAACCTCTCCTGACCTCAGTTGCTTCACCTGTAACCAGATGGCAATAATTATATGCACCTAATGGGGTTGTGATGACTCCATGATACCATAAGTGCAGATAGTGCCTGGCACACAGTAGGAGGCTGCTATTTGCTGTCAGTGTTGTGTGTCTTAACCGGGCTTATGCAAGTCCTTACCCTGCCCTCCAGACACAAGGCTTACCAGTTTCTTGACTCAATGGACTCTCAAACTTGAATTGTTTTAAATTTCTCTCTCCTCCTCCTCCTCCATTTTCTCTCCGCCCACCGCCTCCCACTACCGCTCCCCGCTGCCCTCTCTGTCTCTCTCTCTCTCTCATGCTCCCACATACACTCTGTGGTATCTATCACATCCCAGTCTTGCTCCCTCTGCCTGGTCTGGCCTCTCTCTGTCCTTCCAGGCATGGACCCCATGCATGCTCAAGATTCATCTTATAATCACCTCCCTGGAAACTGTCCCTGAACAAGCCCCTGCACCCTATCTCAACCAGAATCCTCTCCTCTGTGCTACTGAAATGTTCTGCACATATTTCTAACTGCATTTACCACATTACATTCTATCTGTGCATGTAGCTCTTGCCTCCACTACAAATGAGCATCTTAAAATGCATTATTTGTCTTATACTTTTGGTGCTTAAAACAATGTCTGGTACACAATAAGCACTCAATAAATGCTGACTGACTAAATAAATGCTGTAAAATATCTTTCCCAGTGGCATATTAAGACATCTAGTCCCCTCCTCTTAGCCTAAAATTTATACCATTGGCATCACTTCCATGGATTAAACAAGGAAAACACCACCACTGTATAGATTCTCTATGCAAATCTAGCTAAAGTGCAATTGTGTATATACGTGCACACACGAATGCATGATACTGCAGAGGAGCAAGGACTATCTACTGCAGCCATCGTCATCACCTCCCTATCCATTGGTGTCCTCCAAGGAACAGTGGAGTTATGGGCTAGAGAAACTCTCAGGTTCTCTCTAATCCTGGAACTTCGTGGAGGCAGGCTCAGGTCTTTGGGAAGTTCAAAGAAGCTGACTCTGAGGGAGGAAAATGGAGAATTGGACAGGGCAGTGAGGAACCAGGCCCATTGTCATCCCTTGATGGGCAGAAGACAAGATGGGAATGATGAGATCTGTGCAAGAAGATCATTCAGGAAGGGCAGATCTAGATGCAGGGTCTAGAGGAAATGGAGAGGGAGGTGAGAAACAGGGGGTAAGAGGAGGATGAGATCTTCTCACAGCAAGCACCGTGGAAGGGTTTAGAGTGGGGGAAAGATGAAATCGGAGGGTTGGCTGTGGATCAAGTTGACAAAAATAGAATGTGGATAAGAGAACAAGGAGGACAGAACAATGAAAATGTCATGTAAGGCACATTAACATTAGCCCTGAAAATCTCCTGGAAGAAAGTCAAAACTCAAGTCCTCTGAATTCAGACCGGCTTGAAAGAGCCTGGGCTTCTGGTGGTGAATGGCACAGTCGCCTCAAGGTCCAGCTGTTAGCCTCCCTTTCAGACCTACCAAAACCCAGCCTTCGTTCACAGTAGGTACATACACATTGTTTGGAAGACCTTATTCAATACTCACAGAGACGGTAACTATTTATAAGCCTGCCTTTTCTCCCCTTACATCGGGCCAAAACCTTTGCTTCACTTGGACCAGGCAATCTCCATCACTTCAGGCCCTAACGCTGTTCTGTTTGCTGTTGCTCTTAGATTATAGGTAAACAGCATGGAAAATGCTATTTGTGACCAGGAGCACATTTCTGGAAAATGCCTGCCCTGCTGGTATTTGGCTGAATTTTGAGCAGCTGTCTTTCTGACTACCTTGGCCAGCCAGCTACTATGCAAACAAAAGGGTGATCTTTACTCATTCCCAACATTTATATGGCATAATAAGATATGACAAACTTTAGAGGAAATTATGCATAAATTGATATCAAAAATTGATGCATTGGTTGTCTGAAAACAAAATCACATTTGCTGATAAGCTTTAATTTATTGTGGGAACAAGCAATAAAATGAAGGTTTCCTTTGGCAAAGTTTTACTGGAAATTCATAAAATCATGCAAGTGTACTGATTACAAATCAGCTGTCTATACCATACCATGCACAGATATGATCATTGCACAGTCCTTATCTTCCTCATTTTGTCACTTTTGGCACCAGTTTGTGTTTGAGAACCTCTCAACTATGATATAAGCTATGAGAATATTGAAAAAGGGAATCATTAATATGCAAAAAACAAATTAAAATTTAGGGTGCAAATAAGATAACAATTTAAAAGATTTATAAGGTAAAATATCGAAAAATTAAATTGAAGGAAAAACATATTAAATGATAATGAGAGAGGAATTTCCAAGTGGAAGCATATACCACAATCACTCCCTTGGCACCAGTGAAAGGGCACATTGGAATATTAAATGCCCACATGGTTACAAGCAAGGCTTATTGTGACCACTGATAATGAATGTTACTAATCAGAAAGAGAAATACAGAAACAATAGTAAATAATGATTTCACAGAAGTGAAATTTGTGGATTTTTTATTTTTACATAAAAAGAAACGTAATCAGATAAAGATACCAAGTAGGTCTCTGACTTCTTAGGCCCAAGAGCAAACTCTACAATAGATAGTTTCAAAATTCAGTTTCCTGAAAGAAGTATTTTAAGAAATTTTTTTAAATTTCAAATTGTCCCCCTTCTCCCACTTTTTAATCATGATATAACACCATGTTCTCTAAAAAGTTTAAGAACACTTTTTTCTCTATATGGCATATTCTTTTACAAGACATCTTTTAAGATCTAATATTTTATGTATTTTTATACTGTGAAAAACTATTGTCAAAAGGAGGAAATACTTCGCAGTTTTTTACTTCCTATATTTATAGGAAAAGTCACTTTTTAAAAGTTTACTTTTATAACGTTTTAAGAAAGCAATAAAACCTACATTTCCTCGTTTGTATTCTACTTTATGAATTCTCTCCTGAAATATGATCTACTTAAATTTCACTTACCTCCTTTTTTTCTTTTGATAATCTGTAGAAGATATTTGCATAGATTGCTCCTGAAATGTATGACAATTGGAACATTAAAATGGTTTCCACCTCCATTTCCAAAAATTACTCATGCAACTTTGATGCATCTGCGAAGTTAGGCATTCAGTGATGATGCTTGCCTGATTTTTAATGTGAAACATTTGAGTGCAAAGTTAGATTTTTTTTTTCTATTTATTTATTTTTTAGAGGCAGGATCTTGCTTTGTTGCCTAGGCTGGAGTGCAGTGGCATGATCGTAGTTCACTGCAGCCTTGAGTTCCTGGATTTATGCAAACCTCCCTGCCTCAACCTCCTGAGTAGTAGGACTACAGGGGTGCACCACCATGCTCAGCTAATTTTTAAATTTTTTTTTGTAATATGGCTGGGCACAGTGGCTCACACCTGTAATCCCAGCAGTTTAGGAGGCCAAGGCGGGCGGATCACATGGTCAGGAGATCGAGACTATCTTGGCTAACACGGTGAAACCCCATCTCTACTAAGAATACAAAAAATTAGCTGGGCGTGGTGGCAGGCACCTGTAGTCTCAGCTACTCAGGAGGCTGAGGCAGGAGAATGGTGTGAACCCAGGAGGTGGAGCTTGCAGTGAGCTGAGATTGCACCACTGTACTCCAGCCTGGGCAACAGAACAAGACTCCGTCTCAAAAAGAAAAAAAAAATTGTAACAACAGGGTCTCTGTATTTCCCAGGCTGATCTCAAACTTCTGGCCTCAAGCAATCCTCCTGCCTTGGCGTCCCAAAGCACTGGGATTACACGCATGAGCCACCGTCTCCCCATCTCCCACCCCAGATTTTTCTATAAACTAGCAATTGCATAGGTAACTTTAGAAGTACATTTGAAAAATTCGGTAACAACATTAAACAAGCTTTTTATTCATTGTGAAATGCTTTCAGTAGTGACTGAAAGTTACTTTTCTCTCTCATTGTGTAAAACTAACACAATGCAACTCAATAGAATGTTTTAGGATGATGAAAATGTTCTATATATGTGGTGCTTGATAAGGGAGGTGCTGGTCACATTGAACAGTTGCAAGGTTGTTAGTTTAACCATGGAATTCATTTTAAAATGTTTATTTAATTGTAATTACTTTAAATTTAAATAGCCAAATAAAGCTAGTGGCTACCATACTGGACAACACATAACCAATAGATGTGGCTTGTTATCTATATACTTCGTTTCATTGAGATGGAACCTTTGTTTGTATTTTCACTTACCCCATGTGCTCCTCAATTTTCTTATCTAGATGAAGGTGTAGACTACGTGATTTCTAATATTGTTTACAGCTGAAACTTGTCTAATTCTCCTCTTTATCCCAAAATACCACACTCTTTAAAACCAGCTTTATCACAGATCTAAACATCAAATCTAATAATATGAGCCTTTAATATCTGTAAGAATTACCCTATATGTTTGAGTTTTATACAATATCTTTGAAGTCAACATTATCATACTACTTTTCACAAAAGTGGCAGAAAACATTTTTTCTGAAAGTATCTTTGCACAATTGCAATTACATAAGAAACACTAGCAAAACCTTCCCCTTAATAGCTCACCTAACCTTCCTTTCTCTCTTCTCTCCACCCCAGAGAACTTTTCGGTGATGTTACTGAGCTCTCCTAACAATAGCAAGCATAATGCTTCATTTGTTTGGCATCCCACCCTCTGCTAGATGTTATATTAAGATTCTTGGCTGGGCATGGTGGCTCACACCTGTAATCCCAGCACTTTGGGAGGCCAAGGTGGGCGGATCACGAGGTCAGGAGATCGAGACCATCCTGGCTAACACGAGGAAACCCTGTCTCTACTAAAAATACAAAAAATTAGCCGGTCGTGGTGGCGGGCGCCTGTAGTCCCAGCTACTGTGGAGGCTGAGGCAGGAGAATGGCGTGAACCCAGGAGGCGGAGCTTGCAGTGAGCCAAGATTGCGCCACTGCACTGCAGCCTGGACGACAGAGCGAGACTCCATCTCAAAAAAAAAAAAAAAGATTCTTGTTGCAGGTGTGTGTCTCAATTGTCTTTGCATCTCCAGCTCCTGGGAAGGAAGATGCCTGGCCAGTGATGAGACCAATATAGCAATGATGTTAATTAACATTTACTAAGAGCTCATTATGTACCAAGCATTGTGCTAAAGGATTTATATTCTCACTTTTCACTCGCAACATCTATGAGGTAGATACTATTACAGTCTCCGTTTAATAAATGTATGATAAATGGACAAGAAATAGTCCAGAAACTTGGCTTTTTCTTTTCCTGGAGTTTGACTTGTGCATTATAGAAAGACAAAGAGAATTTATCAGCAGCTTTTTCTACAATGACAAGCCTTAGCAACAGGTTTTCTTCACTGCAAAATATGTGTGTCTACCTAATATTTTTAACAACTAAGGGTTCAAAGAGCAACACTGAGAGCTATAAGGAGCCAGATTTATTCATTGACATTGACACTGGACTGGAGCTAGTTGCTTACTCTAATTTTCTGTACTTTTTACTCTCAGCAGTTGTCTTAACCACTTGGCATGCTCCTAAGCTGGTTCAGTACTCTCAGTTAAATTACAAGATGAAAATACAAGTTGTAAAATCTACAGGTTTATTTTGTTCTGATTTGTTTTACTTTTTTAAATCTCTTAGATTAATGTGTGCCTATTGAGTAGTGTTTATTTTTTAATGAAAACCTGCTTACACATCATTAATTTTTATCTGAGATCCTTTCTACTAGTGTGTAAGATTCGTGAAGGCAGGGACTTTGGCTTGCTCATCTCTGCATATATCCCCAGGCCTTGGAAAAGTGCCTGACATGTGGGCAGGCAATCAACATTAGTTACATAAATAGGGTGACAGAGCAAGACTCCGTCTCATAAAAAAAAATAAAAAAAATAATAATAATAATAATAATGACCAAAGTTCTAAATATTTACATGGCTGCACTATATTCCTCTGCCTCCCTTTTTTTAGTGCAATTTTGCCACCTTTAAAAAAGGTTATTATTTACACAAAGTAAGTGTATTTACATAAAATACTCAGAACGTGGAACAAAAAGGCAGCATACAAAATTGAAAGTTAAAAATTCTTAAAATGTCAATTATTTAGGTAGATTCAGATGTGATCACAGAAACTTTTCAGTGGTTAACCAGAGGTACGTATCAGAATTATCTAGAAGAGCTCTTTAAAACTACAGAGGCTCAGGTCTTTGTTCAAGAGATACTGATTTAGTGAGTTCAGGGTATAGTCTGAAAATCCACGTTTTCACAGAGAATCTCAAGTGATTGTCTTTTACTTTTTCCTTTTTCAGTCAGCTGTATGGTTGTATTAGAGAGAGGACAGCAGGCTATATATATGCACACATATATATTTATTTTATATATATATAAATTCTCCATACATATGAATAAGTTTCTCTATACATATGTCTATATATATATATGTCTCTCTCTCTCTATGTATATATATATATATATATATATATATATATATTTGTCCTTTTTGACTGATTGATTTCACTTAGCATAATGTATTCAAGGTTCATCCACGTTGTAGCATGTGTCAGAATTTCCTTCTTTAAGGCTGAATGAATCTTTCATTTGTATGTATAGATTACATTTTGTTGATTAATTCATCTCTTGATGGACACTTGTATGCCTGGCTTCTTTCAGTAGGCATAGTGCTTTAAGATTCACCCCTTTTATGGCTTGTATCTGTGGTTATTTGCCCAGGTAATTTTGATAGTTCTCAAACTCTGCTAGCCGTATGAATGCTGAAATGCCCAAACTTGGAATCAAAATTGTTTTGGGTTAAATGTGTGTGTATTTTCTTTCCTTCTCTGGTTTATTGTTGACCAGTTAGGTTACTATTTATTTCTCAATGGTATGAAATTTGTATCACTCTTGAGGCATGTTCCATGACAAGGGCAAGGAATGGATCATGGTAATAATTTACAGTTGTATAGCACTGACCATTGACAGTACTCAAGTACTCATTTTCATGCCTATTTCTAGCAACATCTACATCAAAGGCAATTCCTAAGAAATTGGTAATTAAGTAGAATTTTCTTCCAATAACGGAGGAATTTGTTTTTTGTTTTTGTTTTTAATAGAGATGGGGTTTCACCATGTTGGCCAGGCTGGTCTCAAACTCCTGACCTCAAATGATCAGCCCACCTCAGCTTCCCAAAATGCTGGGGTTACAGGCATGAGGGTATTTCTATTTTAAAGAGGTTTCTAGAGGATTGGAGAACTTGCAGGACTAAAAGATGTCATTTTTATGCTTTGTGTCATATAACCCTCTTATCAACATCTTATATGTCTTATAATGACCTCTTATATATCATTATCCCCACCTTACCTATGAGAAAGCCTAGACCATGAAGGATTAAGTAGTAATGTGCTTAAGGGTCGCACAGTTGGCAAGTGGTAAAACCATCATTTGAACCTAATTATTCTGATCCAGATTCACTGCTCGTGGCTTCCTGTGCATCTGTTTGAAAGATACAAGGACGGCTCCCATGACAGAAATTAACTCACCCACCAGCCCAGCAAGGTGCCTGAAATGCCTGAAGTAAATTGACATCTTTTGGTCCTGAGAGTTCTCCAATCCTCTAGAAACCCCTTTAAAATGGAAATACTCTACAGATGAGTTGCAGTGACAGCAAATTCACCCAGGGGGAATCAGTTTATAGCAGTAAAAACAACAGCCACTTATTGAACCTGTTCCTACATACATTAGATACCTCACTTCATTCTCAAAATAATCTTCTGAGGTCAGCATTATTATCCCCATGTAACAAATGAATAAACAGTCCCAAGAATACTTAAGTAATTTCTTCAAAATTACACAGCACATAGCTGGAGGATCTTGTTTCTCAATCTCAAATCTGCATATGTGTATAGATAGTGCTTTTCATACCACCTCTTACCAGACTTTCTTCCAATACGATGCTGAACAGGGGAGATGAAAGGTTGGGACACCTTAAGGCCAAGTGGCTGGGAAAAGGAGTCAAGTTGAACTTGGTGTATAAGTGTGTCTGGAGCTGGCTTGAATTAATATTTATGAATGACTAGCTATAAAAAAAAGTTATAAAGGCCTCTCTGTTTTTTTATTTTTACTCTTTTTAAAAACATCTCCCTCTACAATGAATTCTTTGCTTGTGTAGAATATGTATTTGGCACTTTTTTCTTGGTCTATCCAGGGAGTATTTTTGAAATGTTGTTTCTTACTGAGCACCCTAAGGAACTGATGATATTAATCGTGGTGAAGAAAGAACAAGAATATAAGATTCACACTGCTCTTTGATTAAAGCTTCTTAGATAGAATTTTACCTCAAGAGCTTTGTTGTCTCAATGGCCTCCTATAGGTATTTTTCTGAGCGGTCTCTGAGGGTTTTGTTTCCTAGTTCCCTGTAATACTGCCTATCAGCTTCCAGGCTGCATGTATTTCACTTCAAAAGAGAGCCTGGATAATTTGCCTATTTCTGCATTTTAGAGCAGAGTCAAACAATGCCAAATGGGCTATCATGTGTTGACAAGAAGTCAGCAGGAAAGGCTAGTCAGGTAATCATCAAGTTGATGTATTTGAGACGCTGTGCGATGATTTCAGCTTTGCATCAACTAAGTATTCTCCCTGCACAGTGGGTATCTATTAATCAGGTGGAGTTCAACTCAGGGTCCCAGTTATGCTGTTTGTTGTCTTAGTGCCTTAAATGGGAATATGTGACATAAGGCTCCATTATAGGAATAAAACTCTACCCAACTACCAATTTCTTAAGAATTGCCTTTGATGTAGATGATGCTGGAAATAGAGTGCCTTTTGATCCTGCTGAATATTTAGCAACCTTCATAAAAAAGATAAAAATTTAGAAAACTAGTTTACTAGAATTCAATGACTCTTTTGCTGAACCAAAATAGTTTTATATATTTACAAAATAGTTTTATGTATATATATATATATATACACAACATATTTATATATATTTTTGATATATTGCCCTACATTTTACAAATAATTTTCTCAGAATATTCAAACATTTTTAAGTGACCTTTAGTATGCACCTTTTGCATTTTAAGCCTCGGTAAGGAAATTTCTACTGAAAAACATAAAAGTTTTTAAGTTGTATATGCTTTTCCTAATTGAAAGGCATATGTTAGATTGCTCTTGATATGTGATGCTAGAAAGATCAAATTGTAATTCTAAAAATATTTCTACTTCAGAAGTGTTTTGTATTAAAAAAATAAAATCATGTAATTTATTGAACATATTTTATTTTACATATTTCAGTGGAAAATCACATCTTCCGGAGAAAAAATCAATGATATTTTATTTGCTTTCCCCAGACTGAGTTTAATGACAACCCAAGATATATAAACTTATATCCTGGCTGCTTTTCTTAAGAGATTTCCAGCAAAAGTAGCCACCCAGGCAAATTGCTTATGCCACACAACTAGACTCACCCCATGGATCAAGCTTTGAAACATTGCATCCTACTGCTCATTTTATAGAATATTTTCTTTATTACCATCAAGCAGTTTTCTGGAGAGAAATACAACAAATGACCCAAAACAATGTAAACCTGAAAATCGATAGCTGATTGTTAATAATACGATCTAAAAGAGAGATTTCAGTTACCAGAAAGCAGGATAACAATGTTAAATCCTTTGTGTATTTTTTTTCCTCTGATTATCAAGGTTTATTTTCATTAACCGGTCCCATTTGATTAAAAAAAAAAGAGAGAGCTAATCCTGGACAGAGCTGCTTACCAAAAAACTGAACCATAGTAATGGAAAAGTATTAATATAAGCTAGGATATTGCCAAAATGTATTCACCTAAATGTCTGTTTGATATAGGCAAAAATAAAAGCAAAACACAAAAACCTCACGTATTATTTTAGTCACATATGTGTTTCGGCGCCAAGGAATGGGTATGGTTAGTTGAAGCCCTTGTAGAATAAGAAGCTATAGACTAACAGAAATGAAAGAAATTGATAAGCTGCCTTGGGAGTTTCAGTCTGGCCAATATGCATCCTTGGCGCACCCTGCATTCCAGGGTTTCATATTCCCTCTGAGGTCCAGGGCAGGTCTGACCTGGGTTGGGACTCAGGAGCTGGCATTGTATGGGGTTGTCAGCCCAGTTGTTTAGTGCAACATCAGGAAGAACAGGGGTCTAAGGTATCAGGTCCATGGTGGTTGTCAGTCACAGCAAGAGCTGGACAGAAAGGCAGGGACTGCAGTGGGAAAAATCAAAGCTAGGGAGTTCAGAAGCATTCCAGAGGCAACTTGAAACCACGGAAGGAAAATCTTTATGGCAAGGTACCTCTTGGTGGAAGGGAGATGTTAAGGGCACTGCCAGCTTTGACCTCAGCCTTAGAGAGTGGATGTGATAATGATCATGGTAAAGATCAGTGAAAGAGCTGGTATCCTTATATAATTCTTGAAAAAAGAAATACATAGAGCAACAGTGAATTCTCCTCCCTAGTGCATCCCGAGAAGTTCACAGGGTTGTAAAATCTTGGAAGAAAAAAAAAAATTATCTTGGAGTTACCAAATACCCCAACATATGCAAAGAATTATTAAATTTCCAAAGTAACATTTATACGTGCAAATGAGTATGTGTTCCATACAGAGTACATGTTAGCCAAAGATTCATAGCTACAGGACCCACTTGTCTGGAAGGCAGGCTGAATTTCTGAATTAGGCGGGAAGCAGGTCAAGTCATGGATTAGCATGCTGAATGGGATTGTGGATCTATATGCTTGCATTCAAAAAGTGACTTGGCTGGAGAGGAAACCTTATGTTAGGAAAGACAAAAATGGACCTTGAATGTCTGGCTTAAAAGTTGGGATTTTATTTAATTGGACAATCATTCATTTTTATTTTCATTTTCTTGATACTTTTTAAAGAATTATCCTCTTGGGTGTATACCTTGTTCTGTTCAGTTTTTAGTCAGACATCTCTTAATTGCTTTTGGACATTCAAATTCTGAAGTGGGAAAACCTCAAGCCATTTCATGTTGGCTTAGTTTTCTCATTTCTACAATGAATGTCTTGGGCTAGAAGATATTTAAGGTCTCTTCCAACTTAGAGTGTTGAGCCTGGGCAGTGTAAAAACAATCTGTATGGCTGGGCGCAATGGCTTACGCCTGTAATCCCAGCACATTGGGAGGTCAAGGTGGGCAGATCACCTGAGGTCAGGAGTTTGAGACCAGCCTGACCAACATAGAGAAATCCCGTCTCTACTAAAAATACAAAATTAGCCCGGTGTGGTGGCACATGCCTGTAATCCCAGCTACTCGGAAAGGCTGAGGCAGGAGAATCGCTGGAACCCAGGAGGCGGAGTTTGCGGTGAGCTGAGATCGCACCATTGCACTCCAGCCTGGGCAACAAGAGTGAAACTCCGTCTCAAAAAAACAAAAACAAAAAGAACTATCTGTATATACACTTGACATTGAAATAAGAGAAAAGTTTTCACTGGCTTAATGATTCAGTATCCAACAATAAATATCACTGCAGATTGGAAGTTCAGAGTATCAAATGTTACAATCTTGTTTAAAACATTAATGTTACGACCTACAAGTCATCCCTGTGTTCCTTGCTTCTGTCCTCACACTTTACCTATAACACACAGACTCCTTCAAGGTAGGGAAAGTGGACATGGTGGAGGCATAGTTCGTTCTTCATATTGCAGTGTATTTGTAACATATGTTAACAGAAGGGTAGGTTTCACATCTTAGGTGAATTATTCTCTTCCAACCTCGAGTTAACAAGGATTACTGTGAACATAAGAGGGAAAATCATTGAAATAAAAATACCTAATGCCACAATTGTTCCAAACTAAATGTAATCTACCACCCTGTTGAAAATTTAGAATTCCAGAGATTTTCTAACTGGATGCCATAAATGCCTTCTCTCTTGGCTCAGAATTCCCTAGGAGTTCTGAAACTTAGCCCCACCCCATGAGGGCAGAGTTTATGTTATTCACACTTGTATCTCCAGACCCAGATAAAATCTACTGAAAAGCAGGATCTCACTAAATTGTGTGATAGGTGAATTAATGAATGCTTATGTGAATGTCGAAATGTTTACACACGGCCCCCAAAGGTCAGCCTCGAAGGATGATATGGATATCCTGCAGAGTGGCTCCTGAGGGCTCCAGGTAACAAAGCATGACTCTAAGGGCTCATCACACATTCTGGAAACTGTCAGCTTAGCAAGGCTGGCTAAGCAGAGTGACAGACAGTCCCAGCTGGACCTTCCCTTCAAGTATTATGCAAGACAGGTTCATCCCCAGGGACAGGGGGTGATGTCTGGACTGGGTCAGGGAAGAGCCCCAGTCTCGATAAGGAGCGAAGCAAGGGCATAGAAGGTAGCAGCCCCTGGCATCTAGCACCTAGGTGGGGCCTGGGACAGGACTTCCAGCAGGAAGCAGGTAGGACACGCTGTCAGAACTAAGATCTAATATTCATTAACTCCTTATCACCCAAAATTGTATTCCCACCTCCAAAATGTTATTTTTAACATTTGCTAAAAATAAACAAATATACAGATAAATAAATAAAAATAAATATTCAATTTGTTTTATGGCAGATATGCTAAGGGATGATGTGATAATAACCAAATATTGGAGACAACTTAAATATTCAAATATGGTGGTTGGTTTTTTAAAAATATGGGATAGCCATGCACTCATACTATACAACTGTGTTCAATTATTTGCAAATATTCTTTTAACATGTGATTAAGTGAAAAAATAAGGTAATAAATATTAGTATTGTATTTTTTATAAAAAGAAAATTTTATTTATCTACAAAGAAAAGGGTTTGGAAAGTCACAAACCAAGATATTACCAATTTTTTTGTTAGGTAATTAGATTATACGGTTTTCCTTTTTTTGCTTATTAAGAAATTTAAATTTTTCTTTAATGCAAAAAAAAGGTAAAAGAATTAACAGGCAGTAAATTTGTCCTTGATGCACTGAGTTACAGAAAGAACTCTGAGTGGAATAAATATCATCTGTCTTTTGGACGTCCTAGGAGTTGAGTTGACACTGTGGTGGTTGCTTGTGTTAGGTGGAGCGAGCAATATCACAGAAACCTCCCAGTAGTGATTTCTGTTGTATTTGAAAAGCTTAGAACACTGTTATGTGGTGTATAAACTGTGGGTCAGAACAGTGATACAAAAATAATAAGAGTAGTTTTGCTTCAAGAAATCCAACTTAATTTAAAGTGACTGGATTCCTATTTATAAGCCTGAGGTACATTAGAGTTTGAACGTTTTTTGTTTCCTTTCAAATGTACATTAATATTTGGCTCAATGCTCATAGGGAAGCAATTCAGCGCCAAAGGTGCAATTATTCTTCCAGAATGCTAAAATCAATTTAGCTGTTTGGCTTATAATAAATGCTGAGTTATATTCTCAGATGCCAAAATTCCTCCAATTATAGGTGTACATTACTGGGACTTCTGAAAAAAGAAATATGTAAGACCTCCCTTTTTAATTCATGGAATTCAAGCCCTAAAGAAAAAGAACAAAATCCTCTTAAAAATAAGAAAATTTCTACCCTCACCTATACATTTGTAAAGCCAATTTGATTGCTGCTTGTATTTTTAGAGAGGATTTTGTTATTTTTTTCTAAGAGTATCATTTTTTCTCTGTTAAATATTTTTAGACTCTTTGCTGAAAAGCAACTTTATATCTTACATGTGACTTACTAGAAAGGTTCTCAAATCATAGCCTATAAATCATTAATGTCCTCTGATTTTCTATAACTATTTTCCAATTGAACTGAAAAAAATGACCAAAATAATCACATAAAGAAGTATTTTTTGTGTGTGAGATAAATCTATTGTTCATTTTACACACACACACACACAAACAAACAAGCATTTTTAAAATGTAAAAACAGTATATGTAATCTCAAAGTTAGATATGAAAGGCATCAAAGTATGGTTGAAAGAATACAGACATTGAAATCATAGAAGATTGAATTTCTGTCATAGTTTGGACAATTACTCTATAAATGTAGGGCTAAATTACTTCATTTCTCTGTACCTCAGTTTCTCCTGTTTACTCCTATCTACAGGCTTATAGTTAGGGGAAAAAATCAGGTAAAGGTATGGTCATAATCACTAATGAATACTAAATATTTAATAAATCCTACTGGGGGCTTGTCTGTTCATTATTTATTTGGGTTTTTTGTTGCTTTTGTTTTCTGTTGTTTTGTTTGAGACAGCGTCTCACTCTATCACCCAGGCTAGAGTTCAATGGCACGATCTCGGCTCACTACAACCTCTGCCTCCCAGGTTCAAGTGATTCTCCGGCCTCAGCCTCCTGAGTAGCTGGGATTACAGGCACATGTCACCACACCTGGCTAATTTTTGTATTTTTAGTAGAGAAGGGGTTTCACCATGTTGGCCAGGCTGGTCTCGAACTCCTGACCTTGTGATCCACCCACCTCGGCCTCCCAAAGTGCTGGGATTACTTCTTTATTGTTTATCTCTCTTGCTTTACTGTAAATTTCCTGAGGGCAGGACCGATGTCCTCTTTGAGCCCCAACATTTTGACATAATTTCTAACTCCCAATAGTTACTCGATAAACATTTGTTGAATGAATTGGTGAAGCATATAGTATCCTGCAAAGATTGAGGGCTCCTAATCAGGATTATTTGTGACTTTATTGTAATCGAATATACTAAATCTTCCCATCCTGCCAGAGTTCCAAACCCTTTTAAAATTTATAATTAGGATATCACAAATATCTCTTCTCTAAATCTTTCGTATTCACTTCTCTAAAAGCTAGAGTGCAATTCTGTGTGCAGTGCTCTCCCTATGTTGGTTACTACTTAATCTCATAGGTTTTTCATGTCGTCCTTAACATTACGCAGTTCTTCCTTATTGAGGCAGTTTAATTTCAATTTGCAGTTCCCCTCACTGCCTTCCTAACTTTTGAAAGACCACATTGTTGGTTTTAAAAGAAAGGTCACATTATTTTCTGGAAGTCAAGAATTTATCAGATTCTGCCATTTTATCAGAACAAAAGTTCTGTCATCTATCAAATGGATGAAGTCTCCCAATGGTGGTCCAACCACCATGCCAGTGTTGCCATCTGTGTCAGGAAATACTTTGGCTGACTCACCCCAGTGAAATAACTTCTCTACTGCCTTGTTTATCTTCCCTCAGGCACTTTGCATTCTACTTTTCCCTTTAGGTTTGTGGGCATCCATTCACTGTGTGCCTCTTCTTTTGCTTTGCTATTCTTACTCCTTTAGTGCCTTTGTTCTTTTTGAATCAGGTGAATTGTCTCATAAGGACAGTACATGTTATGCTTTGATTACAAACAACCATCCAATCTAAGTGGTTTATAATATATGTTTTTCTCCTTCTCATGCTACATATCCATCATGGCTTGGGTAGTCCTGAGTTCCTCTTGGTCTTAGTCCAGGACCAGACAAACAGAACAGCCACTATCTGGAGCATTCCCAGACACCAGACATGGTGGCAGAGAGAAAGAGACCCACATTTCACACTAACTGTTAAAGATCTCACCTAGAGGTAACATGTGCCATTTCTGCTCATGTTTTATTGGTCAGAATAGTCCTATTCTACTCCTGTCTTCTAAAGGGTATGGAGAGATACTCTCCTACCACCTGTTGGAAAGAAGAACTGTAAACATCTTGTGAAGAGATTAATGACTGAGACATATACCTTTCTATCAATTCATTTTGGTCATGAGGCCTATCCCACCTGTGGGAGCTCATATTTACTTCCATGTTTTAAACTTTCAAATTTACTTTATTTGTTCACTATATATTCTTGAGCAGAAAAATGAGAATCAGTAGTCAAGATAATGGTAAATAATGGTAATAACCCCATATAATTGCTTTCTTATATAGATTGTTTATAATGCAGTTAACTCCCATCCTTAAGAAATACATAAAGTATTTGAGAATCACTGGTCTCCAAGAAAGAACATCAGACTCTTAAAGACAAAATACAGATTTGCCCTCATGTCTCTTTTTTGTATCACCTGCCTGACTATAGATCAATGGCTCCTTTCTATATGCCATTTTTTTTCCGCTGAAAATTATACCTAGCTGTGACTTATGTGGAAATGGCTAAGCTGGCAATAATTGTATAGGTGTCCATACATGCGCCCTCAGAACCTCAATGGTACCTCAAGGTCATCTGCCTTGAGGACTGGTAAATCTGGTCATAATATGGATAATTTACAACTGGAGAAATAAAGGAGTTCTCCTTGCCATGCAAAGAAGGCCTCTTTGAATGTTAGTATTGGCATTAATTCCCTTTATGATGTGAGGCAAATCACTTAATTGCTAGGTGTCTTCTTTTTCTGATCCAAGGATAATATTAACATACTTCTCTAGGTCCTTGTGAAGCATAATATATAGAATTGATTGCAAAGGCATTTTCAGAATATGAGACACTGTAGAGACATTTGATGCACTCTGAATTCCCTACGTTGCCCACAGTGCCACTCCTAGAGGTAGATGTCTGGGTAGGGAATGAAATATTTGAGGGAAGGGGTAGTTATACAGGGCAGAGATGTCTATTTCTGAATTCCCAATTAGCCTAAGTCAGTTATCTACGTTGTGGCTTATATCTGGCCTGCTTGATGTACTGATCTTCCTCCTTTCTTTAGGCATTTTTCTGGTTTCTTTTTACTTGGCAGAGGAGATAAGATTCAAATTGGTCTTTTTTGCCTGGTATAGTATCTCTAGGAAGAAGTTAGATTGGATGGCCAATTTATAAACAATACTGACAGTTTGGGTTTAGGGTTAGAGTAATAGCATACTTGTTTAGCATTTAACTGTTTTGAAGTGCTTTCACATCATGTATCATCTTACCTGAGACTTGCCATAACTGTGTAAGCTGATTATTACCCTAATTTACAGAAGACCGAGGTTCAAAAGATTCAGTATGTTGCCCAATGTCACCACACTAAGAAATGACAAATTCAACCCCATATTTTCTGATTTTGCATGGAGTAATATTTCGTTCCATTATTCCAGTCTACCTCTGTGTTTTCTAGCAGAGATAAATGATGCCCAGCTATAAACCATGATCAGATGGAACCAAGACAGGGTTGAATGAAAAATTAGCCCAGAGGAACTTATTATTTGAAGTCAAATTCAAGATCTTTTGCCTAGAAAGTAAAAGAAATGAGCTATTTCTTCAAGATTAATTTTAGTATTCTAATGAATTAAAATTAATTCAGTTAATTAATTAGTTATTTTCCACCAGAGCATTCAGCTGGCATGGGAGGGGGAGGTATTTTGAATTCCTGGTAAAAATGATGACTTGATTTCTTGATGATGATATTAGCCAATGACTCAACTCCATCTCTCCTTCCCCTATAATAATAGGAATAAGGAGAGTTGATTTTCATGCATTCATTATTCATTTACTACCCTTTGCCAAGAAGCGTTAGTCTAATGGATGAAGGGAGGGGAAGAACAAATAAGTAAACAGATTATTATAATACAGTAAGTGCTGAAATGTAACAAAGGATGGCACCAAACCCAAAAGGAAGGGCAGCAGTTAAGGTGAAGTAAGCCATTACTTAAACTCATTAAGTAAGAGTTAGGTCAGTGGTGGGGGAAAATGGAGATCTAGCTGTTAGGGCAGAAGCTCCATCAGTTCTGGATGGCAAGAGGATGGGGAAGGAGGTGGGAAGTGGAAGGCAAAGGGCAAAGTAAGAGGTAAGCAAGGGTTAAACCTTGAAAGACCTTTATGGCCTGCAAGAAATTTAAGGTTATTCTTAATGCTCTTGGAGATGCTGCTGAAACTTATAAAAATAGAAAGGTCTGTGGGGTAAATGGATTTGGAGACCTAATAAGTTTGTCAGCTGACTCAAAAACACTCCAGGTTGTTAGTAAAATCCAAGCAAGAAAAGACCAGGTAAGGAGAGGTTATGATCTATGCTGTACATCATTTAGCCCATAATCTGGGCAAACTAGAACTGGGGTCTCCTAATTCTTAGGCTGGCATTTCTTTCTCCCATCCCACATTGCCTTCCCATCTCTTTGGCATTTTATTCCTTTAGAGAATTTTATTCCTTTTGGAATATATGCTGAGATGTTAGAATATCTTTAAAGGTAATCTCATTCTCCACTAAGAACAGATATTTATCATGGTGATGTTAACATTTAGACAGTTCTTACCAGCAATCTCATTCGTGTGATCTCATTTGGTTTTCTCTGAGAACGTTAAAGTCTTTTTACTCCTATGGGTAAAAATAAAGATACCTTAAATTTCTCTGGTGGAATACTTTAAACTTCAAGCAGTACCTTTTCTTTATATTGTAGTTTGGAGAATAGAGAAAAAAATTGTTTTATTTTATGCTTTAGTATCAAAAAATAACTGCTCATTGTTAATGAGAATTATAGGGCCAGTTCAACTGCAGTGATAAGTTCAGGGCATAAAAGATCATATATCAACATGACCTCACTAACCTTCTCTGTACTAAATGACAAACTGCTAGGAATAGCCTTTGGATCAGGTCACAGAGACACTAAAATACTTACCCTTCACCACAGAACTCTATTGAACCCTATCTGTCATTTACCACCGTCAATCATAGAAGCCTGCTTCGATGCTAAACAGGATTTCAAACAAAAAATAAAAGGAAAGAGAACTTCCTTCAAATAGTTCAACTTCTGATTTTATTTAGTGTCTTTCTGGACATCTGAAATAATGTGAGGAAGGATCACAGCAAGTTAACCACGCTTTTTGCATTTGTGGAGGGTTTGTGTATAAGGGAAAGAGCAAGATTTTCGGGCCAGTGGGATTCAATCTGGCATCTATGCTTCTTTCCCCTTCCATAATAGGGTAACACTGTGTCATTGTTATAATGATAGGACAGATATATGACATTATTCTTTTCTTTATAGCAGGACTAGACCAAGCTAATAGAGACTTGGTTAGCTTTTTAAGAGAAAGAGACTCATGTAATTTAGCCAAAAGGTTCTGAGACTGCTAACTTCATGCTATACATACTTGCTGTAAAAACTTATTCCCCAAAATTCAACTAAATGCCATTGTTTCTTGTTTGTAAATGTGTCTATGAGAGACTTTTACAGTTTTCTTAGAAAATCAGAATTTAAAAAAAATTATCTTCAGGAAAATGAATATACCCTTCAACCACCATCAACCACTCTAAAATTCATGTGTTACTTTCATGCCTTTTTCATGTGAGACAGAAATATTTGGGATGGCATAAAAAATAAAATATATCCTCATATAGATTTTATTATTATCCTCGTAATTTGCCAACTGGGAATTACTGAGATTCCACATTGTACATAGCATTTATGCACTTGATTTTGGGACCAGGACTCTGGCTCACTGCAGAAAAAATACTGAACCATACGAACACTGTCCTTGCACTTATAAAGCTTATGAAGATAATATCAAAGGTGATTTGCTGAGTGAATTAATGAATTCACATAACCTTTTTGTTCACATAACCTTTTAACACAAAAAGAGTATATTTTCCTATGACTGAGTCTAAATTACAACAAAGCAACTGATCAATACAATTTTTTAAAAAACTAACTTGCAGTTTCAACTGCAGCATTTTCTTTAAACACTTTTGTCCTCTCAGTAATATCTATTGCTTCATTTATATATTATACTATGATTAATTTAGTCAAGAAAGGAAAAATCAAAACATGAATATTGTGCCAATCATAAAAACATGTGTAATAATAACAAGATAGACCTAATATCTGCACATAATCAGATTTTAAAGGCAGTTTTGTAAGTAGGAAAAATGTGTGACTTTATATTGCCAATGACTGAGGCCTCCCAGCATTCCTGTTTTTGCAAATCATGCTGTAAGAGATCCCATAATTATATGATCTTATTGGATCTTCAGTAGCTAAGACTCAGTTAAAAAGTCCTGAGAGTTCTTATGTCATTACTGTCAAGAAAACTTTAGTAATGTCCTATTCTGTAAATCAGAAATGGGAGGGATTATTCCTCCACTTACTGCTAACACTTAAAAGTAACAGCACAATGGATAAAGTAGAAGGTGAGTGCATTTCTAGGCATGAAGGAAAGGAAGGCCTCAGTGAGGCAAGAAGCATTCATGACTCCATAGAAAATCCATCAGTGAATCCAACTAGTCATAGAGAACCTGCTACATGTTTGGCACTATAGTGATTTAAATAACTATAAATTGTTTCCACCACCCAGGTTATTCCATTTTAGTCTCAGAAACCAAAGCAATGCATGTGTAACAAATGCAGAGAAAGCCCACAGCTTGTCATTGTAATGGCAGAACAAAAATTAAAATATAAGCACTCTCAGTTAGGTATAAACTATTCATTTGAGGTAATCATTGATGTCACTAATCCTGTCACAGAATCAAAGTAGAAACAAAGAAAGATGAGTAGGTAATGCAGCTGGCCACCCTGATTTCTAACGATAACAATGTAATGATACAACAGGCATCCTATTTTCATACTACTTCCAAGGACAAGTAAATGATCACATAAAAAAAAGACTTTGACAGTTATCTTGCCCAAATCTTTCTTCAACCAAGTTAACTCTGGAGTGTTAATTTATAGACTAGCATAAGAGTTAGTCATTAAAAAATATATTGAAACACTATATGCCAGGCATTCTGGTGGGGGCAGGCAGACAATAAATGGATGGTGTTTTAGTTAATGGATCAGTGAGTTTGGATACTGATATATGCTATGAGCAATTTAATAGAACAACTTTAGGCTTACTTGGCTAGCATTAATGAAGTCTTCTTAGAAGAGGTGACACTTGAATTGAGACATCAATGAAAAGAAGGCAGCCATCCATTGAAGGAGAGGAAGATCATTCCAAGCAGAAGGAATAGCAAATACAACTGTCCTGGGTGGAAACAAGCCTGTTTAATGTGAGAGAGAGGGAAAGGGGGCCAGTGTGACTGGAGTAAATGAAGGGAAAAGTTGTAATGAGGCTGGAGTAAACAGGTGTCCAATTACATATATTTTCATAGCGCATGCTAGAGTTTGGATTTTTTACTGGTTGCAGTGGAGAGAATTTTGAAGATTATGGGTGAAGAAATAGTTTAATCTACACTTTAGAAAAAATTACTAAGGCCATAAAACAGTGGAGAGTGAAGATAGAAAGGTTATTGCATCCATCCAGGTGAGAGATGAAGAAGAACTGGACCAAGCCGTAGCAGTCTCATCTCTAGATGACAGAAGTAATTGGACTCAGGGCATCTATGGTGTAGAGACAACAGGAATTACCAGTGCCTTTGGATATGGCATTTGAGGGGGAAAGTGGAATTAAGACTTCAGCATATTTTGCCTGAGCTACTAAGTGTTACTGCCATTAGGGAGGCCCCTGAGAAGTCAAGAGGGGTGGGATCCAGGACTCAATGGAAGAGATTGGCTTTCAATTGGCTCATGGACAATTCATCTACTACTATAACATGTGGAAGACAGAGCACCTGCACAGCAATGGAAACATTAGGAAAATGGCAGGAACATGTGGTATTTTCCAATTATTTATCATTTTTTTTTTGGTAAAGTAAGAAGCATAAGCTTGTTTTTTCTTGAAAATTTGTGGCGATTCCTCAGGGATCTCGAACTAGAAATACCATTTGACCCAGCCATCCCATTACTGGGTATATACCCAAAGGACTATAAATCATGCTGCTATAAAGACACATGCACACGTATGTTTATTGCGGCACTATTCACAATAGCAAAGACTTGGAACCAACCCAAATGTCCAACAACGATAGACTGGATTAAGAAAATGTGGCACATATACACCATGGAATACTATGCAGCCATAAAAAATGATGAGTTCGTGTCCTTTGTAGGGACATGGATGAAACTGGAAAACATCATTCTCAGTAAACTATCGCAAGGACAAAAAACCAAACACCGCATGTTCTCACTCATAGGTGGGAATTGAACAATGAGAACTCATGGACACAGGAAGGACATACACTGGGACTGTTGTGGGGGAGGGGAGGAAGCATTAGAGAAATAATGCTAAATGACGAGTTAATGTGCAGGAAATAAAGGCAAGATAATAAAAAATGACATGTAAAAAAAAAAAAAAAAAAAAAAAAAAAAAAAAAAAAAAAAAAAAAAAAAAAAATGAGGAAAGGCAGTGATAGAGATTTGAGGAAAGAGAAGTTGTAAAATAATTATCTTGAAGGAGAAGGAGAAGTGTGATAAGATAGTCTGGAAAAGTCAAGAGGCCAATTTTGACATGTAGCCATATTTGAAGTGAGGTCAACTAGCATGGTGGTATGCTTTTTGCAATAATCAACTCTGTAGATGCTGGCAGAGAGTAAGTAGATAGTTGAATTTAACCATGGGCATTAGTTTTCTATTGTTCTTATAACATACTCAGACTTAGTGGCTTAGGGAACACAAATTGATTACCTTGCTACAGGTCAGAAGTCCAAACTGGGTATCACTGGGCTAAATTCAAGAAGTCAGCAGGGCTGCGTTCCTTCTGGAGGCACTAAGGAAGAATCCATTTATTTGCCTTTTCCAGCTTCTAGAGCTCATCTCTTGGCTTTGTTGATCCCTTCCATCTTCAATGCCAGCAATGGCTGCCATACCTCTGCTTCTCCCTCCTCTGCCTCCGATGAGATTACACTGGGCCCACCTGGATAATGCAGGACAATCTCTCCATCTCAAGGCCAGCTATTAGCAACCTTCATTCCATCTGCAACTTTAATTCCCCTTCGCCACACAATCTGACATATTCATACATCCAGGGATTAGCACGTGGCATCTTTAGGTAGCCATTATTCTGCCCAGCTCACCATGGTTGAGGTTTTGCCAAACGAAGAGAATGGAAAACAGTGACAGTGTTTATAAGGGATAATTATACAGTGGAACCATGGACTCCAAGCCAAGGAGAAAGTGAGGTTATGAGAAGGATGGCAAGAAGGGAACACACTAGTCATGTAAAGGAGTGATGGGTCTCAAGGAGGTCAGAAAATTTCTGAAGTAGAGTATTGGAATCAGTGAACTGGATGAATAGGATGTGATGGTTGAGGCAGGAGGTTTCAAAATAGATTTCAGAGATGTGAAGTTGTTGGAGATGGCAAGGTTTATGAGTTTTGAAACTGAAAAACCCAAGAAAATGAGTAACAAGTCATTTTCCTCTAAAATAAGTCAAATACCTAGCATTGGCCCCAAGGTTGTGGTAAGGTTCTAGGGTGCTTATTTTTTAATAGAATATGCACAGTTTATTGATTCCTGAAAAGTAAACCCAGCTTCACATTCTGTTCCTGGCCCCTAGACTTCTATGGAGAGGAAGTTATTCCCCAGCACTAGCTGTGTGAGAATTAGGGAGTACAGTGCATAGAGAGGGAGCTCTGTCACCCAGGGAGGCAGAGGCCAAAAGACCTAGGCAGGAGACCCATGCTCTGTGTGAGGAAGATAGGACATTCTGTTTGGGGACTACTAAATGGCTTAGAATATGATGTGCAAATGTTTCCACTAAAGTGTGGTAGCGTTATCTGTGATGTCTTTATGGCACCTAGGGAACATTTAGAATCTAATTTGCTAAGGATGTTCCTATTTTGAACTTAAAACTCTTCCAAGATGTATTTTGCAATACAAATATGTGCCATCTCATTGCACTGTTCATTGAAAGATTTCTCTCTAGTGTACTATGCCCAGAAAGCATTGAATTAGTTATGCTCCATTGAAACCAGTACAAAATGGACTGAGAAGTTTATAGTTTCCATGTCAGATTATTAAAATAACATTTTCTTCCAGGCCTATGCATATACTTTTATCCAAAGTAGTAAAAAACGACAGTTTACTAAAAATAAGAGGTCAGGTTTGCATGTTCTCTATACTTTGGGGGTGAATATGAGTTGGATATGAAATCCAAGTAAAACTAGAGGATAGATGAAATGGTGCATGATATATTCCAAGGTCAAGAATTAATTAAATGTAATCATCACGATGATATTCTTAGAAAATAAGAAATTGCCCTATGCTTTTTGAAGAGAATGAAATTTGATTGTTTGTTAGAAAATAGTACACTATACATATTTTAAATATTTTGTCAAACTAATAGAAGCCACTACATTATAGAATATGCAAAAACAAGTTGCAGTTTTTAAAAATTCATGATTAATTCCATGACACTTTTAATAGCCTCACCTGTCTCATCCCACATCATGCCCTTCATTTACTCTCTTATATCCACTCTCCCCAAACCCTTCTTTCAACTTTTCAATTTTCTAAATATCCTATGAAGCCTACCTCTTCCACAGAAAGTCCTTTGACTGTAAGGCCCAAACACTATTCATTTCTGACTTTCTTTTGGCCTTGGGTTTAGTACCACCATTCTAAAGCAAATGGTCTCTACTGGCTAGTTTTCACATTTAACAATTTGAGGTTTGTAAGAACAAAATTGAATTCTTACATGGCTCTCCTCATCCCTACAGAACCAGCCTGGTCCTGGGCACAGAGTCATGCTCGAAAGCATGTTTCATTGATTGATTTAATGGATAATTAATGCATGTCTCACCACCCAACCTCCAGCACACCCTAGCTACCTTTTAGTAAACATCTAGTATGAAATTCATTTTGTAATGGCAGTGGTGACAGTGGCAGGGAAATAAAATAATGTATAGACTCTAGGCCACAGTTACATAGTTCATCAACAACAACAATTTTAATTACTTTTTGACAGATTAATTTAAAGTAGGCTAAGGGAAAATCAAACCAATTCTCTAATAAGCCCTCATCTATCAAAAAGTCATCTCAAGAGGTGAATATTTTGTATATACATGTGTGCATATGTAAATGGCATCACTGTAGTCCATCATTTCTGGTTCCCTGCCCTTGAGGAGCTTACAGTAATTCTGGTTTGAAGAATGACATGGCATGTTGCGAGAGAAATCATTATATTATGTCCATTTGACCATGATATAAGTCCAGCTAAGTTGGGATTTTTATGTTTTCTGCAGTTTCTCCTAAAAGGTAAGCACCATGAAGGCAAAGACTATGTCTGCATTGTCCCTTGTTGTAGCCTTCATAGCTAACACAATGCTTGCATATAGTAGGCAATAAATAAATGTTAAATTAAGGCAGAATTGCTATTTGACATAAAGAAGACTGAGGGGTGAGAAAGGGAGGGCAGTCAGTATGTTCTAAGACTGCAAAGGTAGCACACACTGTGGTAACATGGTGTATTATCTACACCTCTCATGAACAGCAGCCATGGACCAGGTCCTCCCAGAAAGGAGAGCGATGAGGGTCCAGGGATATCCATTAGCCAGGAAGCAAGACATGGCCAGAGAGGAAGGGAAGGAGTGCTGTGCTGCAGCCAGACAGCTGGAGCTCATGAACACCAAGTATCTGTTAAGACTGGCCCCAGGGAAGTCCAGCCTTGGCTCCAGAGCTACTGGATTTTGGCAAAGGAGGTTTTTAAATTCTTGGTCCCACTGAACAGGCTCACGGAGGTGAGCTTCCCCAGCCAAACTGGGCTCCTGAGCTGTGGATCTGAAGGTAGAACCCCTAATGGATTTCACCCTGAGGAAGAGTCCTCAATGGTCAGCAATTTTGCTCTTGGTATGAAAAAATAATACATAAATGCATATATGTATACACACACATATAGATACAAACACCTTCCACTTAAACCTTTAATCAGTGCAAGGGTTGCTTCTGTTAGGAGAGTAGTGGAAGACTTTCAGATACATTTTTTTTTTCTTGAGACAGGGTTTCACTTTGTCACCCAGGCTGGAGTGCAGTGGCACAAACACAGGTCACTGCAGCCTTGACCTCCCAGGCTTAAGCAGTCCTCCTGCCTCAGCCTTCTGAGTAGCTTGGACTACAAGCTCCTGCCACCACATCTGGCTAATTTTTGTATTTTTTGTAGAGATGGGGTTTTGCCATGTTGCCCAAGCTGATCTCCAACTCCTGAGCTCAAGCCATCTACCAGCCTCAGTCTCCCAAAGTGCTGAGATTACAGGAGTGAGCCACTGTGCTTGACCAGTTACATTTTTAACAGCTTTATTATGGTAGACTTGACATATAATAAATGGCACATATTTTAATTGTACAATTTCGTGTTTTGACATACGTACATACCTGTCACTACAGTCAAGATAATGAACATATCATATCCATCACCCTTTCCCCCTAAAATGTCCTTATGCCTCTTTGTTATCTATTTGTGCCAGTTAATGTTTTATTACTTCTCAGCTCCAAATGCATTTTTTGCCTGCTCAATGAAAATGGACCTAGGTCCTTTAAATATTTTCCCTTTGGAGCTGTCACCATGTTGAGCTTTGTCGGTAGAGGGCGCTGGAGAGATATTACCAGAAGAAAGGGTTTCCCTTCTGGGTTCCAGTGTGTGCACTAGACAGGCTCTTCTAGGGGCCGGCATCACCAGGTGGCCAGAAGCTCCCTGCAATACGTCCTCGGGCATTTTCATAGGTGAGTGCCTCTGGTGAGACATGTTATATGAACAGCTCCTCTGGCACCCTAGAAAGTGGATTTCAAGCAACTTGCACCAGTGCTGCAGCCACTTCCTTTGCTGTCCAGTTCTGTATTTCAACCTTATTGAGGCGGTGGCAGAGGGGCGAGGACTGGGGCTTTTTCTCGGGTGCTCTGTCTCAGCATTCAAAAGCGTAGCTGCTCCTTATAGCTGCTATTCCTGTAGAGTTCTCTTTACCCCTGGTTGCTCCAATCCCGTTATAGTTAGTAATTCTTATTTTCTGTTTGAATTACTGTACAGATTCCCTCTCTTGATTGGACCCAGACCATATCTACCTTCTCATATATCTATATCTACATTCACACACACACACACACATACACATCTGTTTATATCTGTATACCTATATCTGCCTTCCCATATGAATTTCCATATGAATTTTAGAACTCCTATCAATTTCTACCAAAAAAAGCCTACTGGAATATTGATTAGAATTACACTGAATCTATAAATTAATATAAGGAGAACTGACAGATTGGCAATATTGCATTTTCTAACCCATAAACAAGTTATACTGCTCCATTTATACATGCATCTTTAATTTCTCTCGATAATGTTTTTTAATTATCAGTGTACAGGTTTTGCATATTCTTTGTCAAATTTATTTCCCAAATACTTCACACATTTATGTTATTGCAATGACATTGAAATTCATATTGATCACTGCTAGTATATAGAAATACAGCTGAGTTTATATGCTCAACTTGTATTCTGCAACCTCACTAACTTATTCTAGTAGCATTTTTATTAACTCCATCAGTCTTTCTATGTAATCATGACATCTGCAAACAAAGACAGTTTTACCACTCCCTATCCAATCTGTCTTTTCCTTTTCTTGCCCATCGCACTGGCTAGAACTTTCAAAACAATGTTGAGTAGAAGTGGTAAGAACAGATGTTGTCTTCTTCCTGATTTTAGGAGGAAAGCATTAAGTCTTATTAAGTATGATGTTAGCTGCAGGATTTTTGGTGATGATCTCTATCAGATCAAGGAAATTCCCTTCAATTTCTCAGTTGCTGAGAGTTTTCATTAGAAATAGATGTTGGATTTTCTCAGATGCTTTTTTAGCATCTACTAAGGTGATCATATGGTTTTTCTTTTTTAGTCTATTACTCTGATAAGTTACATTATTTGATTTTCAAATGTGAAACCATCCTTGGGATAAACTCCACTTGTTCATGACGAATTATTTTTTAAATGTTTTTCTATTTTTCTTCTCAAAAAGTTAGAATATAAAACTTTTGGGAAGGGGAAAAAACAGCGAGGAAAATATGCTGATGCCTTCTTAATCTCTTACTCAATTTGTAATTTGAGCTTTGGGGAAGAATAGAACCTATGTTTGCTTCCCATTACTTCTCAGTATCATTTCCAACCCAAGTCTTTTTGTTCAATTTCTGAGATGGGCTTAATGAAATTTTTTTAGTATACCATTTGTTGGTCTTCTAATTTTAGCATCAGAAAGAAAGTCTGAGATGTGATAAAATACGTAACAATCTTACAGAACTTATATCTTAACCTGGTAACTTTTCTCCAATAGAACTAATGTTCAGGTAGTTTTTCCTTGTTAATTATTTTCTAGGATTAGATGATTGTATATGTTCTCAGAACCTTGTCTTGATTTTCAACTTTTATACATTGTACCTTGCATTTCATAATTACCTTGAATAAGTGATTTCAGTAATGATATAAGCTTCAGCTCTAAACCAGCAAGGAAGTTTTTTCAAAAGGAAAGTTTCAACTTCATGTTAAATATTCTCCCAATTTCTAGACAGTCATTTTACTATAGTTGCCACAAATCAATACCTTATTTTCATGTACTGCATAAAAGTTGTTATAGATGTATTTTTTAAAGTATGGATATGTGCCCATTATATGTAGTTTTTACTCTGTACTGTTATTTACAGAAAAGTACAAATAGAATATGTTGTAAGTGGGAAAGGGAGAATTTCTTTTTTGGAGGTCTTTTTTGTTCAATTCAAATCAAGGAACATTTGTGGAATGCCAACTCTACACAGCGTTCCTTTGTTAATAGTATTTCTTAATTTGTTATCCTTTTCCTAAGTGACAGTATTTTATCATTTTATTCGATAGGTCTATTTTAACAGAGAGATGGCTACTCTTAGATTAGTCGTATGATGGATGATAATGTAATTTATTTCATTCAAGTAGGGATAGTTCGTGCATTTCTGGGAATCTCATTATCTTGAAAACTTTGCCCTATTATCTTCTTCTTTTCACGAAATTACGTCCTTAGCTTAATTACAAGCGTAGTGTTTTCCCACAGGCAATATAATGTCTACTTACCCTAAATACCCCAAAGTAAAGAAAACTTAGAGCATTAAGTAAAATTGATTTGTTGAGCCCAAATCGAAAACAACATTACAGCTTACTGGTTAATCAATGTAAATTTCACTAATGCCACAAGGAGTCAAATCCATTTGTAAAAGAACATGTGTGCAGTCTATTTCATAAACTTGTATCATATGCAATGTTAATTTGATCTAAGGTAGTTCTGTGAGACAAAAAGAATATTACCCCAAAATGCTCTATTTAATCATTGTATAACAAGAGTGATGTCCGGTTATGGCAGGAGATGTGCACAGAGCTATATGGAAACATTTATTGACACAGAAAACAGCTGTTTATAAATTTGATCAGTTAGTTATTATAGCAAATTTATAGTGCACTTATCCTAAGGAAAATCTACTCAGTAGTAACCACAAGAATCAGAAGTCCCCACTTTTTACCAAATTTAATTCTTGAAAATTGTTTCTAAGGTGACAACAATATTTCTCCTTAGGCAGAAAATGTTACTGTGGTTACATTTCCCAATCAAATAAATATTTGGTATCAAATAAATAAAAAATATAATCAATATTATATCACAGTAGCAAAGATACAACAAATATAAACTTCTTCCATGAGATAAAATGGTAAAATTATGCTGCCAATCATATAAAACAGTACCAATCAATTAACTAATTACTTGCTCCTCAAGAGGTCAAAAATCCCACTCCCTGTACACATAATTTCTAACAGTGCTACTCTACTGTGTGGTTACCTAAAGCAGTATACTAGCTGAAACATGCTTTGGCTAAAATTTTACTGACATTTCTTTGGCTTAGAATTTAGGAGGATTTAGAGGGATTATATATCACTTTTTAGTGCTCCTGAAGCTGTCCATAGACATTTGAGCTGCTGCCTTCTTTTTCCTAATGTATTTTTCCTCTAGCAAGCAAAAGTGTTCATTCATAATTATTCCTTTGACCTTAAAACCGCCTCAAATAATGTAGGCACTGGTTACTCAGTGGTTCTATTGACAGCTATGAGAGTAGTTCACACTTTACTGGGAGATCATAGGAAAAAAAAAATCACCAAGTCATTAGCACAAACTTTTTTTTTTTCCTTTTTCTGTGGATGTTTGAAAGTGCTCTGGTAAACCGCGAAGATGACTGGTATCCCAGAGCACAGGTACCTGCTTCAAAATCTGTCAAAGTTTTAAGTGGATGGACAAAAGTGGTAAAAATTGAGGTTTGGGTGTTCATTGAGCCTGAACTGAGGAAAATGAAAATACAATGCTACAAAAAATGAGTCTTGTGACATAACACTTAATCCATGGGTAATTGAACCAAAAGTATTCTCCTTCTTCTGTATATTTGTTCTCAACCCCCAATTCCTCATAACTTTCTAAGTAAGTAGGGTGAAAAGAAAGTCAGGGCTGCCTAGGGAAGCTACATTTGCTTCTCAAGGCTTGCACCTGCGTATTTCATGCCTGACATGTTGCTGAACACAACCGAGTAAAGTGCCAGAATAAAATCAGCTCTGTCCACGTGGTACCAGGAATGCTGCTGAAACCAAGTTAAGTACAGGATTCCGCAGGATCCAAGACAGTCAGGGAACTGGGATCAATTCTGGGAAACCTCAAAGCTGAGCCTATTTGAAGAAAATTCAGAGTAAAATGGCTATGGGCTGCCGGGAGGCCTTGATTTGAGATACCAAGCACCACTGATATAAACACCGATGCTCAGAAAAAGAAACGATGAGTGTGTATTTGTGTCCCTTGAGACCTAATTTAACTTATAATTATTCACCAGAGATAAGAGGCAAGGTATGTCTACTTGCTGGATATCTGAATTTACACAGTTCTCTAGTCGTTAGTATTTTTTACAAATATACCACTCAGACTAGGGGTCAGAGGATCTGGGTTTAATTCTAAGACCCATCACTTATCTGTCGTGATTTTTGTAGCTTATAAAAATCTCTACAGTTTAAACATTTTTTTAAAAAGTCTAGTACTCCCCCTCCCTGGATAACAGGATTGTTTTAAATATCAAAAGGAATGAAATACATAAGAGTGCTTTGAAAATTAGAACAATAGGCTAGGCGTGGTGGCTCACGCCTGTAATCCCAGCACTTTGGGAGGCCGAGGTGGGCGGATCACCTGAGGGCAAGAGTTCGAGACCATCCTGGCTAACACGGTGAAACCCCGTCTCTACTAAAAATACAAAAAAAAAATTAGCCAGGCATGATGGCGGGCACCTGTAGTCCCAGCTACTTGGGAGGCTGAAGCAGGAGGTTGGTGTGAACCCGGGAGGCGGAGCTTGCAGTGAGCCGAGATCACGCCACTGCACTCCAGCGTGGGCGACAGAGCGAGACTCCTTCTCAAAAAAAAAAAAAAAGAAGAAAAAGAAAGAAAGAAAATTAGAACAATAAAGAATACAGTTAGGCTTGAGGCCAGGAGTTTCAGACAGGCAACAGAGTGAGACCCTGTCTCTGTAAAAAAAAATTAATTTTAAAAAAAGAAAGAGAAAGAAAGGAATATATAGTCAATCAACAAGAAATGTATTGCTGACTATGTTCTCTGAAGTCAACTAGCTGATGTTCATGAGCTTTTCCATGTCTTCTAATCATCTATACAATTATTTAGTTAATATTTTTTCTTAAATCAACTCATTTTCCCCTTTTGCACCCACATTACTCTTATCATAAAACATAATATTCATAAAATCAGAGGTCGATGTGTTTATCATTTTTTTAAGCTTTTAAGAGTCAGGGTCTTGCTCTGTTGCCCAGGCTGGAGTGCAGTGGTGCAATAATAATCTCTAATTCCTGAGCTCAAACGATCTTCCTGCCTCAGCCTCCCAATAATTTAATATATACTAAAATGAATTCATACTTATTAAAAGTTTTAAAAGTTCTGTATATCATGCCTCAATAAACACTGCTAGGGAAGAAGAAGGCCTTAAAATGCAGGCAAGTAGCTGAGACTGAACAGGGTAGGAAACAGAAGCCATAAAAGGGTTGAACAATTGTTATTTGATCCTTTTTCAGATAGCATCACTCTCCTCTTTAAAAGTACAGTATTGATTTTTAACTTAAGGTGAGTTAGAAATTTATTTTGAAAATTCCCTTTTTCAAAAAAAATTATTTACAGTCACTAAAGTCATCTGGAAGTGTAGAATCTGAAGAAAAATTTTTATTTGAGGTTTAAAATTTTATCTTGGTCTGGAAACTTCTGTTTTGTCAAAGGAAGGGGTGATATTGGCACATTCTGGAGTTCAGAATTTTTCTGTAATGCATGCTTAAAAAGCCAGATTTTAAACTTTTTACACAGCCCTACCTGTGGCTTAGCATGTTAGCATTATGATGTATTTTAAGGTTGGAGTTTGAAGTAAGATTATAGTGTGTGATTTTTTGGCATAGGCAAACAATCCGATAAACTGAGTGTTCGAAAAAGGAAAACAAAGACCATGTAAATCTCTTCAAGCCAGAATGTCTACCTCTTGCTTCCTTGGGTAGAGCTACTGTGGTCAAAGTTTATTACCTTTAAGTTATCCCTGTCTGTACCCTCCTCAATCATGGCACAATTCTCCCTGGGCATCTAAGGCATTGGGGACCCATCATGGTAATGTTCAAAAGGTCTGGAGCACCAGTCCTCCTGCTCCGGATGGGGGAAGGTAGACAAACAACAGTGAGCTCCTCCAGATCCACAAATCAGCTCCCATTTCAGTGCCAAATGTCAGAGATTCTGGAACCAGCTTATGGTCTGGGAATGGCAAAGACCTGAGGTAGAAAGAACTATGTTCAACCATTTATAAGCCAGGAGTGCAGTAATATATTGAATGGTTAGGCAGTAGAGGCAACTCTGCAGTTAATACACATCTTTAAACTTTTATTTTAGGTTCATGAGTACACGTACAGGTTTGTAATATAGGTAAATTTCGTGTCACAGAGGTTTGGTATACAGATTTCACCACCCAGATAACTAAGTATAGTACTTGATAGGTAGTTTTTAGATCCTCACCCTTCTCCCATCCTTCACCCTCAAGTAGGCCCCAGTGTCTCTTGTTCCCATCTTTGTGTCCAAGTACACTCAATGTTTAGCTACTACTTACAAATGAGAACATGTGGTATTTGATTTTCTGTTCCTGAATTGGTTTGCTTAGGATAATGACCTCCATGTCCATCCATATTGCCACATGATCTCATTATTTTTTATAGCTGCATAGTATTCCATGGTGTACAGGTACCACATTTTCTTTACCCAGTCTACCATTGATGGGAATTTAGGTTGATTCCATGCCTTTACTATTGTGAATACTGCTGTGATGAACACGTGTGCACATGTCTTTATGGTAGAATAATTTCTATTCCTTTGGATATGTACCCAACAATGGGATTGCTGGGTCAAATGGTAGTTCCATTTTAAGTTGTTTGAGAAATTGCCAAACTACTTTCCACAATGGCAGAACTAATTTACGTTCCCATCAGCAGTATATAAGCACTCCCTTTTCTCTGCAGCCTCACTAGCATCATACACAGTTTTCGTTATCGAAAATATTTTTGGAGCCTTTGATATACGCACAGGCACTGTAAATCAACAAAAGGGACGCTCTGTCCTCAATTACATCATTCTTCAAATTTTTTTAACCATGTGGTGCTTTTTTAGGAGCATGTGAGGAGAATAGCATCCCAGGAGAGTCCTACTCCAAAAAGATACTGCTGTTTGGGACAATATAAATATAATGCAATATCATATAGGAAGTTGTCTTTTTGTATATTTTTAAAACATGTTACTTTTGTGCTTTGGAGTTGCCCTAGATAAATATGTGGTAAACCTTTGTGAGTATCTGCTTATTCGGCTTAATAACCCTTTTGTGGCTTTTGAATAATGTAAGAATTTGATTCATTATTTAGAAATCTGAGTTGCTGCAGCAATGAACCAGATATTACATTTAATCCAGACTGCCAATACTACACAGATTGCCAGCTTCACAGGACATCAGACCTAACTGAATTTTTCTGCTAGTTTTAGAAAAAAAGACAGAAAAATAATTCACTTCCAAAAGTTAGAGAAAACACTTTGCCAATTACTAGTGACCCTTGATGTGACTTTTAATTTATAGAAAGGCCCAGATTAATTGTTTTCAAACCAAAAGCTATGACTCTTAGCTAGCACTTTAATTTTAAACAAATCCTCTCCTCCATCTTGACTGTGAGATCGTACCTATAGAGTGATAAGCCTTCTAATGATCCCTGGCATAGTGTCAGCTTTTGAAGCCATATACTGTATATATTTTGGAACTAAATATTTCTTCTTTCCATTGACTCTTGACCCCCTTAGAACATCTGTCGCCTTCTTCAAATGCTTTCACTAAGTAAAAAGTCAATTGGCTGTAAGTGGTGATGAACAAAATGTCGTGTGATTAATGCTACAGTTTAGGCTGTTGTGATTAGTCACAGGAAAAACGGTTAAACTTCCTCCCCCAAGAAACATGGTATGTTAACGGCAAATGGCCTGCCTGAAGCCCAATAGGAAGAAATAGTTGGGCAGTGTTAAAAGCTGCCTATTGATTTGTGCCCCGACTGAAACCATGTGCTGATGTAAATGAAAATGTGTCAAAAGTTGATATCGATTTTTTTTTTTTAAATCAGACCATCTCTGGGGAAATACTGCTAGCCATACTACTGCTCGTCTATGAGTGAAATAAGGTTCCTTTCCACAAGACTACACATGTCCAGACATCAAATTTTTCTCTTTAACCGAGGTGTGGTAAGATGCCTCTCTATCGTCTGCAATCTCTGCGTGGAGAACGTGACCCAGAGACTATAAAGATTGTCTTCATGAAAGACATGTATGTGGGAAAGGGTGTGAGCTCATGCCACCTATCTACACATTGGTCTGTTTGTGTATGGTTCATAACACACATGTAGGCTTCAGCTAGGAATTGTCATCCTATGTCTCCTAGAATAAATCATTGCAGAAGAATAAATTTATTTTTAGAAAATTTTATCCAGAGAGAACCACAATACAGGATAAAAGGTAAAACATATTAGAATATGAACTGTGAAGTTGGGGTCTTTCTTTTCCTTCAGACTGTAAGAAAACTAGCCACATTTTTTTCCATTTCTTAGGAGTTATTCCCTGAGCTGTACCTTATTCATAGACTGCAGTGCTTGTAAATATTGACTAACTATATATGAAAAGGCCAAGAGTCATAATAATCATTCAGCTTTGGGTCATATCTGTGGGGATTTCAGCTGCCTAGGTAAGGCTGCACTCCTGATTCAGCTGGGATAAAGCATGGACGCTAATATTAGGCGATTAGAATGGAAAATCAGTGTGGAAGAGGAGAGGGGTCATCACCTAGCAATATATGTGGATTATTTGGAATCAACTACTGGGATTAGAGAAAACCCTAATAAACTAATAAGGGATATGGTCTTTCCCTCCATGTTAGCTTAGAGAGCTGAATCCACTTAGTTTGATTGATTGGCCTTAGGTACAGACACATGATGAAAACTTCACTTTGCAAATTGATTAACTTTTTGTTGATTACTCAATGACTTTTGCAGTACTCTAAATTTTATGATCTGTGTGCCTTCTGCTCGAGATTAAAGGAAAAACAGTGATCTGAAATAGACCTTAAGGGAATAGGAATTACTATGATAAGACAATTTTATACGGAAAGTTCTGCATTAAAATTTAGGAGTCTGTAACAAAAACTTTCAGAAGACAGTTTGTTACTGGTAACTGGGAAGACAAATGAGGTCTTACAAATAATCTAAGTAGATGGAACTTTTCAATTAGGGCTGCTGCCTTAAAATCTTTAAAATTAACTTAAATTATCTTAAAACAGGTGTAGCTTGCTGGCCCTGTAACGTGACTAACAAGCTAAGGCTTATGGCTGACCCTCTAGGGTATTCCTAAGGTGGCTATTTCTGCAGCATGGAAGAGTAGCCCTTTCTGCAGCATGGAAGACCAGTGCTGACTCAGAGATCTTTGCCTGTCTATCAGGAGTTCTAGACCAGCTCTTGACTGCTCCACCTCCCATCATTTCTTGTATTGTTATTTAGCTTTGGGTATATATTTATTAAGCATCTCCAACAGGACATTAAACTCAATAAAAACATGCATTATAGTTCATTATGTTGGCGGCAGTGCATAAATTCATAACTGCTCAAGGAAAAAAATACACAAATATACATATATACATGTACACATATATGTGTGTATGTATATATATATATATATATATATTTTTTTTTTTTTTGAGACGGAGTCTTGCTCTGTCGCCCAGGCTGGAGTGCAGTGGCGCAATCTCGGCTCACTGCAAGCTCCGCCTCCTGGGTTCACGCCATTCTCCTGCCTCAGCCTCTCCGAGTAGCTGGGACTACAGGCGCCCGCCACCACGCCCGGCTAATTTTTTTTTGTATTTTTAATAGAGACGGGGTTTCACCGTGATCTCGATCTCCTGACCTCGTGATCCGCCTGCCTCGGCCTCCCAAAGTGCTGGGATTACAAGCGTGAGCCACCGTGCCCGGCCGTATGTATATATTTTTAATGCAAGATGAGCTAGCCTTCCTATGACGTTAAATTATTTAATCACTTTTTACACTGAAATCAAAGAAATACACACCAATAGCTTTACACAGTTATTTATTCTAAGATGAATGCAAATTACCTCAAAAGATATTATCCAGAATAACAATAAATGTTTATTCTTTCTTCTTACGGTTTATATAGCTGCTTAATATGCCCATTCATCAAGTATTTCCTAGTAGTCTTTCATGCTCAAGCATATAAATATCATTTTCAAATATATATTAAATTATATATTAAAATATATATTTGATAGTGATAAATATATACATATCATACATATATATGTACTTGAGAAAAAATAATTTGAGCGTGGCCATAAAGTCTGAAAATATAGACAATATTAATTTATCATCTATATGTAATATAATATTAATACAGTATTTGTTATATGTTTTGTTTCCAAGTTTAATGACCACTCAGTGTTTGCAAATATATTGTAAAGGTATACATTTAACAAATTAACTGATCTTCTGATTTTAACTTGAGTTACCAAGTTGAAGGTTTTTCTTTACTTGCTTTTTTTGTTTTAAATAAAAGAAAGCAAATGATTTTAGGAAGAGAATTGTCACAGCCAAAAACTTCCAGGTTAAGCAAAAGATCATAATAACTTTATCTTATCAACTACGTTGAATGTTTTAAAGTATGTTCTTCACTCGCTTAGTAAAACGTCTGAATTAGAAAGCTTATATTACCATTTAATTTCCAGCCTTTCCTTTCAGGGGCCATCCTCACTTTTCCAAGTACTATACTAGTGAAAGAAGTAGAGAAGTAAATGTCTGTATGTGAGTCATGCATTTGTCTTTTGGTTGTAGAGAAGAAAAAGACAATACATATATACATATATAAACCTAAAAATAAGAATGAATTATTTGCCAGCCCACGAAATTTTTCCCTACTCCTTTTTTGTCCTTTAGGGGTAGAGTTAGTTAAAAATCTGTTTTTTAAATTTTGGTTTGGAATTAATAGACTGAGATGGGAAACCAGAAAATAATGAGAATATATACTATACTTTGATTTTTTTTTAAAAAAAGGAAAGAATAAGGAAGTAGAGCTCAGGAAAATTACCTTCCTTTTCTCATTCCCCAAATCTTCTATCCCCAAAATAATTTTGATTACTTCAATTCAAAGTGCTCATATTTTCCAGAGCACAAAATAGACTCCAAATATAGTTCTATATAGAATTTTATATATTTATGCCACAACATTTGACAATCATAGAAAAATATAAGAAATATGCAACACAGAATTCTTATAATTGGAACATATTTGAAAGCATGGAAACAAACATAAATTACAATATACAATATAAAGGACGCTAAATACCCAATATTTCCTTCCCTAGTAATAATGCTTTTGTTTTAATATGTTTTAACGTTCCTAGGAAAAGTTGTTAAACAAGTTTTGTATTTTGCATATCTTAGAACAGTAAATGAAATATACCCTAATAAGTTACCTTTTTTCTTAAGTATATCCACATAGGACCAAGCCTTTTAATGAATTCCTTTAACTGGTAATATATTAGTATTTACAATTTAAAAGTTTTATTCTGTATATTCTGTTGAATAAGGTTAAACGACCTAATATCCAATTATATATGTATAGAGATACATATTTCATATCTATAATTATCTATTAATTGATGGAATAATTCAGGTGGCAAAAATTTTAAACATTTTCTTTTGTATTACTCAGGAAGAAAAGTAATCAGGAAACTAGAGGAAGCTCTTTTTTTCCCCTTTTTATTACACCAAAGAAATTAAGTGCAATGAAGCATATTATGCCTTTCTTTATCAGGTGTGTATTTACATTTGCATTTCTAAATTATTTACCATAAATACATTTTTAACACGAGAAAACCTTAAAATAATAAAGTTCAATTTTTCAGGCTTTATACAAACATGCAAATGTTAATATGACTAAGAAATATACTTTAAATTACAGAGCATTTGTATTCATTATTCTATTACCCCTGCTGTGATAGTCAGGCCTCCCGCCTATGGAGTATTAGAGAGCCCCCTAGTGGCACTTATATGCCTATTAAATTTCCAAACTAACAATAAAGTTAGTTACTTTCCTTACTAACTGCTTGGACCAGTTTTGATACCTAAACATATTTGGTTGACTTTTTTCCCCAATTTTTAAACCCAAGTTGACTTCCTTTTATGTACCACACAAATTGTGCACGTTTATGGCATCAAAAATGTAATAATAACATCATCTCTGGTTATTCAAATGCTCAGTTGCTAAACATCTCTTTTCATTCTTTCTCACCTGGTAACATTTCCAGTCATCTCAGAAATCATTTGGAGATTCACTGTGAAAAACATTTTTATGGGAAAAAAGGTCCTACGTTAAATGGTAAAAGCATACACTTACCCAAATAGATGTTATTTTAATGTTATTGCAGTAAAGAGGCATGTCTTCATTACACGTTCATGTAGCCAGATGAAAAGATATACAAAATGATACCTAAGATGCATTATCACTGAGGCAGCCATCTAACATGTTTGGAACTTTTTAACATTACACTAGTTTATGGTCAAGATTTGATGACAGACTCAAGGGTGATGTTCCTTTAGACTAGTGAACAATTTGCAGTATTTTTGATGCTTTTTCCACTGGATACCCACAAAGCCTCTGCCCTTGCCTAAAATTATCCTTCTTAATAGGTGAGTGAATGCTTCCTGAAGGTTTAAAATACATCCATGGAATCTTAAAAGGTAAGGTGAAGTTAGTCTTACAAATGCTGGAAAAGAATGTTCTGCACAGTGAAAATAACTTCAACAGGAATATGGAGATGAAAATAGCATGAATACGCCCTGGGAACTATACTGTAAACGATTAGTATCATTGAAATACAGAGTGAGAGGTAGGAGCATAGGACAGGAGACGTATCCAGAGATGTAAAAGGGACCAACTACACTATGGAAGGCTTTGGGGACTGCAGCAAGGATTTTAATTTATCCTAAATACTAGTAGAAAATATTGTAAGATAAACCAGGTTTCTGCTTTAGGAAATCAGTCTGGGAATAGACTTGAGGATAAATTAGAGGGGGAATAAGATTCCAAGTCAGAGTGAACATTTGGCCCAAGCAGGAAACGATGAGAGCTGGTAGAGAAAGTTGTCAAAAGTGCCTCTACAGTAAAGTGAGGTCATTTCTGGGCTATTGATGCCCTGGACAACAGTAGAATTAACTGGAGTCTCAGCAAAGGCCTTAGCACCACCCTGCCTCAGTTCAATAGCCTATCAGTGTTGTCTTCTTTGGTTATTTGCCCCTTATCCTTGGCAATTCTGCTGCCTCCCTCCCTCTCCCATATTCATGTGAGCATCTTGTAGCCATCAGCCCTGAAGAAAGGCATGGGTTGTGTAGTTTGAGCTTCACTAGTTTGAAGGGTATGAAGCAAAGAAAAGAATACCTGGTTGAAAGGTAGGATTTTGGAACATGCAGAGTGGTTAGATGCTAGATGTTGGGCATAAGGGACAGGGAGAAGGCCAGAATAGCTCCAGGGTCTCTGGCATTGCAACTGGGAAGATGGAAGCACTAATCACTGTTTATACAGCCAATAAAAGGGGAGGGCCAAAAGTGAAGTGTATTTGCTTTCTATGCTATGTTACAAATTCTCACGAAGTTAGCAGCTTAAAACAACATGCATTTATTACCTCATCACTCCTATGGGGCATGAGTTTGGGCATGGCTTAGCTAAGTTCCCTGCTTCAGAGTCTCACAAGACTGCCATCAAGGTGTCACCTACAGCTTGGTGCTCATCTGGAGGCTAAACTAAGGGAAGGAGATGTGCTTCCCTGCATGTGGTTGTTGACAGCATTCAGTTTCTAGCAGCTGAAGGTTCATGACAGCTTCCTCCTTCAAAGCCAGCAACAGAGATAGAGAGTCCACAGTAAGCCATCTTATGTCATGTATAAAAATCACAACGGTGACATCCCATCACCTTTGCTATGTGAGCTAGACACAAGTCACAGGTTCTGCCCATACTCACGGGGAGGAGATTATACAAAAGCATGAATATCAGGGACCAAGGATCACAACAGCCACCCTGTCTATCATAGGAGTACTTTTATAATGTTTACAAAATGTGAAATTACTGAGTGTTTTTACCTCCAACTATCGATGTAAGGAAATTATATTATACTATAACTTGGATCGTTATTATATAGGCTTAGGATTATTAGAATAAATGTCCCAAGAATAGCTACCACATAGGAGGAAAAAAAGGAATAACTCATTCTTTCTGACCTTTACCCCCCATTCAGAAGGGTTCCTACATTTCTAACAGGAATTTGTTCTTCAGTGTCTCATATACCTCTGAGAAATCTCAGTTCATGGTTTGGAAACTATCAAAGAGCAAACTCCAAGAATACCTAAAACTAAGTAACACTATAACATTGGATTGTTGCTGGTTGCTTTCCTATCCACTGTGAAGTTTGACTTGTTGTAAATATTTAGGGAAGTATCAAAACTAACCTTAAATTCTTTCCTTGTGCACCTCTTCTTGAACTCCCCCCAAATAAGTCAAGATTTTTTAAAAACTAGGGCAGTCCTAAAATGGCATATATTATATCCAGTCGTTTTCTAAGTCCTAACAACTCTTTCTTTAAAATATTAATACTGGCTCTACCTCATCCCCTTTTTTCTATTTACACAACTTCTCAACACTGGTGCAAGCTGTTACTGTCTTATGTCTGGATAAATCAGCATCACCCTCCTATTTGGTATCCTTACTCACTTTTCCGTTCCCTCTTCTGTCAGAGCTATTCAAGATTGAATTTTTATTATATATAAACAGCTTTGAACATGCAGTTTCTTTTTTCAGTCATGCATGCTGGTGCTCCTTTTCCTACACTACCATCTACATGCCCATGTCTGCTTTTTTAGAAGGTCTATTATCTAATGTACCTGCCTATTCAACTATATCCCCATTCTTAACACAAATCATATTTTCTCTTCCAAATAATTTCCTCTTGGCATCTATACAAAGCAGTCTTGTTTCTGTTTTTTTATGTCTTCTCAGATTTTACTTCCAGCTTGGGTTGTCCATGCATCTGTCATCATGTCTGCCCTAAGTTACGATGAATAGATATTGCACAATGGGGAGCCCAGGTAAAGAGTAAGAGGAAACCAGATGTATAGAAAAGAAAAGGAGAAAGATGAGATGAACCCATAACAGAACTCAGAAGGCAAAGCCCATGGCAGAGCCAGAACGTTGGAAGAATGTAGGCAAAATGAACAGTAATATCATCAGATTCTAGAAGTCAAAACCAATCCAAGCATGGTAGGTAAGCCAGGACAAATGTAAATATCAAGGGTGGAGACAAGCAAAGAGGGGCAGACAGAAAACATCCATACGCACACGCGTGCACACACACACACACACAAAAGATACAAGGTCATATGTGAGGATATTCTCAGGCCTTATAGGGATGAATGAGCAAAGAGAACAGGCAGGTGCATATTCACCAGGAGCAGCTTGATTAGAGAGGCCACATTCATCCTGAAAGCCAGGTTCTTTAACAACCCAGTGTACTTCCTGTTCAGGCAGACTGGTGCATGTGGAGGATTATGGTCTTTGAAGCCAGTCAGACATGGGTTCAAATTCCTCTTCCACCATTTGTTAACTGTGTGACCTTGGACTTGCTATTGAACTTCCACAATCCTGACTTCACTAATCTGTAACGTGGATCATTCTACCAATCTCATGGGGTTATAAGAATTAAATGTGATTACATATACTATATGAAATGCCTAACATCAGCCAGGTGCAGTGATTCACGCCCATAATCCCAGCACTTTGAGAGGCCGAGTTGGGTGGATCACCTGAGATTAGGAGTTGGAGACCAGCCTGGCCAACATGGTGAAACGCCGTCTCTACTGAAAATACAAAATTAGCCGGGCATAGTGGCATGTGCCTGTAATCCTACTACTCGGGAGGCTGAGGCAGTTGAATCACTTGAACCCAGGAGGTGGAGGTTGCAGTGAGCTGAGATCGCACCATGGCACTCCAGCCTGGGCAAAAAGAGTGAAACTCCTTCTCAGTAAATAAATAAATAAATAAATAAGCCTGACATCTGGCAAGTATACAACATATATGTTGATTTTTATCATTTTATTTTTATTTTTATTTTTCTATCTGCCAAAACCAAAATGGCTGCCAAGTTGTAGCTATCCTTTTATGAGGTCTGCATGACTTTCTCTAACCTCTTGTGATCCATAAAACCTGCCTCATACATTGTGCCACTTACCACAGAATGTTCTTTAGGTGTGCTAAGTTTCAGGTTATTCAAGCTAATTTCTTCAATGATATTAAAAGCTCCTTGCGGAGAGATTTCCCAGTGCTGAGCTCATCATACTCAGCCTGCACTTGAGATTACAATGCATTTCAAGGCCCCGCTTCATTCACCCATTCAGCAGGTATGTATTTAACACCATGTGTGATGTACGGGGGATGAAACAACAAAGAAGACAAGCTCAGCTTCCTAGAGGTAGGCATGGGTTACGTCACTAAAGTAAGGGCACTGTCATCTTAAAAATGGAAGGACCCTAAGAGATTATCTAGCCCAGCTCTTTACTTTTACAAAGATGCAACTGAGAATCACAGAAATGACAGTGGCATATAATTTCTTCTCCACTGACCTCTTTTTGGCCTGTTGAATCACTGTTGTTTGGAAAAACAAAGAGATAAAAGTCTAGGATGTTTTAACTGAGTGAGAGTTTGAGAGTGGTTTTGCCTTTTGCCATGTCACTGTAAAAGAGGCCACTTATCTCAGACAGCATTGCCAGCAAATGTCCATGGCATAGCCTCCTGCAAGTCTCTACCAGAAAATGCAAGAGTTCTCTGTGGCTGCTATGCTCTGACCTCTTTGCTTGTTCCCCAGTGTGAGAAAAAAAAAAAAAATCATCATAGGAAGAAACACAGGTAATTCAGGAAACATGCAAAGATATTTTCTGCTTTCTTTGTTGGGGAAGCCCAAAACATGGTGGCTTCTTCCAGCAATCATTCCAGACCACTGCTTAGTACTTTTTTTTTTTTTTTTTGAGACAGAGTCACGCTCTGTCGCCCAGGCTGGGTGCAGTGGTGCAATCTCGGCTCACAGCAAGCTCTGCCTCCCAGGTTCATGCCATTCTCCTGCCTCAGCCTCCGGAGTAGCTGGGACTACAGGCACCCACCACCATGCCCGGCTAATTTTTTGTATCTGTTTTTTTTTTTTTTTTTTTTAGTAGAGATTGGGTTTCACCACGTTAGCCAGGATGGTCTTGATCTCCTGACCTGGTGATCCACCCATCTCGGCTTCCCAAAGTGCTGGGATTACAGGCATGAGCCACTGCACCCAGCCACTGCTTAGTACATTTAAAAAGACAAATCTAAGCATTTGTATTTAGGGATGCATTTGAATCAATAACATGAGACTGGCATCTGAAGACTCAGTGGCTTTAATCAAACTGTTTGCTCAACATCCTTCAATACTTGATCCACAAACTTATTTCAAAAGTAGAATGCCAAGGTGAAGATTAACACCTCCAGTTCAGTGGGGCTAATGAGACATGACTTATTAATCCTACAAGAAAATCTTAATTAGGCACTGGGGCACTGCTTGTTTCATTGTTAAATACTACCCAATCCCCAAAGAATTGGAAAATAAATAGGGACTAAAATAGAAAGGAGTGTTATAATTAGGCCCCCTGAAATGAAAGAAATGTTTTTTTCTCCCCACAGAAAGCATTTGTCACTTTTTTCCCTAAATAACCCAGTATTAGCATTTGTAATAAAGTTTGATACAAACATTCTTGAAATAGCTAGACTGCACACCAGAGAACGGGGAAAGTCTGATGCACCAGAACTCTGCTAAGAAGGCAATTGTACTGCTGAGTTTCAGCTGCAGCAAAACTCAGGTCACTGTCCAGGTTAATTAGCAAGATGACTTCATTATTATTTACTTCTTGTTCATTTAATAGGCTCTTCCATTAAGATACACTCATTTTTAACACTAAGGATTTCATGATGCAAGTTGAAAAGGAATTGCTTCACTTTATTTCGTTGGCATTTTTTCCAAACTATCCATAGTACCCAAAAAGGAAATGGGAGAAGGGAGGGCTGCAGCACAAGGGAATAGCAGACATTTACCCAAGCTTCCTAAAACTGAAAAGCTGGAACATAGCATACCCGTGGTAACGCTCATGACCAACAAGTTTTCCATAATATTTGGTGTTCTAAAATTTGTTTTCATCAGTGGATTAAAGATAAGTGTAGAAAAGAAGAAAGAAGGAGAGAGAAGAGGGAGGAGGGAGGAGGGGGTAGGGAAAGTGGGAGAGAATCTTTGTGACATTCATTTACTACTTCAGAATAAGTCACCTTTTTAAGTTACAGCCAGAAAAAAATATCACTGGCATTCGACATACAATTTGTTACAAAGTATACTAATAAACCAGATTGCCAAATTATGTCAGTCACATCTAAATAACAACAAGCAAATTGCCTTACACAGATGGAGAATGTGTAAGTTGCATAGATTTCCTGTGAGGCAACCTCAACTAAGACTTATTAATGTTGTCCTACTTGTTTATTCTGTTTAAAAGCAAGGACTGCATTATTTTCACCTTCCATTAAAGCCTAAGCCCCACATTTCAAAATCTTCAAGCTTTAAATAAAGTTTCCTTATCTTTGGCAGAGGGAAGTTTCCACATGTACAGGGTTCTCAAAGAAATGTCAATGACTACCTCCCCAACGCCAGAGCTTCAGAAATGCAAGAGTACCCCCAACTAAAGTTTTGGGAAGCCAGTTTAGCAATTATTCCAATTATTGTTATATTGGATAAAGCTATTAAAAGAAACGTTTTCCTTCAATGTGTACTAAAGCATCAAAATTGTGTTTGAAGAGAATAAAGAATAAGAAATTATCTGGGGAGACTGAGATCATGAGATTGCCCAACGGCTTCCCTCCGTTCAGTGGCCACAAATTATACCCCTTGCCTCAGCATAATGAATCTGTGTACTTATTCAATACAATTAATAATGGGAAGCAATCAGAGAAGCAATCATAATATTTGAAAATAATATACAAGACACATACAGCTCCAACATTTCTTAGCTATGTGACATTTGATCAGTTTAAGTTAACTTCTTTGAGTCTTTGGCTCCACATTTCAAAGTGGAAGCACTACTAAAAACTAAAGTTTGCTTTGAAAATTTGATGATATAGAATACATAAGACAGGTGCTCTGTAAAATATCAAGCAACAAATAAATGTATGAAAGGGACCAGGACACGAAAGGATAGGTGATCAATGAAAATCCATCACTGATAATTAGGAAAATTATTGAAAACACATATATACTCTTTTCTGCACAGAAAAATGCCAGCAAGATCAGCACTGACCAACTTGGAGAGGGTCATTCAAAAAGGAAGGAAAGGTGTAATTAACTATTGTGAATCCTCATATGCCTAGATGCCATTGCCAGAAAAACTGTTAAATGGCTAATGGTTGGCTGAAATTCTGTTTTAAATATAGCTCCCCATTGCTTCCCAACTGTCCTTCCCCTCTCTACATGGTAGAATGAAAATACTACTATTCTGAGAATCAGGGGCTATGTAGCCTAGTTTGAGTTCACTAGATGTGTTTACTTTGCACTGATCATTTCATTCATTCCTTCAGCCAATGTTTATTGACCTCTTAAGTATCAGGTCCTGTACTTACCACAGGAAACAGAGCAGTATACTTCTCACGTGCCTTCCTATTCTAGCAGGGGTCTCTTAACGTCTCCAGCCTCAGCTCCTTCATCTGTAAGAAGAGGGAAATGAGTGCAGTGCTCTCTACAGTATCTTCCAGCCCTAATGTTCTCAGTGTTGATTCTCTCTGAAGATTTTCATTCTTTAATCTTCTCTAAGGACCTACATAATCTTGCTGAGTCTTTCCCTATTCATTAAATTATGAAATGTTGAGTCTGTATATATGTATATATATTTACATATATGAACACGTATATATATATATACACACATATCTGTATGTAGCCTATAACCTATTTTCTAAATAGAATTCCTCCCTTCAATTTATGTATTGCACATTTTTGAGAGTTATTGAGGGAAGTCACTATGCTGTTTGTGAAGGCATAAGCAGATAGGTGTATCAAATAGTCCCTATCTTCTAAGTACTTATAACGTAATAGATGAGACAAGATAAATATACAATAAATACACATCAGAATCCTTCCTTTAGAAGAAATCCCTTTCCATTATTGGGATCAGAGGAGGTTTCTTCCAGTCAGTGAAGCTAAAGTGAGCTTGGAGGAGAGGATAAGATATTGATAAGCAAAATTAAAAAAAAAAAAAAAGAAAAGATCATCCAGGAAATAGTGTGGGCAGAAGAAAAGAATAAGAAAGCACAGAGTCTCTGAAAAAATACTGGCCATGGTGGACATTTCATATGTGGGATATGAGAGTTGAGAGAAGTAGAGATTACAGCCAGATGTGAATTACAGCACAAAATTCAGGTGCTGGGATTTTATGCTGTAGGCTAGCACATCCCAGTAGAGTATAATACAAGCCACAAATGCAAACCACATATGTAATTTACAATTTTAGAGGCCTCATTAGAAAAAGTAAAAAGAAATGGAAAATTAATTTTAGTGATAAATTTTCTTTACCCAATATAGGCATCGCAACATAAAATCAATATATTTGACATTCTTTTTTTCATACTATATCTTTGAAATCCAGTGAACATTTAACATTTTTGGTACATCTCAAGCTGTGCTCATGGCTAGGGGCTAGTGACTACCATATTAGACCATGCAGTTCCAGGCTATGGAAAGTTATTATGGGGTTTTAGAGGGAGAGTGGATTAGTAAAAGCAACTTTTAGGCAGCTGAATGAGGCTTTTGTATGTAGATGTGTATCAGATTGGGAGGATGTTATACTACAGGACAGAGAGATGAACCTGTTGAAATCATCTGGTTTTGAAGCGTGGTGGTTGACTCACAGGTTATGAAAACTTGGGAGAAACACTGAGGTTACACAATCCAATTAAAGAGAAAGTAGTGAGCAATATGCTGACTCATACATTTAAAAAAAATAGAACTATTCTTTTGCATGGAACTATTTTTTGCACCTGATTATTTTGTTTATCTCACTGGGCCTGAGCCACATTAGGTTCACTCAATTCCACAAACAAGGATCAAACATCTAATAATGAACTGCACCAGGCTTTGGGGATTCATAGACGTACAGGCCATTGTTCTTAATGTCAGTAACTTAATGTCATGGCAATTACACAATAGAGGGCAAAAGCTATTTTGAAGCCCTCTATTGTGTATTTGGAAACACAAAATAGGAACTATCAAATTCTGCCTGGAAGAATCAAGAAACGGGGCAAGTGACGCCTGAGCTGAATATTGAATGATAACTACAATTTCTACAGGTGGAAATGGAAGAACGGGCATCATGCAGGGAAGGAAGAATATGCTGGAAATTTGGAAAGTACCTGGCATGTCTGGGCAACAATAAATATCTTCCCAATTTAGGGTCTGTGTGGACATTTGTCAGAAATGAAGCTAGAAAGCCAATTAAGGGTGAATTGGAGGAAGAGGGAGGTCAACATGCAGCTAAATGCAAAGTGGCTCCACTTTGCCACAGAGACCTAGAGCCTCATCAAGGAAAGAGGGCACTTCCAGAGCCCACAGGTGAGCACTGGAGAACATGGCTTTAACCTGAGAAAAGACAGAGAGGAGTCAGCTTCTGTGAGAGTAATGTGAAGACAATGGTTTACAGATTACAACCCAGAACACTGACTTGGTGTCAGATATAATGATCTGCCTTTTCACCGAAAAGTATTTGACATTTCACTAAATTGACCTTTGCTTGCCAGTAGCAAACTCAATTGCATTATCCTCTCTGTTCAAAGTTTAATAGTATAGTCATAGGCACAATGTATCTCTTGAAGGTGAGCTTTTGTTGTTTGGCATTCTGTGTTCCCCAAACAAAAAGCTTCAAGTAAAAATCACTAGTTTTGTTTTTTCTTAAAGCTACAGGTGATGTAGAAATATGCCTGCATTAGTTTTCTATTGCTGCATAACAAATGCCCACCACCATGGAAACTTAACACCCATTTATTAGCACATAGTTCTTTAGGTCAGAAACCCAGGTAGGCTCAACTGGATTCTCTGCTGAGCATCTCACAAGGCTGAAATCAAGCTGTCAGGTGGATTGTGCTCTTGTCTGGAGATGACTCTCGGGAAGAATCTGCTTCCAAGTTCATTCTTGTGGTTGGCAGAATCCAGTTCCTTGTGGTTATAGGAATGAGGTCCTAGTTTTCTTGCTGGCTATTGACTAGGGGTCACAACTCCTAGAGGCTGCTTTCCAAATCCTTGCATCTTCAAACTAGCAACGCTATGTCAATCCTTCTCTTGCTTGGAAACTAATCACTCCTGCTACTTGCTAGAGAAAATACTCTGCTGTTAAAGGGCTTATCTGATTAAATTAGACCCACCTGAGTGATCTCCCTATCTTCAGTTCAGCTGATTAGTAACATTAATTACAATCCGCAAAACCTTTTGCCTTGTAAATGTACCACAATCATAGTAGTAACACCAAGACAAAGGTTATGGGAGCCATGTGCAATTCCACACTCCCTTTAATAGCATGTCAGAGTACCTTTCAGATAGAACCGTTTTTTTTTTCCTGTAAACTGAAAGAAGCATTTGTTGCTAAAAATGAAACAAAAACAAAAAAAAAAATCTTTGAATGTCCATAAAAGAACAGATATAGAAGTTTTTCCTCTAAGTGGCTGATTAAATGGGGGGGCAATAAATGTATATGAATTTAAGAGAAAGTGAATAAAATAAAGCAATTTTTATTTCTGATAGTATGGTAGAATAGGTACCCTATATCACCTATATCACCCTCACTGTTGAAATAACTACAATATATGATGAAATACCTAAAATATATGTCTAAATCTATAAATATAAAACTATATCTATGAGGCTGCTCAAAAGTAAGGAGGGAACAGATCCCTAACACAAAATAAATTCAGAACACCTGATTGGTAAGCAAGTTCCCAAGTGGCTATTGCTGTGAGAATGTTTGCTAAACCCTAGAATTCTTTGGCTTCCATTCTGATGGTTTTGTGGGACCAGCTGTGAGATATAGCCTAGGTCTTGGTCAGTGCAGGGAATCTAACAGGAGGCATTCATAAAAACTGTATGCTAGAGAGCTATACTGCCAATGTAAGTATGAATTTGCAACAAACTCTGATATTTCACAAGCAAATTGATTTTGGCATAGTGTGAGAGGATGGAATTCTCTGAGGATTCATAATCCCAAATTGGTCTTTGCTTGAGTTTGGGTTCTGATTCATCCTGCCTGTGTGGTCCATAAAACCTCAAGCATGATCCCAGACGACCATATCCTCAGGTGACTAGCAGAAAAAAATGTATAACTTCTTCGAAAGAACTCAACATCAGCCTAGGATTCAAGATACCGCAAAAAAAGTTTCTTATAAAATGAACAGTCAAGAGTGAAGTATCACGAAACAGTAAAAGAAGTAAGGCACTGTGAGTAAAACGACAGACCACAAAATCCTCATATAATAGAATTTTTGACATGGAATATAAAACAGTTATGTTTAAAGAAATTTTCTCACTTTGGGAGGCCAAGGCAGGCAAATCAGGAGATTGAGGCCATCCTGGCCAACATGGTGAAACCCTGTCTCTACTAAAATACAAAAAATTAGCCAGGGGTGGTGGTGCACACCTGTAGTCCCAGCTACTTAGGAGGCTGAGGCAGGGGAATCGCTTGAACCCGGGAGGCAGAGGTTGCAGCGAGCTGAGATCACGCCACTGAACTCCAGCCTGGCGACAGAGGGAGACTCTGTCTCAAAAAAAAAAACAGAAAAAGAAAAAGAAAACAGAAATTTTCTAAGAGTTTGAAAATATGCTGAAGTTTGCTGCTGCCACTGGAGCCACTCCAAGTGCTGGCCTCTTCACACCTGGAACCTTCAATAACCACATCCAGGCAGCCTTCCAGGAGCCACGGCTTCTTGTGGTTACTGACCCCAGGGCTGACCATCAGCCTCTCATGAAGGCATCTTATGTTAACCTACCTAGCATTGCTCTGTAACGACTCTACTCTGCACTATGTGGACATTGCCATCCCATGCAACAAGGGAGCTCAGTCAGCGGGTTTGATGTGGTGGATGCCGGCTCGGGAAGTTCTGCACATGCGTGGCACCATTTCCCATGAACACCCGTGGGAGGTCACGCCTAATCTCTACTTCTACAGAGATCCTGAAGAGATTGAAAAAGAAGAGCAGCCTGCTGCTGAAAATGCTGCGACCAAGGAGGAATTTCAGGGTGAATGGACTGCTTCAGCTCTTGAGTTCACTGCTACTCAGCCTGAGGTTGCAGACTGGTCTGAAGGTGTGCAGGTGCCCTCTGTGCCTATTCAGCAGTTCCCTTCTGAAGACTGGAGTGCTCAGCCTGCCACGGAAGACTGGTCTGCAGCTCCCATTGCTCAGGCCACTGAATGGGTAGAAGCAACCACTGAATGGTCTTAAGCTGTTCTTGGATGGGCTCTTAAGCAACACGGAAATAAGGTTGATGGGAAATAAACATCAGTTTCTAAAAAAAAAAAAAAAAAAAAGAAGAAAAAGAAAAGAAAATATGATCAGGGAATCTGAGACCATAAAAAAAGACCAAGTGTTTGTACAATATAAGATTCTGCAAAGTAATATATAATAATTAAAAATTATAATGAAATGGATAATACCATTCAACATGTTAGATATAATGAAGATAGTGAACTGGCAGATCAATCCTAAGAAACAAACTAGAATGCAGTCCAGAGAGATGAAAATATAGAAAACATGAAACATAGGTCATTACAGAAGCTAGTGTAAGAAGGTTTAGCATACATCTAATCAGAGTTTCAGGCAGAGATAACAGAGATAATGGAGAAGAGGAATACTCAATGGGGTAATAAGGATTTCCCCAAATTTTTAAAAGATACCAATCTTAGAAATGGGAAACCTAGTGGATCCCAAACAAGATAAATGAAAAGATTTCTACACCAAGACATATTAAAGAAAAACTATAAAACACCAAAGTAAAAGAGAAGTTCTTAAAAGTGGAAAAAGTGAAAAGAGAGATTGCTTTCAAAGTACGAATAGGTAGCCTGATTATAAACTGCCTGTTTGAGATGTAAATTTTCTACCACCCAGAACTGTCTCCTTAATGACCTGGAGCTGTGTCTTTGACCTCAAAGGAGGTAGCATGAGTTCCACCCATCCCCACTCCCCACTCCCCACTCCCCCACTCCCATCCCGTCTCCTGTCTTCTTACCTCCCTCTTGTTCTTTTGCCTCCCAGGCTCCTTGGGAGGGTAAGGGAAGAATTTTGACAGGTGCTTACCCAATTTGTAAAACTGTCTCCTGTCCTGGAGGTACGAAGTTTGTTTCTTCTCCATATAAGTGCCAATTAATAAACCAGATGGCCTGATTACATTGACCAAGCCCCTTCTTGTTTTTTGTAATTTTCCACTTCCCTGACTCTGTTGGACCTGCCACTCGTTTCTCCCTCCCTGTTTCATCAGTCTCTTCTTTAAACCACCATCACCTCTACACAATTGGAGTTGGGCTCAGTTTTATACTTGTTATAAATAAAGTTTTGGTGCCGCAAAAGAAATAGCACTTGAATATGAAATCTTCTTTTTAATTCTCAGCAAGGCAATGTACTTCTATAGAAGGGTGTGCCCTTACAGATGGAGCAATGGTGAGTGCACCCTTGGACAAGGGAGGGGAAGGGGTTCTTATCCCTGACACACGTGGCCCCTGCTGCTGTGTTGTTCCCCTGTTGGCTAGGGTTAGACCACACAGGCTAAACTAATTCTGATTGGCTAATTTAAAGAGAATGACGGGGTAAGTGAGGTTTGGCAGGAAAAATGGTCATGACAGAGCCGGTAATCGGAATGAGTCAGGGTGGAGCAGGTAATCAAAAAAGGTTGCTTTACAAGGAAGTTAAGTTTAAAAGTAGAAGGCAAACAATTGAACATACTGACATATTGATTATTTGAAGAGAAATTTATTACTCATATCTAACATTCTGAAGTCTCTCTCCACTACTGCAGTAGTATTACTGAATAGAAGCTGTCTTTACCACCTTTAACTAGAGTCTGGCTTTGTTTTTCTTTAATACCGCTCAATAAATGACAACTTTATTCTGATACCTCAATACATTTCCCTGGTCCCCATGAAGGTGTTCTGCCTCCTGGATGCTGACTCTTCTTTACAAGTTTGTGTCTTATATTTTGGAGGCAATTACTAACCTAAGAGGTCTTTACTGAACACTAAATATCTTAAAATCCAGTTAAGAAAAAGAGAGTAAGATTAATTTTTTGAGGAGAAAATTTTAGTAACTTAACTCTTTCAAAAAGAGCTTCAACTCACTACTAGTCTCAACAGCTGATCATTAGGATGCTATTTCAAGAATTAGTTCATCCTAATGAAGAAAACAGCTCAAAGAAAGAAGTCCTACATATTTTTGCCTTTGGGAATGAGAAGAAATTAAGGAAAATATTTCTGTATTTGGTTTGAAACGTCACAATTTTTGTTTGCTGAATGGAAGGAAATTCTACTTCTGGCAGAAGGAAAATGAAAGAGCTGAGATGCAAGAAGGAATAGTGTGACAAAAATTAGATTAGTGGTTGCCAAGGGCTGGGAAGGAAAAATGGAGAAATGGGGTAGACTGCTAAAGGGTACAGTGTTTTTTGGGGGTGATGAAAACGTAAATGTGAAGTTAATTATGGTGATGATTGCACAATACTGTGAGTATATTAAAATGTAGGTACACTTTTAAATGGGTGAGTTGCATGTGAATTATATCTCAATAAAGCTGAGACCAATAAAAAAGGAATAGTGAGCGATGGTATTGATAAATGTGGATAAATCTAAAAGAAATATTGTCTAAAACAGCAATAAAAATAATGTCCCATATAGGGAGATTTGGAGAATCAGTCTATAATGAAATTTCTGACTAAAAAATGTACATGTTAGTGAGGAGGAGACATTGGAATTGGTGTACTAATTCTACTGTTGTCATTCTCAGAAATTATTCAAGCAACTAGTTTATTTCCTCTTTTGCTAGCTTTGATGAATCTACTATAATCCTTCTCATCCTAGCATGGTATTTTATGAGAGGAAACATTGCTCCATCCAGAGAGAGTGAGAAAGACTATTAACACTTGTTAATTTCAAATTATTTGACACCTCTTTCATTTCTTCTAAGTTCTGTACTTTTACAAAAATTACTTTAGCTCTCTTTTAAAATTTGTGCGTACCTTGTTTTACAGTGCCTCACTTTATTCTTCTTCACAGATACTGCTTTTTTTTTTTTTAATTAAAGATGTGTTGCAACCCTGCATTGAGCAAGTCTACCAGCACCATTTCTCCAAAGGCATGTGCTCATTTCATGTCTCTGTGACACATTTGGGTAATTCTCTCAGTATTTTAAACTTTTTCATTATTATATCTGTTATGGTGATCTGTGATCAGTGATCTTTGATGTTACTACTGTAATTGTTTCGGGCACCATAAACTACACCCACATAAGACAGCGGACTTGATCAATAAATACGTGTGCTGTCTGCTCCACCAACCAGCTGCTCTTGTCTTTCTTCCTCTCCTCAGGCCTCCCTATTTCCTGAGACACAACAATATTGCAAGCGGACCAGTTAATAGTCCTACAATGGCCTCTAAGTGTTCAAGATAGAGTCACACATCTCTCATTTTATTTTTTATTACTTTTGTTGTAATTTCGACTTTTATTTTAGATTCAGGGGGTACATGTGCAAGTTTGTTACCTGGGTTCATTGTACCCTGAGGTCTAGGGTACAAATGGTACCACCACGCAGGTACTGACCATAATACCCAATAGTTAGTTTTTCAATCCTTGCCCCTTCTCTCCCTCCTACCTCTAGTAGTCTGCAGTGTCTGTTGTTCCTATGTTTATGTCCATGGGTGCTCAATGTTTAGCTCCCACTTAAGTGAGACATGCTGTATTTGGTTTTCTATTCCCGCATTAAGTCAATTAGGATAATGGCCTCCAGCTGCACCCAAATTGCTGCAAAGAACATGATTTCATTTTTTATGGCTGCATACTATTCCATAGTGTATATGCACCACATTTTGTTTATCCAGTCCACCACTGATGGGCACCTAGGTTGATTCCATGTCTTTGCTATTGTGAACAGTGCTGCAATAAACATGTGAGTACACATTTCTTTTGGTAGAACAATTTAATTTCTTTTGGATATGTACTCAGTAATCGGATTGCTGGGTCAAACGGTAGTTCTGTTTTATGTTCTGTGATGTCTCTCACTTTAAATAAAAAGCATTTTAAACATATGTGTAAATATCACATCTGTTCACAGCATTGTTTATTGAATGTGTTTAAGCTTACTGTTGAGACCTACTGTTTATTTAAAAAGGCTCCTTTCAAAAGATTACTGTTCATTGACAGTGCACCTAATCACCCAAGGGTCCTGATGGAGATGTACAAGGAGATTAATGTTGCTTTCATGCCTTCTATTACAATATCCATTCTACAGTACATGGATCAAGGAGTAATTTAAACTTTCAGGTCTTATTATTTAAGAAGTACATTGCAGGCTGAGCGCGGTGGCTCATGCCTATAATCCCAGCACTTTGGAAGGCTGAGGCGGGCGGATCACCTGAGGTCGGGAGTTCGAGACCAGCCTGACCAACATGGAGAAACCCTATCTCTACTAAAAGAAACAAAATTAGCCAGGCCTGGTGGCACATGCCTGTAATCCCAGCTATTCAGGAGGCTAAGGCAGGAGAATCGCTTGAACCCAGGAGGTGGAGGTTGCGGTGAGCTGAGATCACACCCTTGCACTCCAGCCTGGGCAACAAGAGCGAAAGCTCTGTCTCAAAAAAGAAAAGAAAAGAAAAGAATTATATTTCATAAGGCTATAGCTCCCATTGTGATTCCTCTCATAGATCTAGCAAAGCAAATTGAAAACCTTCTGGAAAAGATTGACCATTCTAGCTGCTATTAAGAACTTCTGTGATTCATGAAAGGTGGTCAAATTATTGACCTTAACAGATGTTTGGCAGATGTGGATATCAACCCTCATGAATGACTTTGGGAACTTCAAGACTTCAGTGGAGGAAGTAACTGCAGATGTGGTAGAAATAGCAAGAGAATTAGTGGAATCTGAAGATGTGACTGAATTGTTGCAATCTCATGATCAAACTTGAAAGGATGAGGAGTTGCTTCTTATGGCTGAGCAAAGAAAATGGTTTCTTGAAATGGAATTTACTCCTGGTGAAGATGCTGTGAACATTGTTGAGATGACAACAGTGGGTTTAGAATATTACATAAACTTCATTGATAAAGTAGAGACACATTTTGAGAGGACACACTCCAGTTTTGAAATAAATTCTACTGTGGTTAAAATGCTGTCAAACAATATTGCATCCCACCGAAAACTCTTTCATAGAAAGAAGAGTCAATCAATGTGGCAAATCATTGTTGTCTTAATTTAAGAAATTGCCACAGCTACCCCAATTTTGATCAAGCACCACCCTGGTTAGCAGCCATCAATATCGAAGCAAGACCCTCCACCAACAAAAAGATTACAACTCACTGAAGGCCCAGTTGATCATTAGCATTTTTTGGCAATACAGTATTTTAAAATTAAGGCACATACGTTGTTTTTTAAAACATAATGCTATTATACACTTAATAGACTACAATATAGTGTAAACATAACTTTTATATGCTTGGGAAACCAAATGATCTGTGTGACTCACTTTACTGCAATTTTTGGTTTATTGAAGTGCTCTGAAACCAAATCCACAACATCTCCAAGGTGTGCCTATACTACTCAACGATTAGATTTGCACTAATGAATGCATATCCAGTCCTAGAACCAAATAATGACAAATCTTCATAGAAAGGGGATGAATTTACCCAGCACAAACACTGAAGGTCAATACAGCTAGACTGTATTTTGAACTCTGCTAGTTATAGGTGCTAGGTAGACTGGGGCACCACACCTTAATGAGGTCTTGGCTTCCTCATCTATAGAATGGAGAATAAAATATCTTGCATCCCTTACATTTTTGTTGTGAAAGTCCAATAAAATGTTTAAACTTGTGCTTTAAAAACTGAAAAGCGCTATACAAATGGATAGTATTTTGAAAACTGTGTGTTTGCTGGGCATGGTGGCTCACGCCTGTAATCCCAGCACTTTGGGAGGCCAAGGCAGGTGGATCACCTGAGGTCAGAAGTTCGAGACCAGCCTGGCCAACATGGTGAAACCCCGTCTCTACTAAAAAAAATACAAAAATTAGCTGGGCATGGTGGTGCATGCCTGTACTTCCAGCTACTCATGAGGCTGAGGCAGGAGAATTGCTTGAACCCGGGAGGCGGAGGCTGCAGTGAGCAGAGATCGCGCCAAAGCACTCCGGCCTGGGTGACAGAGCGAGACCCTGTTTCACAAAAAAAAAAAAAAAGAAAAAAAAAGAAAAGGAAAAAGAAAACTGTATGTTTATGTTTCTTAAGTGAACAGTAGGTTATCTGTCTCTAAAGTTTTCAGGAGGTTATACTTACACAAATTTGCTAAAATTTTATATTAAACATGTTAAATTTTTGGATCTAACTTGGTAATTTGAATATGATACATTCATATTTCTGCACAGTCTGCTAATGGTTTAATTCTTCACATAAAATATTTAATGTTAAAAATCAGCATTCATCATCAGTCATTATGAAAGAAATATATGGCATAGTGTTATGGAAATTAAAAAGGAGAAAAAAGTCACTGCAGAGAGAGGATAATGAAAACTACAATGAAATGAAGCTTGATGATAAAAATACCATTATACTTTTAATGTATCTATGGCATTAAAAGCCATTTATATATATATGTCTTCGGTCTTCATTAAAAACAAAAACAAAACTTGAGGTAAATAAAATTTAAAAGTTGGCTTTCTGTCTGGTAGTGAATACTCTCTTTGATTTTAAAATAGATACCTTCAACTGTTAACGGATATGACAAGTAGAACTAATATTACTATAAAAGTGATGTTTGCTACATGGAGCAGAGGGAGGAGCTTAATCCAGTTAACTGGAACTCTTTAACTGCAGGAGCCTATATCACTAGAATGATGTTTGGACCATGTATATTAACTTAATTAACTATAATTGTTACCTCTCCAACTCACACTTTTCTATATAAATACAAGATTAAAGAAGGAAGGATTCTGCTTCTGAGCTCCCTAGCAAGTCAAAGTTACTAAACTAACAACTGTTTAATGCAGTGAAAAGAAATTTGGGGGAAGAGTGGATAAACATTAGTTTATCCCTTCTATAAACATTAGTTACCTATACCAGTGAGATACTGGGATTAAGAGTAATTGGGATTCCAGGCCCAAACAAAATTCAGTTCCCAAATTTTTTCTTAAGACATCATTCTACTAAATGAGACCCCTGAACAGAAGCAGAATTAACTGGCTCCTTTTAAGTTTGGTAATTACAAATGCAAAATGAGTATCCTCCTGCAGACAGAGCCAGAGGACTACTCAAGCTGATGCAATAACGGGAGCTGTGATAAATAATCTACGCCTGATATGGAAAGCTGAATGGAGGACAGAAATGAAGAACCCATACGAAAATTTGGAATTTGCTCAAAGCTATTCTCACCATAACTCCAAGGAGGATAAGCAGTATTCCACCCTGCAGTTCTGTATAATTTATCAACCTTTTTCCTTTTCATTTCTAACATTGACCCTTCATGGTTAAGTGAAGAAACAAAGAGCTAAATAGCTTCCTTAGCCATTTGATAGAGCAATTATGAGCATCCTGACTGATACACTTCCTGCTTAATCTACTAACAAATGGTGTCCATTTTCCTCTTAATCTCTGCCCCATCTCCCATTCGACTTGACACATGCACAACACTGCTTTTTGTGCCCTGTTCCTGTGCCTCTCTTCATTTGTTTCTTTCTCATTACAGCGCTCTTATGTAATTATTATTACAGAAGGAAAACGAGTCCTTTATGACAATTTTCCTCAGCTGCCCTTGGTTAATTTTTTCAAAATGTGATTTCTATGGGCTCCCTGACAACAAAGCAAATTGAAAGCTCATCAGTAGAATCTTTCTGAAGATCGGTATCTTTTCTAAGAAATGTTATGTCTTAGGACAAGAGGATTGTTTCTCCCAGTAATAGACAGTATGATGTGGTGCAGCCATCTTTAAAGAGGTCAGGACTGTTTAAAACTGGGGGCAATTAAGACATTAAAAATTAAAATGTACCTCAGGCACAAATTTCCCACCACAATGCAGTTGTCTTTACTTCCTTCTGCATTAATCTCTCATTATAAGAACATTGATTTTTTCCTAGAATAAGAGAATTTGGGGCCCAGAGGGATTGCTGAACTCATCCCTTCTCAGGCCTTTGTTTCTAGGAAAAAACAGAAGATCAGGGGGTTAAGTGGTTTACACAAAGTCACATAGCAGCAGGGTAACATAGTTTGAGCTTCCTGTTTTGTTTTTCCCTTGAAGGGAACATGAAATGGAGAAATAATTTCCTGACCCACAGAAGGAGCAGATGTCCTCAAGTCTCTGCATTTTCTTACCTGTTTGATAGAGATACTGTCCTCTTCACCTCACAGGATTTCCCCCAGTAATCTATTTTGATGAAACCCTTTCTTCTGGGGGTGTGTGTGTGTGTGTATCTCACAGCACTACCTTGTGTGGCACATACTCTGCTATGGTTATTGTTCTTAGGACTCTACGGCTTTGTGGAGAGCTACCATGTTCTCGAAGGCAGACGCCATTTTCAGTGTTGTTTACCCAAGGAAAAGACGAGACTCAGGGAAGACCACGAACTGAGAGGGAGAAATAAAAGGAAGTGAAAATCCCAGCTCTGTAAGAAGATGTGAAGCGTTGTGTTCCTGTGTGATGGAGTTAAGACAGTGTCTGTCTCTTAAAGTTCAGTGTCTGAAGAAGAAAGGAGGTACCACTGTGAAGAGCCATAGCTCCCACACAAGTAATCTATCCTCAAAGACCAAAAAGTCTGGCTGCAGAATCAGGCACATAATTTATGGGGCCCAGGGCAAAATAAAAATGCAGAGAATTCTAAGACAGCGACAATAGAGCATTAAACCAAGCACAAGGCCTTTCTGAGCACAGAGCCCCACGTAAATGCACAGGTACCAGCTCATGTCTCACCACAAGTAGTTACTTTAGTAATGTCTGGTCTAAACATACCCAGTGAAGTCTTCACTTTGCATGTGATTTTTGAAGAAAAGAGTGTTGTTGAAGGAAGAGTTGTGCTTTTTGGAGAGTAGTTTGTGGCTACTTGGGCAGGAGGCAAGGACTCTTCAAGGTGGATTTTAGGGCCAGGAGGTGAGATTCTGAAGTGCAGCAGATCCTGCCTTTGTAGCGATTCTTCCTTCACTGCCAATCTAAGAGAATCAGAGGCTACAGCCACACCACCCTGAATGCGCCTGAACTCTCATGAGAGGATCTAAGCTCTATGTTTAACAGATGATGCGGATCTTATATGTATATCAAGAGTTGAACACTAGAAAACTACAAAAGTAATGAGGCAGAATCTGTGTCTGTTGTCCATATTATTTCCTGCATCTGCAGTTCCTGATGCATGGTAGGTCCTCAGTAACTATTTGTTGATGACTGGTAACAGGTGGTTATCTTAGTGTTGAAATTTGGTGGAGTCCCTCTGGCCCTAAAAGGAAGATCAGAGATTTAGAGAAGAAAGGTGCCCCTGGCAATAAAAAGAAAAACGTTTTGAAGCATGTTAAGAATGCTAATTTTAATACTGCAATTTAAGAAAATGTTAGCATGCCTAAGAAGAGGAGGCTTTTAGTATCATTTTGCATACAAGCTAATTATATATTATTTTATAGGTTTATTAAATATTTATAAAGTTTCCTAAGATTTTTAGCTGTACTTTTGCTATTAATGTTACTTAAGAATAATATCTCAGTAGTCTTTTCTTTTTAGGTTATTTTATTTAGAGAACATAGTCAGTGGCAGGGTATAGGGAGAAGCAAAAAAGCTGGGAAGAAAGACTTAGAAAAGTCAAAAAAAGAAAGAAAAGGATCGCAGGGGTCTCAGAAATCAAAACAGACCTCTGTAAATAGGCAGATTGGAGAGGGAGGCTAAAAACAGAAGATGAGAGGTAGGCCCCCTTCTTTTTTAAAAGAGTTCTTGGCAACATACTGCACACTTGATGGGAACTTGGGAAAGGCCTGATTATTGAATGTGCAAAAGAAAAATAAATGGGGCATAATTAGTGGTGTCCTGGTAAATACTTAACAACTAGCTCTTGGGGAGGGGGGTGTGGTTTGTAGTATTTGTCAATTTCTATTGCATAAATTCTTCATGGCCATTTTTTTTGCTCTTTTTTAATTATTATACTTTAAGTTCTAGGGTGCGTGTGCATAACGTGCAGGTTTGTTACATAGGTATACATGTGCCATGTTGGTTTGCTGTACCCATCAAGTCATCATTTACATTAGGTATTTCTCCTAACACTACCCCTCCCCCAGCCTCCCACCCCCAAACAGGCCATGGTGTGTGATGTTCCCCTCCCTGTGTCCATGAGTTCTCATTGTTCAGCTCCCACTTATAAGTGAGAACATGCAGTGTTGGTTTTCTGACCCTGTGCTATTTTACTGAGAATGATGGATTCCACCTTCATCCATCTCTCTGCAAAGGACATGAACTCATCCTTTTTATGGCTGCATAATATTCCATGGTGTATATGTGCCACATTTTCTTTATCCAGTCTATCATTGATGGACATTTGGGTTGGTTCCAAGTCTTTGCTATTGTGAATAGTGCCACAATAAACATATGTGTGCATGTCTCTTTATAGTAGCATGATTTATAATCCTTTGGATATATACCCAGTAATGGAATTGCTGGGTCAAGTGGTATTTCTGGTTCTAGATCCTTGAGGAATTGCCACACTGTCTTCCACAATGATTGAACTAGTAGCTAGTTTACACTCCCATCAACAGTGTAAAAGTGTTCCTATTTCTCCACATCCTCTCCAGCATCTGTTGTTTCCTGCCTTTTTAATGATCACCATTCTAACTGGTGTGAGATGGTATCTCATTGTAGTTTTGATCTGCATTTCTCTGATAACCAGTGATGATGAGCATTTTTTCATTTGTCTGTTGGCTGCATAAATGTCTTCTTTTGAGAAGTGTCTGTTCTTATCCTTTGCCCACTTTTTGATGGGGTTCTTTTTTTCTTGTAAATTTGTTTAAGTTCTTTGTAGATTCTGGATATTAGCCCTTTGTCAGGTGGATACATTGCAAAAATTTTCTCCCATTCTGTAGGTTGCCTGTTCACTCTGATGATAGTTTCTTTTGCTGTGCAGAAGGTCTTTAGTTTAATTAGGTCCCATTTGTCAATTTTGGCTTTTGTCGCCATTGCTTTTGGTGTTTTAGTCATGAAGTCTTTGCCCATGCCTATGTCCTGAATGGTATTGCCTAGGTTTTCTTCTAGGGTTTTTATGGTTTTAGGTCATACATTTAAGTCTTTTCCATCTTGAGTTAATTTTGTATAAGGTGTAAGGAAGGGATCCATTTTCAGCTTTCTACATATGGCTACCCAGTTTTCCCAGCACCATTTATTAAATAGGGAATCTTTTCCCCATTTCTTGTTTTTGTCAGGTTTATCAAAGATCAGATGGTTGTAGATGTGTGGCATTATTTCTGAGGCCTCTGTTCTGTTCCATTTGTCTATATGTCTGTTTTGGTACCAGTACCGTGCTGTTTTGGTTACTGTAGCCTTGTAGTATAGTTTGAAGTCAGGTAGCATGATGCCTCCAGCTTTGTTCTTTTTGCTTAGGATTGTCTTGGCTATGTGGGCTCTTTTTTGATTCCATATGAAATTTACAGTATTTTTTTCCAATTCTGTGAAGAAAGTCAGTGGTAGCTTGATGGGGATAGCACTGAATCTATAAATCACCTTGGGCAGTATGGCCATTTTCATGATATTGATTCTTCCAATCCTCTTCATGGCCAATTTTAAGCTACCAACATGAATTGACTGAATATGAAATCTTAAGCTAACAAGATGAATTCACTAAATGTGAAATTGGGAAGAGATGTGTAGTATTCCATTGTACAGATGCAACAGACTTAACCTCAAGACCATAGATAATAGTAAAATGGAGTAAGATAATTAGGAAATAGGAGTTTTTCAAATTTATTACCTTTGCTTTACTCTACTTAATTATAAATTTATATAATACAATTTTTATTTTTAATAATGACTTTAACAACTGGCTTGCAAAGTAGGAGCCAGCTGTAGCATGCCAGTGGATGGGCATCACCACATGACTCTACCATCTGTGTTAAAATATAAAAAGAGCTTTTTCAATTTTTTTTCTTTCTTAAAAGGAATTCAGAAAAGTGTAACAGGAGAAAAGAATCTCCTAAGAGTATTTTTTGTCACCACTTTGCCAAAGGTTTTTTTCTTTTTAAACACTCAACTCAGAATTTGCAGATTGAAAGTTTAGACAAAGATGAGGGATACATCTATTTCTACCAATAAAATCTGCAATATTTTCAACTTCGCATGAGCTTCATAGGGAGGCAGAGTGGTGCAATGTAGAAAGCCCTAATATAATTATTTACAACCCCAGACTAAGCGTTTGCAGCTTTGAGCAGGACATTTCACCTCCCTAGGCTTTGAGACAAGAATGCCCACTGCCCCACTTCTATCACAGGGCAACATGTGCATGTCAGGTGGGGGCTTCTCACATGCTGCAATGTTGAGATCTGCCATTTATTTTTAATGGTTCCATAAAAGTAATATGTGCTTCTATAGAGACAAATAAAACAAATATGGAAAAACATTAACAATCAGTGAATCCAGGCAAAGGATATACGAGTATTCGATTTTTTCAAAATAAAAAGATAGAAACACTAAGGTCATTTATACACAGACAGCATTTGGCAAACCTGCTAAGTAGTATACAAAGACAAAGTAGTAGTATCTTAAGAGATGTGGTATCCAGATGCCATAATCTTAGGATAGTCAAAGTTCATTTTATCTAACTGATTGGATTATTCAGCAATCATTTACTGAGTATCATTGACCCTAAATGCTGGAGATAACTCAATAATGCACAACACATACTTCTTAATCTCACAGAATTTAATCTAGTTAGAGTTACACACAAGTAAACAGACAATTACAATATGGCTTAAATAGAATTAAGTAGAGACTGCTGTGGTGCCATATAGGAAGAACATCTAAACCAGCCCTAAATGATCAAGAAAGACTTTCCCAAGGAACCTGAGAGCAGTGAGAACCTCAGATATAAAACACAGGAATTAAACCGAGGCCTGGGAGGAAGAGCAAGCATCCGTCGACGTGTCTAGCATTTATACTATAAGCCAAGCAACACATGCCTATTTACTCCTCACAGCAGTGCTGTGGGGCAGGTTATTGGTATCCCATTTGACAGATCTGATAAATAGAGTACAGAACTGGTATTTTCAAGCAATAGAAATCTTATGAAGAAAGGCCCTGAAGCAAAACTGATCATGGCTTATTCAAAAGAACTGCAAGTTGTTCTGTGTATTGCAGTCTGTATATGTAGGCCTTGGGTAGGGTATGTGGAGTTACAGTGGAAAGGAGTACAGGATCTTGTCGATGATAGGCATCTATTAAAGGGTATTAAGCCTGGAGATGATGTGATCCAGTTTCCACTGGGAAAGATTACTCTGGCATCAGTATGGAGAATAAATTAAGGAAGGAACAAAACTAATAGTGGGGATACCACCTGGGAGCTCATAAATTAGTCTAAAAGACACAGTGGCCTGAACTAAGGCAGTCACAAGTAATGGCAGAAATTGGGTGGATTCTAACAGGACTGGAGGTGGCATCTTACTGGCTGATTGGACATGGGGACAGGGTGGAGCCAAGAATGACAACTTCCAAGGTTTTTGGCATGGGTGAGGGGCAGATGGGGAGCCATTCACTGAGATATTGAGAGGCAGTGCTGTGGGAAGGGGTGGGTAGGGATTGGGTGATAATGAGAGGGCAAAGACAGCTTTAATGAAGATCTTACAAAGACCAGCACATAAGAATCTGAGTCTGTGATAAGTGGCAGCTAATCCCAATGGTATTTTGATCATCTACTATAAATCTTTCTAAGAGATAGTTCTTGAGTTATGGAGAGAAAAAGTGGGGTATCCATGATTCTGGTCAGTTTTAATTATAAGTGGCTTGGTGAATATGAAAAAAACCCTTGGTAAATTATGGAAACATGACCTTTCATTATAATTGCTACTATCATTACTTATTAGTATTTTCTCCCTGCTTTCATCAGGTTCAAACCACCTAAATGGTCCCTTTTACCTGCCCTTTTATGGAAACATTTTTCCTCTTTTTTTTTTTTCATCTCCCTATCCTCTAACTCAAGGTTCAATGGCAGGTAATTTGGGTGGAGTTAAGTGGTTTTTTTCTGCTCTCAATCAATGAACGAATATTTATTAAGAATCTCCCAGAAGCTAAGCTATGAGGGCAGAAAGGCGTAAGAGTGATAGAATGGAGTTTGGGGACTGGGTTGGGGTAAGGTTGGGAGGGGGATGGATAAAAGACTACATATTGGGTACAGTGTACACTGCCTGCGTACCAAGTGCACTAAAATCTCAGAAATCTCCACTAGAGGATTTATCCATATAACAAGATAACATATAACCACCTGTATCCCCAAAACTATTGAAATTATTTTTTAAAAACTCTCCCATGTAAGTGTAAATCACCACTAGAGGACTTATCCATATAACAAGATAACATATAACCATCTGTATCCCCAAAACAATTGAAATTATTTTTTAAAAAGTCTCCTATGGGCCGGATGTGGTGACTCACTCCTGCAATCCTAGCACTTTGGGAGGCCGAGGCTGGTGGATTGCCTGAACTCAGGAGTTTGAGACCAGCCTGGGCAACATGGTGAAATCCCGTCTCTACTAAAATACAAAAAAAAATTAGTTGGGCATGCCGGCGTGTGCCTATAGTCTAGCTACTCGGGAGGCTGAGGCAGGAGAATTGCTTGAACCTGGAAGGCAGAGGTTGCAACGAGCCAAGATCGTGCCACTGCAATCCAGCCTGGCAACAGAGCGAGACTTCGTCTCAAAAAAAAAAAAAAAAAAAAAAAAAAAAAAAAATTCTGCCATGTAAGTATCCAAAGTTCTATGACTGGTGCTGCAATCATGGAGTCATGTTCTTTGGGGTCAGATAATTCTGAATTTAAATCCTCCTTCTGCATTTACCAACCACAGCCCTTGGGTAAAAAATCCACTCATGTCTGCTCAGTTTCCATTAAAAAAAAAAAAAAAAGATAATATTACAGAGGTTTGTTATATCATATGAGATAGTAAATGTAAAGGAAAATAACACAGAACCTAGTGTTCAATAAATGTAGTTCCTGTCCACCTCATAAGGCTGTTGCCCAGGATAAATGAGCTAATACTCAAAAGAGGGTTATGATTTCCTTGGAATAATTCTGCTATATAAGTTCAGTCGTTTTTAATGAACTTTGCTGCTATTGTTCCTCTTGTTGTTTTTACTGGTACCAAGGGCTTGTGGTAACCATGTCTACAAGCCTTTGAGCAGCACTTGAACACATCTTTATTATTATTTTTTTTGAATCTCCTTATTTCTTTGTTTCATCTGGGGACTCATTTGTTTCTTTGCTTAGTGCTGCTTTAGAGAAACAGCCAGATGTCTCTACAATTTGTCGTTTCTGGCCACATACTCTGTTATTTAGATACTCTGCTTTGTTCAGCCAAGATACCGTGTCTGTTAAAGCTTTAGGAGTCTGAAGAAACTAATTGTGCTGTTATTGGCAGGCAAAATGAAAGACACTGAGAGATTAAAAACTGTGGATGGGGGGAGCTTAAATGTCACTGTAGGTCTTCAAGCATTTTTTATATAAAAAGAAATAATAAACTTTTAAAAAAAACTTTAGTTTTATATAAATTTCCCATTACCAGTATAACTGCTTTGATGAAAGATTATTAAAATATCTGTTAAAGCTGGCATAGCTAAAGGGATGGGATTTCGGGGTTGGAGAAGCAGTTAACATTCTACCCAATTTAACAGCATTGTCCATAAGGATCAAATGGTGTCCTTCTTTTTGTCTTGTATTCCTAGACCAAAAGCAACAATCTCCAGCTTTTAAGACACCATCTTGGCAGATTCAAATGCTTTATAATGTTATAGAAAACCAAAGAGGCATTTTCAAAGTTAAATTAACCAGATATCTTTGGTTTTCCCTGGGGAAGTTTTATTCAGAGCTGCTATGATATTGTATCTTAGCACATAGTCTGAGACTGGTTACAAAACAGAATGAGATTTCACTTTCCGTCTGCTAGACAGCCTCATTAGAAACTTTTGGCTTGGCCTCCTCATTTCTCAAAAATTCCAAGAGATTTCAGCTCAAGAAGAGAAATATTGACTGTGTGTGTATGCATGCACCATCTTGCTTTGAACAAAAAATAGAGCATTAGCATTCTAATTCTTAACAAGAATTTCCATTAAAAGTTATTCATACTTTAAAATCCTATTTTTCATAATTCCAGTATACTACTTATGAAAACTGCATTTATTTTATTCTTTTTCTCTGTAAAATGCATTGCAATAATTAATCTACCTCCTGAAGCCATTAATTATGTTATGCTTCATTTTTGCACAATGCACAAATGTTCCCAAAGTTCTATCCTACTGTTTTACTCAGTGCTCACATCATAAGAACCCTGTGAGATAGACATTATTATCATAATTTTATGGATGAGAAAAACAAAACTCAGAAAATTTCACAAATTTCACAAAACCACACCAAAATGTGACCCAAGGTCTTTTGACTCCCAATCCAGTGGTCTTTCCACTTCAACATGAGTGACTCACTCATATTAGTTGAGATCTTCGATAAAAATATTAGTTTTTCTCATTGTCACAGTAGATAGGAAGGTACCTTGGAATGCATACTGGGCCTGCCATAACCAGAGGGGGCAGTGTAAGGAGCCAGCAGCCTTGCGAACAAAATGCTGGCGAAATCAGGTCTCCTGAAGAGAGAAACCTCAGTAGGCATATTTAAGGCATCTCAGGCACAGAGAAGCTAGGCTGGCAGTAGTATCTAATCCCAGAGAGCAAAATGTCTATGGTAATAACTGGGTTTATCATAAAGCGAGAGTTAGGTTTAATAGCCTAGTATATACCAGATGACCTGTGCATTGCAATTGGATGCTGACAGTTTTTTCGTCATAGTCTCCTAAATCTTGCACTACTTCTTCAGCAGGCTTCACATTCTGTCATGTTTTTCTTCTTTTTCCTATCTGCTAAACTTGAACAGTTTAACCATGAGATCATTTTATAACTTCACTCACCCCTACACGCAAAAGCCTTGCGAGTTTTATTCCCAAGCCCAGCTATTGCCCTTTGGTCCTGTAATTATTTATACAATGGACATGACCCATTCCTACCCACTAGTGGAATGTGTATTGGGTTTTTTCCCCTAAACTCCACATCCACCAAGATCAAGATCACTTCCTAGGAAGACACCAGTAGGATCTGGAAGTCTCGAAGGAGGAGACATAGAAAAGATATCCCAGGACAGCAAGGAAGCTGATGATTGCACAGAGATAAGAGAAAAGGCATATGGAGAACAGTGCAGGGGCTGACCTGACAGTCTCAGAGGCTGGAGTGAGTGACTTAAGAGGGTGAGAAGCTGACTGTCCACACTGGGACCTCAGAAGGAAGGGCGTAGACTTTCAAGAGGAAGCGATTGAACTTGATCCAGTGAACAACCAAAAATAGATGAGCGACAAAATAACTTATATTAGGAAGATTAATCGTACTATACAGGGCCATAGAAAATGAACAAGGGGAGCATACCCAAATGTTAAGGAACAAGGGAGGCACAAAATGCCTGCACATCACAAAGCAAGAAGAAATTAAGGAGAAATCATTTTTACTGACCTTGGTGACTGAAGATACAAAAGATAGTAGAAAACGATAAGCTTTATAACTTTATTCTAGTTTTTTTGTTTTTTTTTATGTTTGCTTTTGTTTTTGAGACAGAGCCTTGCTCTGTCACCCAGGCTGGAGTGCAATGGCACGATCTTGGCTCACTACAACCTCCACCTCCCGGGTTCAAGTGATTCTCCCACCTCAGCCTCCAGAGTAGCTGGGATTACAGGCACCTGCCATCACGCCTGGCTAATTTTTGTATTTTTGTAGAGATAGGGTTTCACCATCTTGTCCAAGCTGGTGATCCATCCGCCTTGGCCTCCCAAAGTGCTAAGATTATAGGCATGAGCCACCACGCCCGGCCTGTTCTAGTTTTATAAATACAAGATTAATGCATACCCATTGAATCAGAATATCTGAGGGTGGTAGCAAGTGTGTGTCTTTTAAAGGCTCTGCAAACTTGCCATAGAGAATCACTGGCCTGTGGAGCAAAGCAGATTCTGGGCTTAGTACCTTTCCGTAAGCTTTCTAGTGCTTCTGAGTCAGTCAGTAGATTTAGTCCATTGCCCCATTGCTAGGAGATGATGATAATGCACACCAAAGAAGCAGCTAACACAATTCAAACGCTTATGCACAATGAAATGCCTAACTGTGGTTTTGACTGAAAGAACAAGAGTTAGTGGAGGTGGGTGATGATCCTGGACTGGAAGCTGGAGAAGGCTTCCCAGAGGAACTGTGATATAGCCCAGACCTTAAAGAATGGGTGGACTGGAGCTAAAAACAGACAGGTGGACCAAGTAGCTGGTGAAAGTGGACGAAGCATTGTGCAGTACAGTTTTAAGCAGGAGGGCGTGGGCACTATGTTTAAATAGCAGAGGAGGTCGATAACTTCCCTAGCCTACCTCTGAATTGGTCCCCTGTATGAGGCTGGAGACCCTTGCAAAGGCCATGGGGCAAGCACATTTTTCCTTTATTTTTCCCATCCCTTCCCTTTGCAGCTCAGCCACAGACAAGCTTTCTTCCCTCACACTACTCATCTGTGAATGCACACTAAATTCAGTCATGCTAAGAAACAAATGACACATAATCCTTTGCATTAGTCTGGCAAGCTAATAAACCTTTACATAGTAATGTCACTTGTAGAAACCTCATTTCATTCTTACTACAGCACTATGGAATGGGGAAGCCAGAAGTGGTCCTCATATTGTAGATAAGAAAAGGAAACCCCAGAGAATCCAACCTCAAAATCATAGAATTACTAACGGGAGTATTTAATTGGGGGACTTGAACACAGTTTTCTTTCTGCCACCCTGTTCTGCAACTTGCTGCAGTATTTGCATTTCAACAAGGATCAGAGCCCAAAGCACGTGGGTCTAACTGAGGACTTCAGACATTAACCTGTAGACAGGAGATTGGTTCTTTCAGTGAAGCTCTGAATCACATTACGTAGGTAACTGTCTTGACTTCACATTATCTGTCAGTTGTGTGATCACAGGCAAGTTGGAAAAAATTGTGAGCTTCACTTGACCTATGAAATGGAAATAACTCCATCTACTTTATAGGGTTTTTGAGAATTTCCTGAAATCCACCTGGACAATGTCCTTGCTACACAGTAAGCCTCAAGAAACCTCACTCTCTTTCTCGTTCCCATTTTATTTAAACACAAGGCAAGCCCTGTTACGTTAAAACCACAGGCTCATCCAGCCTACCTGTTTTTGCTCTCTCTTTGCTTATACTCTTAGTCTTTTCTCTCTTTCCCTCTACCTTTGTCAACCACACCTGCCTGCCTTCACTTCTTAAACAAGCCGAGCATTTTCCCTCCTCAGTCCCTCATGTGAGCTGGTTCCTCTGCTCGCTCATGCCTCCTTGCTCCTCCTCCTCCAGGTGTCACCCCAAGTGTTACTTCTTCAGGAAGGACTGAAGTAGGTTCCTCCTATTACTCTTTCTCACTAGATCCTGTAACTTTCCTTTGTCATATTGAATACAATTTGTAAGTATGCATTAATCCTGTATGTAGGCTTAATGCCTGTCTTCTCCACTAGACTGTGGACTCCACAGGGCAAGAACATGTCTATTTATTTGGCCACTATTCTCCATAGTACCCAATACAGAATCTAGCACATAAGACATGTTCCGTAAGTATTTGTCAACTGTGTGTTGGATGAGTGCTGGTCTTATCTCTCCCTCTTAGGATGCCCTCCTACCATCTCCTCAGCAATTCACATAGTACATTCCACACACAAAAAAAAATTTTACCATGCCCACATTCTCTCATCTTTTCCTTAATTTTCTTTTCCCAACACTTACTCATACATTATCGTAATTTGGTATTGTTCTCTGGTTGTTTCATGATTCCGTAATCACATTATCAGTTTTCTAAGGACTAAAACTCTTTGGGGATCTGTTTTCAAATCGCCGATAAACCTAGTATAATAGTTGAAAATGCTTTGGGAATTCAGTGATTTCTTGATTAATAAATGAATAGATCAATCACTCAATCCTAGTATATCCCTTTTGCACAAAGAAAATCTTCACATAGCAATACAGCGATATCATTGCAGCAAAACAATTTCTAACCATGACTCATTGCTATCTATATAGCTTCCTTCTTGGGTTACTATTTTGAGTTTCAATAAGAGGCAAACAATCTTATCTTGAAAGGGGGATTGGATTTATTTTTAATAAGAAAGGCTGAATTGGGAGCTTGCATTTTTCCCCAAAATTTAATAACAGCACTAGTAAAGCCCTGCACTCCTCAGCTGGCCTTATTTCAGGTATACGAGAACAGAGCTTCCACGTAAGCTTCTTTCATGATCTAAGAGTGAGACCAATATCACCAAACCTGTCTAAATTCATTGACAGCTAGGGGAGGTCATATAGCAAAAGCATCTAGTCTGAACATGTTTCAGAACCCAGGACTGAGCAGAGGACATGGAGGGAAACATCAGGTTCCCCAAGGCCATTGTCCTCAAACATGTGACATCCTGATAGTTACCACTGATAACTTCAGTATCACTTTGATTTCACCCCCTTCTTCTACTCACAACTAAAACAAAACAAAAACATATGTAATTAAAATATGTCATTGCTGTGCTCAAAATGATAACTTATGAACTGGGATTTCAAATTCACCTTGTTATTATGAAGCAGAGCCTTCAGTTTATGGTTGCTCTGCTGTTAAGCCTCAAGTTGCCCTTTTTTTTTTTTTTTTTTTTTCTGAGACAGGTCTTCTCTGTCACCCAGGCCAGAGTGGAGTGGCATGATTGCAGCTCACTGCAACCTCCACCTCTTGGGTTCAAGCGATTCTCCTGACTCAGCCTCTCTAGCAGCTGGGATTACAGGCGCCCATCACTGTGCCCAGCTAATTTTTGCATTTTTAGTAGAGACGAGGTTTCACCATCTTGGCCAGGCTGGTCTCAAACTCCTGACCTCAGGTGATCCACCCGCCTTGGCCTCCCAAAGTACTGGGATTACAGGCTTGAGCCACAGTGCCCGGCCAAGTTGCTCATTCTATCCATATTCTTTGAATCATTTTATACACACACACACACGCACACACACACACACACACACACACTATATGTTACATGCATTTTTTAATTTACTTTGACAATTATCTAACAGGTTCTGTCTAGTTATTATCTTTCCCCCTAGAGTTAGTATTTGATCTTATTACATGGTCCAGGAAAAGAAAGGTAAGTTTTGCTAAATACCTGTTACATCATGACAATTGTGAGAGTTGGTATGGGATCTGCCCTTTGTGCAGTGTCACTTATCACCTGTCTTCCACCTCTGCTTAGCTCTGTAACAACCAACAGAGCTTCTAAGAGATGACTGCTGATGAGTCCTTCTATCGCAGGCTGCAGCAGTCCTGAAGGTTGATGGAGGGCCATGCTATTCAAACAGCAGGCGTGGCTGAGACAGAAGCTCCTGGTGCTGGGAAGCCTTGCCGTTGGGAGTCTCCTGTATCTAGTCGCCAGAGTTGGGAGCTTGGATAGGTGGGTGCTTAAAACACATGCTTATACCCCTGTGACTTTAAGTCTTGATTTAAACTTCTTTAGGACATAATTTTAAGTCTATCCACTTGTTTTTCTCCTTCGAAATTCCCAGGAAACATGCTTTTCTGCAGTATTGATTTTGATTTATTGAGCCTTTAAAAGAGAGAGATCCAAGTTGCTCAAACCAAGATGTTCTGTCAAGATCCATTTGTATTCTGTGTGCATTGACACTTGTTTTCAGGGAAGGGATAAAGCTGTGTACAGTAAAAATGTCATTTAATAGAGCTCAGTGTGGTCTGTGTGCATCTGGTGTTGACCTCTAGCTGTAGCAAAACAGTGATGATGTATCTATGTATCTTCCTTTTGAAATTTACGAATGGACACTTAATGTGCTATCAGGAGCATTAAAATTATGTATGAGCCTCTAAAGGAGCTCACCGAGTTTGCCATCCATTGCTCTGGAAAGATGGCCGCAGGCGTGGGGAGTTTTAACTATGTTAATTAGCTCTGGTTTTCAGGGGCTGAACGCACCAGACAAGGAGACTGTTGCTCAGAATAATTGCCCAGAAAGCAATGGGAAATCCATGGAGAGAAAATTACAGTGCTAGGATTTAGCTCTAAATAGGCAAACAGTTGAGAGGTATTGGACTTGCAGAAGTCCCAGCAACATCAGCTGGCTTCACATTAAATGTTTCTGGTGTGTTCTATGTCTAGTCTAATGGGCAAAGACAGAGAAATTAATTTCTGAAATGTGAAGCTTCCTTTTTCGCCCTTAAAAAAATTTTTTTTTTTTTTTGAGACGGAGTTTCGCTCGTTGCCCAAGCTAGAGTGCAATGGTGTAATCTCGGCTCACTGCAACCTCCTCCTCCCGTGTTCAAACTATTCTCCTACCTTGGCCTCCCAAGTAGCTGTGATTACAGGCATGTGCCACACACCCAGCTAGTTTTGTATTGTTAGTAGAGACAGGGTTTCACTGTGTTGGCCAGGCTGGTTTCGAACTCTTGACCATAGGAGATCCACCTGCCTCGGCCTCCCAAAGTGCTGGGATTACAGGTGTGAACCACTGTGCCTGGCCGGCCCTTTAAAATTAATTCTTGCACTGGAAAGACTGAAGTGTGTTCTCCATGAGTTCAGTTCTCACAGTCAGTGAAAACACATACAAAATTAAAAATGAAAATCTCTTCCTTTCAGTTTTCTTTTCCTTCCAAAATTTAAGCTAATCTGTAGACCTTATCACTTAGATTATTTAGTAATAACATGGCAGTGGTCCTTGTTTTCCTTTAGTTGGTGTCATTTTGACTGGTAAAGTGAACTCCTCTGATGCTTCTCAATTCAAAATTCCTGAGTAATTGTCTCACTCACTAGTTGTTACCTACCCTGAAAGTGTAATCAGAGCTTCTCACTGACTTCCAGTAGTTTCCTAAAGTAGCACTTGATGGTTAATGAGAAGCCTTGAGGTGGTGCCATTGGCCTACCTCTGTAATGGAACTCTTATATCCAGCCCTCCCCAATTGATCTTTAATTAGCTTCCAATCATTTACCTTTTACTTAGTAATTGATCTAATGATCACTAATGCATTATTATTTAGTTGATGATTCTTTTCATTTTTTTAACTCTGTCTCTAGTCTCTAAGGGTATAGCTTTTATTTGGAATTGAATTGTTTGGTGGGCTTTCTAAAAGCCTCTCACTTGAGACTTTGAGATTATGTCTGAAGGTAACACAGGCTTATTTAGGCCCACCCTCCAGTAACTGAAGACCCTGCTTTCTGGGAGAGAGGCAGAGGTTACTTCTACCATCCCTTCCAATCCTAAACCTGTATGATTTTTCAGTCTGGGACCCATACTCAGAATCTATGCTTTCAGAAGTGGGAAAGAATATTATATTTTCTCATATTTTCACATCCTATCTTGAGTTAGGGAGTCCAAAAAGCGACTATTCTGGAGGATGTGATCTCCCAGGGTGGAAGATAGAGGAAGGAAGAAAAGAAAGAAAATGACCCTTTCTACAAGTGGGGAAATTCCATTTGACCTCAAACAAAGCAGAGACTGTCTATATCAGCCACTCTCAGCCAGGGTACTATGAGAGAATTAAATCCTACAAAAGAGAATTTGAGTGACTGTTTCCTCAATTCTTCCAAGGATGGTACTAGCATCATTCTAGGTGCTTAGGACAGAAATCCACCAATGGATGCCTTACGGAATTAGAGCCTAATTCTCAACCAGAATCCAAGAAGAACTGAAAGATGAACGTGTATTATTCCAATCAATGTCACAATTAAAAGCATCTTTGCCTATGTATCTATTGATAATTTTATATCCTCCATTTAAAGCCCTAGTACAGTAATCTCAACAAATTTATAAAAACAAAATTCATGTTTCTCTAAACTATTAACCGGGTTAAATCCTGTTTTTTAAAAGCTGTCTAGCCCAAGCACAGTAGCTCACGTCTGTAATCCCAGCACTTTGGGAGGCCGAGGCAGGCGAATCACGAGGTCAGGAGTTCAAGACCAGCCTGGCCAACATGGTGAAACCTCGTCTCTACTAAAAATGCAAAAATTAGCTGGGCGTGGTGGCACACATCTGTAATCCCAGCTACTCGGGAGGCTGAGGCAGGAGAATCTCTTGAACCCAGGAGATGGAGATTGCAGTGAGCCAAGATCATGCCACTGCACTGCAGTCTAGGCAACAGACCAAGACTCCATCTCAAAAAAAAAAAAAGAGAAAAAAAGTTGTCTATATTTTCACACTTTCCACAATGAGCATGAGTTGTTTTAAAAATCATAAAAAAGAAACATCATGAAAAGTAATATACATTGATATTTTTCCTTAAGCATTATGATAGATAGCTGTTTAAACAGAACAGACCAAGACCATGCTCCTCAATTCTGCAGAACAGGCTGGGTGTATTAGTCCGTTTTCACACTGCTAAAAGACATACCTGAGACTGGTAATTTATAAAGAAAAAAGGTTTAATTGACGCACAGTTCTGCATGGCTGGGGAAGCCTCAGAAAACTTACAATCATGGCAGAAGGCAAAGGAGAAGCAAGGCACATCTTACATGGTGGCAGGAGAGAGAGGGAGCTTGCAGGGGGTGGTGCCACACAGTCTTAAACCATCAAATCTCATGAGAGCTCATTATCATGAAAACAAGGGGGAAATACACCCCCATAATCCAGTTACCTCCCACCAAGCCCCTCCTCTGACATGTGGGGATTACAATTCGGGATGAGATTTGGGTGGGGGCGCAGAGCCAAACCATATCACTGGGCATGCCCTTGAGGTTGTTTCTCATCTCAGAAAACAAGAAAGATGCAATACAGTCTCTTGGGAAAAGCAAGCAACAGCCTCATTGCCACAGACGGGGAGACACAGATTCCAAATTATTAGAATAACTGGAAGCTTTCAAGTGTAAGAATTGGTTTAACAGCCTTTTTGACTGATATTATTTAATTTTACCAAGAAGGCTAAAATGCCCTCACAGATCAACTTACGGAAATTATAATGAACTTCAGTTCAATTCAGACTATACCTAAAAGGAAACTCAGTTTGCTAACCATGTATGTTAGCCATGACAAATTAAACAGTCACCATCGTCTGCTATCATTGTGACTGTTACCACATCTTTCTCCCTGAGAAAAGCAGAGATGGTTGTTCACTATTCAGGATAATATTGAAATGGAAATCCTCCTTTCTGGCTATATCCATTGCACTTCTTCCTTTAAGAGCTTGAGTTCCTGATTTTGATGGGCTTGGCAATGAGGTCTTGAGGTTTCTGGCCCTGTCAAGGTCTTGTTGATGCCTGGTCCCAGGTGTGGTAGGTGATACACAGCACTTGCTGATGGCAACTGGGTTTGATCCTGTATTCAGCAAAGTGGAAATATAATCCTGACCTCTTTAGATAGAGAAAGAGAGGCAGAAGAAATATAGTATTCTTCTGGCTATCCTCAAGGCCAAGGGCAGAGAGTCTCAGAATGAAAAGCTCAGCAAGTTCCAAGATTGGAATTTTGCAGGTTGATGACGCAAACAGCCTGGGACAGAAACTGGGACCTCCTTTCAGATTATATCTCAAAGAGTTTCAAGAGCCATATGAGTGCTGCTGAGCTGCAAGAAAATAATACCACACGAAATGTGAAACACATGTCCTCCCTGCTACCCTTCCACCTTCCAGCTGAAGATTATAATCTCCTGCCTTTCACTTTTTCTTAATGATTTTAACTGGTGAGCTGTTAAAAAGCTATTAGTATGGCTGGTGTCACTTATCTATCCTGTACTGCGAACAGAAGTACATGCCGTAGTCAATTAAGTGCTTGGTGAATAAAAAAATTTTAAGGAGCACTAATAAAAAAATCTCATCAATTATGTGTGCTCCATTTAATACATGGTTGCTTAAAATAAAATTTCCCAAACATATGTTCATATGGATTGCAGCAGGCTGGGAACCAGTGGCTTTATTTATGCATTTAAAGTCTTGGTCTGACTGGGGAACCAGAAAAATGAGAAGTTAGTTGCAATGAGCTTAAAGTGTCTCTGTCTTGCTTGCAGGCTACAACCCATTTGCCCCATTGAAGGTCGACTGGGTGGAGCCCGCAGTCAGGCTGAATTCCCACTCCGCACCCTGCAGTTTAAGCGTGGCCTGCTGCACGAGTTCCGGAAAGGCAATGCTTCCAAGGAGCAGGTTCGCCTCCATGACCTGGTCCAGCAGCTCCCCAAGGCCATTATCATTGGGGTGAGGAAAGGCGGCACAAGGGCCCTGCTTGAAATGCTGAACCTACATCCGGCAGTAGTCAAAGCCTCTCAAGAAATCCACTTTTTTGATAATGATGAGAATTATGGTAAGGGCATTGAGTGGTATAGGAAAAAGATGCCTTTTTCCTACCCTCAGCAAATCACAATTGAAAAGAGCCCAGCATATTTTATCACAGAGGAGGTTCCAGAAAGGATTTACAAAATGAACTCATCCATCAAGTTGTTGATCATTGTCAGGGAGCCAACCACAAGAGCTATTTCTGATTATACTCAGGTGCTAGAGGGGAAGGAGAGGAAGAACAAAACTTACTACAAGTTTGAGAAGCTGGCCATAGACCCTAATACATGCGAAGTGAACACAAAATACAAAGCAGTAAGAACCAGCATCTACACCAAACATCTGGAAAGGTGGTTGAAATACTTTCCAATTGAGCAATTTCATGTCGTCGATGGAGATCGCCTCATCACGGAACCTCTGCCAGAACTTCAGCTCGTGGAGAAGTTCTTAAATCTGCCTCCAAGGATAAGTCAATACAATTTATACTTCAATGCTACCAGAGGGTTTTACTGCTTGAGGTTTAATATTATCTTTAATAAGTGCCTGGCGGGCAGCAAGGGGCGCATTCATCCAGAGGTGGACCCCTCTGTCATTACTAAATTGCGCAAATTCTTTCATCCTTTTAATCAAAAATTTTACCAGATCACTGGGAGGACATTGAACTGGCCCTAAAATAATATGTTATACAACACTATGTGTTGTGCCTGGAGACACACAATGTCTCCTGTAGATTAAAATATGCACTTTTCCTAGGCAGAGCTATCCAAGTCATTTTTCCATGTATACTTGTACATACGCAGTGTGTGACCAAATATAAGATCAGTTCTTTTTCTACTGAAAACTTACAAAAAAAAAAAATTGCTGTCTGCATAGTCGCATCTTTTCAGCTATTTACAAAAAAGAAGAGGTGGTGGTATTGGGAGAAAGTGACTTCAGCTATTCTCACAGAGTTAGTCTTCCTTTGATTCAGAATTTGTCACCTGCCATTTTCATAGATTTAAGCCAAAAGATAAATGTGTGAAAATGTACCAATGGCTGCGAAGCTTCAGGAAGTAGAGGATCCAGTGATGCATTTTTTTTTTTCCTAAGGGAAAGCTGGCTCTTTAATTCAAATGCTGAATTGGTGCCATGAAAACAGAAAATGCTATTTTCTTATTATTTAAAAGAATGTCTTATCTCATAAAATTGACACTGTTCCAAAGTTCTTGTAGTGATTTTGCACTATTGTTTTCTTGTATGGACCATGGTGTCACTTGTAGCATGTCAATCACACATTGGAAAGTCAAGTCCTTTTACTTCCATGTTGTATGTCAACAGAGAGAAATGTCATGTACATAATGTATATTGTTGTAAATACTGGTTTCACACTAAGTAATTCTATTTTGTAAACCGAATATGGCTATTTAATTTATTGTGAAAATTAAATTTATTGTGGTATTTAAAAATGGAATGGATTAAAATTACTCTATGTGCAATTTTTTTTTTTTTACTCATTTTGTTTTACATGCCCCCTGCTGGCTTCCAAAATGGAAGCTGTTTACGTGCATATGAGAGCACTTGGAAAGATGTGCTTCCCTGCTGGATTTCTGTACCCTTGTGAAAATGTATTTATGAAGCGAGGTTGAGTATATTAAAAAAGAAAAACCTCAACTATCTGGAAATCAAGTATAATAGCCACCTCAAAGAACCCTAGTGCTGCTCTGCTACAACTTTGTAACAATTAATTTACTTGCAGTTGCTGCTGCTCAGGAAGAGAGACAAGGAATATTTTAACAGAATCAAGGCATAGAAGAATCATCATTTTATTTGAACCTCTAATCAGAGTTAGACCAGTAGAGAAATTAAATAAAATAAGATTAGAAAACTCTGTACTGAAAGCTGCTGATGCTTCAAAAATGAATACAAGATCTCAGAATTCTCCCTGTTAGTTGAAAATATATCAATTTGCTCTGAAAGGATTCAGCTGCCTAGTGTTGCCATTACTAACATAAACATATGGCTCATATTTCCATCCAGAGAAATTAATGCTAAATTGGTGCCTCGCTAACATCAGATACACTGTATTATACTTAAATATATTCAGTAAAATGTGGAAAGGGGTATTAACAACGACAATAAAAAGATGGATTTTTTTTTTCTCACAATCACAGTTGCTAATCCAGTGGGAGATGTTTGAGAGAGTTTTGTTCAACATCACAGTGACAGTGCCTAGGGAAATCAGAAAATTACAATGGATTCCCCTTTGATTGTAATAAGTGTTGATTTTCTCCATGAGTCGTTTATCCTGTCCAGTGATTTGACGGTGAACTTTTCTAAATAAATAGCCCTTTCCCCTCCGGTGTCGGTATATATTGCTTCTCAAGCCACCACCTTGGTAATCATCTCTATTGTCTGAATTAGCAGTGATGCTGTTCTCTCAGCTTGAAACAGGCATGACACCAACACATGCGGGCAGGCCAGCTCCTCCCTCACTGTGGGATGACACTAGAATGAGAGCCTCAGGTCTAAATGTCAGCCACTTCTCCCCTAAGCCATGAATGAAGTCAATATAAGGATCCTACAGTCAGATTTCTCTGGGCCTCAACTCTCTGCTAACCATCAGTATAAACTATTTGAATACAATGTTCAAGGACACAATCACTGTATTATCATTAATTTCATAGAAGTATTCTTAGAGCGCTATATAGCCAATATGATTTTGTGCCAGTAACTGTCAAATTATGCTCCATTGGAACACAGATGTTTCAAAAACTCAGACCAGGTATTCCATCAGTAAAATAAAAAATGGTAATCTTTTCCCAGATTCATAGAGGAATAAAAAAAAAGTTAATAAATTGAAATTTCTCCGTAATCATCTTATATGTTACCAATTTTTCTTAGACTTTGCTACTGCTACCAATAGTGTATATCAGACTTTATTGTAAGATTCTATTTGACTTATGCCAACTTTTATCTCAATAAGCCAGTATTTCTTCATATTCAGGGGCAGGGGGAGGGAAGCACTGTGATTTCTAGTTGTTCCACTTCCTAAGTAAATTTGAGAATTGTTTTAAATCTTTAAGCCTCCCCAAGGAGATCTAAAGCAAGGGCCTATGTTGGGAGAATTTTTTGGGTGGCAGGTTTTATTTCACTGAAAAAAACAGTCACAGCCACTGCTGATTGAGCTAGGTAGAGAGAAATAAAAATGCTATGATTTAATAGCATAACACTCGTGGAGATTTTAAACCTACTTGTTTAGAAAAATGTTTCCTGTTATCAGACAGACAACAGAACTCTAGAGAAATCTTCACCTCATTACAATAGCTCCACTAGGGCTGTCTTTAATAAGTTACTTCTTTTATGTCATAAACACCTTGCATGTTTTCAAGAGGCACAGTGGAACCATACAGCTTTGTGAAACAGTTCTAGCTGCAACGAGAAAAATTGTTTAAGCAATGGCGGGGTTTCTGCTGGACCATAAAGCTGAAATTACACCATTTCTGGAAGCCAAGGAATTCCAGTTACAATTAAACAAATAGCCCAAGGGATGGAGAGAGACTAAGGATCAGAGAGATTTTAGATTTTAGAACAGTAAAATAAACCCATAGACACACATCCTGAAATTCCAAGTCTATCTCCTACCCACCTGAAACCACTGCATATAAACCCTTAATTAATTAAGGCACTAAACTTTTCTTAATAAATGCTAAATAGAATAACAGAAGCCCAAGATATTTCGGTTCTGAGTTAATATATGATCAAGCAAAGGCTTGTAAACTCTTCTGAGGTTTATAATCCCATCTGATCTTAGATTTGGTACCTTTTATGTTGATGGAGCAGTGAGAAGTCATTAATTGGCAGCCCAATTCCTCCTCATGAGTGTTTCACGGGCGTGCTTCCTGGAATGCTGCCCCTGAAATGAAGGCTCTTCTGGAAGACAAGCTTCAAGGCCTTTGGGGGGCATCACCTGGGACACTGCAGATGCGCTGCTGCTCAGGGAAGGTGAGAACCAGGGACAAGTGCAGTCCAAATTCCATCCCTGCTGAGAAGCTTTTGCTTGGTCCAGTGAGCTGTTTGCTAAATCAAATTGCCTTCATAAGCCTAATTTGAGAATTTTCCAGCAATGGAGAATTTCAAATGATTGTAGTATCTTCCCACTGAAATCTTTTATACTCTTTCCACACACTCAGCAGCCATTTTCCACTAAAAATAGTCTACCGTCTAGGAGAGAAAGAAAAACATTCCCCCTCAAAATTAGTAAATACAGCAAAATCTTAGCAATTTGGGCTAACAAGGTGAAAATATAAAATATTTTCAAACAAATTCATTGCAATTATTGCCAAGTAGACAAAGCATCAAACTGGGAGGCCGAGCGGGCAGATCACGAGGTCAGGAGTTCGAGACCAGCTTGACTAACATGGTGAAATTCTGTCTCTACTAAAAATACAGAAATTAGCTGGGTGTGGTGGCATGTGCCTGTAATCCCAGCTACTCAGCAGGCTGAGGCAGAAGAATTGCTTGAACTCGGGAGGTGGAGGTTGCAGTGAGCCGAGATTGTGCCACTGCACTCCAGCCTGGGTGACAGAGTGAGACTCCATCTCAAAAAAAAAAAAAAAAAAGAAAGAAAAGAAAAATATCCAATTGTGCCTGCTTTGCCAAATCAAAGCCTCTTAATTGGCATATTGGATTTTTTTTCCAAATTGGTATTATTCAAGTATTTCAAAATAGTCTGTTCTCTTAAGTAGGTTATTCAAGCCCCCTAGCATCTGTCAATTTTTATAGCACACCTTTTATAGCTCATTTAAGAGTGAAATTTAGTCCAAAATATGATCATTTGGTAAGGTTCTAATTAACGATGCCTTACTATACATCTTATAAAAACAATTTCTTTACATTTGAGCTTTCAAAAAATTCTTTTCAGTTACATTTTATTGCACCTTTTAGGAATGAGTGCTATTTCATAATGATTAGAAACGGACTGAGGAGTTGAAAGGCAGAACTGAACTGATAGCAATGTGCAGCTCCCATAGAAAGCACCTGATTGGTATTTCAAAAACAAGTGTCTGTTATTTAAAGATAGTTCAGTTGAAAAGCAGTACCCTTTCAGTCATATCAAGTAGGCAGTAGCATGGTTGGTACTTGATCAGGCTAGATCTATTGATGAATTTATGAACCATATCAGTCTACCAGGTTTGCGGGAGGTGTTGGTAAAAGGCTTTATTGTTTCTAAAGATATGTGTCACCCTCTCTCAAAAACAGTCTGTCAAGAAGGTGAGTGTCTCCTAATAGATGGGTAGCACCATTTCAAAAAGGTAGCTTACCTTACACATATCTAAATGCACATGTCTGTGCTTTGCATTTCCATTTCTTTGATGACACCAGAGAACATCCTTAAGACCAACTCTAAAACTGCCTGTTTCCTTGGTAAAGCCTCAGGAAGACTCACCTAAAGGTTTGGGCATAAATAATAAAAGAAGTTGTAATTGCTACATGATCAGGTAATCTAACACTAGGTCCTGTAAATAAACTTAATACGACTCTTTAAAGGTGAGACTCTCTAGCAACACCAGATGACCATGTTGCCATACCAAGTGGAACTAGTGAGTCACAGTTCAGAAACTGTAGGAGAAATAAATAAATAACTCAGCCTGGAAGAATCAGAGAAGGCTTCCAAGAGGCACATTTGAAGATCATAACATCTCACCAGGCAGACAAACAGGAAAAGCATACTCCAGGATGAGGGAAACAAGACAGCAAAAGCACAAAGTGTGAAAAAGACTAGCAAATCCAGTATAGCTGGAGAGTAGGTCATAAGAGAAGGTGGAATGTAGGAATGGAAACTGCAACAGAGCTTCCTAGGCCCTGAGCGAGTCTTCCACCATAGCCTTGAGGGGACCCTGCTAGATAGCAGGCCAGGCCCATCATGCTGACTGTACACCCAGCTGATCCTTAGAGGCTGAGGGTTAAATACTGGAAAAGAGATGATAAAATTAATAAGCTGAAGGTTATCTTTCAAAGAGAAAAAAAAAATCACACAATTGGTGCCCATAGAATCATCATTTTCTTTCCCATTCTGCTTCACTCTTCTCTTTGCTTCTCTCACTTCTTTTCATGGCCAGTAGCTTTGCTGCAGCTGATGGGATCCTCCATATTTGGCTCATTTTTCTCCTGAGACTGAGGAAAAAGTGTTTCTGTGGGTATACTGACCACGGAAGAGTCACATTGTCTCCTTGCCACTGAGCTTCTCACCAAAATTTCACCCATCCTGAGACTATAACAGGAGACATAGGAATGAAAAGAAAAACAAACACAATTCTCCTGCAAGATAGGTGGTAAGAGTGTTCTCAAAAAAAAAAAAAAGGCCAAGAAACATATTCATTTCATTACAAATAAAGCAAATAAAGTCATGCATCACTTAATGACAGGGATATGTTCTAGGAAATGCATCATTAGGTAATTTTGTAATTGTGTGAACAACATAAGAGTGTACTTACACAAACCTGGATGATATAGCCTGCTAGACTCCTAGGCTATATGGTATAGCCTATCACTCCTAGGCTACAAGCCTGTATGGCATGTTACTATACTGAATTCTGCAGGCAATTGTAACACCATGATAAAGATCTGTCTATCTAAACACATCTAAACATAGAAAAGGAACAGTGCAAATATAGTGTAAAAAAATAAAAAAATTGTTAAATGCTACACCTGTATAGTTAGGGCACTTATCATGAATAGAACTTGCAGAACTGGAAATTGCTCTGGGTGTCAGTGAGTAAGTGGCGAGTAAATGTGAAGGCCTAGGACATTGCTCTACACTACTGTAGATTTTATATATAAACACTATACACTTAGGCTACACTAAACTTATAAAAGAGTATTTTTCTTCAGTAATAAATTAGTATTAGCTTACTCTAATTTTTACTTTATAAAATTTTTAATTTTTTCTTTTTGACTCCTTTGTAATAACACCCACCTTAAAACACAAACAACACATTGTACAGCTGTACAAAAACATTTTCTTTCTTTATATCCTTATTCTATAAGCTTCTTTCTACTTCTAAATTTTTTCATTCTTTCACCTTTTAAGCTTTTTTTGTTAAAAACTAAGATATAAACATATACATTAGCCTACACAGAATAAGGATCATCAACATCACTGTCTTCCACCTCCAAATCTTGTTCCACGGGAAGGTCTCCAGGGGCAATAACAGCCATGGAGCTATCATCTCTTATGATAACAATGCCTTCTTCTGGAATACTCCTGAAGGATCTGCCTAAGGCAGTTTTCCAGTTATATTTTTTAATAAGTAGAAGGAGAACACTCTAAAATAATGATAAAAAATACACAAACCAGCAACATAGTCACTTATTATCATTGTCAAGTACTATATACTGTACATAATTGCATGTTCTATACCTTTATACACCCAGCAACACAGTCGGTTTGTTTCTATCAGCATCACCACAAATATAATGCATTGTGCTACGACATTATGATGGCTACAAGGTCACGAGGCAATAGGAATTTTTTGGCTCCATTATAATCTTACGGGACCACCTGTCATATATGCGGTCCATTGTAGACCCAAAAATATCATTATGTGGCATATCACTGTGTAAGCTAAACTTTCAGGATGAAATGGGCAAGCCATTTTGTCTTTTCGAGCTTCCCATTAAATAGGAGAATCAGAACAGGGAATTTTTACGCTTCTTCTTATGACATTATACCATTCCATGAAAGGGATTATTGGAGCATTTCTTGTGACACTGAACTTCCAGAGTCAGGGCGTGAAGGTGGAGGAGGAAGGAGGGGCCAGACTCAATGTACCCTACTGTACTTGTGCAAATGATCTCTCCAAAAAACGTTGTCTATGATTTTGCCTTTAAGGGCTCTTCTTTGTCACCACTCCCTTGCAACTAAATTTCTGTTCATTCAACCTTATTCTCAACTTTGGTTTCTAGTTTACCTATCCCTTCCCACATCAATTAACTTTTGCCACACAGCCAACCGTCCCCACAAAATTTAATTTAGTTCACAATTCTGTTGTTCAGCCAGGCAATTCTTCTGTTCTGGCCCAGCTTGTCTTCCCTCTGCTGGCCTCTTTCACATACCTATGGTTTCTGCCAGGTCAGCTGCTGCCTGGATGATCTCAGGTGGCCTCATCTTAATGTCTGGTGGCTTGTGCTGCTTAGTGATTGGTGCTACCTCCCAGTGTTAGCTGTTGGCTTGATGACAAGGGTGCCTAGGTCACATGTATCTTCCCACTTAGTATATGCACCAAGCCTCTTCATATGGTAGTCAGAAAGGGCTTAAGAGTAGCAAGAGAGGGCAAGTCCCAGTGTGCAAGTAGTTTTTAAGTATCCGCTTCCATCATGTTTGCAATAGTCTCACTGGCCAAAGTATGTCATATGGCCAAGCTCAGAGTCCATATGAGAGGTGATTTCATAAGGGTGTGGATACAGGAAAGGAAATTATTTTTTAAAAAAATGTTTTGGCCGGGCATGGTGGCTCATGCCTGTAATCCCAGCACTGTGGGAAGCTGAGGCAGACAGATCACATGAGCCCAGGAGTTCAAGACCAGCCTGGGCAAAAGAATTTTTAAAAAATTAGCCAGATGTGGTGGCATGTACCTGTAGCTACTCAGGAGGCTGAGGTGGGAGGATCACCTGAGACTAGGAGGCAGAGGTTGCAGAAAGCCAAGCTCATGCCTCTGCACTCCAGCCTGGGCAACAGATTAAGATTCTGTCTTAAAAAAAAAAAAAATTGAAGAGATGGAATCTCTCTTAGTTGCCTAGGCTGGTCTTGAATTCCTTACTTCAAGCAATCCTTCCCCCAACCTCAGCATGAGCTGCTATGCCCAATAAGAAAGGAAATTATTGTGACCATTTTTACTAATAATCTATTGCACTTCAACCTTGATTTTATCATGATGAAAATTATAGTAATAAATTTTATATTTCTTAATTTTTAAAGAAATACAGAATCTTAATAAGAAGAGTGGTAGGTAGAATAATGCCCTCCCTCAAAGATACCTACATCCTAATCTCGGGAACATGTGACTATGTTAGCTTACATTGCAAGAGGGACTTTGCAGATATGATGAAGTTAAGGGCCTTAAGATGAGGAGAGTATCAAGGATTATCTGGGTGGTCCTGATGTAATCATAAGGGTCCTTAAAGGTAGAAAAGTGAGGCAGTAAGGGGCAGTTAGTGGAATGATAAGCACTGAAGAATGGGTTTACACTTCAAGGACCTTCAGGGAGATGCAACAGTGCTGGCTTTGAAGATGTAAAGAGGGGGCTATAAGCCAAGGAATGTGTGCAGCCTTTAGAAGCTGGAAAAAGCAAGGGGACAGCTTTCCCCCAGGGCCTCCAGAAGGGAACGTAGCCCTGCCAACAACTTGATTTCAGCCTGGTGAGACCTGTGTTGGATTTCTAAACCTCAGAAATGCAAGATAACAAGTTCATGTTGTTCTAAGCCACTAAATTTGTGTTGATTTATTACAGCAGCCATAGAAAACTAATACAAGAAGCAAGAGGAAATGGAGGGCTCACAAAATGTCATGTTTAATCAGCTTATTCCCCTTCATCATGAATGGGTGATGAGGCAAGAGCCATCAATCACAAAGGACATTTCCGAACAATCCAAACAGAAATCCTGAAGGATAGGAGAACCTTTGCAAATCCCTAAGACTGAACAGGCCTAGTGAATGCAAGCAGAGTGACCCTGCAGGACACAATCCCCTGGTGATGGAAACACGGAGTAAGCAAGCCTCATTTCTTCTGGGACACCTTCCCTTGTAGCTCAAAGAGTAAAAAACAATTTTAATGCTAAATTTCAGATAAGTTTATGGGAAGTGCAGATTACATGATATTTTTTAATATCCTTAACATTATGGCTTTTATGCTGAAAAGAGAAAACATTTCTTTTTTTCTTACAAATTTGTAGTATCTCACCTTGATCCAGAAAATGTGAAGTCCCCAAAGATCAGAGCCAGGAGCCTCTGTCTTTTCCCAGGTTGATCCCAAGAATTCCTCTAAATGGCACTGAAAATCATTCCATGGGAAAATAAAGACCTGAAATGCTTTTTCTTGGACTTAATGAAATTCAGAGGTATTTATTGATCATCTAATCATCTAATATGTTCCTAGCTCCTGAAGAATTCATCAATTACTAAAAGTCACTAGGAAAACTAGTTAGGCGTGTGACCAGAATACAGCTCTCCAGAATTCCAGCCCAGGGCCACTTGTCAAGAAAAGTCTCTAAGTAGTTCTATTTATTATTTATACCTGCCTACTTCCTAAATGGATTTGAGGTGGCAATTTTCTAATTAAAATGTGTTTCTAATCTCTTTCTAATCTCGTTTTATTGGGTACATTTTAATCCCTTGTACTTAACCTTGAATAGAAGCATGTACTGAATCTGTATAAAAATATGAATTAGCTGAGTGCGGTGGCACATGCCTATAATCCCAGCTACTTGGGAGGCTAAGGTGGGGGAATTGCTTGAACCCTAGAGTTCAAGACGAGCCTGAGCAACATAGCGAGACCTCATCTAAAAAATATATATATAAATTAGCATTAAAATTAAGATGTATGTCCATTTAATATACATGTAATATATATGAACACATATATTTTTATTTGTAAGCCTGTTGAAAGAAGTTAATAATAATGGTTCATCCTTGGACCAATTCAAACATTCTTTTGCTAACAATTACCCATCAAATTTACAGCTGCCTTTAAAAAATTATATTCCAAAGGTGTCACAGTCTAGCCAAACAAAGTAAGAATATATAAGAGAAAAAAAAGAAAAACTCAATAAATTGATATTTCAAAAGCACATCAACCAATCTGGAAACAAATACTTTGACAAAAGAGGATAGCTTGCCTAAAGTGTCACTATATAGTATAAGAAGTTTCAACTGTAAAAGGCAGATGTCTTCTAATCCGAGGATACTGAAAGTGCTTTTAGGAAGTATTATACATCCAACTATTGTGTCTGTGTGCATGTGATTTTCAGCAATTCTTTAACTGGTTCATCCCATTCTGATGATCACGTTACCTTTCATCTTGACCATCACTGCAAGTATTCCATCTTGAAATTGTATCAGGTTTCTCTGAAAGCACGATTAAATTTAAAGACAAATTTAAGAATAAAGTGTTTACTTAGTATTATTGCCTGCATCTATTGTGTCTGAGGTCTCCTTCATTAATATAAAGTGATAAATTAATAAGCATACAAACCCAAGCCTGAAACTCTGAGAACAGAGTATTGATAACTTTCTCTGAGATCCTGAAATGTCCTTAGGAACTCTGAGCTAAAGATCCAAGCAATTACTGAAAACAAAAGGTGTTCGCGGTGAGGGGTCAGAATCATAGGGACAAAAGAACCCCAACACAGACACTCACTGACACCCATTATCAACTGTGTTTATACTCACAGACAAACCAGCCAAATCCAGCCACGCAAGCCATTATTTTGGATGAAGTTTGTTAAGTTGGTCAAATTATTGGTTACTACATGATCATCCTCAAAAAGTTACTCCAACCTTTCCAATATCTCTCAAATAGTGTCTTTGAAATATCTGGAGAAAGAACTTAAGAATTCTGTGTGTGAAATTAATTTTTTGTCAATCTCTTTGGCTGCCTCGTGCCCCCAGCCCCTGTAAATGTACTCCCAGAGCATTCCCAGAAGTCCTCAGGAACTTCTAAGCTCTGCTGACACACAAGCCAGTCAGCACTACACATCACCTGTCAAGCATGGCTGCCCTCCTGCTGTGTGCCTCAGTGTTTGTTCAGTACTACAGCCAATTCTGTTCAGGCAGTGTGGCTTCCCTAGTCAGTCATTGTCACAGTCTCCAAATAACCAAAGACCAAAGACCAATGACAATGGGTGTGTGTGTGTGTGTGTGCACATATGTGTGTGCATGTGAGTGTGGATGGGGGCAGGTAATTCTTTCTCTCCTATGTAATACTCCCTTTGAAAAAGTACCAAAGCTACACTATAGTGATATATCAATAAAGCCACTCTTTCAGTTCCTATGTTCAGAAACTACCCCTGACCTTAATAGGGTGAGGCTGGAGTGGAAGACAAATCTGTGTAATAGACACCATGTTAAACTTGGAAGCTTATGATAGATGTTTAATAGACATTAATTGAGTGGGTGAATGAATCACTCTTTCATTATAATGACAAAGGCATTACTAGAGGGATAAACTTATCTGTCTCTTTCTTCCCTTCGATTGGGTTATCTGCCAAGAGAACCTAAAATTCTTTATGCAAATAGATTTCTGGTGACCAGTCGGCCAAAGAGTCAGACATATCCCCTAGCAGTGAACACAGTGCAGGATTTTGCTGAGCTCCTGAATGCCCATTATACTTTTCATGCATTGTAAGACACAAACACAAAGAACCAAGGGCTAGCTTCAAACTCTGCTCTTCAAAAGACTTCTCGTG